>NC_138905.1:11736897-12336897 GCF_965231255.1 Vanellus vanellus | reverse complement strand
AGAATAAGCATACTCAGCTAACTAGGCTAAGTGGTCCAATACAGTGAAAATGTGGAGATTTTCCTTGTTAGCAAAGGTTATGGCACAGTTTACCAGAGCATTCAGTGCGACTGCTCAAGAGAGACCACGTGTTTAGAGAAGCAGCAGGTTTAAAAAGTCTTGTAAGTAAGTGGTGAGAAATCCTTCTTATCTTGCAAGTTTTCACACCAAAGCGCAGCATGTATAGTACAAGTAAATCTCTAGATAAAAATATTAAGCAGTATTCTTGTTTGGGGATTGAAATGAGTCCATGTTTGCAAACTTTCCAAGACTGCCAAGATTTAGAAATAGCGTGTCTAGGATTATCTTGGTTCTTCTTTAAGAAAAAGTGCTTCTGTCAACATTGGGCAAGTGGCAGTATGTAATTTAGCTTTCTGGCTTTTGCCAACTAGATTCAAAGATATCACAGATGTTTTCAATCCCCTGGTTATGGCGGCTGACTAAGAAACTAAACAGAAATTGTAGCAAGAAGTAACAAATGTACTGGCTAAAGGTTTGTTACAACACCTTGTTTGGGAAAATGGCAGAGTCTTACTTAACTCTGGATGCTCGCAACACAGAAATATGCATCTGAACCGGCTCTCTGTGTTCTTTTTGTAATGAGTGGAGACAAAGTGCTACTCCTCTGACCTATTTTGCGTGTCTACCATGGGGTGAGATGGCTCGCACCCTAGAAATGTTTCCCTCTCTCCATTAGTTATAGAGAGGATCTCAGCTTACAAGGAGATCTGCTTGAGCAATCTGTGGTGAAAAAAGGTTTAGCACTGATTATTAAATAGGTGGTTTGAAGTCTAAAGCTACGTTTCTTGTTAGTGCTGAGTGCCATGACTGCAGGTGAACCAAGCACCTCTAGAAATCTCTAGGTCTTTAAACTGCATAAATCTTGAAGCAATGGCAATAGGTATCGGGATTCATACTAAGCAGGTTTGGTTTTTGTATTCTCGGTTTTTAATGAGCTCAATCATATAGCTTCAGATCTGGGAAAAAAATAGCCACTGTTATTTGGCTTGCTTTTAAAAACAGTACAATCGTATCTGTGGAGTGCTTGTCACTGTGCAATAGTTTACATAAATATTTTCCCCATAAATGGCTCATTTTTTGTACTTTGCTCACAGCTTTATAGGAAAGTAACAGCTGAGTATTGAGCTAGCAATTAAACCGTGTCTTCTTAGTGGAATTGCTTTCAAGCTCTTCTTTTGGTTTATTCACAGACGGGGCATCATTCCCACCATTTGTTAAGAAGGATCAGATACTGCGCTTCTTCTCCTCCGATATTTGCAGGTAGGCTGGTCCCCTCCCGGCGTGCGCGGACGCCCGCCTGTGCCACCCGATGCTCTTTCCTTTTGATGGGCAGCTGTCGGGGCTCTGCCCAGGCTCAGGTCGCTGAGGCACGTCAACACAAATGTTTCACCTAAGCACAAGCAAATTCGTGAGCTGTGCTCGTGATTCGGAACCCGATTCTACACTTCTATGTATGTCAAGTAGCAGGCTGTTTATGGGGTATTTTATTTCAGCCAGTTACAGATGTATAACTCAGGACTATCTGACACTGTTGTGAGCTGTTACGGATCTATGAAAGACATTGAAGGCCACAGAGTTCAAAGTCTTGAACTTCTTCTAAGACCAGGACCCAGCCTATAACATGCCTTATTTGTTCTAGGAAGGCAATTTACCCCTCCGCATAGATAGGGCAGGGGCCAGTTGGGCCCATCTTTGACATTTCTGCAGAACATCATCTATGCAGAACAGAATTTACTGTCATCCACTAAGTAGTCAAAATTGTTTTCTCACAGGATATTTTTACCTATTTTATTTTTATGTATCTATAAACAAATAAACACACCTGCTTAATACATCCTTTACTGATGGCTTTTCAACCTGCTGCTTCTGCTGTGGCTCTCCAGTGTCCCGGAGTTATCCAGTGGGATCACTGAAAGCAATGTTAAAAGATTTAAAGTGCATCAGAGTGTATTTACTTTGGGAGGTTCAATCCCTTTATTTATTTTGCTGCCTGGAAACAGCTGCTTTCTTTCAACTAAGTTTACAGTGGGACATTTGCTTTGCAGACTGTTTGGTTTTGAATATCAGTGTTTTTACATGAAGTTAAACTTCTTTTTTTTTTTTTTTTTGTGAAGTAATTGTAACCCCAAACTGGAAAGCATTTCACAAGTCATGGAAAAGGGAATTCTATGCAGAGGAGAAATGACAAAATTCTTTGGAACAATTGCACAGATTGAGAGATCCCTCTATCCATTTAATTCCCACAATTAATGAACAATGAAGAAGGACAGTAACAATCACCCAAAGGTCTTTATGAAATGGGGTCATGGAAAATGGGTCTGCCCGTATTGCAAAACCCAGAACCCGGAACCCTCCTTTTGTTTGGCTGCAATACAAAGTGTTACTGCCCTGGTTACATTACTGTGTAACAACCACAACTCCATATCAGTTGATAATATATCAGCAAAAAGAAGCTTAAGTGGTATTCTGATTCATATGCAATTGAATAAGATTGTATGCAGAATGTTGCCTGCATCATAAAGCTTAGATTAGTATACTCAAGTCAGCAAAAACCTACAGCAGAGCTGATTTCTATTGATAGGTATCTCTAGTATAGTTTAAAAACTTTCAAAAATTTCATAATAACAGTGGGTGTAGAAGTGTGTAGGGAAAAGAGCTCTGCATTAATTTCCTAGTTCTATGTATATTGTTTATCATTAGTATTAGTATTTTTGTCTGTCTTTTTGTGTGTTGTTGTGCTCACCTCTGAGCTTGTACATCCTTTTGTGGAAGTGTGAAATATTTTCCATTACAGAGGGACACCCCTACAAACTGCTGAACAGCGTGACGGGAGCCTGGGCATCGGCTCCCTGGAGGGCTTGTTTCTTTTCAGAGAGAGGCAGTCGGGGGATCCTTAAGGAGTATTGCTGTGAATTCAGATTTCTAATCCAAATGACTGAAACATGTTTCTCCTCTTTTATATTCAGATCGATCTACGGAGTTTTCCAGGGCAAGCAGAATGTGAAGGGAATCCCGCTCTATCGTTTCACAGTTCCTCGTGAAGCATTTGCATCACCTGCTGAAGTCAGAGATAATTATTGCTTCTGTACAGACGAAGTCATATCAAAGAACTGCACAATAGCTGGAGTCCTAGACATTAGTGCCTGCAAAGCAGGTACGGCAGTGACGCGGTACTGCCAAACAAGCCGTTTAACTGGGGAGAAAGCACGTGTCCTGTAGATGAGGTGTTACTCTAAGATCCAGGAGATGTGTGAATTCATAGACTGCCTGTGAGACCTTTCACTTTTCTGTAGCCTCGTTTCCCAAAATGAGGACGACAGTATTTCTGTATTTTGCTGTGCAAAATCGTGATATTACAGGTTGTATACTGAAACTGCAGGAATGCATGTATAGAAAGGAAAGAAGAGGATTCTATAGGCACTGTATAAAAGCCAGAGATAGTCACAGTCCTTGTATTTGTGATAATTCACACACACAACTGTATACACATGCAGAGACTGAGAGACACTACTGGCTGAGGTTAGCCATTGCTTTAATAACATAAATATAGAGAGAGTCTGTGTTTGGTGCAGAGTGGACTGCACGGGTTCCCTTTCGGCTTGCTTTCTGCTAAAACAAGATCATAAGTGTGGAGGGAACCAGTGACAGTCAGGTTCTCACCTCAGCGTGAAACTGGGAGCACTGCCAGCTCCACAGCATGGACACAGACAAGCAGGATTCATAACTACAACTTAATTCAGCATGAAAATTTTCCCAGGTAGCAGAATCACAGAAATGCTCAAAGTTTTTTGGGGTGGTGGGACTATTAACGTTCTTATCAGGACTGGGGGTCTATACAAAAAATCTATGTTTGCATGGAAAGTGGCCTCAAAAGATGAGCCCTGAAACAAGGCTTAAGGATTCAAGTGAGTTTGTTTTTTCAAATAGGAAGACCGGTATTTATCTCTCTTCCGCATTTTCTTCATGCAAGTGATTCTGTATTGCATGATGTTGAAGGCCTGAGTCCAAATGAGATGGAGCATGAGACGTTTCTAGATGTAGAGCCTGTAAGTCCAAATATTTAATAATTATAACTCACTGAACTTGTGATGTTTAAATTTACTTACAGTAGAGTAGGCCTCTGGCCTTACCAGAGGGACAAGCAGAAGATACAATATTTTCATGCTTGCTTTTATAAGATCTGCTCACAGAAGTGTTATGGTTTTAGCAGGGGAAATTTAGAGCAGAACTTTGTCTCATTCTGATCTTCAAAGTTTGGAAAATAAGTTTTGATTTTTCCCTATTGGTAACGTGGAATTAAATGGATTCTGCAACCTTTGAAGTATGCTATAGCTTTTCTATGACCTTCAAGTACTTCGAGAAAATTCTTTTATATGAAAGTTCTTTTGTTCCCTCTATACTTATTTTTTTAAAATTTTCTACAACTAGCTGTTTTTGTATAATTATCTCAATTTAAATTAAATAAATTTAGATCATTTTTTTTTCCAAGAAAATTTCTAGAAGTCTGAACAGACTAGACTAGAACAGATCTAATATAGTCTTTGTGACTTGGATTGTCCAACAGAGCTTCCAAGCTGAATGAATTTATGACAACTCTGATTTTGATTGCCTCCAATTTTACCTCTACCACTGTTCCAGTGGTTCAGATTCTTAACTTTAAGTGTATTTACCAAAGTTTTCTGAATTGTGTGAAGAATTCCAAGGTTTCAAAATTTTACTTTCCTCTGAATTTTGCTCTGAAAAGCTAAAATTCAGAATTTTTCACTAAAATACTTTTGGTCATATAATTTGACAGTTAAGCTATGTAACTTTGATGAGGAGATCTAAAGCGACATCTTTGTTTCACCTTATTTGGAATAGAGACATCAACCAGAATTTCCTAAATCTGATATGAAATTTTCAAAAGACCTGACCTTTGTTTTGATATGTTGGTTCTGATATGAAATGTTTGGGTCTGGCCCTGTGGAAGTTGAACAATCTTTTTATTGAAAAAGAAAATTTAGCTAATTTCTGGGGGAAAAAAAAATGAAACATATTTTTATATGAAACATTTCATAACTGATGTAGTATTTTTAACCTTCTGTTTACCTTCAGTTTTAATTGCAAATTACAAAAGTAACTACAGTAAACCCACAAAATCTATGAGAATTGAGAGACCCTTAGAAACATCAACTTTTCATAAAAACGGAATCCTTCAAAACATGAGGGTAAAATAATACCAAAGTGCTTTTTGACACAGTCCATATTCTATGCTTAGGCATCCAATTCTGAAATTTAAATTAATGTGGTTTTTTTCCTGATTTTAGATCACTGGGTTTACACTACAATTTGCAAAAAGGTTGCAAGTAAACCTCCTTGTGAAGCCTGCACCAAAAATTGAGTAAGTACTTCTTCATTATTTTATTTTAAAAAAATTTTTTCAAGAGATCTGATTGGTCTATGGAAGTGTCAGTGGAAATGGCTTGGAAAAGAAGGAATAAAAATACTTTCCCAAAGCCTCTTCGCCTTTCTAGCAAATATTTCAGTCATGACTTTTCAGAGAACATAAATTTCAGCGGAAGAGGAAGCCTTCTTGTGCAAGGCACTGCCCAAGTATTTTAACACACACTTGATTTCCCCACAGAAGCTTACAAGGCAACATGTTCTTAAAAATAACATTCTTACAAAACCCAAATGGGGGCCATGAGGATGGACCAGATGGCAAAATGTATTTTCTGTAATAAATCCAATGAAAGAGAGAATCTATGTGTGCTCTGTCACTAGATGGTTTTTATCACAATAGTTGATGGGTCTCTAACCATTTCTTTTCTCTTCATTGGCCCAAATGTACCGATGTGCATTTCAGGATCCTGTACATCTGGCAGGTGAACACCACACAGATCTTCAGACCCTGCCACCAACACCTAGATGTGTCCAGCCTTTCTTCTTTCTGACTATCCATATATGGAAAACTAGAAAGAAAGAGGTGGTTGCCCGATATGTAAAATGGCTGTTATTAATTGCAGGGTTATTTTTTTTAGTCCAAAGCTATAGTAAAAGGTACATCTGGAAGGTAAAAGTGTAGTTAGAAGAGAAGAAAAATGTTTAAGTAGAGACTGGGCTTATGCACCAAAATAAGGTAACATGCTGTACTTGTTTTCTCATTTCAGAGCTTTGTCAAAAGTTCAAAAACCTTATATTTTCCCTCTTCTTTGGCTAAATGAGGTTAGTATATTTCCTTTCTATTAATATTCACTGTTTAAAAACAAACAAAAAAACCTCTGACATAGCTTTTTCAGTCTTGGTGCCCTGAAATTGGGCAATTAAACCCATGCTGTGATTTGCACACACCAAGAACATATTCAGCAAGTGAGGGCTTGCATACTTACCTTTCACTGACATTATTATTGCACTGTTTCAGTCTGCTGTTATTGGGGATGCAAAAGCAGAGATGTTCAGAAGTAAAGTCACCGGTCGGGTCCAGCTGCTGAGTCTGCTGCAGATGGTGTTAATGATCGGAGGTTCTGTGCTGTTCGTGGCATTCATGGGTTCCTACTTCATATGCAGATCAAAGAAATTAAAATAAGTAAGTAAGCACTAACTCAGTCCTCATCAGTAACTTTTTCTCGGGGTTTCAAGAAGTTCAGAATCTTTACCTATTTAACTGTTCTTATTTTTCAAGTGCCAGTAAATTCAGCAGTTGTCCTGTGGGAAATCATCCAGATAATTTATCTAATGTTTTCAAATTCTCTTCCCAGCCTTAGTTTTTCAGGACGCTCTTAACACAGCCAGGAGATGGTACTGGGAAGCATATCAGAAGATCACATTTTTTTTTTTTTATTACGAAACACAACATGATTGTTGTTGGTTTATGAAAATAGACATTTTATCCAAAATTGCTAAACTGTTCAGAAGTGCCGTCTGGTACTTCTCTGGGAAAGAGCCACAAAGCTGCGGATTCCTGTGCTCTTCCAGGGCATGCCCCTGTCTGGGGTTCCGAGAACCCACTACAAATGACATTTTTTGTTGAGTGTTTGGTAGGGTTTCTCACTTCTTTCTCTCAGTTGTGTATCACTGTCATGTTAGTCTAAACATCTCCTGAACTTACCTAGCCCACTAAGACTAAATATACACCCATCATGGGTAAAATAACCAAGTGGTGGATTAATGCACTGACATCTAGGGAAACACAATTTTGGAGTGATTTAAAAGTGCAGAGACATGAATGTTATGGTGAAAAGTGCGCTGTAGAAAAGAAACATTTTTATGAAGAAGACTTACCTCATCACATGCTGAATTCTGATTTTATTTCACTACAGGTAACAAAAGACTTCAGAGGTAGGCAATGTTTAATTGAAATTTCAGCCAAGCAGCATGTTAAAATTCAAAGACAAAAGGTATGATTCAAGGCACAGTCAGTCCACATGCTATGGAATTCAACATGCTTTTCCATTTTGAGAAGACCAACTCATTAACCCAAATAAGCTGATGTTTCCAAAGGTCCACACTTCTGCCATCACTAAAGAGGCCATCATGGAAACTACACTTTCAAATAACTTTGATTATTTGAACCTTGTTACAAATTTTAAACGACATTCAAGCAGACTGAAGTTGAGATGCAGTTGGATTTTAGTCCACCTTCTACCATTTATACAATTTGCTACTTTTTTTCTTCTGGGATTTGCAAGACAAATGAAAGCCGTTTGCTGATGTTCTGTCTCGGAGCACAGGCTGGGAATGACAACACCTTTGAGCTCATGCTGTGCTCTAGATGCTCTCATTGCAATGTTTCTTTCTGTTCCTTCAATGGAATGGAAGCTGCTGCAATAGAACTGCTCTCTGTCCTCTATTCAGGGATGTGAATTGCGTTGAATGTGAAGTTTATTATGTATTAATATGTATATTACTAACTGTAATACATGAAGTTAATAAAAGACTTACTAAAATATGTGGTTTATACATTTTACATAGACACACCACAGCGGTTCATACGTTGGTAGAGCTCCTCAACGTTTGGCTCTACAGCTGTTTAGCAATCTGAGCTATTCCCTAACTCCCAACCTGCTCCACTGCTCTTACTGTTGCCTCCTGTGTGCTTTTCTGCCTGGCTACTGCTTGAATGCCAGCCTCTGCTCTGCCCTAACCCCACTTCGCCCAAGGCCTCCTTGAAGGAACGATCTCATATGTCACCGTTAGGGTCAAGAGAAAATATTCCAGAATGCTCCAGACCCAGGAAGGACTGAGATAATGATTTTGATCAAACATCAGACGGTTCCACTTCCTTTCTATAGAAGAACATAAATGAAACCAGGTAGCCCCAATTCTTTACTGATAAACCATCTGCCACAAAGAAATTTGTGTAACCATTTGTTTAATGAGGTGCATCAGCCTGTAGACAGGTAGCAAACACTGCCATCTGCATAAATGGCTTACCTTTTCATTTACTCTGAATGCCATATCTTAGAAATGAGAGTCAATGGGGCAGATATGGAGTGTTGCGGGATCTCTCCTTTTCCCATGGACTCACTGAGTTCAGAACAAGAGCCTGAATTCACCATTTTGAAGATCTCTTCTTGGATCTTTTGTCCCCTTACAAGAGCTGCAAACAACAAGGAAGATGGAAAATGGCCAGCCTCTCATAGCCTGATGTTTGGAAACAGTGCTACAATGGACTTTAAACCAGAAAGATTTATCTTGCTAGTAAAGGACAATGTCTTCACCAGGTATCTTTAGTAAGGTGTTTTCACCCTTTGGAAAGAAATAAAGGGGAAAACCCAACAGACTAAAATGCTGTTGTTTTAATCCCATGTTCCTTGTGGAGAAAGTTCTGTAGCTATCGATAGAACTGATGAGTCATGGAAATCCCAAGAGATTTTTCTTGAAGTCAAGGTCTATGTAGTACGTGGCTACCACTCTCTTTTTCTAGCCATGAGCTGGAAATGCAAAGTAACAGGGCAGGAGATGTGAAGGAGGCACGGCACTCAAGGGAAGCTCTGCTCTCACTTAGAGAGCCAATGCATGTGATTACTCATGGTGCTTGCTAATCAATGAAAACTGAGACCTTTCTCTCATCTCTACATTCTTGCTGGTGTCATATGCGATGCTCTGTGCTCATATTACTTTTGGGGACCGCTTGACACAATTGAAGGCATTTCTAGAGTCCCATGGCCTGGTCAAAAAAGTATGAGGACCCATAAAGTCATTAAGTCACCATCTCCTCTGAAACATGCACAGCTCTGCTGTGGTTCAAGACATGACACTAAGTTTTTATATTATAAAAACTAGTCTTTTGTGCCAGAATATAAAAGTGAGATCTTTTTGCCAAAGGAACAACAGCAATGCTCCTGTTGTTTTTGATACACAAGCATTTCAGCTTCATTTTCTTCGGTCTCAAGTCCATTGTCGGCAGGTCAGCATTTGCTCTACTGGTGTTGTTTAGTGCTATGTGGTGCTCCAGCAGCAGTGATCCAGCAAGTCATGCCGTGATTTTAAATGTCTCAGGGCCCAATTTTGCATGCACATGACTACGTTTGTTCATATGTATAATCTCATTGATCTCAATGCAGGTTCAGACTTTTAAACTCTGTTCAGCACTTAGACTGCACTTGAATTATAATTAGTAGTTATTTTGTCCAAAGCGCTGGTTACAGTTATTGTTAATTCATTTTATTAAGGCTAATGTCAAGTATTTAGATTTCTTCAAACAGTGCAGGTTAAACATTTATTAGAAATGTTAATGAACTCAATACAAATAAAATAAACCTCAAACTCTTCTTCCTGAGATCCTTATGTCTAATTGTAAATAAAGTCTTCTGTGTTGGATAATGAACTCCTTGTGTTTCTTTTCTTGGTATTTTGGGTGTGTTTTCTTTTCCTAGAGGTTGATTTTATAAACTGATGAATAAGCAAGCTTAACAGCTAACCTTGTTACGTCATAGTAGTCTGTCACTTCACAGCTGCTTAGAAGAGTGTATCTCATTTCATGTTGCTGCATGTTATCCTATAAATACCAGTGACATACAACATTTATGCTCTATATTACAAAAAGGAGGAGACACTGTCTGCAGAACTGAGCGCCAGCATGTCTAAACCGAAGCAGTTCTAAAACAATCCCAGGAAACCCAGCTCAGAGAGAGACCTGCCTTCAACTCCCTTGAGCTGGAGGTGCTGGCCGGACTGTGTTCGCGCATCCAGCAGCTCATTACAACATCCTTCACTGGCTCTGCTGGCCGGGCAGGTCGGATGGGAGGCGAGCCCAGCTACGCTCGCACCTCACGTTCCCCACCCAGCCCAGGTCCTCATGGGTGAAAATCATTGGTGAAAATCAGATCTGACCCAAGATCTAACAGCCCACGTACTTACACCCCAGAGCAGGTGTGCCAGCTTTTGATCTCTAACTGTAATTATGCTTTCAAAGCCTTTTTTAAAACCTGTTCTTCCTAACTACCAGTGTCTGTCAAGATAACGTAAACATGATACTACACCCTGAAAAAGAAAGAAAATTGATATTTTCTCTGTTCTTTTAACTGTGAGACTAGTCAAGGACTTGTTTTATTCATGGGTGTACACATCAACAGTATTTAAAAAAAACCCAATAAATTTAATAAGTAATAAAATATGTTTACAGCTTTTTTTTTTTTCAGTAGCCATATAAAACCAAAAATGAAAGAGGTAAATGACTCACACTTATCAAGTGCAAACGGCATTTATAAATAGATGCTATTCATCTTCTACTCTCCCTCCCCTCTTTGCATACCAAATATCCCTGATGCTCTCTGGTGGCACCCTCTCCCAGCAGTACCCTAAGGAACCAGAGACTAAAGCTTACCCAGCTAGCGCCAGGCTGGGACCTTTCTCAGCTCTACTGTGTAAGGAAAGAAACCAAATTCTTAGCAGTAGGCGCCACCCAAAGGCGGTACGTTTTTTTACAAGTTTTCCTACTTCATTTCAGCATAGGCAATCAAAAATAATGCTGGCTAAAATTCACCGTTGCTTCCTCTGCCAGTTGACATCACCAGAAATAATTACATCACTTCAAAAGCATTGTGAGAAAAAACACATCGTAAGTGTTTGCTGAATGTAACATTTCCGGATGCAGCATTAAGACAGAAATCACAGAATCACAGAATGGTCAGGGTTGGAAGGGACCTATGGAGATCATCTAGTCTATCCCTCCCACCAGAGCAGGGTCACCTACAGCAGTTGCACAGGACAGTGTCCAGGCGGGTTTTGAATGTCTCCAGAGTGGGAGACTCCACAACCTCTCTGGGCAGCCTGTGCCAGTGCTCTGCCACCCTCAAAGTAAAGAAGTTCCTCCTCATGTTAAGATGGAACTTCCTATGTTCAAGTTTGTGCCTGTTACCTCTTCTCCTGTCACTGGGAACCCCTGAAAAAAAAGCCTGTTCCCATCCCCCTGGCACCCTCATTTGTAAGCATTAATAAGATCCCCCCTTAATCTTCTCTTCTTTAGACTAAAAAGATCCAAGTCCCTCAACCTTTCCTCATGAGAGATGTTCTAATCCCCTAATCATCTTTGTAGCCCTTTGCTGGATCCAGCAGATCCCTGTCTTTCTTAAACTGGGGAGCCCAGAACTGGACACAGTACTCCAGACGTGGCCTCACCAGGGCAGAGTAGAGGGGGAGGACCATAGAATCATAGAATCATAGAATTAGTGAGGTTGGAAGGGACCTTTAAGATCATCAAGTCCAACCGTTAACCTACCCTGATAAAAACACCACCACTTCTAAACCATGTCCCTAAGCACCTCATCTACCCTTTTCTTAAACACCTCCGGGGATGGTGAATCCACCGCCTCTCTGGGCAGCCTATTCCAATGTTTAATAACCCTTTCAGTGAAAAAATGCTTCCTAATATCCAATCTAAACCTGCCCTGACACAACTTGAACCCGTTTCCTCTTGTCCTATCACTTGTCGACAGGGAGAAGAGGTCAGCTCCCATCTCTCTAAAACCTCCTTTCAGGTAGTTGTAGAGGGTGATAAGGTCTCCCCTCAGCCTCCTCTTCTCCAGGCTAAACAACCCCAGATCCCTCAGTCGTTCCTCATAAGGTTTGTCCTCCAGACCCTTCACCAGCTTTGTAGCCCTTCTCTGGACACGCTCCAACACCTCAATGTCCTTCTTGTAGTGAGGGGCCCAAAACTGAACACAGTACTCGAGGTGAGGCCTCACCAGTGTACAGGGGGATGATTACTTCCCTAGTCCGGCTCACCACACTATTCCTGATGCAGGCCAGGATGGTGTTGGCCTTCTTGGCTGCCTGGGCACACTGCTGGCTCATGCTCAGCCGGCTGTCCACCAACACCCCCAGGTCCTTTTCTGCCAGGCAGCTTTCGAGCCACTCCGCCCCCAGTCTGTAGCGCTGCATGGGGTTGTTGTGACCCAAGTGCAGGACCCGACACTTGGCCTTGTTGAACCTCATACCATTGGCCTCAGCCCATCTGTCCAGCCTGTCCAGATCCCTCTGCAGAGCCAATCTACCCTCAAGCAGATCAACACGCCCCCCTAGTTTAGTGTTGTCTGCGAACTTACTGAGGGTGCATTCGATCCCCTCATCCAGATCATTGATAAAGATATTAAAGAGAATGGGCCCCAGCACCTATCCCTGGGGGAAACCACTTGTGACTGGACACCAACTGGATTTAACTCCATTTACCACCACTCTCTGGGTACGGCCATCCAGCCAGTTTTTTACCCAGCGAAGAGTACACCTGTCCAGGCCATGAGCAGCCAGTTTCTCCAGGAGAATGCTATGGGAAACGGTGTCAAAAGCCTTGCAAAAATCCAGGTAGATAACATCCACAGCTTTTCCCTCGTCCACTAAGTGGGTCACCTTGTCATAGAAGGAGATCAGGTTTGACAGGCATGACCTGCCTTTCACAAACCCATGCTGACTGGGCCTGATCACCCTGTTCTCTTGCATGTGCCATGTGATGGCACTGAGGATGATCTGCTCCATGACCTTCCCAGGCACCGATGTCAGACTGACTGGCCTGTAGTTCCCTGGATCCTCCTTGCACCCCTTCTTATGGGTCCGGCCCTTCTTATGGATGGGTGTCACATTTGCCAACCTCCAGTCAGCTGGGACCTCCCCGGTTATCCAGGACTGTTCATAAATGATGCAGAGTGGCCTGGTGAGCACTTCCGCCAGCTCCTTCAGTACCCTTGGATGGATCCCATCCGGCCCCATAGATTTGTGCACCTCCAGGTGCTGAAGCAGGTCCCTCACCATTTCCCTTTGGATTACAGGGGCTTCATTCTGCTCCCCATTCCTGTATTCCAGCTCAGGGGTCGGGGAACTCAAGGAACAATTGGTCCTACTGCTGAAGACTGAGGCAAAGACGGCATTAAGTACCTCAGCCTTTTCCTCATCCTTGGTTACTACATTATCGGCCCCATCTACTAGAGGACAGATGTTATCCTTGGTCCTCTTTTTATTGCTAATATATTTATAGAAACTTTTTTTGTTGTCCTTGACAACAGAAGCCAGGTTTAGTTCTAGATGACCTCCCTTTAGTTAGGATGACCTCCCTCGACCTGCTGACCCCACTCTTCATGATGCACCCCAGGATGCCGTTTGCCTTCTTGGCCACCAGGGCACATTGCTGGCTCATGGTCATCCTGTTGTTCACCAGGACTCCCAGGTCCCTTTCCACAGAGCTGCTCTCCAGGAGGTCAGCCCCCAACCTGTACTGCTGCATGGGGTTATTCCTCCCCAGGTGTGTGCCCATTAATATTCTGGAGTGTTTTGCTAATGCCAGGATTTCCTTTGAGTTCTGTGAATTGCATGAAATACATGCTTGATGTAACCAGACACACATATATTTTTCAGGACTCTATTTCTTGTATACATCACTTGTATAACACCAAGGATTTGTGGACAAACCAGGACTTACAGACATGTGTGCACTCTTTTATGTGACTTAGGTTTAGGATACACCTTTAACATATTTGGAATTTCAGCCCCACTAGATTATTTGCACGTAGGACTGGGAAAGTCACATTTTTTACTTACTTTTCCCCCGTAATTTTTCCAAATGAAAAGCCCACATACGTGAATGCTTCTAAAGGTAAATGTCTCCACTGATACTTTCAGTCATGATAGGAGCTAAAACATGATTGGCACCGCAAACCAGAAGCGGAAGGTAAAAACCTGCTGGAGGTGGAGGTACTTTTGGGTACTGACATATAAATGCAGACATTTCCTGTGTTTTTACCACAAATATGGAAGCATATCCTTCTCTGTGCATTCACTCTACAGGTGTAACTATTTTTCTTTGCGCCGGTCAAACACTGGGTTTGCTTTGTGAAGTCAGAAGTTATCACTACAATGAATCTCCACAGGGCGGGGGGGGGGGAGGGAGAGGGAGGAACACAGATATACGCTGACTGGGATGTGGCAGCAGCTGCATTTTACTCTGAAGTCTTGACAACCTCAGCCTGGTGGTTGTCTTCAGCAGGATAAATTGAAGAACACTTGACATTCACGAACTCACACTGACAGAAAACAAGGACAAAAGGGGAACCAGGACCCTCTAATTATTTCTTTTTTTCCTATGAGCAATGGGAAAAAAACACTTAGAAAGAACTTTTGGCAAAGCACATATTTTAATTCAATGACAAGTCAGTGCAGTTAAGAGGTTAATTCAGGAAATCTATTCCAGCCACCATCTAATCATCCAGGCAGCAGACAGTGACTTCCCTGAGCACCTAGGAGCATCGCCCACTTTGCTGAATGGATGTACATATGTGTCTCCTGCCTAAGATCATTTGGCTCTTAGTCCAATCCTGAAGGAGCCATATCTGATAAAGGTAGTCAATGTTTCTAGCAAGAATAAGTTAATGATTAGAGGTATCAGCCAGAATGTGGAATATATGGGTTCCAAAAGCCCCTATTTTTATATGAATCCATTTAGATTACACTAACTCAGATGAAGAGTGTATGCTATGATTCAGGTTATTCCTTCAAATGAACCTAAAGTCCTGGACGAAGATAATTGCTAATCCACACAGATGAGGGGGATCATGGTTCTACTTTGGATATTGGTTGAGAGACAGCGGACTCTTTATGCTGGTTTTAATTCTTACTGGGTTAAAACCAGAAGTAGTCAAAAAATCAAGGAGCAGGAACTCTTGATCTCCCTTTCTACCCAGGTGCAGGAACCTGCTAGTGTTAAAAAAGTGTTAAATGCATCTTCTCCTTAAGGAAAGAGAAAGATGGATCACTTTTTGGAGTTTAGATGATCTATTTCTTAGCACACTAGGTTTTATAAATCCAGATGAAGAGCCAGATTTTACCCTGTGTTTCACCTGAATTCCTTCCTTGGGCCAAACACCTCTTAGGCATTGCAGCACCAACTATCAAAACATTTAAGTACTTCTGTTTAATGCTGCTTTGACCCTGAAGGGGCTGCTCTGTCTCAAATACACAAGTGAAAAGGCTGCAGGTCCCTGAAGTCTGGCCAAATTTTACACAAAGATAAGGAAAGGCAAGTCTGCACAGATGGTTTAGCATGGCAATGCCTCATACCCCTGTGGAAAACTTTCAAGAGTGTGTTTAGCTCTAAGTCATCTGCTAAGAGTGCCAGTCCTGCAACCTATGCTTCATGGTTTCACAAACATTAGAGTGGTCAGTGGCCCTAGCTGCAGTGGTGGAGGGCAGATCACACCATGTCAAACCCCACCAGATAGCAGGTAATAGCAGTTATTCATTAATATCTAATATCTCTTTATTCACTAATAGCTGAAGATTGAATCTTATTAAAATTCTCACATTTGACAGAGACAGAACAAATGAAATGGACGAATTTAAACCAATTGTGGAGGTATTACCTTGAAATAATACATTTGACTTTGCATTTCCACCTCTCTAATATCGCACACACAGGAGACAGTTTAAACAACTATCTTTCATCAATCACATCTGAGCTAAGACCAGTTAAATGGCTTTATGAATGTTTAAATCTTTGTCAAGTGGTTAAATTCACCTATTTGGTTTTAATCTGAAAGACAGCAGAATCATAGAATGATTTGATTTGGAAAAGACCTTAAAGATCATCTGGTTTCAATCCCCCTGACATGGGCAGGGACACCTCCGACTAGACCAGATTGGTCAAAGCTCCATTCAGCCTGGCCTTGAACATTTCCAGGTACACGGCCACCACAACTTTTCTGGGTAACCTGTTCCAGTGCCTCACCACCCTCAGAGTGAAAAATTTCTTCCTGATATCTAATCTAAATATACCCTCTTCCAGTTTGAAGCCATTACCCCTTGTTATTTCACTACATGCCCTTGTAAATCTCCCCAGATTTCTTGTAGGCTCCTTTCAGATACTGGAAGGTCACTATAAGGTTTCTCTGGAGCCTTCTCTTCTCCATGATGAACCCCAACTCTCAGCTTGTTGTCATAGCAGAGGTGCTCCAGCCCCCTCATCATCTTTGTTGCCCTCTTCTGGACTCGCTCCAACAAGTCCATGTCCTTCTTATCTTGGGGCCCCCAGGGGTGGATGCAATATTCCAGGTGGGGTCTCATGAGAGTGGAGTAGAGGGGCAGAATCACCTCCTTCAACTTACTGGCCATGCTTCTTTTGATGCAGCCAAGGATATGGTTGGCTTTCTGGGCTGCAGGTGCACATTGGCAGCTCATGTTGAGCTTCTCATCAACCAACACCTACAGGTCCTTCTCCTCAGGGCTGCTCTCCAGCCATTCTCCCCCCAGCCTGTATTTGTGCTTGGGATTGCCCTGACCCAGGTGCAGGACCTTGCACTTGGCCTTGTTGACTTCATGAGGTTGGCACAGGCCCACTTCTCAAGCTTGTTCAGGTCCCTCTGGATGGCATCCCTCCCCTCCAGCATGTCGACCCTGCCACACAGCTTGGTGTCATCAGCAAACTTGCTGAGGGTGCACTCAATCCCACTGTCCATGTCGCCAACAAAGATGTTGAGCAGCACTGGTCCCTGTACCAACCTCTGAGGAACGCCACTTATCACTGGTTTCCACATGGACATCGAGCTGTTGACCACAGCTCTTTGAGAGAGACCATCCAGACAGTTCCTTATGCATTGAGTGGTCCATCCATCAAAGCCGTGTCTCTCCAATTTAGAGACCAGGATGTCATGCAGGACAGTGTCAAATGCTTTGTCCAGGTAGATGACTTTTGTTGCTCTCCTGTTATCCACCAACACTATAACCCCGTCATAGAAGGTCACCAATTTGTCAGGCACTGGTAATGTCATGCCCTTGGTAAAGCCATATTGGCTGTCATTGATCACCTCCTTATTTTCCATGTGCCTTACCAGAGTTTCAGGGGGATCTGCTCCATCATCTTGCTGGGCGCAGAGGTGAGACTGACCAGCCTCTAGTTCCCCAGGTCTTCTTTTTTCCCTTTTTAAAAATGGGTGTTATATTTCTGCTTTTCCAGTCAGTGGGGACTTCACCAGACTGACATGACTTTTCAAATATAATGGAATACGGCTTAGCAACTTAATTTGCCAGTTCCCTAAGGACCCTCGGATGGCTTTCATCAGGTCTCATGGACTTGTATATCTTCAGGTTCCTCAGATGGTCTCAGTACTTGATCTTCGCCAACAGTGAAGAATGTTCCTCATTCTCACAGTCCCTGCCTTTCCTTCTGCGACTTGGCTTTATAGTAAAAATTATGAAGTGGAGAATGAAATGTAGAGGGAGGAAGGAAGGGCAACTCACATGGCGATGGCAATGACTTTCAACAAAACCCAACTGAACAGCCATAACACCAATTTTTGAGTACCCCAGTGCAAGACAATGAGGATAAGAGCATGCTGGAAGACCAGGACAGGGAGAACAGCCACAGACGCAGGCAGGGGTGTGCAGGCAGATGGCTACAAAGTGAAAGACAGGCTGCAATGCTCCACAAGAAGGGTTACAAGACCGAACACAGCAGGCCTTGGGCATTGCATGGGTTGGGGCACCAGGAACATCATATCACTAGTGAGTTTGTTGCACACCAGCCCCTAAACTCTTCGCTGTTGATACCTTATCAAGTGTGGGTGTGTGGCCCACGCACGAGCAAGCAAACCTGGAAAAGCAGGAATGCTGTGAACAGTCTCAGTTGCCTAACTGTATAAACACAACATCTCTCATGACGCTTAATTAGTAGCTAGTTTAGGAAGGTTTGGATCTCCCATAGAGTCTATATCATACCACTTGTTGCTCAAATATCCCAGAGCATGTCATGTGAGAAGTCTTGTTAGATCATTCTATAATCTCTTTCTATAGCTGCATTTTTCAAGACGGGCTCTTTAACACAGTTGCTGGGCTGAAAACAGGGCTGAAAGAGAGGTGGTGAGTACAGGAGGCTACAAAAGTCATGTAGGAGGCTAGTCACCAAGATTTTCGGCTAACTTTAGCAGAGTCCCTGTGAGACAGCTGGCATTTGCATATCCCCATCTCAGGTACCCAATCCTTCCTTGCTGAGCACCAAGTTACCTTCTTCATGGATATGGGACCAGGTACTTAAATCTTTTGCTGTTCTTGCTTCACACCCGAAGTTCTTATGGAACTTTCCCTAAACCTCTTTGTAGGCAGAAGAGAGAAATGAATGAAAAGAATATCCAGCTAAATAATTAAAGATCAGATTTCTATTAACTTCTCTTGCTAATGTCTTTTTTTTTTTTTTTACAGCCACTTCTTGGATGTTCCAAAATAGTGTTTAGGAAGAAATGCTCTCTTGCAGCATGAAACCCTGAATGGCATGTTTAGGTATAAAAATATGTATTTTACAGTTTTGACAATATTGATTTTTTTGGTCCACATGCAGCCATGCCACAAAATTTGGGAATACAACCTACCTGCCAGAAGCACCAGAGTTCAATGCTTTACAACTCATTGTTCGCAGTGTAGGAGTAATGTGCAAACCACGAAGCAATCCCAAAGCCGAACAGTAAATAATTTTGAATGAGAAATGAGTTACATATTTGCCTTCTATCTGCGAGCAAATACGGGGCTGAAAGAGCTGCACAGGACTTACCTGCAGCTTCTCCGTTCTCTTTTTACAGAGCGGGGGGTAAACAGGGTGCTTCCCTGGGTTCTCCTACTCCCAGGAAAGGAAAATGGAAGGGCTGAGAGTTTCAAATTTCTCTTTCTGTTCCCTCACATTGATTCCTGCTCCTTTAGAAAAGCAGGGAGGAGACTGGAGATTTCTATTAAGAATTTCCTACTGCCGTTTCATAATAATCCTCCAAACGAACATTTCTGAAAACCCTCCTCACTTTTAGGCATGTTTAGTGCTGTGCATCTTAACTTCCCGGCTTCGCCACGCAGTTTTTGGGATGTGCACTAGATGGCAATGCAATATCTAGGCTGACAGCCCCAAGTTCTCCAAATCTCCTCTCCAGCGCGGCTCACCCTGCACCGGGGTTTGGGTGGATGCACTTGGACGCGGTGAGACTTCAGCTGAGGCCCATTTATTCGCATTAATTTGGAGCATAAAATAAGCATTGCATCACTGCCTCACACAGCTCGGTAGTGTTGCAACAGTTACCTAATTCGTTCATACATGTTAGTCTATGGCTTCTACAAGAAATAGATATTATATAAAGAATGTTTTGGGTTTTTTTTATAGCTGCATTTCAGCATGTGAAGAAATGGTGAAATATTTGAACTCAGAAGGATCACATACTCTCAGGCCTGCGGACAATGTAAAGATGCCCCACTTGCTGTTTCCAGCCGCTGCAGACCCTGGTGCCTGCTCAGTGAGCCAGCCTGGCCACCTCTGATGAAGGACATGAGAAAGTATGCAAGACCTTCATGCTCAGTAAACCCAGTTGCTGCCCCTTACCATACCATCAGAACAACAACTCCCACTTTCCAAGACTCCTGCCCTTTTTAATATCCCCATTCTCCACCCAGAAAACTCACCTTCTCTGATTCTTTCTGCTTCCTGTGGGTATAAGAACATCTGACCATGACCTGCTTGAATATTTGATCTCAGTTTTACTCACAATGAAATGGCTCTATATGTATTTGTGTAATTTTGTATTTAAAATACTTGCTTAAATATGGTTACAGCATCCCTCCCAGGTTTTCTGTTCTAAATCATGGCTCTAACCGTTAACTCACATGCTGCCTTTATTGCAGGACATGTTTTAATTGTAGAGAAAGGAGGTTATGTTTCTATTTTTTGTACCTGGGAAGAACACGCATATTACAATGAAAGTGGCTGGACAGACAGTTATATGTTGAGCTAATATGTTTGCACCGATAATAACATTATCCAATTAATCGGGTGCCCATGATAGCAGCCCTGAATGACAGGAACTGAAAAAATCATGTAAACTGCCGACTTGACTTTGTAGCCTACCTTAAAAAATGCGTCTACAAGGTGTTGTGTAGGGTTTTCTGGATGAACAGGATATATGCCATTTCTGATCCCCATTGTCAAGCTAATAGTGCAGGCCCTGTTGAGAACCAGCACCTCAGCAAGCTGCTCAGGTCTAGCTGGAACTATGGTTAGGCCACTATTCACCTGTGTCCATTATTTATGGAAATAAAGTATCCATATCTGTGCGTATATATTGTCTTTAATCATAACATATGTATACTTCCTGGAGTTAGGAAGACTGGATAGCAGTCTCTCTTTTACTTAGAAAATCAAACTTATGAAAAAACATTATGGTTTTTCTTTACATAATTAAGTTCTTAAAGCTAAAAATATTAAAAATAGAAAAGTTCTTTGAGAAGACTATTGAAATGATTTCTCAAAAATAGGTTTCCCTCAAAATAATAATTTTTAAAATAATTGTTTCAAATAATTTTTTGGTATCGATGTAATTCAGGGAAGAGATGAGAAATTTTGAGTCCTCCCTGAAATTCAACCACTTTAAAATTGAATGTATCATCAAGGAAGGAAAAATAAGATTTTGTTGGATTTGACCACCTTAATTTCCAGGAATGACTATTTGTGGATGTGTGGGAGGGATGACATGTATATAAATATGTATGTTTTTATGTATAATTACTGACCAACAGAGAAATGTTGGAGTCTCTGCCTGACAAGCCATGGGCTATGATCTCTCATCCCAGTGAGATGATATCCTAATACTTAGGTGAAGGTACTTCTTGCAGCACTCGAGAAATCCTTTACAATAATGGATGATCAGTTTATTTCTCAAAATCAAACATCTTGAATTACATGGACAGAGAGTCAGAACGAGACTCTAAGTTATTCCTCAGAGAAGTAAGGACTGAGATGTTACATCAGAAGTTGGCCGTGTGGCTAAACAGACAAGGTGCCAAATGTGGGGCTTCTTCAAGTTTCCCCTCTCTGTTTCTATTTGCAACATGCACTTGTGGATGTCCTGAAGATACGTTTTCAGCTGGCTGGCCTGCATTTGGTATGATGCAGGTACTGGGTACAACTGTGTCCAATTGACACTGTATGTTATGGAAGTTTCTGGTAACAATTCTAGGATGAGGATTTCATCCTAAATTTTACAGTAATTTGATATAAAATTTCTCTTATAGCTTTTTCATATATATAATTGTGACATTGGTATTTTCGTACCTTTTAGTCAAGAAATCTCTACCTTTGACTACTAACTGAAATTAGTTTTTGGCACACCTGCTTTTCGCTGAAGAAAAATGAGTTTTAAATAGCTTTACCCATACAAACTGAACTTGGCACGGAGATGATCCTGCGGGGAGCTGGTACCATAGTGAAGGCTTTTGTATTGCTGCATTTTAAATAAGTTAGAAACTTGTATCCATTATCCAAATTAGCTCTGCAAATGAGCTTTGCAGCAAGTCTTGCCTGATTGAAGCTCGGCGCGTGGTAGCTTGGTGTCCCTGCTGAAGACTAAGCCTTCATGCTGAGTGCCTGAAGGGCAGGGAGAGCGTTTCCAGGTCTGAGTAGGTGGTGGAGGCGTGTTAAAATGACAGAAATGCAATGTGTATTAAACTTTCTCCATTACTGGCTTTGCCAAAAGAGATTTCATAGGCAGCTGCCATCGCATGAATTCATCTCCAGCTGCTGACTCACCAGGGAGCACACACAGCTGCTGACACATAAAATATTGCTTTTTGCTACTTCTGTCCCCATCGGTCTGCTTCCCCCAGCCCTCAGTAGTGGCTGCTGATGGTTCCTCCAGACAGGCACGGACAACTAGCAAACTTGCAAAAAGCCACATTGTGTTGCTGCATACATGACTTCATTACCGCATATCCACATAAATCAGAACAAAAAGTAAAATTGCACCACCTGATAAGGCTGGGATTCTCCATTGCATCATTGGCAAACACACCCATGACAATGTATACTGCATCACACCCTCCTCACCCATTTCTTCTGCCTTGATAACCACCCATTGCTTTGATAACAACTGTTTTCCAGCTCTGTGCACAACAGTACCTGAAACCCTCCACCTCTCGGGATGGTAGTCAGAGAACTGGCAGTGAGGCAACAGAAATGTATTTGAGAAGACAACACGTACCATGGCCCTTCAGCTGGGTGCAGCCCTAAACTCTTGACCAACATTACCATCATAACTCAAGATGAAAGTGAATGCAATACGGGAAAAGACATACACAAGTCTTGGACATACTCTTATCTTTTTTTTCTTGTGTAACTCAGCCCCATATACAAGACTAGTGACATCTTTAAGTACCTGCCAGCCCCTTTGCTTGAAGAACTCCATGCTTCAGGGCAAAAAATGTGTGTCCAGGGCTTTTCCACATGAGGTATTAGTGATTTACTCAGCGTGCGCCAATGAGTTTGGCCAGAGAACAGGGAGACGTGTCAATGCAGAGAGCTGCAGAGCCTGAGGCTGGGTGGCCTTGATGCGCCGGCAGCCTGAAGGGGCCCGGCCCTCCACTGAGGAAGGGCACTGACATTTTCAGGTGACATCAATTACTGAGATTTACTGGATTAGGAAAAGGATTTGAAGAGAGTCATGGATTTCTTGGCAGGATTGAGGCCTTTTAATAACTGTAATATCACAGGATAAAAACTTTTACTCATTTTCCACGCCATGGTTCCAGCTCTTGCTGCTCACAAGTGGGCCTTAGACCTGCACCTCCCTCAGGCAGCAGTCTGATCTTCCAGAGATTAAAGCTTCACATACAGAGCATTTAAAACCCAAATGTTCAAAGAAGAGATGTGATCACTGAAGTACTGCTTAAACCTATGACTCCCATTCATTTCAGTGGGTCTTAAACAACAGTTAGTCAGCTATCCCAGCACCTTGGGCCCAAGGCTCATGTTGCTCTGGTTGTAAAGAGCCCTGAAACTGTGACCCCAGGGTGACTTATCATGAGGCCTACCATCACCCACCTAACCAAAAGAGCAACTGATAAGTGTAGCCCGAAGCTAGACTATAATGGATGCCATTTTAATAGCACAGGTTTGGACTGCAAACCACGTGTGAGCTACTGCAAATGATGGCCTGGTCTGCCTTCAAATAAGTGACCCACCCGAGCTCCCACAAATTCAATGGAAATTTTTCCATTACTACAGACAGTGTCAGTTCAAGACTTTTTGCCTTAATTAAAGGTTTCTTGCAAATAAAAACCTGTCTGCTTTGTCTCTTTTCTGTGTTGAAAGAGACTGAGCGTTGCAAAGCAGAAGGTATGAAAGCAGTGAGCATTTAGCGAAGTTCCAAATAATGCCTCCCAGTAAAAGGTTTTGCTCTTTCTTTTATGCATTCTTCTACTGAAAATCAATGGTTTGTAGACAAAAGTTAATAAATGTACCAGCTTTCAGCATCTGGAGAAATCATAGTCCAAAATAAACTGTATGCCTTACATATTGTTTAGCTCTGGTGTGGTCACTTGATTCCTGAGGAATGAACAATTCTGTGTGTGTAGGACAAACTCTTCACCCTAAGAATGCAATCTAGCAAACACCAGCTGTTGAGGGTTTTAGCCAACAGAACAGGAGGTAAAAAATAAAATAAAATAAAAAAGCTAGAAAGCTGTATTTACAGCTGCATTAGCACTTAATACCATGAATTTCTTTCAGACTTAGAACAAAACTGACCTTTAAGAGTAGCAAACTTGGACTATAAATGCAAAACATGGCCTGATTATGAAAGCTCTGATATAAAGCAGGTTTTATTCTTACAGTGCTTGTCAAGCCCTTGGCTTGGAACTGCAAAGCTCTTTGGTTGCCATGCTTTTCCAGGCAGATGATAAATCTGCCTGCTTTGTGCAGTTTGATATGACAGCATGGCTCGTGCGATTCTTTTAAGCAATGAAAATATGCCTGAGACCACAAGATTGTGTCACAGATAAAGAAGCTCCCTCTTACACTGTTTTTTTCACAGGGATGCTAAGGGTATGGAAATGCTCCTGGCTCGTGCACATACGGTCACTTATTGATTGGCGCTGTAGATCCAGTTACAGCAAATGACATTATATGTCCTCCTCCCTAATTACTTAATGAAATCCCCTTGGGCTGCAGCAATTTCCATATCAAAGTGGGTGGTTCATGCATAAATATAATGACTGGAGCTGAAGCAATCCTTTTAAAAGCAGAGGCATAAGGCCAAAGGCCACTTCCTACAATTAAATTAGCTAATTTAAAATCAAGTTGTATCAGGTGGGTTGCTGCGGTCATAGGGATGTGCTAGGCAGTCTGAGTTACTCTCTCAGAAAGAACATTAAGGTTGTACTTCTGTGTGTAGTGGTCTGGGAACTGGAAAAGGTGGAGGAGGCAGCTCCTGGGAGCAGCTCCCCAGCAGCATAGAGAGGTCGATGATCATCCAGGTATATCCACCAGAGTCAAGCAACTCAGTCCTCGCTGCAGCCTTTCAACCGTCTTGTCCTGTGAGTCCTTCTGCCTCTTATCTGCCTTGCTGACCTAGATGGAAGCCATCACTTAAGTATTTGAACAGGGCCAAGAGCAAAGGACCGCTGCTCTGGCCTGGGGCCTCTAAGCACTGGTACAGTGCAATATGGAGGAGTTTCACACAATCAGCCAAACTTCATCTGCCCACTTGTGAGCACACCAGTTAGATCAGCTCTTGGGAGTTTTGAGGATTTCCACAGCAGATATTATTCCAATTACAAAGCACGAGCCTGTAGTTGTTCTCAGACTATGTGCAACACCGGTTATATACATCCAGAGAAAGACTCCTCCCCTCCTTCCTTTTCAGTCACAGGTCATGGGACTAATTCAAATGCCATACCCTCCACAACCAGAAGAGATTTTAATCTGATTCTTTCAAGCAACTTGAGGCTAGGTCCCTTGTTGCATCTTGGGCAGGGGTATCTAAGTCTCTCTAGCTGAGGTTGGCTGGCTTTGTATGGAAAAGAGAAGAAAGGAAAAAGAAATCATAGAATTGTCTAGGTTGGAAGGGACCACCTTTAAGATCATCAAATCTGACCATCAACCTAACGCTGCCAAAACCACCACTAAACCATGTCTCTAAGCACCATTTCTCCCTGCCTTTTAAATACCTCCAGGAACAGTGACTCTACCTCTTCCCTGGGCAGCCTGTTCCAATGTTTAACAAGCCTTCCTGTGAAGAACTTTCTCCTAATATCCAACCTAAACCTTCCCTGGTGTAACTTGAGGCCATTTCCTCTTGTCCTATTGCTTGTTATTAGGGAGAAGAGGTCAACCCCCACCTTGCTACAACCTCCTTTCAGGCAGTTGTAGAGAGCAATAAGGCCCCCCCTTTCCTCCAGGCTAAACAACCCCAGTTCCCTCAGCTGCTCCTCATAAGACTTGTTCTACAGACCCCTCACCAGCTTCATTGCCTTTCAGTAATACAGTGCTCAGGTCTGTCACCTGGTAGAGAAACCAGCACTCAGCTCTCTCTGAGCACTGAAACCTCCCTTTTGTACAGATTGCACTGAAAATCCAGCCCAGAGCCTCCATCTAGTTCCTACTACATGGAACAGCCCCACATTGTGACCTGAGGCTTGCTCAACGTCTCTTGTTCAAGGGGGAGGACTGACAGCAGCAAATCCTACATGAATGAATCAGCGAGTTCTGCATTTGCATGACAGGTCCTACTGCAATAATTTGAAACTTACTCCACCAGAAAGTGTGTTAGTGTTTATTTGAAAGCCCTTTGACCTTATAGAGGTATTGTTTTCCTCAGTAGATAGGGCAATAAACAGCTGCATCAATATTTACTTTAACAGAAACATGTTTTCTTTGTATCAATTGTCTTCTTTTTTGTGTTTTCTCCAGCAAATGGGCTGCAAAAACCCATCTCTTTGTTTCTTCAGTTTTCAGATTGGAGGGAACAGGGAACTTCCTGCTAGTTTGCAAACGTGCAACCACATTCAGGGCAATGGCTGAGCAGTGAGCAGCTTTCTTGTGTCGCTGGAAGTCCCTGTGCAGTGGTAGGCATGCTGCTCCTGCAGGCTTTACAGCAGTCAGCAAGCACATATCAGCAAAGGTCCAACTCTTCTTCCCAAAACTAGTTACAAAATACCAGCAACTGTTTCCTTACAAGCAGAATATGAGGACTGTATTGGTACACATTGCATTTATTTGCTATAACTCATTTTTCCGTGGTTCAACCCCTTTTTTTATCTTTGTGAAAAGGCCAGTATGCAATTTGGGGTCAGCAGTGATAAGAGAAGTTGAAAATATTGGAGGTTAAATGTCCTCTGAGACTTACATTTTCATTTCAGCTGTTGCTGTGCGTGTGTAGCTGTCCGCAGAATAGAGTGTGAGATCTGAGATGACACATTCATTTTGAATTGCAACCAATTTTCTGACCAGCCAAATGAAAACATAAATTCAGGCTGTGCTCAACTGTCTCTGCAGCTCTCCCATATTAATTACATCACATGTTTCTTCCAGTCGGTGGACCCAAGTGAGTTAATTACAAACAAACAAACAAAGAAAAACACAGAACCACCCTGCAAAGACAGCTAGGGAGACCATGGGTCAAGATTTGTGGTGGCAAGGAAAATTAAACTGCACAACTGGTGCAAATTCTTATATCAAGGAAGACAAAAAAAACCCTTCAGAGATACAAAGCGCAGGTATATTGCCAAGCAGTTGTACCCTATGGCAATGGAAAAGATTTTTAAACTTTTTTTTTTTCATTTTATATCCTTAAAATCGACTCAATATTTAGTTAATGAGGCACTGTTAATAGTTTCTGGTCCAGGGCTGGACTGCACAACTGACTCATTTTACAATTTTTAAGTGTGGAGGCACACTGCAAAACCAACTTGTAAGTACTCTCCGATCAACAGTAAGGAGAATATGAGCCATATGCTCGTTAATGCAACGCAGGAGCATATTCTAGCTCCATCTAGCCAACTTCACAAGCAACTTCAAGTCAGCAAATAGGCCCTGACTGTCACCATCAAACTGGCAATTAACTGTGTCAGTATAGTTGGTGGACTAAACAGCATGGTTGCAGGACACCAGGGCTGCAAAGTCATGCGCATCTCAGCTTGGTTCAAGGCTGCATCCACTCCTAAAAAAGTGTGGTTATGTCTGTAAGAGAGAACCTCCAGTGAAGAAACTGTTTAGCTATCTTACTTATTACTCAGTGTGGAGGAAATAATCCTGTTATTTGGGGATATGAGTTGTTTGAGGTATGGAGATGATGGAGAGGAATAAAACTGTCACAGTTATGACTGAGATTTGTCAAATAAAATCAACAGTGGGGTGCATTTTAATTTCTCTTTTACTGCATAATGGCAGAATCGGTAGGGGGTTATTTAATTCTGACTTGGGTTTTGATTTTTTATAAATGCTATGAAACCCATTTTTCTCTGGTTATTAATTTTTTTTTAATATATGTTCTGAATAATTTCTCATTACTTTGTGTTTGCGATATCCTGACTTTGTATATGGTTACTACAACCATAGTAACCTAAAATAAATAACACAGAAAATAAGTGTTCTTCTCAGTGACTTGGAATGAATTTGTGAAGAGAGGATATAGAGCACCCATGATCAGGTGGTGAGAAAGATGTCAAATGCAGAAGACCCTGGACACAGGACAAAGGAGGCTGAGCACGATTCTCAGAAAGCAAAATCCCACAGGACTTATTCAGCTCTCACTCATCCAAGCTGAGTAACTAACGTCAGTAGTTTTCACCAGGAACCTGGCTTAAGGAACTGAGAAAGGGAGTACATTGGAGTGGGCTGCAATTTAATATTTCTTCAAGGAAATACTTGCTGGATCTTTCCTAGGATCTGGGGATGGGAATTGCTAGATGATGCATGCGTTAGCCAAGGAGTTTTTGACATTGCACAAGACTCAGGGTATTTTAGCATGAACTGTCTGGACTTGAATTCTGGTTCTTTCATGAATTACGTATTTCCTGCTCTTTTCTAGTAGCTAAATTTCAAGTTCAAGGTATGATGTATCTTAAGGATTGTCTTGTTTACTGAAATACAGGTGTGCAGCATGTAGAAAGCATTACAGAAACTATTCTCCCATCTTACAGCTGAAAGAGGTCACTACTAAGCATTATTTGCAAATCGGACCTTTCCTGGTTATTGCACCAACCTTCCTGGTGCTGTTTCCTTCTTTAAGATGCCAATAAGTCCCAAAGCTGTCTTTGTGCTTTGTCCTGGTAAAGGGACTTAAAATAATGGCCTAGAACCGATGGTTGCTTTGCAAAATTCTGGTGATGAAAAGCAGCTGTGAACTGGCTTAATCAACCAGTTAAATAATGTTTATGACTGTTTCAGCTTTCTGGGACAGCACAGAGTAGCTGGAGTGAAGCAAAGGAGAGGCTCAGAGTTGCCAGTCTGAGGCAAAGGAAGGGGGACTGCACCATCTCCTTCTCTTCCCACACTACAAGTAAGGCAAAATCTGGCGTAAATGGGGCCGGGGGGATGGAGCATCTGGTATGGCATGACACTGTCTGCCACACTCAGCTCTGCCTTCACAGCCAGTAACAGCTCAGTCAACAGCAGTTACTTCAGAGGTTTCCCTTAGAGTGAGATTTATTCTTGGCATCCAAACCTGAGTGCTCTCAATGCAGGAAGACTTGTACCATTTCCAAGATTTCTGCTGGCTGACTTTACAGTTGGCTGGAGGATGCAGGGGAAGTTTCTGTTCAGCTTATATGGTTTTCGCCATCGTGTCGTTAGCTCCTTTCAAAATAACAGCTTGCCTTCTTGACAGGAACGAACAAACTGGCAAAGCAATTCTTTCTTTGTTAATCTCTAACTGGTCTCCAGCAACACTAGAAAATGAACTGTCTCTAACTCCATTTAGGGCTTCTTGGCCAGTGTGTACACACCACAAGAGTCCCTGTGCCGGGAGACAACTAGCATGCTCCAGAGGGCCAGGTGGTTACCAAATGGCAGCAAACATTGTTCCCTACTTCTGGAACCCTGGATAATCCACCAGGCCTGTTATTCTCTGCTTTAACCATTTCCTGACAGACAGCTCCAGACATCCCCAGGTGGAGGACACAGCACAGGACAGGTCCATTCATAGGACAAATCCATATATAGGTAAATATCATAAATCTTTCTAATCCTTAGAAGTCTTGGATAGGGAAGAAAATTTGTGAGCTCCTTTTGGCCCATATGTGTGAAGGAGGCATCTGGATTTGTTGCTGTGATAATAAAGGTGATCTTTCTCTTCCAAGGCAAGTCTTTGATCTTTCCCTCAAAAAAACCCCACTTAGGAACATTTTTTTGTGCTCATTGTTTTGGATAGCTTGGACTAATTCTTTTGATTATTGGCCTTTCTGAGTTACAAAATAGTTTCTCCTACAGGTTATTTAACAGAATATATTTCTGACTCGCAATCTGTCAAATAGATCTGTGTAATATAAACTAGTGATGTTTTTCTCTCCATCCTTTACTTTATCTCAAGTTCCTCAAAACAAATTCCTTGATCTAGGGTACTTGTCAGGCATGGCATAGTCAGGAATAAGAATATAGTGCTGAAAAAAAAACAGAACAAAATATTACCCAAATGTCTTTTGAGTGTGAACACATATATTCAACTAAGCAGCCTGGTTCTGATGTTTGTTCTTAAACTCAAAAGGCTGAAAACATCTTGGAAGTATTTCTTTATATTTTGTTTGTTAACTGACACCACAAAGCAGAAAAGCTTGATGAAGCCAATAACATGTGGCATCTTTTGAAGACTGTAATAGGTAATATATTTCAGAGTATTGGATTGCGTGGGGTTTGTAATTAAAACAGCTAAATTAAAGTAGCCCCTCTGGGACTACTAGCCTGAGTTCAGCTGAGGAAAGGAAAGGGAATAAAGAAGAGTCCATACAGAAAAGGACGAGTAGAACCCTAAAGGAAGAAGAGCTTTTGAAAGAGGAGATGGTTGAGTTTTTAACAAAAATTGAGGGGGGCATAAAAGCTCTTGAAAGGGCCCCACCAAATCCTCATTGTGAGCAGTGAAAGGACAATAATCATGGTGAGCTTTGACTTGTAGGAGAATTGGACTTTCAAGGCTGAAAGAATCATATTTTTCTATCATATAACAACATGCAATTCAATAATGCTCACAGTGTTCACGTAAGGACCATGGCATACTGCAATGCTCTGTTTTTTCTGGGGTCCTGTTCTTCTCTGTCTGTCATTTTGAGCAAAGTCTTAAAAATGCTGTAAGTTTTTTTTTTCCAAATATTGTATCAATTGCTGAAACGATTTAGGCATATATCATAGATAATACTGTAAGTAATACTGTTTTTACTGACGTTGTATTAGACAAAAGGCGTGAAAGAATGCCCTGAACATCATGTCCTAAGCTGTCAACTTGAAAGCCAGTATAAACCCTATGTCTCTTAGGGACCACTGAAAGGGAGACAGAGAGAACGGACACTGGAAATAATAGAACTACTGCAAAGCGCCAAGGAACAATAACTATCCAAAAGAGTTGTGAACCTAAGGTTAAGTAAATGTATTTTTTCTTATTCTTTCCCCATGCTACATGTTGCTGTACAAGCTGCTCAGCTAGAAAACAGTCTTTGACTTTCATTTCCCACGGACAACAATTTTTTTTATTTACTTTTTCTAAAATCCTTTGTAAAAGTTTTAGGGCTTTTTAAAATGTTGGATATCTTGAAATCCCTTGGTCTAAACTGTCTTGAGTGTGTAGCTCAGCAAACATCGGGTTCATTTATAAGGCTGGCATTCAAATCAGAAGTAATGAAGGTGATACAGTGCTAAGAATACGTGAATGCTGTTTGCTCTGTAAAGCTGTATATAGAATCCAATAACGAGTCCTGGGATACAGGACAGTCTATCACCGTGAAGTAATTATTTGTTGACTGCTGAGCCAGCTGTGTTGAATTTGTGTCTTGGAGTGTTCAGAATGCCAAAGCATCTTTAAATCTCAGTCTTTAGTTTAGATTAGACATGTTAAATGACAGTACATTTTTTATTTCTTACACTGAGCTAGTCTGCTGATGCTAAAAAAAAAATATTGTTGAGATAGTGCAGCACAAGGTAAGTTAGAAATGGGAGTGATTAGAAGAAAGGGCTTTTGTGGATGAATTACTTGTCTCCGAGATGGTAACTGCTCTACCCACAAGCTATTGATGTCTTGGGACCCTGAGGTCTGATTCTGCCCCTGTTGAAACAGTAAAAGGACATAAATTAAAGGAAGCTAAATGGATTAGCAAATACTGTATGGAAACAAAAGCTTCTCTGCGTGCATGTAGTTGTACGTACACACCTATCTATCTGGAACCTGCTGGTGAGTATCTGTGTGTAGTTTTACTTGCTTCGCATGAAGTCACTTCTCCCCAGATCACCTTGGGGTGCATGAGAAGGGCTTAGCAATCCAGCTGCAGCGCAAAGGATAAAGAAGTATTGATCTCCTGAGACCTAGTCCGTTGCTTGAGGCAAAGGCCACAATGCCTCAACCTGCTTTTATGGCCTGCCCCACGGAATTACAGCTGCTGACTCAATTCCGGAGGCAACAATTAATTCCAGAGGCAACAATCCTCTTGTAGCATTGGGAGCCACACTGTTGTTAGCAGTGCCTCCTGTGCAAGCGACATTTTTCACTGGTCCCCTCTGGGCTTCTGTGGGTGCATATGGGAGGCTGCAGTTGACACTGCTCTGTCCCGTAGGGATCCTGCGTAGGCACATGCATCGCAAAAGACTGTGTAAGCGTGTGGGTTTTGCAGCCTGCTTTCACTTGAGAGACCTTAGAAAGGTCTTCTCAGCAGAAGAGAGACCTTAGAAAAAGCAGTAACTCCCAAATGAAAAAAAGAAAAAAAATTCCAACAGACTTTTGAAAGACAAAGGAGAAATCTCAGATCTTTGAAGATCTCACATCTGATGCCCAGAGAAGTCCCGTGTCTTGTTTTGCCACTGCTCAGAGCTAAGGAATCGAAGTCATACGTGCTGAAGTGCTGAATAACCCTGCAGAAGGGAGGAAAAACAGAAGGGGGAGAAGATCAGCGAAAGACAACTGAGCAGGATATAAAGACAGAGGATCAGATCTGGGAAAGGCTTCTCAGAGTGTAGAACTCTATAAATGCCCGGCCTTTTTGGAGCCTAATCCAAACATTTCCTACAGCTTGTGGGAATGCTCGAAACCTTAGCTTCTGACCCAAACTGGCCTGAGTTCTGGGTAGGTAACTATCCAGTGTCAGCACATCAAGGAACCGGCCAATATGGAAATCCTGGAGTGAGGCAATCTTATCCACTCACACCTCATAAAGCCTTGCAGGAACCTATCTATAGGGGAAATCAAAATCCGGGTTTAACGATCCAGAACCTTGTTGTGAAGGTCAGTATTTGTGACATTCAATTTTTAATTATTACCCCAAAGAAGTGTGGAGGCCTTATGCTTTCTTGTTAAAACCCATCTGGAAGAACAGATGAGATGAAGAGCAATAATAAGACTTCTCGGATGATAGATGCAGGAAAAAGAATCATACTGTAGGTGTCAGGCAGGTTATTTCACTCCATGGACAAGCCAGGAAACGGGAGAGAGCGGGGGCTCCCTGCGGCGCAGCCCCAGCAGCCCGCCTCCCCTGCAGAGATGCTTGGAGAATGCCTCCAGTCCCAGCTGAAAGAAAAACTGAACAACACAATTTGTTTCATCGGCAGGATTTCACAGAATGCGCCTGGGTTTTTGTTTGTTTGGAGGTTTTTGTGTTTTTTCTTTTCCCCCAGTGAAATAAAAGCAGAAAGCATTTATACTTCACTCCCCTTTTTTAGTCAGACATTTCTGATTGACTTTATATTTCTAGTAGAAAAACTTTTTTTTTTTTCAATGAATAAATGTTAATCTGCTTATATGCTAGGTCTTTACAGGGTATAATTTCTGAAAGAATTCATCTCTGACTCTTCGTGTACTCCTGGAAATCTCTGCAACTGAGTGTTCAGCACAGAGCAGGGCTCAGAACCGACAAGCTGCAATACCCGACATCCAGTATTTTCTTGGGCTTGTTTAAGAAAGCCTATGGTATTACTTTTCAGAAAAAAAAAGAAATTCCCTATTTTGTCACTCACATCTATAGCGGTGAAAACAACAAATTTTTTAAGTTGTTGCAACACACTTTATTTTGTCAGGCAAATAGTATTTTAGATAATTAAATAGCACTATGTTAAACTACATTTTGTTCTTTCTTACACACTATATAATGCATATTCACTGTAATGACAGTTTCATCATGCTAGGAACTTATACACATACCTACACTTTTAAAAACAAGATTTTCTTAATAAAACACACATATCTACAGTAACAACAATTGCAAAGAACACATTGTTAGGTCAAGATTTCAGCAAACTTTACAAACTACACAAAATAAAAATAGCCAAAAAAATATCAGTACACGGTGAAGTTCTTAGCAGAGAACGTATCTTTACATTTGGTGAAGTTATGCCTGGAAGTCATTTTGCTTTTGTAGTTTTTTAAGGAATAAAATTATATACATTATTTAGTAATCCTTAAAATAGGAAGTATTAAATAGCACAAACAATATTACAGTCTTAACTTTTGGTGTCACCTACAGTAGAGGGGCTACTTTAAACAAATAAAAAATTGCTGTTTGTCTATTCTGTACATTTAGGGCCAAACCCTCAGCTGGTATAAAGCACAGTGGCTAAATGGACAGCAAGGAAGTTACGTTAGTTTATACCAGCTGAGCACCTGGCTCCTGACTACTCTATACACAGGGGACGGCTGCTAAAGCATGGAAGTTCGGACCGGTTACGCACTGACAGAAGCTTATTATATATACGCTGAAGTTCTCATGCAGCAGGAAAAATGTTAGTTTAAGTATAATCCCTTAAACAGTCATACCATCATAATGGTATACGAAGCAGCTTTAAAAATATTATTTTATAATCATATGAAACTCTGAGCTACGCTGATTGTTTTAACGGAACCCCTTATTGCCAATATTCTATTAGAAAACAGTGTAACTATAATTTCTGAGGCCTAATGGAGGCCTATTAAATATCACTGTACCTAACCACTTAAAGGGTAAATTGTACCCTTAAATACCTACTAATCACTGTAGTCCATCTGGAAGCAATTATGATCCTCACAATAGACATTACTATCACACCAACTCTGCAGTGAATCTGCTGGGGAAATAGGAAGAGGATGGCAGCATACAGAGTATATGCACTAATGTCATTCCAGGAGGTAGTTCTTTTCTGTGGCACTCGATTTTTGGTTTGTCACTTACACACTTCAGAAGTCAGTCAACCTCAGGAAAAAAAAAAAAAAAAAAAAAAAAAAAGTAGCTTGCTGCACTGAAAGACAGCTGGGGAAAACACCAAACCAACCAACCAACCTTATTTTCACTTACACATCTCATTTTCCTATTTTCTTCCCCCCGCCCCGAGTCTGCTTTGCCAGCTATTGGGGCCAGATCCAAGCTCACTGAAGTCAAAGAGAAAGTTTACTGATTTTTTCCGTAAGAAGGACCTTAGATACCAGTGGCTACATGTTGCAGAATTATGCATTTAGGCCTTGATTAAGGAAAGCACTTCACTAGATGGCAATACGTGAGCAGGCTGGTGTCGCCATCCCCTTTGAAGCAAGCAGTAAGCACACAAATTAAATTAAAAGAGCTCCCACCAGCGTCAAAGGGACGTGGAGATGGTGTTTAAGTGATTTCAGTCAGGGCCCATTTCACAGCTATTCTGCATCAGGTGGTGATAAAGTGACACATCTAAATTGATGGCGGGTAAATACCAGTTACCTCCATTGCACCAGATTTTAATTCGCGCCAGGAAAAAACACAGAGGTGTTCTCCTGCACCCTGTAGAGTTACTCCCAGAGTATTCTAATAGAAGTAGAATCAAAATAATGCCCAAAGAGTTTCAACAAAGACCCATTAAAATGTTTAAAACTATGTTTTAAAATACAGTATCCATCTGTTACTGGCTGGAACTGAAAAATATTTTTTCTTATCTTGCCTGAGTTCAGAAATTATTTTCATTCATTTTTTTTTCCAGAAATATATCTTCTTTTTTATTTTTTTTGAGCTTAACATAGCTCAGTTTTGAGCTGAACATCAGTTTATATTTTTGTATACTATCACCGAATATCACAGAATAAACCACAATTTTTCTAAGGTACTTCTACATTTTTAATCCCTGTCGTCTATCTCCTTTGAACAGACTCAGTGGCTTCCGTACATTCTTACATAGCAAAATGAGGAAGATTTGTCTCTATATTTTGGCATTAACGTTGCTAAAACAACAAAGCGATAATTTTTCGCAGGATGGCTTGATGCACATTTACCCAATTTTCAACTAAACATACTTCAATAGACCTGACAGCTGCTTCTTAAACAAAAATATTACCGTTTAAACATGCCTCTCAAGTTGTTATACTTTTTGGTTTCTGACCCAAACCCATTTTTCAGTTTTATTTTTCCCTCTTTCTTTGTGTTCTTTTTCTTTTCCTGATCTTCTTTTCAGCAGAAAACTGAAAACAAGAGGAAATAGTGAAAATAACATTGAAAAGAAATAGGGTACAAAGACTGGAAAATGGAAATGGTTTAATTCAAAAATCCTAGTTAAAATATTTGAAACTTTGAGAAAATTGAAAAAATAACGTCTTAAAATTTTCAAAGACACTCATGACTTGGAGCAGAGCAGCTCCAATTTAACCATGGAACAGATTAAAGATAATCTATGGTTTTCATATCTGAGTAAACACTGTACAGTATACTCACATTCTGTCCTGGGAAAAACATTGGAGTGTAATTCTTTGAAAAACAGCTAAAATACCTAAGTCACTTAGGTGTTTTTTGAAATTGTATGTATCATGAACATTCTCATGTTAGCTTTGTGCCACTTATAAAGCTATGTAGTGTTATAGGACACCCTATTTTAATAAAAATTAATATGAACAGAGATATTTTAAGTTACATTCCAAACTCATCAATTCATTACAACTCATACTCTGCACAATAATCAGTACTTCCTCTGATAAAGTATATTTTTTTTTTGTTTTTCTTCAACTCATTCCTTCATTAGACCTCTGAATGAATGAAACATTTCTACTATACTTTATTTGCTTCCTATCAGCATGCATTCATGATTTGAACAATGAGTGAAAGCTGTAAACCCAATATTGAACAGTAAACAAGAAGAAACTCATGTTCTTAAATGCAGTGCAAGGAAACCTCAGTACCGTCCTACTTTGAGCATACATCTTAACCCAGATTCTTTCACCACCAGTCTGGCTGGTACAGTTCCCAAGTTGCAAGATAATGCATTGATTTTGTAAAAATTTCTATTCAGCTGTAATGAAATACTGAGATGTTAAAGGTGAATCTGGTTATGATGAATACCCAGTTCTGCTTCTAGGACAGAGCCCAGCCGAGTGTCAGTAAGCATCTAGGGAAAAAAAATGCTCTGAATTATTTTCTTCAGTTAAGTTACACTGCATTTTATTGGGAGACAGATCTTTTCTGAGGCTTGTAGGATTTTCATTTAATTTTTAATCAGATTTGCTCAAATTTGTTCTCAATAGACAAATATAAGCCCCCTACAGTGAGGACAAAGATATCTATTACTACAAAATAAAATTAAGATCCAGGTAACTGATTCCTTCTATTTCTACTTTTCCTGCTATTGATAAGGGCCTTTAGTTTGCTGTAGTCCCCTCTCATCTTCTGGGATTCTTCCCTCTGCTGACCTTGCTGTCTACTGTCTTTGCAGTACTGGTTAATCATCTGCATTTCTGAGTGGCTGAAAGCTCCCACAAAGTCCTTTGGGTGGAACTGCAGCGCTCGCACCGAGCTGGCCCAGGTCCAGGGGGACCACTTGTCAGTCATGACGGCCACCATCTCTGAATCCAACACTTTGAAATTGATCTTTGCTAAGGTCTGCTTGAAGCTGTTCTCTGTTGCGATGCAGTGGTAAAGCCCCCGGTCGCTGTCTTGGACAGAGCGAATGAGGAGTCCTTGCTCAGTAGCTATGATCCTCTCATTCAGCTTGACCTAAAGGGCAAAAAGGGAGAAGGAACTTTTTAGGTTATGGTACGGAACAATACAGTATTGGACCTCTTGGTAAGTCTTACTTCAAACACCTCTTTCTTTCTTAAAGGGTTTCTTAAGGGTACTGTATTTTTCTTTATCACATCTCCCAGAGACCACTGTTATTGCTACCGTTAGGAGAGAATGTACCTCAAGGTAGGTGAGTTTCGCTAAAGAAAATGACTTCAATATTTTTAATGGGTATGTTACGACATATTTGATCAGGATGAAGAAAAAGATGCAAATCTGAAGACTACACGAAAGAAGAGTTTTCATACTGTTCAAATAGCAGAGCTAAATGAACTTTTATTTGCCAGGGTTACACCCCCAAGAATGTCTCTTCCAGCATGAAAGATTGCTGCTGAGACTCGATGGAAGAAAGGTGCAGAACCGGGGGCTGACCTGGCGTTGAACACAAGGTGGCTCCTCGTTAAACATTTTGACTTTGAGCAGGTTCCTGGGGCTAACTTCTGAAGAACTCCACCTGCACTGCAGAGTCTATAGCCCTGGTATAAAATTTTCATTGCAGTGGCCTCAGCAGGGACTTGGCTTATTGGAAACCAAGAGCAACTTTTTTACTCTCCTGTTTCCTTTCTGGCTTCAGACTCTGGACAGTCCCAGGAGATGGTCACATCATCCAAAGGAAGCAAGTTACCACAGCTTGTCGAGTTATCATCCGCTTATATATGACTGTGCGCATGTCCCTTTGCGTATCAGCTGTGAAGTAAAAATCGCTAATTTAACCCATTCTGAAAGAATACCACTGCTGGTATTCTTATGAATGATTTTTTTTTTCTATTTTGCCACTGCACTTTGCATTCTACCTCATTCTCTTGGGAATTCATCTACTTATTATGCTATTCCGCTATTGTAAACTTTGTAGACATGGTAGAGGGTAAGATTTTCAGAAATCTGAGAGCTTGACATGTAGTTAATCCTTTGATTGCTTTAGTTTGTCTCTTGTTATTTAAAACTGAATTGATGCTAATACAGTTATTGAACGTAAGAACAAAAGAGGGAGATGTTCTGCTGAAGCAAAGGGTTAAAGAATTGCATGTAGATTGCCAGGACACGGCTTGAGTCTTTGAAGAGTACATAAGAAAAACAGCAGGAAAGACTCAGTGAAAGGCTTGTAAGTCCTCTCTGATTTTGGAAAATGGTCTGACAGAAGAATGCTTTTCAGTATTTATAATCTATCAACAGACACTATATTGCTTAATATTTCCTTTCGAAAGATGTTCGTTTTTATTCATATAGTAACTGCCTTGGATTTGAAATGGAATTTTTCCCCTTTTGTATTACTTAAGGAAGGCACATTCCCCATAAACAATCATACTGTATATTACAGTGCTGAAACTTGAGAGCCTTAGAGAGTGCAGTAATGGAAAATGTGATTGCACCATGGTGGGGAAATGCTTTTGTCAATACGTGTTCTTAGCCTGGACTACTTTCTCGCTAAAGAAATCTTTCACATTTCTCCCACTTTCGCCTTTTATCTCTTCAATAGCACAGAAGGGCTACTGCATGCTGACTTCTTCCTGAACTTTACACAGGTTATTGCTTTTATGCCTATTTCCTCAGATCAATAAGAAGTCCTAACTGCTGCAAACCTTCAGTTTGCAATTAGTAAGGTGCAAAGGAAAAACTCATTAACTAGATCTCTGACTTTAGGGGTCGAGAGGAACATTCTGATAGCCGTTCTGCTCTGATAGAAATCGCTGGGGCTGAAAAGTCAAGTCCCAGCTATACCGAAGAGTCTGCCCTTATTTATATGAGTAAAGTGCTGGGCACTCTTCTGCGTCCACACAAATTCTCCAGCTTCACTGTAACCAGACTGTCTGACGAAAACACAAACGCTCCTTGGCCTTGCTCCGGCCCGTGGATGAGATGCTGACTGGGGTCCCTTCCAGAGCTACTGCTCACATTACTCACCTCTTTCCTCCTGTCATTGTCTTTCTGGAGCAGCCATTTAATGGAAGCCTGTGGAGATTTGGGTGTGCATTCAAGAAAGGTGGTGTTGTTTTTTACTCCGTACTGAACTATTTCTGCAGCGTTTCTGTATGCTAGAAAGAAAAAGAAAACAGGTCAGGCTACTGTGAACGGTGGTTTGATATAGAAAGCAAGTAACTGTGTTTGCACTGTTTGCAATACAGGTAAAATTAAGTATATATGAAGAATAAATGAAGAATATATGATCCTGATATTGTCCAACAATAACTGAGTTAGGGATCACAATACGTAAAGCAGCATGGCCAGTTCCAAATACCTGCCTGTGTTTTCACTCTGACCTGGTTTGTTCTGAGAAAGTAGGATACCTGCGGGCCGATAAACTCTGCTGATGGGATAACTGACACGATCTCACTCTCTGCTACTGCAAGAACGCCTGTCTAGAACTATCCAAAGGAGAATGAAGCATTTAATGTATTTATTCACACTTCAACGTTTAGGAGTTGGGGGAATATGGTTGCATGAGTCAAAATCCCGCAGCGCGCCCTAAAGAAGGCTCCGTCTATTCCAGCGGGGTGCAGTATCACAGGGAGGCGGGAGAGGGCAGACTTGCCCCCACTCCTCCCCTGCTCCGCTCCTACAGGGCCGGGAAGGGACTTGGCTCGAAATCTGAAATGCGATGATTGAATAGGTAGACAGGCCAGCAACAGAGAGCAGGGCAGATTTATAGCCCTCCAGCAACACCTGGGCAAGTGCTGAGCGTATGTCATCGCTTAGACTTGTTGTGCCCCTTTATAGTCTTGAGAGATGAACAACTGGCGGTTACCGATAGGAACTTTTAGATGCTCGTTGCTTGGCCCAAATCATAATATTTGTCCTGAAAACAATACACTTCCAGATTTAAAAGGTTACATCATATATGAAATAAAATATTTTTTCTTTCTTTCCTTTTACCTTTTTTTTTTTTTTTACAAAGGAGCAATGGACACAAAATAATATGAGAAATGCAAATACCTAGAGGTCTACATGTATAAAATCAGACTCTGTTTTTGCACAGTCCTAAGACTGTTTTTCCTCAGACTCTACTTTATCTCCCATTCTTTTCAGCTTCTTTCATCAACTGATATGTGAAACTGGAATCTATTCTGCTAAAGGAAGGAGACTTTGCTTGGTTCTAATCCTTCAAAGTTTTTAGCACATGTATGAGGTTGTACCAAAATCAGTCGTAACTTTCAGGAGAATAATGTGGAAATATTTTGCATTCAAAGACCATAAGCTAGCAAACAGCTTATCTGTGGGCTGACCTATCTGTAGCTGTGGAATAGTGAGAATCATTTTTACTTTTATGTACACTGGAACTAGGTGTATCACAGAAATGCATTTTTAGCTGTTTAATTATCAGTAACTTCTTGCCTACTCCATACTACTACTGCTTATACAAGTAAGAAAAAGACTGAGAGAATACAAATGCATTTCTCTACTGGCCATAGGGGCTAACACAAGCATAACTATTAAAGAATTTGCAGCACATTTGGAAAGCGATCATACAAGCCCCTTCGTTCTTGATGATCTATTTTAAAACTGCAATATGCCAAAACCGCTGAGTTTATACATGCTGAGAGGTCTAAGGCATGCAACATACCATGCTGAAAGACTTTGTTTCAAGATTATGGTTCCTTATGAACTTGGAAGATTTCTTGCTATTGCCCGTCTCTCTGCTTTTTTGTCCTTTAGGTAGATTTTATTTTTTTCCTCAAGCATAGTAGCTTTGCTATAAATGACTTTAATTATATTTTGAAAGAGTCTAAGTTGTTGGTTCCTTTTATCCCTTTTTCCACAGAGGAAACAACTGCCATCTACCTATGCTATATCCCACTGCTGTCACCAAAACATCCTTTAATTTTACTAAAACACATAAACCTATAAATACATCCAAATTTAAAAAAAAAAAAAATGGTTGGAAAACAAGAAACCTGTTTCACAAGACTGTCAAGGTTTAAACATTTGTTTCCCCTCAGCCCAGAAGGCAGACAGTTGACATTCTCACATTTTCCACATCGAAAGAGGAGACACCCCCCCTTGGGACAGACAATGGGTGGATGGTCATAACACATGCCTACAAAGTAGTCTTGCAGCTCAAGTTACTTCATGATTCAGAGCCTAAGCTTTAATATGGATCTCTCAGCGCTCAGGTGCATACTCTAATGGTGGGGTCATCTTTTCTAATTACCTGTTCAAGCTACTCAGCTTCATATAAATGATCTAATACCGAGTCATGGAGAAAGACCCGCTGGCGCTGTAGGTTGGCAGCTAGAGCAGGATTAGCTACATTTGGGCTGAGGGATCTGCACCCAACTGACTATTGTGGTCTGTTTTGATCCAGAAGATTCTTCCGAGACCCAGCAGAGACCATTTCAATGGAATTTTTATTAACTGGACTTTGCACAAGTAACTCCTAAACCATTGTTCTTCTACTCAAAAAAAATCAATCAAAAATTTACAATCAGGCCTATTATTTGGTCTCCAGATGGTACAGAAAAGAATGCACTTCAAAGTGCAGGCTCAGAAACAGAGGTGAAAGGAGCATAATTCTCTAATGTGTGCCCTTGGTGCCACCACCTAGCTCAGACATGCATGGGGTTGAAGAGGATTAAGCTGCCTTTATGTAGGTGTCTACTCTTACTATGACTTTGCTGATATTTGACTGGCATACATAAATCTGGAGAAAGTGGTAGCTGGGAGGGCAGGACATCGGCTCCCCTGTCCACCTGCACTGTGCCAGGCTGACGGAACTGTTGCACAGCTGGAAGTAAGGGACTTCATAAAGACATTTGGAATGGGTTATTTTCCCATGTAAAGGGAGAAAGGAATAATCATAACTCCAAAGACAGGGCCGAGCACCTGCTGTTTCCTGAAAGATATGGTCCAAAACACAATATGGCCTCAAATATGCAGAATAATCCAAGACTTAGCATGAAGGGGAATTAATAAAGACTGAACAGATTCAGAAGTAGAACATCCCTCAAATTAACTGTACCTGTTTCTAGTCAACATTGTCAGCTTCTCATTTCGTGTATGCTGAACTACGTCTTCCATAGTTCATCATTTTATCATATACATGCAAGTTTCATGTCATTGCAAGGAAAGATGTTAAAATCAAATCAAAACAAAACTCAGACTTGGAAAATAATTATGCTTTACCAGTAAACCACACAGATAATGTGAGTTATGATGAATCACAAAAGGAAAGCCACGCATTCTTTATATAGCATGAGGATCTCTAAATTACAGTACCTTTCAGGTTGAAACCTCGGCACTGAGTCAGAGGGTTTCCATGTCTCACGTCTTGCCTACGACTCCTCCTGAAATATTTTGTAAAAACAAAATGTTATTCCAAGATAGCTACACTGCAAATAAACACTTTTTTATTTGTGGCTTTGAGGGTTTTTTTTTCTACTAGATCAACAGTTAGGGATAGTTCATGACCTACTGTGAGTGAGCTTTACTCTTGGAAGGTTTCCTAGAGTGAAGACAGTACTTAAGTGAATAAGCTGTTTGCTGAAGTTTATAAAATAGTTGTACTTTTGGTAGGTAAAGTAGTTTTTAATGGAGGTATAGAGATGGAAGGGCTAGAGGTGATGCAAAAAATAGACATACGGTCACTGCTGCAAAACCTAACATTCAAAGCCAGAACCCCCAGCTGGAACTCTTCATAAAAGCGAGCACCTAAGAATGAGATGCGCAAGAGTCACAGCGCTCATATCTAATGCACCAACCAAAAATTATGATATAGGGCATGTTCCCTCCTTGATTTTGGCAAGGACCTTATTTTCGGTGCCTGTAGCCACCTTGGTAGCAGAGTGACTGAAGTATTCATCCAGAATGGTGGAGAGCTAAGATTCAGTTCTGTCCTCTACTTGTATGTGGCTACTTCCAAAAGATACTCAAACTCACCAAGTCTCAGAATACTTCTAAACGAGACTTTGTTATATTATTTGGATGACAGATGCAAAATCACGATTCTGCAGGAAACAAGCCAGGGAGCTTACTGGGATGGGGAATACTGGCGTTTCAGTCCTCCTCGGCCAGGAGGTCATAGCTCACAGAATTCAGTGCATGGAAATCTGTACCTGCATTTTTTTTTTTATTCTTAAGATATATTATTTTATTTGCTGAATATTCTGTAAGTTGGTTCAATATTTAGTAAGATCAACAAAAAAATACATCGGTGATAGATAGTTACAAATGGATGCTGCCAGGATATGCAGCAGCTGTGTTCTGAACCGTGCACTAATGACTCGTGAGCTCAGAAACCACAAAAAGCCCCTGGAGCTCCAGTACCACTGAGTGAAGGGTGATGCCTCCACGGCCACGTTACACCAGGTACTGCACAAACACCCAGAGACAGTGTTTATAATCCTGTGTCACCTGATCCTCCACTGCATTGTTTTAAATGGAAACATTTGAAAGGTGATGTTTCAAAGGAGCCATTTCTGACATTCCAAGTACGTTTTTGATGTTTACCACCAAAAATATTTCATCTCTTGCCTTGGGATCTTAACCTTTGCGAACTATTTATGTGAGTCAAAGGAGACAATGAAGAATTTCTGAGTGAATTTCGGGATTCCTGTGCTACTGTGAGCTGCTCCACACTGTCAGAAATGGCACGCCGCTTGCATTAAGCAGTTCTGAGAATGTAAACTTACAGTTTGATACTTATAAAAAAAAGGTTGAGGAGGTGGTGTTTAGAAAATAAAGATAATACTGTCAGATGTTTTGAGGTAAATCAATGTTGGACGAGGAACTACAGTAATCCATGGGAGACTGAAGTGTCAAAAGAAGCAAATAAGCAAATGCGTCCAGCAGATACTACTGTCTAGACTATGGGATTTGGCTCTAATTACCAATGTTTTCTCCTTCATAATCTCTCTTGTTAGATAAAGAGACAACTCATTTCCTTCACATATGAAAAATAGATATTTTTTTTCCATACAGTTTTAGGTGTTTATTTTGGTTTGATATAAAAAGAAAATTGCAAACAAAATGTCAGCATGAAAGCAAGCCCCAGTGGAAATAACCCTGGGTGTACGTAACGGGGATGGCACGGAATCCACGGGAAACTGCACAGACTGGGTGTACCTGACTGCTCATTATGTCTTTCAGCAGCTATGTTAGTGTAGGAGTCAGGTGGCCTGAGACTCAGGGATTTTTCTTCTCTTTCCTCCCCCCGTCTTCCAACCTTTGTTGCATGGAAGAAAACAACCAGTTTGCAGACTGGAGGCTGCACGTGCAGAGCGAAAGCAGTAAAAACCCCAGGTATTTTACCAACTGCTACATGGCCAGGCTGGGCTTTACCTTTCAGTCTGAAGTAAGGAATGAATCAAGAAAAATTTTAATAACAAAAATAATTGTCTTTAACCCCAGGGGATGACATCGTCATCAGCCGGTTGGGGCCCTGGAGCAGAGCCAAGCTTTGCCTGTTTCTGTCTGCCGTCTCCCTCCAGGCAGGTAAAGGAGTGACACCTATTAACTGTATCTGGTCTTCTGCATCTGCAGCTCAGGTGCAGGGAGTGAGCACAGTGGGTAAAGCTGTGGCATACACCTGAAAGGTTTGTCTTCTCCGCAGCAACACCTCATTGTGTATTCTGTAGCTTTGTTTGCACATGAAGTGAAATCTTAGTAACGCACGAGCCCGCTACAGCCTCCCGCTATTAAATATTTCCCTCGGGAAGAGGAGAGAGGCTCCTGTTTTGCATAAGAATTATGAGATGGACTATTAGCTCTGTTGTAAATTAAAGAGAAATTGCTTTCCCTGTCTGCTTTAATAAATCTCATGTCAAAAACCCCAAATCTGCAGGCATTACATGGAAATCACATTTGCCTAAAATTTCCCTGGAAATAATTATTCTCACTTAGGAGCAAATGAGGAACAAAAAAAAAAAAAAGACTTTATTCCTCAGACAGCCTGAGAGATATTTTCCTGTATTTAGGGTTATCGTAATTACATCCGTAGTGAGCAACTGAATTTAAACAAAAGGACCAAACGTTACACTGATTTTGTGTGTACGAGACGAAGGATTAATATTTATGATTAGGAACAGGGTGTTTTTTTTTGTTTTGTTTGTTTTTTGTTTTTCAGGCAAGCTCTTTATCATACGCTCTTGCAGCACGCGCTCCGAGGTGACGAACAATGCCGAGCACAATAGCTAGGGAGGTACTGTTTGTGCTCCCGAAAGGAATGACAGCCCGCTTCTCCATGGCATTACAACACCCCGGGCTGCATAGCAGAACAAAAGCCTTCTTTCCTGGCAGGCTTCGCTGCTCACCTTTTCCCTGTGGGATAAAACCTGGAGCAGGAGTTGCCATCCCAGGCGCAGTAGGGGTCTCGGGCGAGGCAGCAGTCAGCGCAGGCGGTGCCGTAGATGTGGCAGCGGTGTAAGGACACCTGGGTGACCCCTTCGTCCGAGCTCACGTACAACTGTTGCTGTCGACGGAAAAGGAAAGATTTGTTTCAGGTGTGGAGGAGCTTCACCCGAGACTCGGCTACCACACCTAAAAACCTTTCAATTAATTTTGGAATTAAGTCAAGACCAAGAGGGGAGCCACTAATATATATAAAGCCAAGACAAACAGAAGTCTCCCAGGTGAACGGGCCTATAATATTTCCGCCTTCCTGTTAGAAAACACTTAGAAACCCTGGGGAACGTTAACGCTTTTTGGATATTGAGTGTCACTGTTCTGTTCTGGGGCAGACAGAGTGAGTTAATATTGCTCAGATTTGAGAACTTGGTTCTTATTCAGTGAGGATTATTGGCTCAAGCCTTTGAACTAAGTATTTTCTCTGCATATAGTCACTTTAATAAATACTATGCAGAGTTCCTAGTTGGATTCTCCAGTGCATAGTCTTCCAAGACATAAAACCTAGAGATTACGTTGAGGCTTAGGGCCAGATTCTGATAGCCTTACATACCTGGAAAAATAAGCCAAAAGAACTTTTATAATAAATAAGAACTTTTGCAAAAGAAGTTCAAAGTCATAAGCAAAATCTGGGCCAAAATGACTATTTTACTCAGAAACAATTAATAAATTATTCCTAAAATATAAATTAATATTGAAAAAACCCCTTGAAACTCCCCCGATCTTTTTGTCATAAAACTAAAAAAAATCACTGAATTCAATTTAGTGAATAATGTTTACTTATTAGTAGTTTTGTAAAATATTGAGCAATGTGTTGCTTGCAAAATGATGGAAGACATATTTTTAGTCTTGGTGTTTAACATTTCAGCAGAAATCCTCTCAGCTGTTTCCATCATTTTTATTGCCATCATTTACTACTAATAAACAAACACGCACAATTGTTCCGTGGACCCAACAGCCCCGACATTGCCTTTTTGCATTGACTGGACTTCCAAGGGAAAATTTCTATTTAGGACTTATAGAAAAAAAAGGGTAAGGCAAATTTCCTCTTTTAGTATTTGTTTTTACTTGATTGTCAAAAAGAAAACAACAAAAAAAGACACTTTCAGTCAATTAGAAATGAAATGCACTGAATAGAAATTATTTTATCTTAGTGGCTGTGGGGCATATAAGCAGCTCGTGCAAACTTCAGTCAGGTTTCTCCATATTCATTATGGAAAATCTCCCGCCTATATTTAGTATGCTGTACAACAATTGGTATTCTAACATCTTTAAGTCAATCTATTTCTCAGTTAATGAGCACGAAGTGAGCATTCCACTTTTCTTTACCTTTTTAGATGAAATCTTCATTGTTGTTATAGGAGAATTACTCTGAAAGACAAAATTCCAAATCACATTTACAAGGACTCTCTTGTTAACACTGTCCCAACATTAAAATTTAAAATTCAATAAAAACTAAGTCATATCTAAGAAACTTAAAACTTTTTGTATCTTGGATAGGCATCACTCACTCCTACTATTTTTTTTTTTTCTATTTTCAGAACTAAACAAATGACAGAAATACAAGTAATATCTCACTAAATGTATTGGCTAAACTCAAGTGCCTTATTATTACGCGCATCAAGGTTTTGTGCACTTCTCATTAGCATGCATCTGTGTTACCCCAGCAATATAGGAGCAATGTGTTTTGAAGCCATTACTCTCACTTCGTAATAAGAAACCATGTTTGTTCTTTGACGATGACAAAGAAAAATCACACAATAGGCTCATGCATATTTACCACATGATCCAGATAAGAATACGTCATATTTCTCCTACACATTATCTCCAGTGCATACTCTTTGGTTACCATCCAACATATACTTTCAGATTATCAATGACTAGAATATTAAAAATGGCATGCGTGTTATTGAATGTTTCTTTCCCAGAGACAGTACTGTATACTACTGTGTGTCATCACTGCAGTCTATTATTGTCTGTGTGCAAACCAAATGTTAAAGAGCTGGAAAAGGAATTGTCACATTCATTGCCTTAAGCAAGTGCAGCAATTCATTATTCTCATCCAAACAAATGATAAAAATTGATGGTAAAAAATGTTCAGCATTTTTTTAAGATTTAGCATTGGCTCAGTCACAAAGGAAAGCCATAACGGTGGGCTAGGATTAATTGCAGTGGACTACAAGCAGAGCAGGGAGACCAGGACTAGAAAATCTGGCTACAAACCATGTGAACTGGCAAAGTTTTGAAGGAGTTTAGAGCTGTTGTACTATTTCACGAACTGCCTGGAGACTCAAGGTCAAATGCAACATTGGATCTGATGGCACGTTCTCCTTTCCTCCTTATACTCCGGAAAGGAATCGGTGCTTTGCTTACTCTCGATATTTAACGAGCACAGAGCCAGTGATGTCATTCCTCCTCTCTTGGAGAGACTTATCAAAATACTGCCACGCTGCCCGCACAGATGGCAATGGCAGAGGTTACGATAACATGATTTTTAGGGTTCAGGATAAAAAAGCCTGTGCACAGAGGCCCAGAAAAAAGATTTGAGGTCAGGATTCCTCTCAGCCCACCCATCTGCTTTCTGTGTTACTTTACCTTTCAGTAGGTGGAATTAGTAATACTTGGGTGAAGGGTACTCTTTAGGTAATACTCACGAACACCTTTTTAAGGGAAGCCTTCGACAAAAACGTAGGAAGACTAATTATGCCTTTATGAGGGTTAACACAGAGTGTATTCCTTTTCTCAAAGAAAATGTTAATTCTGCCTGTACTAGATAAAAAAGCTTAATTTGTATCCCCTCAATGAAACAGAGAAAAGTTCATGACAAAACCCTTAACTAAGTTTATAAATGCGTAGTACCATTTGCCCCAGGACTACCTGTTTTAAAGAACAGCCCATTCAAAAGTTTGAAAGGGATTTTTTGACATGAGGGTGAACGTTTTCTTTAGGTTATTACAAGCCGCTACATGCCAGAGTGATTGACAGAGGCTATTCCTTTATTTCTCCCTGTAGTTGTTTGTGTTTCTTTTCAGCTTATGTTGTGTTAAGCTTGTAGCTTTCTTGACTCCAGAGGCATGTGGCTTTGAAGACCTGGAGTTAAGCAAAACCAACACTACTTTGCTTCCATTCCGCAGCTCAGAATCAGGAAGGTTACCAGATAATCAAAGAAGTAGAAAAATCTTAGATTCCATCTGTAAATAGCAACAGACTCGGTATGCGATGACAATGATAAAAGTTGTCTTCTGCCACTATAATGTGACCTTGTAAAAATGTGGTTATCAAAATCCTTCTAGCCACTATAAAAATATAAAAAATAAGCAACTTAAATTTGGGGAGGGGGAGGAATAAAAACCCAAACCTTTAAGCTAGCTACAGCCTTCGTAACAGCGGACATTTTGTATTCCTCTTTGAGTGGGTATCAAGCTGACAGTATGCACATTTACTTGATCTTTTATCAAGTCACAGTTGCACTTGCCAAAGTCTCTTAGAACAAAGTGTTTGTGTGAACATACACATTGGAAGAGTAAAAGCAGGAGCAAGCCAAACCTGAAACACCTCCAGCTCTTCTAAAATGAGTTCTCCACTTGCAGAGAAGTTGGTAGGGAGGACAACAACTTTTTGCACAGTTCCTTGATCTGGAAAAGATGAGAAAAAGTGAGACCATGTGGCAGAGAGAGAGAGAAAAAAAAAAGCAAATGCAACATTACCAATTATGGAAAGAAACCGACAAAACAAGCACTGTGACACAGAAAGATATTAAAAGATGCTCAGTAATTTCAAATGTTTGGAGTCAGAAAGAACCATGAGATGATTCATTCACAAGTCACAGACTGTGGATAACTTGTACATGGCTTGTATATAGTATTATTGTCATGTATGAGCATGAAGAAGTCATGGTAAGATTGGAGTTACTACCATTGCTGTTGCCATTCTACCCAAATAGATCAATCAAAATCAGTATCTTCTGTACTAGTTGCTGTACAGACATACAGGCAGAGGCAGTCTCTTTCCCAGAATCATAGAATCATGGAATCATCTAGGTTCGAAAGGACCTTTAAGATCAAGTCCAACTGTTAACCTCGCACTGCCAAGTCCACCACTAAACCATGTCCCTCAGCACCCCATCTCCTGGTCTTTTAAATATCTCTAGGGATGGTGACTCAACCTCTTCCCTGGGCAGCCTGTTCCAGTGCTTGACAACCCTTTTGGTGGAGAAATCCTAATGATCTTAAAGTAAAAACACAGCAATATAAACAGGTAAAATGGAGCTATTGAAGAATTTAATATATATCCTTATTCATTAATAAAACACAATGACAACTGATGACAACTAAGGTAAACCTTCCAAGGAATAACTCTATCTTCACCTAAACAAAGCAAGATGAAAGCTTTTTTTTTTTTTTCTTCAGAAGAGACAAACAATAATCAAGTCCATTACATATTGGTAGAAGTTAATATTTTGGTCCATAAGAAAAAAAGAAAAAGGAAGGTGAAGATACTGTAGCTACTTTATCATGGCTGCCCTCTCAAAATACAGTTCCAAGCCTTCCAAATCCACACAGGTCACAGGAGTAAGAAGCAAAAGAACGGGGCAATGGCAGTGTTTTTGCAGGGTAGATGCGGTGAGCGAGACCAAAGGGATATTTGTGATTAGTTTTCCAAATTTGTTACGTGGAAAGAATATATGAGATGGAGGGGTCCATCGGTGAAGGCTCTTAAAGGCTGAGACCGCCACTGAAGGATTTCTGATGTGGCAGAAAAGGCAGACAGCAGGAGAATCACAAGGACAAGCATTTTTACTTGGAGAAAGCACAGCACATAGAATTCCTCTTGCCTGAAAGGCCTGGAAATCAGTCTGAATAGAATAAATTTATTTGCTCAATATTGATTCTGAGGAATGAGACCACATGGTATCGATTCTATTTGGGCTTCAAAAGTTTTATGAGCAATATAGACTTGTGCGGTTACTGAAACATTAGTACAGCATAATATAGGTAAGTATCTACATGTATTTCTATGAATTTGTGATCAAGGAAAGGAAATCTCAGCTTCCTGTTTGGCAATCCATGATGCAGACAACATAAACTGAAAAAGGGCAATTTTGCTTTTGCTTTTAAGGTCAGTGACTAAATTCCATAGCTGGAGCTGCAGGGCAAGTTGGTTACAGTAAATAATTTACATCTTCTTATTTCCCTGGAGGAAGCCAGCAAATAATAATATCTTTTATTTAAAAAAAAAAAAAAAAGTTTTAAAGCCAGAATATTGATATGTAATGACATGACCACACACAGAGAGCACAATGCAGCATTTTGTCATTTAAAAAAAAAAGGAAAAGAGAAATTGAAAGCTGACAAGACTTAAAAATGTGTAGCTATCAATTGTACATGCTCAGGGCACGTTAGGCATGAATTTTTCATGAGAATTTTCTATGGAGAACATTTATTCTCATTATGCAATGGCATGATAAACCAGTTCCTTCCGAAGAAACTTTACTGAAACTAAATCTTGTGATAGCGCAGCTGTGGTCTAGACTGGGTGCCAGTATTAGCAAAGCTCTAAGAACCTGAGTGAGATTTACTAACTGCCAGGACCCACCGAAGCTTTAAACTGCTGCAGATGCATCCCTCGTTGGAGCTAAGGAGAAGCATGGGGGGGGTGCGTGTGTGTGTGTGTGTGTGTGTGTGTGCATTTCTGCTCCTGCTAAAGGGAATAACCCACTCACGGATATACACAGCTTAAGTCCAGTGTGCCTCTGCCTCTTTGCACCCTTTTATCAATGTCCTCTCTCTAACATTAAACTATACCATACAAAATACTGTATCAGAAGTGCAGGAAGGAGTTGCAGCCTTTTGTGGTGTTTTTCAGCTGCCTGCCAAGTGTGGGCTACCTGTAACCCTGAGGTACAGGGTACTAAGCATGTTGGCAGTGACCTTACCTGCAAAGGAATGTGAGGCTGCTGAGCCTCTGAAGAACCGGTTTATTTCAATGATCCATTAGCACATGCCACACATTCAAAACTCCTAAATTGTCTTTGGTCCTCAAACATTGCTTCAAACTGAAATCAGAACCTGAGGGGAGATTTTATCCTGGGCATTGGCACAGAAACTGCTGATAATGCCTGACGCCAAGTCTTTGTGTCCTAATAACCTTTCTTATTTGAAAACTAGCTTTCTGTCTACCTTTTTGTCACACCCCAGAAAAACACACAGAGTTAAGGACTGTTTACCTTGGTATTCATACCCTTTGACTCAATATTTTACCATTCGCTTTGACTCAGTGTTGTACCATGAGGGACAGATCACTGCAGAAAGGAATGTTCCATTGTTTTAAAGGAATTAGTGAACTTAATACAACACTTAAAATAAATATTCATGTTAGGGAAAGTAGGCAATAAAAAGCTATTTATTAAATGAAACCACTTAAAGCAAGGAATCCCAATAGTCTGTACATATATATATATATATACACCTACTTCCAACACTACACAGCTTGTAGGCTATAGCCCTCCACCCCAGAGTTTTTCTACTGTTTCTCAGCCTGTTCTTTAGTAAGTGAAAAGCAAATATTTGTGCCCAGAAAACACTTCTTATTCCTTTCTCAGTAGTACTGAGGTCTCCGCTATAAGCACTGCAGCTGACAAGTCAAGTCACTTATACGTGTCCATATCAGAAAGCTTAGGGTACATCTGAGCTTTGCTTATTTCCTTCAAAGGCAAGGCAGCGAACTCAATGCCCTGGGTCAGAAGGAAGGTTGCAGCACTGTGCACTGCTGGAGATATAGGCAAAATAGCAGAGCCTGAGCTGTTTCCCAGCGTATTTCACAACAGAAAATCTTTTGTGTTGTGAGTCAGGTATAAACGATCACTGAACAAGGATAAGTCAATTTTTTTCACATTTAGGTTGACACGTGAAATTATAAGCAAATTCTGTAAAAATCATAAAAGTGAACAGGATGGTTTCCTTCTCTGTTTACTTGTTACTTCCAGAAATCCACTAGAAAACAGTTCTACATTGTGAAGATTTCACATAGTCACGAAAAAAGCTATTGTGTCTCCAGAATATCAATCCTCCACTGGAGTGTATGACGTGAAAAGGCAGATTTGTGCTCCCCATGTCCCTGACTTTTCACCGGGAGCTGTTTGCAGCCTTGCATCAGCCCAGCAGCCTGTGAGTCGAGGGCAGATGGACAAACAAGAAGGAATCTCCCTCAAGCAGGCAGCGAGAGGACAAGGGAGATTCATAATGACTGGTTTTCTGTTTCAAACCTGCTTGAACAACTGCAGTTTCCCAGCCTGATGTGGAAGACAATGTTACTGAGATCATGGTCCCTCTGAGAGGACCAAGAAAGAGGGAAGCACAAGGGAGGAAAGTGTTAAAGGCCTGTAGGCTAAATAGTGCTGTAGAGAGTGTGCAGAGTGGGAAATAGAAGGAGGAGGAAGGCAGTCCAATAAAAGAACAAGGAAGGTGAGAGACGAATAAATAATAATAATACAAAGAAAAAAAAAACACAACAAACCTACTTGAAATGCAGCGCATGATTCTGGGCTGGCATTAATCAGCTAAGCTTCACTGATACCAGTTGGACTGTGCCTGATTACACTAATTCCTGGTCTAGCTGACCATAGGCAACGGAAAAGGCAAAGTTTAATGAACAGCAATGAAAAATACACAAGTGTTTGGCTGGAATCTGTATTCCAGAAGCTGAATCTGCAGGTCTGAGTTTAAATCTCATTCTCTGAATTTCTATTAGCTTTCTTTTCCCCAGCCCTAGGTGAACACTGCCGTTGACAATATTGTGAACCTCAAAGACGGTCAGCACCCATCCACCCCTGAGCCTCATCACATGCACAAATTGAACCACAAATCAAACCCCTGACTTTTCCACATCATAAAAACATGACTGCAATGGACACCAACCGCTACCCTGCCAGGAGCTTCACAGAGAGGCCTCCTCCGATAAACCCCTGTCCCTGATGTGTCAGACATTGCTGGAGACCCTCTGAGAACTTTATTCCATGTTGCACCTGTCAGCCTGGTGGCAGCTTAATTATTTTTGGTCTCTAATCTGAGTTGAACCTTATGCAAACAAATAAAATTATGAACAAAAAGAAAGCAGAGTTTGCAGAACGCTTAAAAACTCACTGCTTGTGAGAATGTTGAGGCTCAGCAGAGCACCTGAGATGGTGGCAGGTCAGCAGTCAGGACTGAGAAGCAGATCCCCACGCTCTCTGCTGTCCTTAGGTGTCTGCTGTAAGTCAGGGCTCTGACCACAGACACCCAACCTCTCCGTGCTTTAGTTCACCCATGTGTCAAATTAGTGTAATGAGTGCACCAAGGAGCAAAAAAGCAGACACAAACGTCTAATAAGCTCACACTTGAGGGCAAAACTTTGATATAGCCCCAGCTTGGTCAAACTTTGGAACACACTGTGAGCTTGTTTGAACAAAAAATGATCTGGGGAAACGAAACAGGTGGAGGAATCCTGTCTTAAGTTACGTATCCTTCTTAAAAGGCTGTGAAAAAGCTTTGGATAAGTTCATCAACGAAAGGTTTTGAATTACTCGGGCAGTATAACCAAGAGGAAGAAGGAAACCGTGTCTGCTGCCTGTTGAGCCACTGTTGTGCAACTTCGTCTTCCCAAGCTCACAGACGCGAAGCTGCAGCCAGCAAATCTATGGGAGGCAAACTTGCTCTTCTGACCAGATTATCTCTCTCCGTTAGAATCTGTAGCTCATTACATGATGTTGGCTATTGCATTACTGGAGGCTACCGTTGTCAGCAAGGGTTAGTTTTCCAAAAAAGACAGCCATCATGTAACACCATGAAAACGAGTATTACAACCTTATGCTCTGAAGGCACTTACTGCATCCAGACTTTGAAAATGTGTTGCATCAGAAAAGAAAGATAATAAGAAACATCGATCAACCTCATGCCACGTTAGATGCATGTGGTCCACATTAATCATCTGAGTAAGTCACACTGAAGTCTGAAGTGCTTTTTCATGACAGTAACTCAGATCTCCTTCCACAAAAACATATCCTTTCTTGATTGCAAGGAGCTGAAGAAAATCCTGTTGGTGCCCATGGCTGTTTAATGTACCCAAGTTTGACCCAGACATTTAAATATTTTCATAACACCAAGAGCAATAAAAAACCCCATGCATACTCTGTCGGTTGTGCAATCTGCGTGTACTTTGACCGAAGGCTTTCGTACTGCAAGCAGTAGGTGGCACGCTTAAAAAATAAATATTAATCTCAGGAAAATGTTCTCATGCTGTTTTACTGCTATTCTTAAAACTCAGATGGAAAACAATCTACCGAAGGATAAACGGAAAATGTTGAAAGCTCGGGTTCTTTAGATATAACTGAAATGAGTAAAGTAATTACAGTAAAACTCTAGGGTGCATCAAAATCTTCAGGACTGAGTCCTGGCCCACCACAGAAATGGGATAAGCAAAGCAGAACTCTAACCCCAAATTCCTGAACCAAGTATGTTATTACTCATTGCATGGGGAAAAAGTATCATCAGCACTGGCCTTGTATGCAAATGACTGATTACTTGGATATCCCTCGGGTTTCTGCTTGGGAGGATGAGGTATAGAGCACTTATCTCTTGTAGCACCGCTCTCTACTGTTAAAGACTTGCTCCTTACTCGTAAATCAGCCCATTTCAGAGTGGGGTGAAGAGATCCCTTTGGGTGGACTTTAAAAACTAGCAAGTTTTCTTCAGTGCTTTGGGAGTCTTCAGGTTGAAAAGCACAGGGAAAATAGGAGATCGTCATCATCTGAAAAGCGGGTGGAATGCTGGGAGAACAATGTCTGTCCCTGGGATTTATTTTGTCAGCTATGTAGGCAAGCGAGGGAGAAAAGCAATGTAATAACTCCGGGCATGGACCAGCCCCTGTGAGCTCAGCACTTTTGTCTGAGGGTGCAAAACCCACTACATTTATTTCACATTAATGTGAAAAAATGACACAGCTGCCTATACCCTCCCATGCCACGGCTACACGATGAAAACCACTGGGGTTCTTGGAGCTTTATACTTCTGTTATTCTTCACTTGCATTCAGGAACTGATTTATTACTGAGGCTATAGAGGAGGAAGAGAGGAAAAGCTAAACATTTTGTGTGCTCTGCATCTGGCAAGACATAAAACACCCCAATTTCAAGCATGAGACAGGTCACTGACAGTGACAGACATGGCTGGCAACATCTCAGTTCAGCAGCAGTAACTCATCATCCGAGCTGAGTGTAATTGTCACCAGGTGTCAAGTCCCATTGTCTCCGGCTGTGGGGCTCCAGGCTCCCAAGGAAATTATCACATGAAATTCTCCTATACAATGTGGTTTTTGCATTTGCTGGGACGAACTGACACCAAAGCAAATCCCCTCTGCATTCCTTTTGACAGTTAATATCTCTATCGAATCCTCCTGAGTCTCACAGAAAGCAGAGAATAAAGGAAACAAGTTTCTCCTCTCAGTGGCTGAAACTTGATCACTTTTATTTAAAAGGACTAAGAAACGCAGTAACTTTGCTCCAGTTTCTTCTAAGAAAGACCTTGGAAGCTATTAATGTCCTGTGCCCTACTCAGCAATAAGAACGCCTCCCCTCCAACTAACTAGAAAGCAGACAATGATCCTCGTCTCCAGTGTAATGCAGAAGATAAAGCAATGAACACAAAGTATCAAGAGCTGCAGTTTACCTGTTTGTCCCAGAGTGGACCTTGTGCTGATACACTGAGGAGGATTAACAAAACTTAAGAACAAGCTGAGGCATGTTAACACTTTTAACGAATCACAGGTGTACATGTGAGGCCACTCTGATTACCTAAACCCAGTTAGAAGCTAATCAAAGTATACAATGAAATGACCGGTATTTATCTCTTGCAGAATTACTGAAATGCTAAATATCAGTACTGTGCATTTTCGTGCACATTTCACGTTTTCAATACATTTCCATTATTAACTATCACTGCTATGTTGAGAATCCTATGTTGGCTGGAAACTTATAGCTCTTATCTTTTCTACTAATCTTTAGTAGAATTTTCTTCCAATTAACATTAGATGTTTACAGAGGATTTTAAAACAATGGTGACACTATATAAAAAAATGCATAGAATGTTCATTTGAAAGAGCTGTACTAGCCTACCAACTATTATGCTGGTTAAACACAGTGATTTGGCACGGAATAAAGCTAATAGAAAACAAACCTTCTCTTTTACGAAGAGTTCTTGTGGAGTTGTGTAACAGTAGTAGGAGCAATATCTATTGACACTTCTGACATTTCTACAGTAGCAGACAAAGATTCTTTTCTTCACTTCTATAGGAAAGGAGGAAAATGACCCTAGAGGGTCCCAAAGTGAAGAACTATAGCTGCATTAATTACACTAAAAAGATGTGATTACATGTTAGGGAGGAGAAAAAAACCCCAACACCTCAACAAGAAAACCCTGTCGTAATTAGCTTAATTTGGTAGTTTTCAATGACTCTGCAAGTAGGATCAAAGAGATATTCAAGAACACCTTAAAACTCATTTATCAACTGCCAACCAGGAAAAAAAAAATACCCAGATCAAAACCTGATGAAATTCCTAATACAATTCATCACCCAGAGCTTCTTGTATCCTGACTTGTATCGTATCCTAAGCATTCACAGTAGATGGTGACCTGGTAAAGGTTTGACACAAGAACATACAGAATCACAGAATTATCAGAGTTGGAAGGGACCTCTAGAGATCATCTAGTCCAACTCTCCTGCTAAAGCAGGATTGCCCAGAGCACATTACTCAGGACTGCATCCAGGCGGGTCTTGAACATCTCCAGAGAAGGGGACTCCACAACCTCCCTGGGCAGCCTGTGCCAGTGCTCTGTCACCCTCACCGTAAAGAACTGTTTCCGTGTGTTTGAACGGAACTTCCTGTGTTCTAACTTGTGCCCATTGCCCCTCGTCCTGTCACTTGGAACCATTGACAAGAGCCTGGCTCCATCCTCCTTCAACCCACCCTTTAGATACTTGTATGCCATAATAAGGTCTCCCCTCAGCCTTCTCTTCTCCAGGCTAAAGAGTCCCAGCTCTCTCAGCCTTTCCTCATAAGGCAGATGCTCCAAGCCCTTAATCATCTTAGTTGCCCTTCGCTGGACTCGCTCCAGCAGTTCCCAGTCCCTCTTGAACTGGGGAGCCCAAAACTGGACACAGTATTCCAGTTGTGGCCTCACCAGTGCAGAGTAGAGGGGGAGAATGACCTCCCTCGACCTACTGGCCACACTCTTCCCTATGCAGCCCAGGATTCCATTGGCCTTTTTGGCGACAAGGGCACATTGCTGGGCCATGGATAATTTACTGTCTACCACAACCCCCAGATCCTTCTCCTCCAAGCTACTTCCCAGCAGGTCAGCCCCTAACCTGTACTGGTGCCTAGCATTCTTCCTCCCCAGGTGCAGGACCTTGCACTTGGTTTTGTTGAACCTCATTAGGTTCTTCTCTGCCCAGCTCTCCAGCCTGTCCAGGTCACGCTGGATGGCAGCACAGCCCTCTGGGCTGTCAGCCACCCCACCCAGTTTGGTATCATCAGCAAACTTGCTGAGGATACACTCTGTCCCCTCATCCAGGTCATTAATGAATATATTAAACAAAATAGGACCAAGTATTGACCCCTGGGGGACACCACTGGTTACAGGCCTCCAACTAGACTCTGTGCCGCTGATCACAACCCTCTGAGTTCTGTCCCGCAGCCAACTCTCAATCCACCTCACTGTCACCTCATCTAGCCCATACTTCCTCAGCTTCCTAATGAGGATGTCATGGGAGACAGTGTCAAAAGCCTTGCTAAAGTCAAGGTAGATGACATCCACGACTTTCCCCTCATCCAGCCAACCAGTTATAACATCATAGAAAGCTATCAGATTGGTCAAGCACGATTTACCCTTGGTAAATCCATGTTGACCACTTCCAATAACTTCCTGTTATTGAACATGAATGAACTGTTTCTGTTTTCCTATTTCATTTAATTGAACCATAGAAGCCTGTAGGCTGGAAGGTGCCTCTACAAGTCATCTGGTCCAGTCCCCCACCCAAAGCAGGTCCGATTAGAGCAGGTTGCTTGGGGCCATGTTGGGTTGGGTTTTGAATCCTTGGCGTCTCTGAGGATGGAGAACTCACAACCTCTCTGGGCCCTTGTTCCAATCTTTGATCACGCTGATGGTGAAAACCTTTTCCTTTAAATCCAATTGCAATGTCCCATATTGCAAATAGTGTCCAGTCCCTCTCACCCTGACACTGAGCACCTTGAGAAGAGACCAGATCCATTTTTTCTCATTAGATAGTTGTACCCTTCCATTAGATAGTTGTCAACAGCAGTAAGGTCTCCCCTTAGCTCTTTCTGAACAAACCAAATTCTCTCAAGCCTCTCCTCATACATCACATGCTATAGTCCCTCAACTGGTCTTGTTCCATTAGGTCAATGTTTTCCTTGTATTGCGTAGCCCCACAACTGGACATGGGTACTTCTGACAGGAGCTGATAACAGGGGAAAAATCCCTTCCAGCAACCCGCTGGCTGGATACACTTCTGCTAATACAGCACAGTGTGCAGCTGGGCTCCTTTGGCACAAGGGCACCCTGCTGATTTTGATAGTTGGGGAGGTTTTTCTAAGAGTGAACAGAGTTCCTTTTAATCCTGCCCCTATAGAAGCCTAAGATTCTTGAGAGGTTTTTTAGCACCGGCTTCCTAAATCTATTATAATAGGATGGTTATTCCCAGCCCCATGGGATTTTGTTGGCAGACGTGGTTATTCTACGAGCAGAAAACAACCAGGACCCCAATAATATGTGAACCATAAAAGAAACGCAAGCCATCTCTGTAATTATTTTCTGATGTTCAGAGATATATTTGTTCTCCTGGAGTTCTTTTCCTTTGTTCTACTTGAAACCATCTGTAGTAAAAAAGATTAGCCTTTGTGCCTATCAACCTCCAATGCCCTGTTAAGCCAGCGGGAGTTTCAGATGTGACTGAATCCTAGGGTCTCGCCAGAGTACCACTCCGCTTGTCGGCCTCAATCAGAAGAGTGTGATTCATATCTGAATATTTGACAAAATCAAAATTGATCAGAACGAGAATCACTTGACCTGTTCCCTGCAGACTTCAGAAGCATAACACCAGATTCAAATTTGATGTAAATAAAAACAAAATGTAGGTTATACTAAACAGAACTTATTTTAGAATACTTGGATCAAATTCTCTGTGTCCACTACTGCTAGGGCTCCAACCATTTGTTTCTTTTTCTCTGCTAAGTACTTCCATATTTTTACTTTTTTTTATTTGTAGAGTTTTTATTTCTGCCTTTGTGACATCCTGATCTGATTGTGTTTTTCTGAAGAAGTACCTTACACAGCATATATTAAATAATGATGATGAGACTATACAAAACAATACAAAGCCAGATTTTGGTAATCTTACTCATGTTAGAGAGCATCACATTCTAATGCAGAATCATGTTGCAGACAAACCAGATTCAAGAGAAATATAATTTAGACCAAATACAATATACAATAGCGTTGATTTCTGTCTCAAATAAAATTAATATCAATACATTGTATATCTTGCACATAGTTAAAATCTATAAAATTCACACAGTAAAAATAACATAATTTAGGGATTTCTGTAGACATTTTTGTAGATTGTAAATATGTTTAAACAAATGTTTCTGAAAGTTATAAATTGTACAAATCGGAGTTGATTGCAAAGTGTAATGCAATGGAGGAAAACAACTGTTGCTGTTCGTCTTACCTGTCCCAAGAAACAAGACATGATATCTTCCGTCAGCAGCATTCACTCGATCCACAGCAATCTTTGTATACTTGTAGTCAGCTCCTATCCGGATGATTAATGGCCTCTTGTGTATTGGGTAAATGGGATTAAACATCAAAGGGTGATTTCTGATGAAGGTCACAACATCGTCTGGAAACTCTTTGGTTGTTCGCATATTAGGTGTGAAGGCTCCTCCCGGACACTGTAAGAAACATGCACGCTAATGCTTAACAGTACTTACCATCTTTCAGACAGTTTTCATCTCCAAGTCATTTACAAATATTGACAGATAGTTGACAAAGTAAGTTCCCGAAAGAGCACTTCAGGCTCAGACTGAAAGTAATTATGTTCCAGTAACGGGAATGAAGTGCTTGAATAGCTATGCTTTGAACTCCCATCAATTCAGATAAAGCAAACACAAACATATTTTTTGCCTTTCAAAACCCAGCTAGATGGCAAAGATCCATGCTTCTGGACCTATTTCCAGCTCTTTATACTTCCAAACTGTCTGTTGAAAAAAAAATTGAAGTGATTGATATAAGAAGATACCAAATTTTGCAGCTGGTTTGTTATAGATGTATTACACAGGCAAAAGGTGAAATCCAATATTAACTGTAATTTGGTCGATATCCCTCTAGTCGTTACGCTGATTATGAGATGGTGAAAGGGCCTGTGACTCATCTTCATTTGAAAAAACAATAATATGGAGACAACTCATTTACATCTGAAAAATTACACGCCTGAGAAATAAGAGTTCCATAAATAAATTAATGCTTCTTTAAATGTAATGAAGAACCATCCAAATAATCAGCCCTGAGGCATTCTGGACCTCATGAGGAAATAAAAGTAATCTGAGAAAGCTCAAGTGTTTACTGAGAGTGAAACTAAATGAAGACTGTGGGAAGAAATCAGGAGCTTTGTCAGTAACTGGTACAATGTTCTGGATGCACCTATGCTAATTTACATGACTTCTTTTCACCCACCGTTACTGCAGTCTTATTGCTGCTCCTGAGCTTTAATTTCAGCCTTTACCAGACTTTTAAGCTGTGAAACTCTCTTTGGAGTATTGGAGCTATTCAGAAATATTTCAACACAATATTTTTCCAGTTGGAAAATGTTAAATTGTTCAATACGAATCATTTCATGGAAACTTGTTTATTTTGACGAGGACCATTCTTATGTCTAGGATGGAATTTCTGGTCAAAACCACAGACACAGAAATAGCTAGTAGCTTAGGGAGAGATTTACCTCACCTGACTTCTACTGTCTCAAAGTCAGGCATTTATTCTTAGCCATCTAGGTTTCCTCTGTAGTCAGTAATTCAGACTAGATGCCCTGCTTTTAGGTGGCTAAAATTACAGAAAATGAATCATACTCCGAGAGACTAGGAAACTCACCATGGATATATGAGTCATGTGTCTAACCTACCTGACGCAAGCAAACATTAGAATCTAGGTCTTCACCTCCCAGGGGATCCCTCTAGCCAGTAGGCAGGAGTGCCCGTCCCACCTTTGCTGCTAAAAGCTGTTCCATCTTGTGCACATAATAAACTATTCATTGGGCAATACCAGGAACAAAGTAGAGAGGGGACTGCAGCCTAGTCCCAGGCTTTAGAATCACATACTGGCTCAATTAGGATTTAATTATTTATACAAAGTAGAACAGCTCAGGTAGGAATTCGTTAAGAGAAGCTGCTCTGGCATTACCTTCAGGAAGAAGAACCGCAACTCAGCTCAGATATGGGTCTCTTTTCTCATCTGACATCCCTGACGATTGATTCTTCTGGCCTCTTTATTTATCCTGAGGGTTTCGGTTTGGTTCTCATTAGAAATGACACTACATGCTAGCCCTCTAAGATTGCTCACAAAACTGAATTCTTATTATCTTGTTTGCTCTACTCCTTCCCTCTGTGGCGCTTCTATGCACAGTCTTCCAGGAATTGTATGGAGCTATCTGCTAAGGTTAGCACCAAATGCTGAAAAAAGAACTGTGTTCATAAATTTGTGGGCTATTAGCAAGCTTATTCTACTTGGTAGTGATCTGCCAGACCCCAGTTCCTCTCCAGAGGGATTCTGTTTCACGAGCAGTTCAAATTAAACTTTCCTGTCCTGCACAGCTCAGTTAAAAGAAGACTTCCTCTGATACTTTTTATCCTTCCATTCTTGACTTGGAGATCATAAGACCTTTGTCTGTGACTTTCTGCAAAAATGTCTGTGCTATGGTTCACCCCAGTATGACCCTAAAAGCTTACATCATATCATTCTTCTGAGCAAAGCCTTAACAAACATCTTTAATCAATTAATTCTTTTGCTATCCCCTGTACAAACCAGTGACAAGCAAAAGATGTTACTGAAGAACCCTATAAGCTCTCCCTTTCCTGGAGGGATTGAATGTGTATCCTTCACACCTCATTCAAGGACTTGGCTACACGCTACTTAGGTTCACAGTTGATCGCGATGAAGTCAGATTGCAGAGAGAAACAGAATTCTTTAATTTACAGCATATTCCCCAACATGCTGTAGGTACAAAAACTATTTCTGTAAACTCTGAAAAATGGAAACTATCTTCAAACATCACTGAATTTAGTAGTAAGCTGCCAATTATGTAATTTTTTCCCCCTTTCTTTTTCCGTAAGTAAGTTTTGCTTGTGGAGAAATAAGAAACCATTGGTATTTAGTGAAGGGCAGCCAAACATCGCGGAGTTGATTATGGCCAAATGAACTTATTGCTTTATTTAATCCTACTGAAGCTATACCAAAGCCTTTTCATTGTTTATCCACTGTACTGCGACACAATGAACATTCATTTTGGTCTAGAGGTTTAGTATGAGTATCTCTTTAGGCAACTGTAAAGTAGCATTTTCCATGTCATATAAAAAGGCCTCCCTGTCTAGTCCAGCATCCCAGAAGTTGCAAAAAAACTACGTTCAAGAGGAAAGAGGCTCATGCCCCATACTCAGCAAGTGTGGCTACTCAACGTTAACCCTTTGAACACAAATTCTGAGCAGCAAAAAAATCTCTACATCCTGATTTTTACAGATGCTTTGACATAAGAGAAAAATAGCTTGTGGCGTGTATTTAAAAGTGGAACTTTTTGGCAGTGAAATAAAAGCAAAGCCAAACAAGTCCCAGCTTAGAAAATATATGTTTAAGATACTGTGTTGTGACTGAATTGTGAGGAAGCACAGAAAACCCAGTGATCAGAAAACCAGCAATGACCATCTTAAAAGAATCTCTTTTGGCTTTATTTTTTGTGGGAACTATGATCTAAGAATTTATCCTCACATTCAGAGCTCATCAGCACATCCGAAATATGTAGACAATTTCTGTCACCATGTTAAATCCAAATCTGATTTTTTTTTTTCCATTTCCATTGTGCTGCCCAATTTCTCTAGGCCTGGAATACCTCATAAGCCTCCATGAGGCGAACCAAGAGTAACAAGGCAGTGGTTGAGGAAACACACGCAAATTCAACATTCTGAAGCACCAAGAAACTCTGAAATGTGGCTAATCACAAAAGTGTGAAACTTCCTGTTTAAATGGGTCATTTATTTTCTTTTTTTTTTGGTAAAGTTTAAGCTTAAAGCCTCAGTGAACTCATGAGAATAGAGCTGCATTAATTAATTGCAAAGAAAGAACAATGGTAGCATTAGAACTTAGTGCAATATCAAATATTGATTAGCTAATTGTAGAGATCTGGGAACATGAAGTATTAAATCTTACAGCCAGTAATAACTGCACTACAATGTCATGAAGAATTGTGTGAACAGGGAGAGCTATTCCATGTATCTAAGCATTAGCATATGAGAGAGAGAGAAACAAGATCTACAGCACGATGACAAATATGAATGAAATGGTGATATGGTTAAAGGTTCTTGCAGTGACTTGCAAAATTAAAGTAAAATTTAATTTCCTGTGATAAATGGAAAAGCAACAAAGTGTTCATCTAAAAAAATTATAACTACATCGTTGAGAGATTTATGATTCTGTGCATACTTATTTAATTCTGAGACTTAAGAAATTCTAAGAAGACTTCATGGGCGTCAACAAAAGTCCACACTACCATACTTCATTTAGCAAATATGGATTTAGAGGAGATTCTAGAGAAAGTTCACATTCTTCATTAAAAATGGCAATGTTAGGCTTCATACTTCTGCTACATCTAGATTAAGAATAGTGCAAATAAGTAAATAAAGACAAAAGTGCATTAAGAGCAATTTTTATATACCATAAAGGTGAAAAGAAAAAAAAAAAAAGAAACAAAACAATTTTGTTTAAAATCTTTCATAAGACATTTTTGTAAAACTTGGAAACGGAGCTAGCTCTAATTGTGTACAGAATTTATTGGAAGGTTATTACTACTCCTGATACAATGAAAGAAAGTCCTGAAAAAATTTCAATGCATATAAAAAGCATTCTTAACAAGGAGGACTACTATGAACTGATTGGCATGAAAACTCATCTATTGCTCGGTCTCTCTTCTAAGATTCAGTACCTGACAGGGTACTAGACCTAGTCAAACGACAAGCCCCAGAAGCCTTGTTCTCCTACTACATCTCCCAAGCATCCCAGTAGAGCTGCAAAACTTTAGAGAACTATGGAAAATTCATACAGACTGAAGACAGACTTATAGATGTTTGGATCCGGACTGTAGAACACACTCACAATGCTGTCTTTGTACGCTTACTTATTTAGCTATCTTTTGCTCAAACATACAAACAAAATGTAAATGTACACGTAAACAAGATGACTGTCATTAATGAAATAATTCTTAACCACCTCTTCAGCAGAAAGAGCAAGAGTGATTAACATTTTACATGACTTTTAATTCTTTCTAGAAGATTTCCAGTTACTACGTGATTTGTGTGGCGAACTGAGAAGCAAATAAAATTGTTCTGAACTGTAACTAAGTGTCATATCAACATATAGTCCATTCTCCTGGAATAAATAATATTTATTTATGTATTAAACAAAGACAAGTAATTGGCAAGCTTGCATAAACATCTTTGTACTTACGGTGCCAGGTCGTGGGTACGGAATTCTGCCCTGATATGGAATCAGCTGGTGGTTTGGGCCCTCCTTGTGTGCAAATGGCCCATTGAACACAGTCTGGATGTCGGATAGATGATATACGCACACAGCTGAGCCTTTAAATATGGAGCTGGAAGACAGCAGCAAAAAGTTAGTATGCCACGTACCAACTTTTGTATAGCTTTTCCATTATTTTGCACGGTCCAATAATAAAAGATGCCTCTAAAAGAATATATTTAATACAATTTAATGCTGCTATAGCATGGATTTAATAGATTTTAAATCAGCTAATTTAGCTTCCCAATATACACTCCTTAAGACCTAGCATCTTTTTGAGCAGTGAACTGAAAAAAGAGGGAGGAAGGTACTACCCTACTGGTGGAATAAGAAAACTTCCTGATGTTGAATATAAAACAAATATAATCTGGCCCCAGTTAAATCAATGGCAAAAATATTGCTGACTTCAGTGAGAGAAGCGTTTTACAAACTTTCTACTGCCAAGCTCAGCCCAGGTTTCCAGAACTCCCTACCAGTATATTAACCACAAGACCTCCATGAGCCTCCTAAAATACACGGCTAAAATGTTAATCGAAACATGCAGTGCAGTTGCAATTGGTTAGATTATAGCAGTCCATTGCCAGCTTTTCTGAGCAAAATGGGGACAGGTTGTGGCTGTAAAGGAATGACTCCTATGCAGCGCTCAAATCCACCCACAAAACTGGTCTTACAAAGACCCCCTGAAGTGGGTTGAAGTTTGATGCTTCCTGAGGAGAACCCAGGGGGTCACCTGTGAGAAGGGCACGTTCCTAGCACCGCTGTAGGTTCAGCAATGGTCTCAGATGGTCTCGGACAGCACAATCCCTGAATGGCCTCCATCGCCCCATGATGATGAAGGGCACGAGGGGAACAATTTCCAGAGTGATGCTAAGGCTGACTGCAGGGAATTAACTCCCCCTTTTTTTCTCTCACTGCATGTAAGGTTTGAGATATTTATCTTAACAAAGTGGAAACTCAGTCAGTCTAAAATCTGCCTGATGTTAACTGCAGAATGAAGACAATCCAAGTAACTCTCTGCTTTCAATTGAAGAAGAAAAAAACCGAACACTCTAGAAAAAAACTGAAAACATTACACACTGTCTAAACAAGGAAAGTTCAATCCACATTGCTCTCAGCTATACAGGGATTAGTAGGAGGAACTTTTTTGGTGGATTATGGTATTTGTCAAAATTTTAGTAGGTATCAATAGATTTTAAGAAATGTATTTAGGTCTTTACAGATGTTTTATGTTAGATTTGCAGCAGATTATGCCACTAAAATAATTTGCTTCTTTATTACTTGATTTCCCTCTGTATGGTTTAGATAAAAATATTAACAGTTATTACTTGTTGGGATGTTTCTCTCTTGCTACTGTTATGAGTTGGAGGTCTACAGAGGTGAAGATAAAGGAACTGTTAAGGACTAAAAAACCTTATGATTGCTGTACTTAACTAGGTAATGCTTTCAGTCTATAGTTGAACAAAGAGAAAGAAAGCATAGACCATGTGGTTCACGATAACAGAAATGCATGAGTGTAAAAATTTCAATAGAGAGAGAACACATCTTGAGAGCCAGGAAAAAGTGAAGTTTTCTCTTTGTTGCCACCTTATATGGTCCTGTGATTCAAACCTCATTTCCACTGCAGGAATACCAGGAGAATTAGGTAAAAGAGTTTCCAGTTCAGGCATGTTGCATCCCCAACCTAATCATAAGTGTGGTTTTACTGCTAAACAATCTCAGCATTTTCTCTTTTTGTGAAGCAGGAATCATAAAATGTAGGCAGCACCAGATGTTTACAAGTTACGGGATTCTTTTTTTTTCCCCAATTAAATATTATAAAATCATATTTTCCTGGCTGAATCACGGATTTGAGAAAGCAGGTCCCTGGATCCACATGAACAAAGTCAGAAAAGTGTATCAGGAAAAGATACTTTTTGATTCAAGGATTTTTTACTAGAAATCCCCATTAAAGGAATTATTAGTAATAAGTTTAAAAATTTGCTAATTTGATCAAATAAATTAAATGAAATTAAAAAAAAAAAACCAGAAAACTTCTTTGAAGGTAAGTAATAACAGCTAAATAATACAGGATAGCATATCAGAAATCAGAAACTATTTCTACTCTGTATACTACCGCTATGTGGAGTGGGCAAGAGAAAAGTGAAAAATATAAAGGTAGCGATGGCAGAATCTGTTGGTCCACCTGTCGGTCTATCTTTGTGGAGAGTTTCAGCATAGGAAGCCGTATCTCACACTTCTGCCGCCCTGGGGAGCTCACTGAGTGCTTTCTAAAATGGACAGTAAGTGAATACTACTGACTGATAACGGGGAGCTTAGGGCTGCAAGGAGTTGATCAAATGCCATATAAGCTTGTCTTTTTGTAGCCAGCTGAAGCCGACATGGGTTATTTGCCATCTGTGCGATCATCTGCCAGCTGAGAGACTGGAAATGATTTGTATGAATTCATGTAAGAATTCCCGGTTTGATCCTTCAGGGTGCTGGATGTCCTTCAGGAGGTGTTAAGCGCTCTCAGATGCCAGATGAGTTCGCCGCGTTGAAGTCATTTCGCTTTCTGCTGCTGAACAGTAACAAGTGGCCCTCCACGGAAATGTCTTCCCAGTGCCAGCTGACTATGTCAGGGAGCAGTTTGCTCCAAGCAGCATAGCTCTAACATGGATACCAACAGGAATGATACCGAGACCGTTACTCCTGCATGCAAATGATGACCACACCGGACTTAAAAAATTGCACAGAACAGCTTTGACCACAAACCATCACTTTCAGTTTTCATATAGAAAATTGGGCGGTTCAGAAAGGTAATTTTTTTTTTTTTTTCCAAATCTCCCCATTTACCTTGATGTTGTAAAAATTCCATACACAAGCGTTGTTCTGGGGTTATCTGTCTCTAAAAGAAACACATCCTCTGTAAGAAAGAAAAGAAAAAAAGAAAAAAACTTTATTTTCCAGTTTAATTTATGACTGTATTCCTGCTGAAGTCAATAGGAGTTTTGTCTCAGACGCGAATGGGAAAAAGCAGACTTATTGTATATGCATAAATCTAGCATTTGAACATTCAGAAACAGACTTGGAAATTAACTCCACGCCATCAAGCCTTATGAAGACCGAAGGCAGAGATTTTCAAATATGTTGAGGATCCACATGTCTCTCAGCTGGATCTCATTTCAGCAGGTTGTTGAACGGCAGGCAAACTGCAGCAGGTCAAAGACAAGAGTTCCCATAGGTGGATGTAATCCAAAGCAGGACAATTAGGCATTTTATCATCTAGTACACTCCCTCGATGCCCTCACTAGATCATTTTCTACATGATATGAATGACACACAGTTCTGCAGTGAAGACAACCTCCCAGCTCCCGTTGCGTAGGGATTTATTGACTGCACTACGCAGAGCTGTACCTTCTCACTGAACTGAATTTGCCCACCTTAACCTCTGATCTGTTGATTTTTTTTAACACTTCAGTGAAAAGTACTTTAATCTCTGACAGTTTGTCTTTACAAATGTTTTAATAACTGTAATCAAGCTACCTCTTAAACGTATTTTACAACACACAAAAAGACTGAACTGTTTGAGCTATTTATCATAAAATGCGTTCTTTAGCTTTCCGTTAATTTATGTAACTCCTTCATGTTCTGAATCTTTGACATATTCTTTTAAATATGTCAAGAGCAAAAGACTTCACCGTGCGGAACTGGAAGCGTTACACTCTTTTGCATTACACAAGAAAACAGAAGCACGTGCTTGCTCTCCCCCAGTTCTCTGCGTTTCCAGCTGCGGTTGCATTCTTCCTCTTTGCCACAGGACTGTGCTGGGAGCCCAGACTGAGAACATGGTCTCCTACTCTGTACGGTCCTACATTCTGTCACACAGAAAACTAAAAGCGGTTATCCTACTGCTTTGCTGAAGAGGAGCGGGCTGGTAAATCACAGGTCTGAAAGATAAGTTGCTGTGGCAGTGCTCCGGCACTGGGAACTTCTGAAAGCCAGTCCTCCAAGCACCTTGCACATTCTGAGGTAGAGCAAGTTAGGATCTGCTTCTAGGCCCATCAGGTTCCATCGAAACCTCGCACCAATATAAGTAGACCAAACACTTGTAACAATACCAATTAAAAAGACTCCGAACCCCGTTTTCTATGATGAAAATGAGAAATAATGCCAGAGAAAAGAGAGATTACAATGGAGAGAAGGTCAGAATCAGATGCAGCCCCAGTGTGGGGACCATTAGCTATTCCTATTATTTATATTTTTTACATTTATATTTATGTTTATACACATATCAAGTCGTCCAGTACCTGAATTCAGAACTATGACTTTGTACATGACAGCTGTGGACAATACAGAATTTGAAACTTTCTGATAACGTTGTTTGGCACTTAATTAAAAGATATACACCTATTAGTTCCTTTTTGAAAGGAAATCCCTTGTGACTGCCGTATAGATTATTCACTGAATACTTGCACAGTTTCCCAGGTTGAACTGAAAAGCTAAGTGTCTGAATGAATCCGGTGAAATTATATTTATTCATAGTATTATTGCTGGTGCCAGTAACAGGATTTATTAGTATTATCTTGAACTATCAAATTGAGGCCTCTACCCAGCGATCAAAAAAAGAAAAACTGCATTGCAGAAAAGCTGTATGTTACACAGTGGCATAAGAAACAGTTTCAGAGATGTATGTTAAAATATCTCTATCATAATCCTAAGTAGGAGCAAAATTACAGTAGATTTCACTTGTTCCCTTCCAAATATTAATTCTTTACATATATAATTCCTTTACATAGTCAAGATTAATTAACTTTATTTCAAAGATAATGATAATTACCCAGAGAGATTTATGAAGAATTTTTTCGTTTCCTGTCATAAAACTGCAAGGGGAATTTCGTTATGAACTTCTACAGGGCCAAGATTTCATTGTCAACATCTCCACTAAGGAGCTGACCGAACTTCAATAATTAAATATACACAGGGTGCAGCATTTAGATAAAACTTTTAAGGGATTTTTCTTGCCATACCTAATTCATCAAAGTATGTTTCTGTTCCATCTTCATCCATTACTGAGCAGACAAGTCTTGCTTTCAAGAATGTTGTCCACTTGTTCACGAGACTACGCTGACCACCCGTGTCATTCTGGAAAGGAATATTATTTTCAGAAAAAAAAAAAAAAAAAAAAAAAAGCAACACAGCTAACATTCTACTAGTCTTTCCCACATTTTCCTCAGGTTAATTTGACTCATCATCTAGACAACTATGCTGGTAAATTCAATATCAAAACCAGATGGTAGGTCTAAACCAAATCCCCTCCTCTAAACGCTCAAGCTACAGGAAAAACAGGACCCAGTTTTCTGAGGAGAGGTTGTGTGCGGGGCTGGCAGGCCTGGCGGGGCTGGGCAGCACACTGTGCGCAGCAGCAGTCTCTGTAGGTACGACTGGAGAGGACTGGAGGTCTGTATTGCTCACTGATACCTAGTGTGGAGGAGACCACGCTACCTCTAAAAGGTCTAACAGTCCTATGGAGGGATGTTTCTTCCAGTCCTGACAGCAGCATAGCTGCACCTGACCTAGTAAGCCACGCTGACCCATGAGGTGGACGCTCTGAACCAAATTCAGAAATGATGGCTAGCATGGGTCAAGCTAGTTTTGCGCTGTTGCCAGTCCTGCTGGCTTGGTCCAGAGCTGGCTTGGTCACTGCTTGCTCAAGGATCTTTCCGTCTCTCTCTGGTGCAAGGTGGAAACTGTAACTGCTAAACCAGATGGTGCAGCACAGAGGTGACGGCTCCTGCCGCCTTCTGCTGGTGAACGCCTTAGGTAAGAGCTGCACAGCACAATGTCACCCAAGGAAAGGGAAAAAGGAAATGTAGAAGCTGGGTGAATGGGATTTCGATGAAACGCTGTGCATGTTTCACTGCTGCTCCTGGAGCTGGTAATCTGACTCTCTGGGTGACCCATAAAGGGGTCTTTTGGGTGAGTCGTTCTTGGCACCATTTTACTAATATAGTTGACCAGTCTCAAAGGTGTGGATATATGAATATGATGGTATACAAATATACAAATGTGACTGGCTCAGATTTATTTTCATTGGCTTTGGGATTCTGCCACTGACTTCAGGGTAAGCCTAAACAGGCTGAAGCCTTTCAGAAATCATCTGGGCTTCATTATAACAGTAACAATAACAAATGCAACTATAATTGTGTGAAATGCCTTCTTGCAAAATACCCAAAAAGGCCTTTGGGCACCCTCACAAAAATATAGAAAACAGATTATAAAAGAGATCACATGCCTCATCATATTGCCAGTTTAACACAACCCCGAACACACCCTTGCACCCATGCACAACAACATCACAAAGCACCAAATTCTGATGAAGACCCAGATTAAAGACAGGGAATACACAAATGCTCACAATTATCTTCCTGAGCCTTTCCAAAAGAAGGACTGAAAAGGCTAGCAGTAATTGTGCATTTATAATTCTTCTCTCATTAAAAAAAATCCATTTCACCAGAGATATTAATAGCTGCTTCAATCATTTCTTATCTACAGTTGATTACAGATACGAAAAAGGAAATAGAGACAATGAGGAGTGCTGTGACCGTAGATTAATTACTGCACAAGAGTAGCCGTAACTCCTGAATTTAATTTTCCTGTGTATGTTTTCAAAGTCAGGCTCACACATACATCAATGCAAGAACTTAGGAAGGACAGATATTGTAAAAATGCAAACAATATTTGAAAGTTAAATCAAGTCATTTAAAAGTTTGGCTCTGGTATTTCCAATGTGTTTCAAAGATTTTGAGTGTGTTTGTGTATGTGTGTGTGAAAGACTTCACTGTCTTATAATTCAGTTTTTCTAAGCAAAGAATGTACCTCATTTGTGCAAAGGATAGCGAGGTTGGAAATTCAACACTGGTAACTATTCTGAATCAGTCAGAGAAATACACAAATCCCTGAATCTCTAAATTTCCGTATCATTACAGGTATAGCCAGATATACATAACATGGTCAGACCCGAGCTGTGTGTTCAGTAACAGATCTTCTTAATCATGAATGTGGAAGCTGAAACAGGAAATTCGTTTCGAATACAAATCCAAGGCTTTTCAATCATTTAGTTTTATAGCTTATCATGTCACACTAGCAGCGTGTCCCAACAAACTGGCAAACAAAATAATTCTTACCGGGCATATTCTTGCAATCATTGAATGAATTTGCTTTGTGCTGCCGCTGTTGTCTGTGAGTCTCTCTTTGAAGAAGAAGTAGATTTTGGCATCATTGGGGTCAGTGCCATCTGGGATAACATGAGCATCCACAAAAATGGGCTCTGAAATGACACAGTATACCAAAAAAGATGAAACCAAAAGATGTATCAGTATAAGAAATTCAAGAATTAACAGCTACTGACTGCTTTAAGGAAATGCTATGCAATGCATATAGAGGTACTGCTGTGGCAGGTTAAGATATATGCTGTAGCCTCATGTCTGTATATACCAGGTATCACCAGCTAAATGGCTTCTTGTTGGCAGCCTTAAGTTTCTGTGTCCTCACATTTTATCCCACAGCAGATTTTTAGAAAAGCAATTAAAATGCAGAAGCAGTAGTATTGGATTACTGCAGAGCTTCAAAGACCTGGAGAAGAAGGGGGAAGGATCGGTGTGTTATCAGGGGCACTTAAGGAAAGACTCATTGATGCAAAACATAAAAGTAAGCTGTCGAAAGACTTATTAGGAAAAGAACACACAAGGTATATAAGTAAGAGCGCAAAATAACTTGGGGAACACTGAAAAGCAAGGCAGGGTACACATATGCTTGAAGAGCTTTTGCGTTCGTATCAGAGGCTGATAAACATAACAAAGTGTACATGTAAAGCTGCAGAGGAGCACTAGTGAGAGAGCAAAATAATTTATATCCTTAAGAGCAACAGTGGAGGACTCCTCAGAGGACCTTCTCCTTTGTCTGAAGGAAGCAGACCCTCTTCCTGCATGAAGGCTGTATTTTTTCAATGGACATGCAAGATCGCTTGATCGGTTGAAATCCAGTACAAATCTTTAAGCACTCCGATACAAAGGTAGGATGTCTGACGGAAAACTCACTTTAGACTGCAGCATTTTTCTAGTCACATAAGCCCATTCTAAATTAATAAAACCAGTGTCATGACTCTGGCTCTAAAAGAACATGGAAATAAATTGTGCTCATCAAGTACCTATTCTGAGCATACGTAACAGGTAAATTTTCTAGAAATTAGGCATTTTAGTGGTTCATTTTCCCTAATTCACTTTATGGTGCGCACTTCAGGGCGTGCAGATAAGTGTAAGAATCTATAGCAAACAGAAGACAAAATTAGAAAGCAGCCAGAGTTTCCCATTCATAGTGAATTGAATTTATTCTGTGATTTCACTGTAGTCACAGCCACACAGGAATAACAAGTCATCCCAAAAATAGTCAAGACAAAAAACCGGTAACTTTATTTCAGCATAGCTGAAGGCTTTTTTAAATTGGAACTGCTATGTCAGTTGCTCTATAACCTTTGACATATATTCTACTCAGAAGGTTCACCACCATTCAAAACAGTTTAATTGGAAGAAGTCTTCTTATCAGTAAAGTCAGAGAGAACTTTCACGTTGATTTCAGTGGAGCCAAGAGTTAGATGTTTGCACACAGAAATCAGTTTTCCTACTGCATTTTGATAATTTCTTACCTCTAAAATAAATGGCAATAATTGTCACTGACTTCTCTGATAACGGGACTCTTTTCTGCACACATTTTGAATGCAAGTGGTGGGGAGTCTTGTGTACGGAGGTGGATCGGCCTGAATTACCTGAAGTTGGTAATTCACTAGAAAAAACTTAGAATCAAGTACTCTGATTTAAGGCAATGACTGATGCATTAGAGGTGGACAAGGCACTTCCCTAGAAGTCAGACTGTCTTACCACTTGCCATTCGAAAGGTTTTCACACACTTTACCTTGAACAGTTTGGTTCAGCCTTAATGCAAAAACGTCCATCAGGTGGGGCAGCCTAAGAGGTTGGCTCACGCAGTGAACCCTGTACATCTGTGCATTGCCTACAATACGTACTTACACACGTTTCTTCATGGTTCAACCTCATAAATTAAATTCAGAGAAAAGCTCTTTAAAAGACAAGCTCTTTATTTTAAACAAAACAAAGCAGAACCTCTGTGAAATCCATTAGAAGTTCTGGTAAAACAAAGGCATCTCACCACTCAGCCACTTGGAGTTGTGCTGGTCGGTGCGCACTGCATTCCTCCTGGTCAGGCTCCGAAAAATGGCCGCATCTGTCCCCATGAAATCAATATACATTCCTGAAAAAAGCTCTTCATCTGCAAAGAATTGAAATGGAGGGGAAAAAAACAAATGCATTGTTAGGGCTTTTGGGAAATCCATGTTTACTGATCTATTTTTATTTTAAACTTGTCAGCTCTTTATTTACAGAGGAGTCCATACAGATAAATATTGGGTCACAGGATTGGGGGTTCCCTCTCATTTACAAAGACACAAGCAGAATGCATGAGAATCATCAGATTTTTCTTAAAGACTTTAGGGAACTGCTTAACTAAATGCAACAGCAGAACTGCCTATGTAGTGAACCCTTCTTTGATACAAAGTTCTGTTGCTCAACTTTCTCTGCTAAGGATCACTGGAAAATCAGGCTAGTGTTATCAAAAAGAATTACATTCAATTTTTCAAGTATGTACTTCAAAAAGCTTTTTTTTTTTTTTTTTTTTTTTTCCTTACGGGAGTAGACAAAATGACTGGGCTGAATTTATTGCTGGTGTAAGCTGGCACAACATCTGTTGCAGTCAATGGATCAGTGCCAATTTTTGCCAACAGTATTGTCAAGGCTGCCCCAGGCAGCTGACTTCGGTATTCAGAGGCCAGACAATCATATTATTGAACTTTACGCAGAGCAATACGGAGCAACAATTGTCCCCTTTTATGTACTTCATTCTAAGTATAGGGTCATTATGCTTGAACAGAATTAGACACGCAACTCTTACATTAACAGAGCTATGAACTTCTGCTCCCTGTGCAGGGCTGAAAACTCAGTCCGTCAGCCAGGAGGTGTACCTGTGCTTGTGTGAGCCTGTGTGTGTGCATAAATATATGTATATATAATTATAATTCTAATTACATATACTATCATTTTCTACTCCGTGAATAACCAAGCAATTTCCACTGACTAATGACAATGAAACCCCAGAGTAGAAAACAGTAGCTAAAATAAACTCTAACTCTCCGAGTGGGAGTGGTGGCTGAATGCATTCCAGTACAGCTGGGTCCTCTGATTGATGTTTTTGTCTGAATTCCTGCGCTACCCAGAGAGTGTGGTCAAGCTGGCGAGAGTCACAAGTTCAGAAGCGCTTGAGGCTATTTTTATGCTCCGTGCGCGGGTGTATATGTGTGCACGCGCGCATCAATATGGAAGGCTATTGGCTCACGAGAGAATTAAAACTCTGGAGATGTTGTTGTTCTGCTGCTGGCCAGAGCCTGAACTGAAGCCCTGCAGAGCAGCCAGCAGCCGCTCTTCTGCTCTCGTCTCTGCCGGCGATGACAAGATGCATGCACAGGGGATTTAAACAATGCATTCGCTGCATGATTGTGAAGCGTTTACTTCCTGAGCGTGTCTTGACAGAATGAAGTTAGATCTATACTGATTTATAACTGATTTTGTCTATTGGCCTCATTGCCTCAATCCCTCGGAGCTTTACCGTTATTATGAAATAAATTGGCTGAAAGAGATCGGGCTTATGGTTCTCACTAAATGTTATGTACAGTCCTATGCATACACACATATGCACAGACTTTAACAATAGACCCACACTATGTAATGTTAATCCTATTACATATCAATGCTGTTATGTTATAAGCATTCCTAGCGTCTACTTGCTAATCACGTATCAGATAATATTCGTCAGCTCCACTTCCTTTTGGTTAAATTCTTAAATTCCACACAGCACTTGGTCTGCACAGCACAACAAGTTCACACTACTTCTCTTTGTTATTGGGGGAATTGCTGAATTGATGAGTTATGTCTGGTTGTATAAATATCTCAGAGTCTTGGTGGGCAGAGAGACGTGTATCCTGCACATTAGTTATGCCAAGTTTCTTCAAAGGACATTTTTCATTGCTTTGATGCAAAAGTGTCTTTGTATAATGTTCAAATCTGTTTTCATAGCATCACTTTCCTCTGAAGGGTGAATCAGCTTTCCCGCTGTATTCTAGGCTGGTGACGCTCAAAATTGTCAAGAAATTGCAGCTATATTTAAAAATGGTTCTTTTGTTGTGGAAGAGTTACCCGGTCTGGCAGTATTTCATATCTTCTGAAGTGAGGGGAAGGAATTCCTCCTGCAGAAGAATGCTCAAAGGAGAGTCCAGTACACGGGCTCAGTCCTTGCTTTTTAACTCAAGCTGTGATTTACAAAATCTTCCTTTTTCTGCCATGGATATTGAGGCTAAATTCATTCAAGCTCAAATGTTTTTGAAGGAACTGAACTTTGTAGTAACAGGGCCAAAGTATAAAGTCAGTCTGTGGTACTCTTTTGAAAAAGAATGTGACCTTTGAGGAATAATTTAAACTTTGTAGATGAATTATGTCATGAAAGGTAAGTAAGTCAAACACTAGGAAAGGTCTCTTCAGTCATTTAACTGAGAGATCAAGGAAGATAACCTAAAGTCTACTAAGATGAACAAAACTGCCATAGATCCATTGTAGAAAAAAATCAGCTTACTGTATACACAGTAATTCAGAAACAACGTACTTAATGGTGTTTCATAAGATCCAGAAGGAACAAGGAAAGGAAACTTTAGTTTTTATTGACAGTTGATTCACTTAATAATACCAGAACAGCAATGAGTAGCAGTGGATTAATCCATCCCTGACTTTGAACAAACATTTTCTTTACGCAGTGTCTGTAAACATTGACCATAGATCACTGATGAGATAAAGATATGAGTGCAGCCAAGGTTCAGAGAGGCACCTCGGTGGCATTATCCTGTCTTCTAAATAAGCTTCAGTTCTTACCTCTGCGATGAAATTACTTGTCCTTTCTACTAAATATATTTGCAATGAGGAATCAAAAAAACCCCAAAAGTTAATTTATATTTTCAACAGACTACTTAGGGCAGACTATATGACACTTCCCTTAAGTGCTATGAGACTCAAACTTTAACGGTAATATCGGGCACAATTTGTAATTGCCATTGTTTTCAGTGGAAGCCGAATCGCAGGAACACCACACATTGTTCCCTTGTAAACCTTGGGTGAAATACGCAGTGCCTGTGTGCCCTCAGTTTTATTTGCTAAGAAAGCCTGAAAAATCCGTGCAGCTGCTGTTCCCTTCATAGCCAAAAATATAGCAAGGAGTAGGCACATGTTGAAAAATCAAGGCGTTGGCACTGGGAGCCTGTGAACATGCAGCAAACATGAAAGGTGAGGTTACACTAAGTATATATAACATGTTTCATGGTTGAAAAAAAAAACCAAAGAGCTTCTTTTACTGGTGACTTGGGTTGCACAAAGCGTGTGCCCCCTTTGAGTTTTCAGTTAGGTGTGATACAGGCACTGCAGTAATCCTTTGTGTGGGGTATATCTCACAGTCACTGAGTACAGTCGCCACCGATTCACAAGAATATTTGAGGTCTGTCAGTTGTATCACTTTCTGGCCTTTCAGACAGAAGAAAATTGGAAAATTGGTTGGGTATAAAGCCAACTGAAGAATGAAGAGCCTTGCAATAGCTGGTGGGCTCTACAGCAGAGATGACAACAAAAATGACATTCAAAGTAACTAAATTCTTCGGGCTCTCTTTCCCTGGCTACTCTGAGATTTTACAAATAATTAAATGAGACACAAGTGCTGTCTAGGATGAACAAGGTCAGAAACTGTTCAAACATGAAATGCTAGACAGGGTGGCGCAAAGTTGAAACTAATCCTGGGAAAAAATGTGTGAGCTGGAAAAGGGACAATCTTTTGTTTCCTGTTTCTCCCTCTCTCCCCTTCAACAGCTTATTTCTGCATTTCATTTGCACACCCACCTTTAGCTTCATGTAAACCTTGAAACAAGGATGGACCCAACCCTTGCGCCCATCAGCCAGACACAAGGTACTGCTCCTCGGAGGCTGAATTCTGTGTCCGGCTCGTTTCAGGCATCCCATCAGTCCACATCACGCACGATGAAATGGGTTCAGACCTCAGCAACTTGGAGTATTATTACTTACTGATCATAACAGACACGGTGTTCACATTTGGGTTGAAAGAACAGCGTCCCTTTCCTGATTCGCACTTGGAGTCGATCTTGAAGATTTGTTCCTGCAATGTAGATTTGTGTGTCACTTCCCCTTTCAGAAACCAGCAGACGTAAAGTGATTTTCATGCTTGGCTGTTTCCAGCATTAAGAACGCTCAGCACTGCTGGGCACTTTTGCTGTACTATCAGCTTTCTTATTCCGAATTTCATCATCTTTTTAGACAACTTTTTCATTGGCACCCAGTTATTTTCAAGACTCTTGTTATAAATTCAAGACATTGGAACAAAGAATTTTTCCCTCTAGCTCTGTTACGCTTTGGAGAGGTTGACTGATCTCTGCAATAACATCTGTGGAGATTACTTCTGTGTTTTTGAAGTTATTTATCATTTATTTGCTGAATGCATGCTGATTGTTATACTACTCTACGACATTATAATGAAGCCACTAGAACAATAATACATATTAAACAAAAATCTCTCATAACAACAGTCATTTGGTGATACTATAAATCATTTGCTCTTTACTGAGCTATCAGATCTCCAAAAATCCCTAAATCATACTTATTTTCTTCAATATAATCTCTTGGATTATGTGTAGAGCTCCAATTCCTTAGGGATGGTTTATCAATCTCTTTTGCCATTTGTTGTTTAGGAATCTTGGTACGGGGTTTTTGTTATATTTTATGTGATTTATAAAGAGGAAACACATCTGTCAAAGTAGAAGCAACCTGGACTACATCTTGAAATACAAACAGTCTGAATATCTTTAGAAAATTCACCCATCTCTGTGCGCCCCTTTACTTCTTGGTTCCCAGCGATACTGAAGAGCACAGTACGCTGAGCAAGAAGGGACTCGGGACCAAGTCTGTTCCTTTCAAAACTGCAGTCAGCAGTGGCAGAGACATCAATCCATAGCACAGCGACTCGCATACTGTTGTATACCAAACAAGTAACTTGTTCCCTATAGCCTCCTATAAAAAACTTCAATTTTAATAACAGGCCAAAAGATGCAATTGCAAAGAAAAAAATCAACCAAACTTACAACATTTCTGTTTCAACAGAAAAAGGTAGCTGACAAAAAACTCCAAAGAAAGGCTTCTGTGATGTAGATGCCAATGTATCGGTTATTTGACAAAGGGCAGCAACTGTTCATATTCCCTTGAACAATTAATGTTAATCACAGGGGAGCAGGGATGCCACACAGATCACTGATCAGCCATTGGGTGACAGCGAATTGGAGACTCCACCAGCCTGAAACTCTCAGCTACAGCAGGAAGTTTTCATTACCCCCTATCTCTTTTCCCCTTCTGTTTCGCCTAATTTAATCACAGAGATCTTATCTATTGTTTCAGTAGTAACCTCTCTAAGCAATGTTAAAACATAAGTATGAAGTTTCTGCTATGATCTTGGGGTTCTTTTTGTTGTTGTTTTACTTCTAGATTAATATGCAGCTTGTTTTTAATCCATATTTACTACATTATACCACTATTTACCAATTCAAAATGCCCATTATTGCACTATTAAACTAGCTCCAGGATTACACTTGATTTTCATATATATTAAACTACTTTTTAGTCTATAATTAATTCACATAGTCATTACATTTCCTTCTGTTTGCATTTACTTTGACATTAGAATATATTTGGGTGACTAAGAGAGTCATTACCGAAGACCAAAATATCAAGTGTGCCAAGCAATAGAATTAATTATTTTTTAACCTCTCTTTCAGGGAAAGGGCAACATTCTGCCTCATCAATGAAACCGCCTTTTTTTTTGGTGAGATTATGCGGAATCCTGGAGACAAAAGAGCAAAACAGGCCCAGTTCTTATGATTCTTGGATATGACTCTTACCATCAAGCTTTGTAGCTTCTAGAGAAAAACAGATGTGCTTTCTAAAATATCCATTTTGCACGTGCAAAACAAGCTTTCTGTGCGTGGAAAACTGTACTAAATTAAAGGTGAAATGATAAAAGCAGAGAAAAAAATGAGTTCTCACTAGTCCCATCAGCACTACATAGTTGGCCATTCTGCTCTATTAATTAGTCATGCACTGATATATGCAATGAGTTCAGAAGGAAATACTTGGTTTTAAACTGTTATGCTATTGTTGGCCTGTACAGTAATGGCTTTGAGCACGCGAAGCCTACGGTCAAGTGTCTGACAGACTCCAGACGTCTGAAACAGCAGTTTATTTAATCAATTGATCATAGGCATGTAGCTATACAGACAGGCTAAGCGAAGCCAGTTTTGCTCTTCCAAGACATGTATCTTTATTTTTAACTTAAGAAATTTAACATCTTGCATCATCTGGAGGTGTCATTTCCCGCCCCCCACCCCTTAATCTCTTTTACAAAACCCCTAAAATAATGAGATTCAGAGTTCTCTGGGCTACAGTACTACTACTTAAGCTGATAAAGGAATATTGCATTAATTAGACACAAATGAGATGGCTTTCCATGTTTTAAATCATTTGTCAAGAAATAGGAAAATGCTGAGAAAAGCTGACCTCAGTTTCAAAATGCATCAAAATAAGTTAATGCATACTCTGTTGATGGAGTATCCAGAGTAATCCAGAATGATGGATTTGCTTATTCAGTTCTGCTTGCTTGTGCTTTTACATCCAGGCCGAGGAACCTCTACTTTTAGATAACTCATTAGGACCGAAGGCGCGCTGATTCAGGCTACACGCTCTGTTTAAGGAGGCTGGAGCCAGGTAGGGATCTACCACAAGTCTCTGAGATCGCCTCATGCAAACCTACCTGGCGAAACAATGATTCATCACCTCCCTGGCAACCTCTGCAGTAGTCTTGGGGCTTGGCCAGAATTCCCATCCCACTCCCAATGAAATCAGTGATGAATTTCCCAGTGTCTTCCCTAGGAGCCAGCCCAGCTTTTAAAGCTGCCCTCACATGGCAAGACTCCAGGTAGCACTCTCTGATCTTCCTTCCCAACACATCTGCTTCCACATCGTACAGGAAAATATACTGCACACCCTCTGCGCCTGCAGACATGAATCTGACCCAAAAGCTACTGAGGCGCTGCGTCTCGGCTAAGTGCTTTTCTTTCTCCTTCTGGTTGCTTAATTTATGACCTATTACATTTGCACACAAACATACATTTCACTTTCAAATCAGGAAACTTGGACAATATACTTATGACACATCTGGTACTTTGTAGATCGAAAATACACAGTGAAACTGAATATAGAAAAACTGGAGGGAGACCTATCTGGAGAAAAAAAGATTTACACCATGGAAGATCTCACAGTGATGAGAAAACTTACCGACTTCATCCCAGCAGAGTCTAATGGGGCAAAATTTGAGCAGCAGATGAAAGTTTCCTGTACTGGGACTGCACCTCGTGGGTATTAAGCTGAAGTCCAGCAAACCCGCACATACCTGAACTGTTAGCCCACTTAAGGGCTTCTCCCAGGAATCAGTAACACATGGAAGTTATAAAAAGTGGACTGCATGTTTTACTTTTTATCTAACTGACTACTTCCTTTCAAGTATTTCTTGGCAATTTTTCCAAAAAACAGTAGGGATGAATTCACCAGACAATGTCACGTAAACGTAGCATGGTGGGTATGACGGTGGAATTTTGGACAGCCATCGTATTTGAGGCATGGCTTTTGATCATGGCTCTGCTTCTAGCTGGTAACAGGACAGAAAACTATGAATCTTCGCTCTTTTTCTGTTTAACATGGGTGAAGGAACCTATTCGAATCATCGATTTTTGCATTTTCAAAATTTTGAGTTTTGCATAACAGTCGTACGGTGCATCACGAAACGAGTGGACGGAATGCAAAGCGGCTTACCTCGGACCTGCGGCCCCTGTTCACATACACGCACACAGGGCTGAAGGCGCCGCTGCCGCAGACGTACAGGTGTGTGCGATTGTACGACTGTATCACACGCACAAAATTTCCACAGCCGTGCTGCAGGGAATACAGAAAAGAATAATTTCACATTGGCACATATTATTAGATGCTGGGAACTCTAGGGAAAAGACGTGGTTTATAAATTTAACAGTATCATGAAAACAGCTACTGAATTTGGCAGTCTCTGGTTTTGAACAGCTGTAGACTTCTGTTTTCTTTTCATGCCATTTTGCCTAGTCTGGGAACTGGGCACTGACAGGGCACTACGGAGGAGTTACATAGTGCATGTGACCTTCCCATTTCCACACAGCAATCTAATTTTCATCCACAGACTTCTCTGTACCTCGCACGGGAAGAAGCAGAGCCTCTGCAGGAAAACAAGAAGTAACCTTACAAACTCTCCTTAAGGACCCTTCCAAAACAGTATCTTTTCTCCCCCTAATTTTTCATCATAGCTGGAGATAATTGAAAAGGCAAGGAAGGCCAAATCTCAGATCCCATTATGTGTGTGAATAATTTCTTTCCAAAACTTTAAAACTCTAAACAACGCAAAGGAAGTTTGCAGTGAATTGTTGCTTCATATTGAAGACCAACACTGACATCTTCAAAATAGCATGAAAACTAAAACAGAATGTTAAGGGCCACGCAGTTTCACACCATCAGATTTACAGTTTTCTCCTTCCAGCATACCCCTTTCTTCTCTTGCTCTTTCCTTTTTTTGACTATAATCAACTGCTAATGCACTGTAGGTTGAAAATAGATTTTTTTCTGAATATTATTTCTTACTGCGATCACAGAACTGCCTTTGTATTCAATCATCCAAACCTTCACCAAAGACAGCGAGAATTGCACGTGTTCCATGAGGATTGGAAACTGTGCCATCAGTCATCTTCATGAAAATCAGTAGAGCTAATCCTTGTTCAGCAGACTGCACAGTTTATTTATATTTAAAGGCATTCACATCTTTTGTTCAGCAGGAGTTGATACTGTACTACAGTGTCTGAAAACCGGTGCATAACTGTAGGTAGTTCAGAGTTCATAGGAGTTTCTCTACAGGGAACACTGCATGTCCTCAGTTAAGTATTAGCTCCGGCTATATCCGAAAAATCCTTTAACTCAGTCAAAATATATTGTTTCTCTAAAGCTGCGGGCTGTTCCTAAATATTTCCATTTTCTCATATCCAGCTATCTTAGTTTGGCTCAAAGACAGCTTTAGTAATGTCTTGCTGTCAAAACCATGTTTTTCTCAGCAGTACTAGCAATCCACGTTACGGAAAGGGAAGAAGGACAGGTGAAGGTATACCACTGGCTTATATATGCTAGAGTGTAAACCGATGCTTTCTTTTCTTGCCGTTTGCAGAAAACATTTCTAGAAGGCTCCTGGAAAAAGGATTACATGCTGAGAAATCTCAGAATGAAAGTCTTAGGGATCAGGAGCAGGACACAATGTCTACATGAACAGTACTGGTAGGTGGCACTTGCTACTCTGCTGCAGTACCATGCCATGTGCTTTCCAAAGTGTCTATGGTAAGAACACAAGGGCGGTTAGACGAACGGCTCTTTTCTTTAAGGACGGCCTTCTGGGGTAACCATCTGACACATATCCCTCCACTGATGATGTACAGACAAGTAACACAAGTTGGCTCGATACCAACAGTCTCATATTTTGATGCTGTCCGGCAGGAAAACCGTTTTATGATCTTTTCTGAACCTTTGCCCATCTCCCTAGCGTTGAACCACTGAACTCCATTTGCAATTTGCTACGTGATTAATCCGGGTACTGCACTGTGACTCCACAACCCAACAGAGCAAAAAAATTGTTATCACATAATACATTCTGTAGGATTGCCATTCAAGAGCACCTACGGTTCAGTTTATTTCCCTTTCCTTGACACTGAAGTACTTTGTGCTTTTAAATCAGTTGGGTCTGAGGTGACACGAAATAGTTGTCTTTAGGATAGATGTTTGTCAAAGGTGGTGGCTAAGCCCTAGATATTCATGTATTACTGCTTCTCTCAGAGCTGATACCGCCACTCGCTCAGTAACAGTGCCTGGGAACTGCCTTACTGGGGACATCTGTAGGTCGGACATCTGTGCCATAGGATCTCACCACAGTAAACGTAAAGAAATAGATGTCCTACTAATGTCAGCATTCAGGTTAGCCTCGTGAACGTGGTATTTAGAAGCGACAATTTCTTTTCAGTAACGAAAACGGCAGCCAAAGATGACAAATTCATGCACCACTGTTTGCCTAACGGTAGGGCAAACGAACCCTCCCTGCACCTCCTTGGAAAAGAATTTGCTGACTGTGTAAAGTACTTCACGGGCTGCTCCAAGACTATCTGTTCCTCTTTTACCTTGTGATAATCACCATTCTCTAATAGGACAAATGTTATCATGCATTCGCTCCCCTCCCCCTCGTTTTTTTCTTTTTTTTTTTAATGTGAAAAATTCTAATTCAGTCGAAACTCTTAATTCTTCTGAATTCATTCTCTGCTTCTCGCATTATTATCAAGAATGAAGCTCATAAGAATGCTATTAAAGCAGAACTACAAATTTTAAGTTGCAATCAGTGATTTAGCATTGGGTTCTCTATTTCAAATTATTTCAGTGAGCGTTCAATAAGACGCAGCATTGATTTTAGTGGGAGCAGCAGCTGTTCTTTAGTAGCTTTATTCTCCCCTCTTTTAAACTCTTGAGGACAAATACTAAGAAACTTAATGTAAATTTCTATTTTTGGAACTTAATTTTTCGTCTGCAATGCACAGCTGGGATTAAATAAAATCAGTTAAAGTTGATGCACATGGACATTCTTAATTAACCATGTTACAGGATATTAGCTGTACCCACAATTAAACTGTTGTAAAAACAGAGGTTCTATCCAGAAACCTGTCCACTAAGGCAGCAACAATTGGGTACTCCAATATGATTAAAAGTTAGGAAAGTCTCACCACTAAATATCCAACATTAAAAGTTCTCTGGAGAGCCCAGTACGTAGTAGTTTCTTAGTATTTTTTCCCATGTATCATATATTTTGCATACTATTTTCTGCTTAGAGTATCATCTAAGAGTGTCATCATACGTTGGAAACATGAATAAGACTAATGAACTTTTGTATTTCAAAGAAAAGAAAATTCCTTATCACAAGTTGCCAATGCAGTTGACATAGCCAGTAACTAGGTTCAACATTAATCACCGTTAATAAAGCTACATGTTTGATTCTCACATTTAGTGCAACTTAACAGGCCACTATTTATAGAATTTACTGCAGTAAGTAACCAGAACAATGTAAAGATGTGTAGAAAAACAGAACATTCAGTAGGAAAAATACTTCTTTTTCACTACCATAGTTATCAGGAAAGAAAGCAGGTCAGCTGCCATACCAACCGTAGTATACTTATTAATAAAAAAATCATTCTGTTGTTCTGCAGCAATATAGTGAACCACTCTCCACAGTTTTGAAAAAAACAATATTACAGCAACAGTCCAGTAGGCCAGCCTTCTGTTTCCCTTACACGCATCAGCATTTGCAGTAGATTTTCCAAATAAAGTCCCCAGATAAGTTTCTTACAAAATGGACTCAGGTGAATTATTGTAACATTGCATGAACTGAGTAATCTGTAGGCTTGGTTAACAACACAAAATGTGTAGCTAAAATAGAAATATTAGTCATGATATAGATACCTTTGAAATAAACAACAGTTTTTTATACTAAATTCAGTGGACATTTGCATTAATCCTATTGTTTATGAAATTAAAAGCAATATTTATATACACCTCCTACGTCCTTCAATCACTTCATTAATTATGATCCTATATATATGCTGAGGAGTACGTTCCAAAGATAATTATACCTAATGCGAAGGCTTCCAATTTCCATAGATTTTTGCTCAAATCAAAATATAAGCAAAATTTCATTGGTTTTTCTTGTAAAGTTAGTAGTGAGAAATTGCAGTTTTCTAGCTCAAATTAGATCCTGAATTGTCATACTAAAATACCAGTTGGAAAACAGATATATCTAAAGAGCTAAAAAGAAAACCAGGATAAAGACCTTTAAAAGACCTTTAGGTGCTGCTGAACTGGCACAGTCAAAAGGGAACTGAATAGAATTGAAATGTGTCTTTCTGCCTTTTTTTTTTTTTTTTTACACTTTAGCTGCCTTCGGTGAATAAATTCTAGGCATATATAGACTGTAAGTTCAAATTACTTTGGGAAGATAACCATGTTAATATACACCTCTGCCAATGACAGGATCTGCTGTATTGTACCACTCACTGGGTCTTTTGAAATAGCTCATTTCTAGCTATTATTTATAAAGAGAACATTGAAAATTATCATCTGATTTAGGTCCTTTAGGAAGGTGTCTGCATTTAAATGGAAGGATTATCAGCTACAGCGCAAAATGTCTCAACACAACCGCTCCATGGTCCGTGTTTCCTGTGATTCCAGGAACGGCTTTTACCTCTTTCTCGTAAAGCACACTGGTTTCCAGATGCTTGTTTGGGCATCGTTTTGTGGAAGTAATGGAAAGAGGTGTTTGGGGTGTTCCTGAGTCTGGGCTCTTTTGCCCAGACCTCTTTGGGCAAAAAGAGGTCTTTGGGCTGCAGACAGTGGGTACCACGCGCCTGCAGAGCGTTCCTGGGGCGAGCAGATGGCCAGAGCGCTTCCCTAAACCGAACAGACTGTTTGGCGTCATCCCCAGGACGTATCTGGAAAAGCACTATTACCTATTTTGACCAGTTACAAGAAAAAAAGGCAAGGAAGTGGATGATGCCTATCTTTTTCCATCTCTCAAAGCCCGAAGGTGTACTCTATTTACATAGCTTGTTTTTTCATAATTTCACTTTATTGTTTGGCCTGCAGAGCATTTAAAATGGAAAACAAACAATTCTTTCATCTTGCTTTTGGCTGCACTCAAGGTGCTCGTACTTTATTGCCAAGTATGTAATTTGTGTGTGTGTGTGTGCATCTGCGTGCGGATTATAACTTACCGTAGGATCTTTGCCAGCCATTTTGCACTCTTCAACTTTGTTTGCTGACGCTGGCCAGAAAATCTGTAAAGGAAGAATTATCTTCTAAGTAACATATTTATTACATAATTTATTTTTTAATGACGACCAAAAAGCATTTCCCTGCCTAACTTAGACTAGTAAGTTAATTTTTTGATATATTTTACACCTTGATTATAAGGCAAGAAGTTATTTTCACTGATAAATGAAAACACTTTCTGTCTAGCGTGCAGTGAACAAAATAAAGGCCCAGGTCTTTGGCTGATATAAATTAATTTTATTAAATATTTTTAAGATACGTATATCAATGTATTTAAACTTCTTTCTTCTAAATAAGAGGTATTTTCATCTTTGCTGTCAAAATTGCTATCCATCTTTAATTTTTGCTTCTACTGAGAAGTTCAGCAATTGTTCACACCAGAAACCAGACAACTAAAATATTCAAATGTGGGTTCTTGTAATTTTTTTTTTTTGGTTTTAACAGAAAAGATTTGGATATCTAATGATAAAACCTGCTTAAAATCTTCAGATTTCAGGCTCATGTCTTGATTTCTTTGCAAGTTATCTTGCACCACAGTTTTCTGACAAACATCTCGATGCCTGAATGTTTATCTGATCTATACTCAAACTCTAAAGTTATTGAACTTCTTCCATTATTTATTTTGATTTTTAAGTAGAAAGGACATCAATTAGAAATCTCTCCCTAGAAATTTAGTAGGTGACAGAACCCGATAACATTTAGCCTCAAGATAACATAAATAATAGCATTAAAATATCTCTGTGTGTATATATATACATACATATATATGCAGAGATTTGTAGGTATGTATGCATAAGTATATAGGGTTTCTAGAGAGGCATAAGATTAGGAAAGTGAATCCGTTGCAACAATAAATAAACAAACAAAAGCACGTGTGGAATTGCAGAGATTAATTCTGAGCCCAACACTGGGTCACCACATTTGCTGGCAGAAAATTTCGTCTGTTTTTGCTTTCTGTTGATTTTATGTTTTTATTCTCATCTTTCCGGGCCGAAACAGACTGTTGAAATGCCTCACGGCCTTATACTGCAGAATATATTTCATGCGACAGAGGCCTTCCTCTCTAACCGAGCTCTGTGCAGAATAAAACCCCACCTGCTTAGGGGAGGCTGGAGCAGCTCCCAGGCGAGGGTGGCCGGATCACTGGTGGGACGGGAATCAGCAAAAAAGGTGACACGGGCTATTTCAGATCAGAGAAGGCGACCCCATTCCAGAGGAAGACTTCTGCACCGCGAGGACGCGTTCACGCCAACACACGAGAGGCATTTAAATTAAACGTGTACGATAGAGTTAGCCTCCCCGGACTCCCTGCACAATCAATTCAGGTAGACAGGCATGTCCAGAGGGTGATTCAGAGCAAAGCCTAATTTAACTACGCTTAATCACCCTCCAGCGGGGCCTCTCTCTCTCTCCTGACACATTAAAAGCCTTGCCTCTTAAGGAAGGCATTTAACTTCGCTGCTGCAAGCTGGATATCTCTGCCCTCTCCGTACTCCTGAGGTACAGTAATAACGCCCATAGATTAAAGGATCAGATGAATTTGGTAGAACAAGGCCTTTTACGGCACACTTTAAGGTAGTGTTGTAGCTGTGATAATCTAAAGATAGGCAAGGCAAAGTCTGTAGAGAGGTGATATCTTAATAGGCTTCTGGGCACACAAAAGTACTTTTGCAGGCCGCCTATTTTAAAAGCAGAGAAGCTGGATTTGAACTGGCTCTGGAGACAAGAGAGGAATCTGTGAAAGTGGTTTAAACATTTGATAATTTGAATATTTTCATGTACAGGCTGCCTACTACAGTTTGGAGAGGTGGGACACAAAGAGTCCTTAGAAAACAGCATCACGGTAAGTGAGAGAAGAAGCCAGAAAAGAGGTGGTGTCAAGAGGGACATGAGGGTCATAGTGTCCAAAAAACGCCTAAGAGGAGGTGTCCCAGCTACCCAACTGAAGGGCAAGGGCTAACACAGACATAACAAAAGGTTGGAAAATAGTATGGCAATTAGACTTCAGAGTACAAAACAAAAATAGAGTCCAAGGCTAAAGGCAACTCTGACCCTGTTGTTTTTTTCCCTATGGCCTGAAAATGACCGCATGTATCTTATTGGTCCTTACCGGCTTCTTTTAAATGTGCTTCTCTGAATTATCTTAAATCTTTGAGAGGAGTGGAAACCATCATCCCATACAAATTTTCCTTATGAGGCCAAGCCATGCTGAATGTCGCTTCAAAACGAGTGAACAGATCAGTTTTTAAAGAGTGTTGGAGGAGCAGCCATGCTAATAGTCTCTTCGTAAACCAAGGACACATAAACCCAGGACTACCAGTTCAATAAGGTGCATGCCTGGGCTTTTGCCTGCTTCAAAATAATGAAATACACATTTCTTCTCTTAAAAAGAAATCCATATAGTAAAGCAACCTTGGATTCTCAAAATAAATCTTGAACTTACACTGAGAGGGTCCTGGCTTATATTATTAATATTCAAAGACAGAATATGATCTTTGCTGCCCACGTAGATCCGATCTTGATCTTCATCCATTAATAATATCCTGTAATCCAGGGGACTGTGGGATATTCTGTGATATTCGGAGGTCTTAGTTTCTTGCAGCTCTGAAATAGTAAAGACAACAAGTTAGTAAGGCGATTCAGTTGCCCTTCTCACTTCACAACTGTGTTTCTTTCTAAATCAAGGCATCTTTGAACACAAGTGGGGTCAACGAGAGAAGAAAAACCCTTGGACGCTTGGTAATAATGTAATGTTTGAGTTAAAACAAATTTCCCTTTCCCAGTTTGAATGCAATTTTTTTATACATTAAATAGCTAGACATATCTCATAAAAATCAGGCATTGCTGTTATCCATTCACCTAATTAATTCTTATTTTAATGGATATGATATTTATGGCTTTGGCTTTTAAGGAAGATCATATACTAAATTAATCAATGTGCTCAACACATTTTGAAGTTTATGACAGCACAAAATCCACAAGATCAATGAAAGCTACATAAGAACAGTTTACTTTCTTTTCCTAACAGGGGACTTGACTAAGAATGGGTCTTTATCATTTTCAAGGTCATTTTTTTTTTTTTTGTAGTTCTTCATCACCATGCACTGCTTATTTAAAAGAAAAAAACACAATGTATTCACTCGAGCCTAAATGTGTCCATTTATTCCATTGTTTGTTTATGGGATTTAGATCAAACTAACAAAACTGTAGAACTAGCTCTTTTTTTTCCATATAATACTTTCTTCAATGAAGTGAAGTGAAAAACAGCCTTTGATCTCAGTAATGCAGGATCAGGTCTGTTACAGGAATAGCACAAGCATCGGCAATATAAGTATTACTTGCTGCCCTTGAGAAAGCTCAGCCTTCTTGTCTTTGCTTGGCCAATATATTTTGACGCCCACTCAGATTATTTTAATTTTCAGTAATAACAGAAGGCATATTTCTCAAGAGCTGAGAATGGAAAAAATAAACTTTAATAATCAATTTCTCCTTGTTCAAATATTTCACATATAATTATGCTGTCTTAACTCACGAGCGTTATTATTGGATTGTGTTCCCTGTGACTCTAAAAGGGTGGCAAATACACAGAACATATGAAATTAAGCCCTCCTATAATGTTTATTCATAAAGCTAAGAATTGAGTCCACATCCCTTTCGCAAACTGACTGTTTGGGACAATAGGGCTTGTCACTGTTGCTAAAGCCTAGTTTTTGTGAAAAGCAAAGGTTTTGCTCATTAGTTCCCTACAGAAAACAGCAGATGTCTTATCCAAAACTAACCATCTATGCCTTTTAGGGGACGAGATTAACATGGGCTAACGATACTTTGGAAAACAAAACTCTCAAACAAAAATATTTTTGTAGGGGTCGCCTACGTGCATGTCTTATGATAATATGAAAAAAATAACAAATAATATTTCTGTTTCATATGTCTCCCAACAAAAGAGAAACGTACGATCAAGATTTACAGCCTGCACCTAAAAGCTTAAACTGAAACAATCCTCATTAAATATATATGAAAATTGTCCACATCGTTTTCAGAAGCCTTTCTTCAGTGCTTGAAAAAGCAATTGTTTTACTTTATTTAAAAAAAAAAAAACAAAACACCTCCCTGTAAGCTTCTTCGCCAGGATTTTGAAAGGCACCTGGGAGACTCATCAGCATAGTGCCATTAAAATGCAGTCCCTTTGCCCTCTCTGAAATTCTCCGACTGACCTTTCGTAACAAGCCTGGGAAGCCAGCGCTCATCCCGTTGCCTAGTGGCCTTATTAACTTTACTGTAATATTTGGCAGCTGTAAGGTGAAACTTAACCTTCTCATAACTGTATATTTGATATCCTAGGAAAGCACATATAAACTGCGAGAGGCAGCAGTTTCCCGCACAACACGGGGTAAATCTGAGCACAGCGATGCACAATCCAATGATGTCCCTCCTTATTGCTTCCGTGACTGGCAACGGTCGACAAACGATAACCCATAATTGACATTAAAGATGACCAAGATCATGATGTTTGTTTTTAAGCACGAGACAAAAATAGAGATATTTGATTTCCACAACTTTCATTTATTAAAATCCATTATTTTCCCGGATTTTTAACCTCTTTGCAATGGTATTATTCTTTTTAAGGCACCTGAAGGGTAATCTGCCCCCGCCAAGCTGCTGCTGAGGAGAATACCTTACGAAATGCCACTAAACTATGGAAACTCAATGCCATTCACAAGAGACAAGGAAAACCCTGAAACAAATACTCTCAGATTTATTAGTTTTATTTCTCCCAGTGCTGAAGCTTACAGTTTATTAGCCTCTTCGGGCTACCGGGAGGGAATTCATAATTGATCAAATTTCCTTTTCATTTAACAAAGTTTACCACACAATCACCCACGAAAATTTGATTTTTTAAACATTTGCAATGTGAGTGTTGTTACTTGGAAAGAGCAGTGGCCGGAAAGATGCTTTTCATCTCCAAAAGTTTTTGTAAAAAAAATGATGTAAACATTTCCTGACCTTCAAAGCAAATTGTATTCCATGCTTTGGGAATTCAACCAAACATTCAAGGCAATAAACCGTGTATGGAGAATGATGTTGCGGACAGCTCTCTGTGAATATTAAAAATTTTGTTTGGCAATAAAAAAATATGATTATAATATATTCCACAAGCAAATAACTGTCATCCTTAACAATACTAGAATAATCTTTGTTTGCCCTTTTTTCATCAGTCAGTGAATTTAGTTTGGGCTTTCTTCGGTAATAAAGCCAACACCGCTTGATTCCCAGTGTTAGAAATCTGATATTAGAGGACAGGTTATATAGCTCTTGTCCTTTTTAATGAAAAACAAAAGCTCTAGTGAACTCTCCCCCAGAACCATTATTATTATTAATAATTATTATTATTATTATTATTATTGAACTGCACACTTTGGAGATCCCAGTGACTGGGAGTTTTCTCCATACCGAGTGTACAGCTTACTGACAATTAGGCAGTTTTAACACCTACTCTTTAATTATCCTGCTAATCCACCACAAAAGTTAATGAAAGCATTATTTTTAAAAAAGTTGTGTTCTCGCAGGAGAAACAACAAAACGGTTGTGTAATACCCATCATTAACATCACAAAAGCCTTTGCAACCCTCAAAACTCATTGTGTGGGCCAGAACAAAACGAATCGCAGCTATCAGAGCCTGGAAATCCAGGAAGGTGGCGATATCTCCCCCACTGACAAACACAGCCTGTTACACCCAAATCCTCCAACCTGCCTACGGGGATATGAGCTAGATCCACTCATCACGCTGTCCTCTGAATGTCTTATTTAATCACTCGACATCAGCCTTTCCTCGCTCCTTACTTCAAATTCCCTGGTATCACCACGCTGAAAACACAGTCTGACTTTCCTAAGGTAAGGGACATAACGATCCCCAATATGTAAGATAAGACCCTAATACAAGCGACTTGCTTGGCAGACATCTTATTCCCATATAGATGCTTAGAATCATAGAATCATAGAATCAGTGAGGTTGGAAGGGACCTTTAAGATCATCAAGTCCAACCGTTAACCTACCCTGATAAAAACACCACCACTCCTAAACCATGTCCCTAAGCACCTCATCTACCCTTTTCTTAAACACCTCCAGGGATGGTGAATCCACCACCTCTCTGGGCAGCCTATTCCAATGTTTAATAACCCTTTCAGTGAAAAAATGCTTCCTAATATCCAATCTAAACCTGCCCTGACATAACTTGAACCCGTTTCCTCTCGTCCTATCACTTGTCGCCAGGGAGAAGAGGTCAGCTCCCATCTCTCTAAAACCTCCTTTCAGGTAGTTGTAGAGGGTGATAAGGTCTCCCCTCAGCCTCCTCTTCTCCAGGCTAAACAACCCCAGATCCCTCAGTCGTTCCTCATAAGGTTTGTCCTCCAGACCCTTCACCAGCTTTGTAGCCCTTCTCTGGACACGCTCCAGCACCTCAATGTCCTTCTTGTAGTGAGGGGCCCAAAACTGAACACAGTACTCGAGGTGAGGCCTCACCAGTGCCGAGTACAGGGGGATGATTACTTCCCTAGTCCGGCTCACCACACTATTCCTGATGCAGGCCAGGATGGTGTTGGCCTTCTTGGCTGCCTGGGCACACTGCTGGCTCATGCTCAGCCGGCTGTCCACCAACACCCCCAGGTCCTTTTCTGCCAGGCAGCTTTCGAGCCACTCCGCCCCCAGTCTGTAATCCAGCTTGATCCATATGTTACTGAAACTAACGCACTTTTTAGCAGGACCTTCCCCAAATCAGATTGTTTCCTATTGGCAGACCCACATAACCACTCGTTACTGCGAAGTTCAATATAATCAAGAAATCACATTGCAGAGTTCGGCAAGCTACAGCCGTGGCACGCACGCATCTCCGGGCCAAGTTCAAAGCACTGAGTTTATCCACAGATAAGCTGTGGATAAACCACGATACGTGAAAGAGTACAGGCAGTTGTCTCTGCACTATACCATCCCTGGGTTTCCAGCCTGGCAGGGCTTCTTTGAGCAAATCTGGGATGCTCTGGCAAGCTTTTAATTTAGGATCCCCTGTGGTAAAGCATAAGAAATAATACGTTTTCTTTCTCTTTCCTGCTGGCACAAGGATTCAGTCTCGGAAGGCTGTTTACGGAGAAGTTCAGAGCAGAGGCAGGGATTTGGTGTACGTGCCGCAAAAAGGCGGGCAGCAAAGCATAGCACTCCAGTTTCACGCGGCACAACGCAGCGAAGGGGGAGAAACACAGCTCCCCGGAAAGATGGGCTACGTCTCCCCAGGGAACCTCTGCTGCCCAAATTGGCATGGATTTTATGTAGCCTTAATGATTTGGAAGTCAGCAATACAGCGCTGCGTTCTTTTAGTCCCTCACGGGGTATGGGGTCCACACACGCCAGGCCTTGGGTACAGCTAGCAGTAGGCTTGACACCACCAGCTTCTAGGTAAGGAGGCTGTAAGACTCTCTTAAGCCTCATTAAACCTTCAGTTTGTGCCAGCAAATGTGCCAGCCCATGCCAAATGTGAAACTGCAATGTAAAATCTCACCTTCTGGGAAATGGAAGGAAAACAATTTTCTAATTTTCCTTTCTTTTCTTTTCTTTTTTTTTCTCCTTTTTTTTTTTCTCTTTTTTTTTTTCTCCTTTTTTTTTTTTTTTGTCCCCTAGAAATAAATATTTAAGTAGAATTATGTTTTGGCTTATAGCGTCAAATGGAAATGGCACCCTTTTATGCACAGGTCACTTTTGAACAGGTGAAAAAGTAATTTGCACACATACATTTACAGAGAGACTGTACATAACGTTGCTAGCAATGAAAGGAATGGTTATATATTTAAAAAATATGAGTGGAATCAGAGGTATCTGCAAAGTTACCAAAAATAATTCGAAAAAATGTTTCAGCCATAAGAAAATCTCTATTCTATTTTAGTTTAAAATTTTTCCTCTCTAGTTTGCATTGACTAACTTCTCTGTTTTGTACCTTAGTAACAGAAAGAACTGGAAAATATCTAGTTAGAAGATATTGGATTTAATAAGAATCTAATAATTTTAACTATTGATTTCTTGGCCTTATTTCTGACCTTTTAGTGTAAAGACATGGAAGAAAGAAATGTATTATTTTTACAGTTTACATAGTACCTGTGGAAAAAGTATGCTATTTACAATATTGCTCAACTATGGGAGAACACAGTGTGAATATTTGCTTTATTTTATGTATAGGGAGAGAAAAAGGAAAGTCTGACTATTTCCTTTCAAAACTTCAGAACGAGTCACCTTTGCACCGTCGATATTCCTTGTCTTTGAAGAAACCTGTATTGATTCCTCCTACTTAAGGGGGGGGGGGAGATAAGAGAGCTGTGAAAGCATTTTTCCCCTGCTCACGCAGCGTGCAAACTAAACCCCGACCCGCAGCCAGCTCTCAAGTGAAGCTGATTATAAATGGGTACGCAGTCATTTGGCCAAAGTGCCATAAGCAGCCAGATGTGCTACTAGTCAGTCCCATGTGTGCCTTAACCACACGGGGCCCAAAAAGCTCACGTAGACCTTTGACCTTTTCTTTATCTCTTTATCTCTTCTTCACGCATGAAAAGCTTTTGCACTTTTTTTTTTTTTTTTTTTTTTTTTAATGCTGTTAGAATGAAATTTGCCTTTTTGTATAAGGAGGTTTATAAGGACTGGAAAACACAGATGTGCAAGCTTGCTAGTTTCTGAATCTGTCTGAAAGGGGTTTCATTGCATTTTTAATAATAAAAAAAATAGAGAGAGAAAAGGGGAGAAAATAGATTTACAAGTGCTCATAAAATCACAGGCTAACTAATTAACAAGATTACTTGGAGGATAGGGAGGAAGGGAGCTCAGACAGCACAAGCTGAAACAGGAGTCCTCTTTGCCCAGAGCTAAAATGTATAATTTTCTAGAAGGAAACTTAATTGCTGTATTTGGAATGAGGATAAATGACACAGAAATGTCAATGATATCTAAATATGATCTGGTTTAAATATACACCTTGAATACTTGTTGGTACATTTGCTAAATGAGATGAAAACTGAATTTAAACGTTACTGGATTGAGACAGTGAAGTCTTTTAAAAGAGAAATAACAGCACCAAGGTGAAGTCTTGGGAGAATCAGGCCCAGAGGTAGCTCTAGCCCGCCCGGAGAACCATCTGTCACCTTGGGCAGCTCCACATACACATTAGGAGCAGTAAAACACTCAATAGCTCTTTGTGAAGGGGACCATGTGCTGATAGGAAAAGACATACCAGTTAATAGTTGACCTTAAGCAGAGCGTTCACATATGTCAGCAGACGAGTCCTTTTTTTTTTACAATTAACAAGACGCACGGACGTCCTAAAATCCTGGTAACTCGTAGACTTTAAAAAGATCACAATGGAGTATTAACTGGCTTTTGATCTCAGGGCTTTTCGAAAGTTGTAGAGGAAGAGGAATCACTCATGACAGAGTGCTGTTTTATTAAAACCATCAAAAACTATCAGAGAATTTTTCGTCTTTGATTTGCTACTTTGAAGAACGAAGAAGGAGGGGCAGATCCACTGAGGTGTGGGCAGCTGCCAGTTTTGCGCAGAAGGAATGTGCTTTCCAAGCAAAGGCGAACACACAACGAGAGAAAGTCCCTTACTTGTTTGTGGCGAAATGTATTAACATGGCTCTGTGGCACATTCATCAGCCCAACATACCCCGCAAGGTTAAGTGCATTTTTGTTGAAGCTTTACATTATGAAGAACAGACACTATTAAAATGCCGATTTTTTTTTTTTTTACTTACACAGATATTGTCGTGATGAAATCATACCACATTCCACAACAGAAGCCCAAATCATACCACATTCCACAACAGAAGCCCCACTCCGAAACAAAAAGGAAAAATATGTCAACTTTTTTCCAAACTGCAGTTGCATAGCTATTCCAAGTCTTGCCAAATATTCCAGTATTGAGATTCCCTCACTGAAAATTATGCAAGACCACCCACGCCCTCCAGTCAGCCAGTCTCTCTGGGCTGTACACACTTCTAGGCATAATTTTCGGATTATTCCTCCATTTACCTTGCTGTAAACCTGGAACAACTCCTCTGAAGTGTGTATAGGTATTTCGATAAAAACATTGAAAAATGGGCTTCTTATTTTTTAATAAATAGTGTGCAGTTATAACTTTACCGGCCATCAACTTTATCCCTTTATATAATTGCAATTTGTGGGTTTTATTTCAGAAGATGTCACAAACACTTCCACTCTACAGAACTTTCCAGAAGAAGATATCTGATTTTTCAAATATTACCTTGCTCATTTCTGCCCGTTATTAACCTGTCCAGGCTTTATTTTCTTTTTTGGTCCCAAACCCAAGAAGAGAACGTTGGCAAGCCTGGAGAGCCACGGAGACAGGCCAGCTGGGTTTAAGGTGACTGCAGCTGAGTTAGCCACGTCAGACGGGAGCCGGTCTTCTCCGCGTTTTGTGTATAAAGAACTTGAGTATAACAGCTCTGCAGTGTGCAAACTGCTCTCCAAGAGCTGGAAGCCACACGCTTCGAAGTCTGCCCAGGTATGGAGAGTTTACCCTTCTGTTTCTTTCCCCCAGACAGGGAGAGGGTCCTTGCCACATGGCCTAAGGCTGCCCAAGCTCAACCTGCCTCACTAGCCTGGGTGGGCACGGCGGCTTTGCCATTGGCACTCGAGATGATTTTGTTTTCCCGATGCAGCAGTGAGATGGTTTTGGTTGCCAAGTATGAGATTATTTTTAAGATGGAGCAAGAAAAAAAGCCACGCCCGTGGGGAAGTCGGACAAATTCCACATTATTTTACTTCTTCTGGGAGCAGTGTATCTTTTCATTTTAATCTCTCGTGTTTTCTCTCTTGCTCCTTTTTGAAGTGGACCGGCAATCGCGTCACCGGAGGAACGGCTGTGCTTCCTCCCGCGATGCTCAGGCGCACAGAGAACCGTTCCAAGCAGCTCTCAGCCCAGCTGGCCAGCTGACGCCCTGGCTGGACGCAGACACCAAAACTCTTTGATCCAAATTTAAAGAAAGATATGAGACATGGAAGAAAATGAATTTTGGTAATTGTCTGTCTGACAAATGAATTTAAACTGAAGCTAGTGCTGTTCTCCAACTCAGAACTGGGCAACAACATGAGGCTTGTGGGCTGTTCTCCCAGTGCACCCATCTTCTCCTGTTCGCTGCTAGACCTCGGGAGGAGAATGAGGCCTGAGTGGACTCTCATTAGTTTTCCATCTCACTCAGGCTGTTATTTTTGTGGTAGAAGCAAACCTTTCTAGGTTTAGGTTTGAGTATCTGACTATTTACGCCCCACAAACTGACGCGGCTGATGACGTCGGGTAGGACATTTTTGAATATTGGGGAGAGAGAGAGAGGAGCAGGGAGAGTGTGAGTAAGGCTGAGTGAAAGGTAAGTTGTTTTGCTGCCAGAATTGTCTTTCTTTGCAAGTTTACCTTTCTGTTTCAGTGTAAGAGAGTACTGTGGGGATTTACTGAGGCAGCCTGCAGACAGAGAAGACGTAATTTGCCCTCCGCAGAACTGACAGAGGCAGCTACTCCCCAAATGTGCAGTTTTGAGGTGGTAATACTTTTTCATTGAAGCACCGACCACCGTGCCTGTGAACTGTAGTGAAGAACTACCAAATGCTGCAAAATAATTAACATCTTAATTAATGAAAGTATGATAGTAGTCTCTTAATTTCTTTTCTGACAAAGCTCTTCACATCAACTCACATTCCCGGTCTTTCTTTTTCTCCCTGAGCATATTGTCACTAAGCTGCAGAATGACTCGTTGCCAGCGCTAATAAAAACTCATCGAGAAAAGGCAGCTCAGCCACTGAAATATTTAATTATGGTTTCTGTAATAAAGTAAGAGCCCGCTTCACTGTGGTGAGGCGGAGAGAAACCCTTTTCATTATATCCCTTTCTCTCTTTCAAAGAGGAACCTCCCCAGAGGTTCAGGCAATCTCTGTACATCCAGGATTGGCATTGCCGCCCTTGCTGCCGTAATCCTTGCCTTTATTGACGTTACCAACTTTAGCTGTGATTTTAGCCGTGCCATGGATCTCCTTAAAATATATTGGCCCTTTCTTCGGCAGGCACTTCTCACCCCTATTCTGTATAAAAAGGGGCAACTTAGTATATGCAGGCTTGGTTACACTTTCATTATTATTATTATCATTTTAATCAAATTAGGATTAGCTATGGGGCATAAAGAGATCAAGCTAAATCCCAAGTGCTTAGCTTTTATTCATTCTTCAGTAAAATAATGTAACATTTACTCAGCCATGAACTGAAGAAGGCTTGGGGGGCAGTATTTCGCATTCCAAAGAATTTCATTAACAAATTCATATCAATGGATCGGTGAACTAAAGGGTGGCATTTTTAGACACAAACAATTCTGAATCCAAAGGGATGCTCGTAAAAGAAGCCAAGTTGTCTATAGCAAAAATAAGGAAGTAGGTATGTGGGACGGCAGGTATCAGATACAACTAGGTAAACGACTGCTTCCTTTTGAGTGTGTTTCCTATCAGTATCAGTAGGTCAGTCAATGGTATGCATATAGCTGGTGTCTATAGACTCTTGTCTATACATCAGCTAATCATCTCTATATACCAAGCCTAGAAAGTTAGCAAGCTCTGCTTTACATCTGGGAAGGATAACAGAAAACACTTATTCTCGCTCCACTACGTGAGAAAACAAAGCAGCTGGAGGTCAACAAATGGCATCCCCCCTTCAGTGAACCTTCAATGAACCCCCGGTCCAACGTGATGCCAGAAGTGTCATTATATTGGAGATAACGAACTTTACCAAAAGAGACAGCCACACTCCATTCCACAGTTCTTTCACAACTGTATTTACCCAAATATATTCTTGATATTTCTACTTCTAGAATAGAAATATTAGAATAGTAGAATACTTCTCCACAACATTCTCCATTCCTTTTCCTATATTTCTTTGTGTTCTGTATGGTTAAATTACCCTTGTAGCCTGATTTGGGCTCTTTGATTAAACTTGATTTTGCATGCAAGAGGCCACCCAGCCTTTTGCATCGAGAGGAAGCAAGCTGCTTTCTGGACGTGGGTGTTTGGGATGCCTCCTGAAGCCAAGGAAAGTTTGGTTTGTCAGAAGAGCAAAGGTCAAGCCTATCCTTAAATGTTTTCCTGTTGTTTTTTTTCCCTTGAAATACATTTTTTCTGGTATATTAGACATTCACTGCCAACAGAGGATTAGCCATGTGGTTTCATCAGACTGCACATTAAGAATATTTTGTTTTCAAATTACTGTAATGTCCTGCTTCACTGGACACAGGGTTTGGCCACGTCACCCAGAGGACTTCAGAGGTCGGACTCGACTGCAAATTATTAATTTCATCATCAGTGCTCACTGCCTGTGTTGCTGAACAGCTAGGGTTGTTACGACTATTTTCAATATCAAATTAATTAAGACTTGTTTGGGTTTTTTTTTAATGTCAACTTCAAAACCAAAATACTTCCAAGCATGTGTGCATTGAATGTTATTTTATTTAAGCTTTCTTTCTTTATTTATCTATTTCCGTATGGGTTTGGAAGCTGGAAGTGGGTCTGTCACTGTTAGGTGTCATTTTTGAGCCGCGGCTCAGTGGGAGCAGGAGTGCTGCGCTCGAGCCCCGCAGGGAGCTGTGATCAGTGGGCAGCATGCTTGCTGCTTAAACACACAGAACCTAACCGTATTTCACTCTTTTTCACACCATGAAGACTGACACAAAGAGTGAATTTAGGAGCGCATTCCAGAGCTGCATGCTACCATCAATCTTCAAGTGATCACCAGCTGGTATTTGGGCGCACAATAAAAGTCATGTTTAGTGGGCTGAGCAGAGCCTGGTGGATTAGAGTCCACTCAACTCTAAACCCTATTCTGCTGGTGTTGTGCTTTTTGACTTGAGACACATCACATAAACTCTCTAAGTTACATATGTAAAGTGGAGGTAACAGTTTGGTATTTATTTGACTGGGCTGGTTTTGGGTTGCACTTAGTAATGTACAAAACCACCTCTGAAATGAAAATGAAATAGCTGGAGGAAGTTATTTCAAGTGTGTTTCACGCGCAAAAAGAGATTTTTTTGTTTGTTTGTTTTAAGTCCAGACTCTTCAGACTTAATAATCTCAGCCAAAACTCTGGTTTGGATTTAAGAGATAACTTTTATGCTTTTCTGTTTAGATTTCATCTGAATGGGAAGCCACTTAAATAAATAAACCTTCTGCAGTCACTCACTCCATGTTTAAACTAGACTTGCAGTATTTATTCGTAAGGATGACCATCCAGTATTTGGCCAAAAGAAGGAAAAAAAAGTGTAATTATTCCCTTTCTTGCATGTCCACAGATATTAAAAAAAAAAATAGATAAAACCTGCATTTTTATATTCAACTCTCAGTTATGAAGCATGTCATGATACAACAGTACCACTCCTAGATAATGGTAGGCTCTAACCGGCGTGAGCTCTTAGTTCATTTGGATGTGCTGAACATCAGCAAAGGAGAAAAGGAAGAGAAATTGCTCCCAGGTAAAAGGCAGAAGAGTCAAGAAGAGTAATGAACACTGCTGAAGTACTACATGGAACTATTGCAGGTTCAGCATAGAAATAGCAGGTTCAAGGAAGGAAGGACTCAAACGGCAACCCAGACCTGAAGGGTATTCAGATTCCTGACAGATTAAAACTGGCACACTGCAGGTATAGGGTAGGAAGTGGTACTGGACAGTATGGGATAGAAATCAGCTACAGTCAACCACTTATCTCTGTAGCAAACTACTAATTGTAGCAGAGGATGATGCAAGTGCCCTGAGTATATGACTCTGTGCCCTTGATCCTGAAATAAAATAAAAATTGCGCTACCTTTAAAGGGAAAATTCATAGATTGTGTCCTTTGTTTATGCCCTATGCTCATATTTTGGAAGCAAAAGCAAAATAAAGGGGCAATTAATTTAAAATATAATGTACAAATATCTAGAACAAAGGAGATTTGTTTCATGATCAGAACAGGGAACTTTAAGTCAGAACTCCTGGGCACTTGCTCTCTGACCTTGAACAAATCTCTCACCCTCCATTTATGTCAGCTTAACCATCTGCTACATGTTTATAACAACGCTTACCAGTCTTTCAGAATTGCTACCAAGTTCAGCTTATGTATGTATGCTAAAAAAAAACACCAACGAACGAAAGGCATTTTTATGTTCAAGGTATTATTCTAATTCATGTTCCTGCTAACCGTTTAGGCTTATCGCACAAAACATTTAAATCACTCCGTTCTACAGGTACACATGCTTTAGTGTTTCTGTGTCATATAAAGTAATGTCATTTAACGCACGATCCATTTCAGCTCCATTAAATAAATAATACCATGAAATCTATTGTAGTAGAAAGGAAATCTCTGCCATGTGATTGTGACAGAGTAAATAGAGACAGTTCTGAATAGCTTTTAACCAGAATTTGTTTACTAAAGTCATGTTAACTTCTCTAGATTTGCCCAGGAGGAGGAATGCCAAACAGTGACCTTTTGAACTCTTAGCTTGAATGCAAAATATTTTTAACAGGTTTAAGTCTTTTAGCTGGTGTTTATTTAATAGGGCTTTCACTATTACATAAAACATATTTTGACTAGTTCCTTTAAATAGCTTCACTTTCATAGCAGTTCACTTTGTACTTCAACTGTTTATCAGTTATGAAAAACTAAAAGCAGTTCTAATAACCTAATAACCTAATAATCAGTTTAAATTTGTTAAACCGATCTCTCATATCTGCTCCTCTTCCTTGGCTCTGTTCACTATTGAATGCTGGGTTACTGGGTGGTTTACCTGCACTGGAAGTTCCTAGAAGCAGCGGTCTCCTGCATCAGATACATATCGAGTGTAAAATAAATAAATTCAACTTATATATTTTTGGTGGAAATCTATTGTAAAGCCTAAATATTATCCACTGAAGACACTACAAGCTAGAGATACCTATCTTTCTCATTTGTGCTACTAAAGTTATCAAATCTGCTGTCTATGGGAATATGATTAGCCCGAGAATGACACCGCTTTACACAACCCAGGGTTTTACCGTCACTGCCCAGCAGTCTGTTGACCTGATTTTCCACTGCATTGCTCCAATGTTCCACTCTCAACACCAATAAAATCAACAGAAAACTACTGGCATAAACCATGGGTAAAGCATTAGGTATAAATTCTTAGCTCTCCAACCAACCGTCAGAAATACAGTCTCCAAATTTATCCACCTTACCAGTTGTCTGCAAGTAAAATTTCAAAAACTGTTGAAATATGAGCTGATGGTGAGAAACGACCTAGGTATTGGGACTCCTGGGCTCTACTCCTGGGATCACCACGAAGCTAGAGTGCAGACAATCATCCTTAGAAATGCGATTCTCAGCTCTGCAATGCCTTTCAGACTCTCCTTCTGGCACAGCAGAACTTGTCTCCTTCTTGAGGCAGAACTGAGGAGAGCACAAGTATCCAGCTTCTTGCAGGAATATTTCAGGCATTTGCCTTCTGCCTTTTTTTATGGCTACCGCAGACCATTTGGAGCAGGCTGGTAAGCCCGGCCATGCATATCAGGCTCACCAAAGACTTTAGGCAGAGAAATGATTTTGCTCTGCATGCCAATACCCTTAGGCAGCCATCTCTTTCACCAACCCAATGTAAAGAGAAACACTGTGCCGGGCATGCCCAGTAGGACAGCTTTGGTCTATGAAAATTTCTGGTTATGAGCTAGGCTGGCTTTTCCTGAATTAATATTCTGAACTTAGGCTCTTAATTAGATGCCAGTTTAGGTGCATAACTGGTGTATTGAATGTGCTCCTCATTATACTTCCTTGCTATACTGCGTTCCCCTTACTCGAGCTTTGGGCATGTAGCAACTACTGTCATGTCTTCTACTGCTAAACTCAGGCAATGCCACTTTATATTCCAAAATATGACTACCAAAAGAATTCAGCAATATCTGTTGATTTCATAACGAGGGAAATATATATAAATATATAAATTTTATAAATATATAAATTTTATAAATATATAAATTTATAAATATAAAAGGGGGTTTATAAATATATAAAGGGGGAATGTCATGAGGATGGAGCCAGGCTCTTCTCAGTAGCAACCAATGATAGGACAAGGGGTAATGGATTCAAGCTGGAACACAAGAGGTTCCACTTAAATTTGAGAAGAAACTTCTTCTCAGTGAGGGTGACAGAGCACTGGAACAGGCTGCCCAGGGAGGTTGTGGAGTCTCCTTCTCTGGAGACATTCAAAACTCGCCTGGACGCCTTCCTGTGCAACCTCATCTAGGTGTTCCTGCTCCGACAGGGGGATTGGACTAGATGATCTTTTGAGGTCCCTTCCAATCCCTAGCATACTGTGATACTGTGATACTGTGAATATTCTGGAGTCTGGCAAACCCTTTTGTATTTCATTCTGTTTTACATGTGCCGCACTCAAATAATCACGCAGCTATGACATTCCTGTGCTCAGAAGTCTTATTCCTGAGCCTAATCACAGAAGGCGGAGAAGGTTGTCCCAGACTCGTCACCTCCTATCAGATGACCCGTCCCTTTATCACATCAAATCGATGCACGGTAGTCCAGAAATAGAACGATTAATGATTTACAACTTGTAAGATAAAGTACACACATCGAAGTTCATCCATCAGTGTTCCTCATACCAAACGGAATGGTCACAAATCCTGCACTGCCAGAAAATACATCACCTTCTTCAGGCTTAAAACATGACGAGGCAATGAGGGCAGTGCATTTTAGGCTTGGTTATGAGAAAAGGGAAACCTTAACAATCAATGACTACTCTGGGAAAACACCTTCTGCTGAAGGAGGGAGAAATAAAGTCATCATTTTCTGGTGTTTTCTAACATGAAGGACGGTGACACAAGAATCTAACTTGTCCACACTGACATAATTTTCTCTTTTGTCATTGATTTCAATCTTCTTCTACATGTTCCTGTTTAGTTTAGTTTAGTTTTGTTTTGTTTTGTTTTTCTCTAATGATTAGAAAAGAAGCCTGGATAATTAACTCAAACTAGTTATCTAACATGTAGATGACAAGGTAGAAGTAGGTGAATTTATGCAATATGATAAAAATAAAGCTTTGGCTCACCTGGTACCTCAAGGGACAAGTGTAACAGTGACAGTAAAAACAGTTAACTAAGGATTTTGTTTGTTTGCTTCAATGGTTAACTTTGGGCCATCGAAATAAAAAAAAAAAAAAGATTTAATATTTATAAATATATTGAATGTGAATGTAATTGCATCAAAAGCCTCCAAGCAGGACAAAAATCACACAGGCAGGAGTGTGATAATTAACTTGTTGGATTTACCATCTCAGAAAGCAAGTGACACATGAGGAGAGGAAGGAAGGGAAGACAATAAAATATCCGCAATTTGAATACATTTACATTCATTCCCTGATAACATTAAATGCCACCTAATATCCCCCTTCCCCTCCCACACTCAGCAGATGCAAACCAAAGGTCCTGGAAACGCTATTTATAGAAGCAATCAGAACGTGACTCTTCACAGACGCAAAAAAAATAATCACGTGTATAAATGTTCGCAAGTTCGGTCAGGCTGCATGTTACTAATATTTAGATGCTGTTCACAAAGAGCGCTCTGCAGATCATATAATTAACACAGTTTTTCTCCTCCTGTTCTGCTTTCCTTTCTCCAGCTCTCTCATAAGGCAAAGGACCGTGCTTTTAGCTGGTATGAGCTTGTGCACATCAATCGAGATGACAGATAGTCCGTGTCCAAGTGTGAACTACAGCACACTTACAAACATTGGTTAACATTTCTTTTTTGAAATTATAAAATGCTGTTGCTAAAAGACAATTTCTGTGCTGCACCTTCGCCCCCAAATTATTCATATCCTGCAAAAATTCTGCTTCAAGTAGCTGTCACCAAAAATCCATTCAGTTGTTCAAATATGGTATTTTAAATATCTGACAAGGTTATTTATAACTCTTGTATTATTTTAATTAAAATAAGACCTATCCATTACATTAATTAATAGTGGTAGTGTGTGGTGGATGTGTGTCTAGCAAGTGAATATAGAGTGTAATTTGTTTGAACTGTTTTGTTTTTTTTTTTTCTGCTGCAATGATACTGTTACTCAGGAGACATTAGTACTTGGCTAGATTTAATTGAACAAAGGAAACTATGTCAATAGCCTTGGGAATAATATTCTAATCAGAAATCAGCAAGTATTTAAACAAGCTTGCCTCTGTACTTAAAAAAAAATAAAAATAGAAAAGGCATAAAATAACTGCTGATGACTGAGATATGAGGACATTAAAAATATGCATTACCATTCTGGAATAGACAAAATACTGAAATATTCCCAGAACCTCAACTCTTTTGCTATATGTCAAGGTAAAAAGCACTTAATTATTGTGGCTGTGTATGTCAGAATACCACACTGTGATAAGGGACGTGTCATTTCTGATTCCATTTCATGACAAGGGAGACGATGCTCTTACATCTTTTGTCTCAGTATGTGAACTCATTACATTGACATATTTTTGCCTACGGCTCGCCTCTAAAGTTATAGTGAGTAGTTGCTGAAAGCCAATTGACTTGGCTTTTAGCTGGCATTACCCAGGCTCTTCTTATTGAAAAAACACATATTTCTGGTGACGAGGCCCTTTTAGATTAACTTGAGCTCCGCTACTGGCCAGCTGCGCAACTCTGGGTCTATCATTTAATTTGTCTATTTCTCCTTCTGGCTTTGGTCTGTCTTGTTTATTTAGATTATAAACTCCTCAAGATTCAGCCACAGACAGCTTCTGAATGTCTGTGCAGAAGGGCAGGGACAGCGTATTACACAATTTCAGTTTATTGCAATATCAACGCAAAAACAAGTTTCGCAGTAGCTTAAGTTGCTTGGAAGAGGGTGCGTACAAGCACTTGTTCTTTTTAGTTTTCAAACAGATCTTTTGGCTGAAAGATTTTAGGTTCTTAATTTGCATTTTGAAAAATTTCAGAGGAATGTTCTTATTGGAAAATCTCCTTCAGGTGGCCTTCGTCTGCTTCACTCTGGTGGGAGATCCAGGATAAATAGGTTACCGTTGCTATTGAGTCACTCAACCACATTAACAACTCAAACCAAAGCCAAATCCTCTGCGGCCGTTTGGATTACAAACAATTTAAGCACCATCTTCTGCAGCAAATAAACAGGCAAGAAACGCACAGGGAAGTGATACGTAACAATTGCCTTTGAATATTAAACACGGCAGGTCAGTACAAGGTCAAAACTATTTTGTATGGCAGCTCAAACCACAGACCCAAAGTCAGGATTGCCACTAAATTACAACAGACCTGCAAACATTACAGGAGGAGGAAAAGCAAGGGCATCCTTCCAAAAACCAATAGCTCCATCACCCTTTCTGACTCAGTGAATACATAAGCAATTAAGAGGGGGCTCAGCAGGACCATTTTAAGAATTCCGGGTTATCTGAGGGTAGGGACGTGGCTCGTGCTAGTCTTTCTTTTCCATTAATAAAGACAAACCCAAGATGTGAGTTTGTCCGTACACTGATCGGGCAGGCTGTCGAAAGCCATACAGTCTGCTGCAGGCATCTAGTTTGAAGTACTGAATTTAGGAGCTCAATTTCCGGCAGTTCTGCATATTCTCAATGAGAGGAAACATTAGAGGGTTAAACCGAGCAGGGGAGTGGCTTAGATTCTCTGAAGCTCCTTCTGAAGGAACCTGCCTTCATTTATTGAGATGAAACAGGGCCTAAAGAGATGAGGCTCTAACTCCAATTTACAAATAATTCTCAGTTTACTTGATGTGCATACGGGGACATCTAATGGTGTCAATTCCCCATGAGATCTCAAAACAGGTGGAAGGTATACCTCCTTGAATAAAAGGTCATAGACATTTTTCTAAACACTAGGCCCATACAGATCAGTGGCTACGTATTTTTCTTGCAAGTATTTTAAAATGCTGCAATGATGTCGTGCCTATCTCTCTTACAGGATCATTAGCAACATGAGAGTAACAAATTGTAACATAAATTAATAAAACTTCCATGTTCCTTTTATGTCCTTCCAAAGAGATTACACTTCCAGAGCTCATCCAGCCTCTGTAGACCTTTACCCCTGCGCTCCCTCCTTTTACAGTCAACAGGATTCACCAGATCCCACGGAAAGACTGGTGGCTGTATTTTCAGTAGGACGGGGCTAAAAGGTTGAAACAAACCAGGAACTTTGAAAGATTTCAAACAGGGCACAAGAAGAAAACAGGGGCAGGTTTTCATCCGCGACAGCTGTAATATGGTCTACTCCAATGAAGGATTTAAGCACGTAAGAGTTTAACTGAAAACATACAAGAAGTTCTGCTAAGATTTCTCAGAAATGCAAGCTAAGCGTCTTTAAATGCTCTGTTGGACCAGTTTTGAATTCCAGGTAAAAAAGAAAGTGAAGAAAGACACTCACATATGAGGGAAAAGAAAGAAGACAAGCAAGGAAAGGAAAATGTTGCGTTAGTTATTACAAATGGGAAGAGTGATGTCAGTGTTTAAAATACACAGTAGTGTCTGATTGAAAGGCAGGCAGCTAAATTTTAGCTGGAAGTTGTAAACAAACATGGGCCCACCACAATTATGTATTGCTGTCCCAGCAGAGGAAACAATCAACAAGAAATAGGAGGGTTCTGGGGGGAAAAACAAACCAAGAGAGTAACAAGAGGAGAAAATACCATTCTAGAAATAAGATTGCCAATACAGCTGAAAATTGGTTTGCACGCTGTTTTCTTCCTCCTCCCTCTATGTAGTCTGCCTTGGAGGTATTTAAGAACAGCCATTTTCAAAAGCCTTTCTGGGATAAGGAAACAAAGAGGGATGGTGGACGGATACTCCTCATACGCCCAAGATACTAACATATCTGTCTGACAATTTTTATCAGACAGTCTTTACTTTAGGACCAAAGTAAAATTGCAACTCTTTGTGCAACACAGGCACAGCTCTGTCAGAACCCGTTGCACCTTTGTAAACGAGTCAGAAAAGAGAAATCAGAAAATACCAAGAGTGAAAGTGACCTGCCGAAAGTCACCCAATAGCACAACTGAGAGGAATGCTTACGGCCAAGGCCCGCTTTCATGTCCTGCAAGATCACCAAGATGCTGCATCTCGGCCTCTGCTTAAGCGACGGGAGAAGTCATTTGGGAACAGTCATCCCCGAGGAGGCTGTGTGCGGCCGAGCCGGGACCCCTTCTCCGAGCCCCAGGGCAAGTTGGCTCCTCTGAAGCCTTTCCAATGTCCTCGGAGGGACCAAGTGCTCTGGCTGCGTGCTTGCAGGGGTAGCAAAGAAACTGCTCGTGCTCGGGGAGAAAAATGCGGAACCCTCTACATTAAACAGCCATTAATGGTTTGTGGCTTAACTAAAAATAACACCGGCTGGAAACACAATCTGAATTTGTTGTTTTTCTTCTTTTTTTCTTTCTGTGTTCAAATTATGCTGTGCAGTGACCAAGACATTTCATGAGATTCGGTCCAAAGAGGTTCAAATCTTCCTGTCCCGGGAGGATAGGTTGGTTGTACATCCCCAGGAAACCTGTCAGAAGGAAGTTGGCTTTTATAAAGCCCACGCCAATACACTTCACTCCCAACCTCCCACATGACAGAAAATTGAGCTAAGACATCACTCAGCCCATCTGCCTCTCCTACCTCCTAAACATGCCTCCCTTGTGTTTTAACAGTATATATTTCACTTGGTTAACAGCTACTAATAAAGATGCTTGAGGAACAAGGGAAAGTTAGATGTGGGCAAAAAGAAGTTTCTTTTCTCTTGTAAACTTAAAGAAAAAAAAAAAACCTGCCCAAACGCAGATAATTCTAGAGAGAAATAAGCACGCAATCTAGCAACCCCATTTTGGGCAAACAACAGCCTCCAAGTACAGCGTGTGAAACGGCAAAGGCTTGTTACTTCCACACCTTGTCACTGACATCGAAGTCCACTGATGCCTCTTAGGTTTTCTGACTTGTCTTATTTGACATTTGGTGCTCTTGCTGTACTTAATGTGCTCTGCACTGAACGTATACGAAGCTGTTTGTCGTTTCTGTTTCCTATTAGCAGAGGATTTATGTCACTGCATTAGAATGCTATTACAATGAACAAACTCATCACCACCCTGAAAACAAAACAACAGGGAGAATAAGAAGAAAAGAAAAAGAAAATCCAGATGCACATCCGGAGAGAAAAAAGTTCTAAAGTTCCCTAAAAAAATATATATTTTGGCCACGCATGTATATCTTGGTGAGTCAGTGTCCCAAATGCAAAATGTAAGGGCTCTGGCCCAAAAAGGAGACGAATTTTTGAAACGGCCACTGACATGTCCAATAGCAGAGATGTGCTTCAAAGAAAATTCAGAGAGCGAAGAACGTACGTTTGCCCCTGTGTGCTCAGAAGGAAGCAGCAGGTTACGCTGGTCTCCAGTTAACCCTGCCATCCTCTTTCACATCGTCAAAGAAATGTGCAAATTTTCATTACTCTTATAAATATCACTGTCTTGAGGAATATTACACAAGCCAAAAGTTCAGAGAAATCATTTTTTTTTTAACAAACAAACAAATACACTTGGCAGAGAAAGAGAAGTGTTCGGAGCAATCTGAATAGCGAGAAAAATACAATCATTTTTGCCAAACGTTGGCCTCCACTGATAGGAATGAACAGAAGCGTGACTAAATCTAATTCAAGACCATTTCTGCTAAAGGAGATCAGGAGTTGAAGATTTAAGAAAACAAAGTTACTGGTACTGCAAAGATCATAAAACAATCACGGAAACAGGCAAATTATTTCTGTCTTATAATGAGAACAGAAGAAAAGAAGATGACGCAATCTCTGTGAAATAAAACATGAAAACTTTCTCTATTTCTCCAAAATGAGGCCAGTTACTAAGACTGAAAGAAATTTCTTCCTTGAAATCTTATTGTGAATGTCGATTCCCACTATTCTTCTATGGCTCAGCTGGACGAAGAAGAGCTGAACTCTCACAGGAGATGTGGCAGCACCTCCAGCTTGTTCGGAAGAGGAGTGGTTTGATATTTCCTCAAGTTCTGTAATTTTCAGAGTTACTTTTTCAGAGTCTTTCCTCTGACATGAACCGAAGCGTGATTTCAGACAGAGAGAGAGCCAATTATCAATGCTGCGCCTTACACAGGGCTTGGTCCAAGCCCGTTAGAGACCTCCCAAGTTTTCATTCCTGCACACACCAGGCTCCACACGCGGGGTCGTGTGAACGGTTCCATCTCCCACATGAGGGCACTTGCAGAGGGCGGGCAGGGCACGCCGGACGGCGGCTGAAGCCAAGAACTTCTGCGAGGGAGCGTGTTTTCCAGAAAGTGCTCCTGAGCTCTTCCTGGGGTGCAATGCCCTGCTCTCTCTGATCTGCGAGCTCATTTTCCTGGTGCAGCAGGACAGACAGACAGCAGGTCCTGGCACACACGTCAGCCCAGAGGCAGGAGAAAGCCATGACATGGAAGGAACCGATGTGAAGGCGACCGTATGAGTGACTCTTCCGTAGGAAGCATGTGACTTATCAGGTGTAGCATTAATGGCACTAGAAAAACTTCACAGATAAAATAGAAATGCAATAGGAAACGTTGTGTCCAATAGGTCGGGGAGACAGTGAACCGGCACACGCTTTGTCAAACAAGGTGACCCTAAAACCAGGCAGAAGAAGTAAGTCTGAGAAAGGACTGAGTACAGATGGAATGAAAGTTGGCCTTCAAACTTCTTGTGTTTACCAGCAGCGAACTAAGTCTTGACTTTATTGAGGCTCTCCCCATCAGCGTAACCGACTGAGCTGTAAAAATAGGCCACGTAATAATGAGGTTTTTGATAATGTTTCCCAGCACAAATGTTTCACAGAAGCTTCATCTGTTGCCTAACACTGCATAGGGAAATCATAAATACTAGTTAGAAATATATAGGTCTTTATGGACTCATAAGACATTTGTATCTGTTACAACTAGGATTAAGCTGCGTACAGCTAGACCTGCAGGCTAAATAATAGCAGGTTTAATTAATTTGTTCAGGCCATATAAAGTGTTCAGCTTTCTAAGGACAACAATTCTATTCATCCAGGCTGACTGAATACCAATAATTGCCTAACAGCAAATCTAGGTATGAGACAATGCAAGCATTCAAATAGCAAAAATTACATGTAGCAATTAGTTAATATGGTAAAACTAATAAAGCAAGTGTTCATAGTGCAAAAAAGTAATATAAAATAGTATATAAAAATAATAAAATGAATGTATTATTGCACTTGGTAAATAAACATTTTATCTCTCCAAATTATTTCCTTCTCCCTCCAGGGAAGCACACAGCCTCACACTTGGTGTCCAGGAAGAGCTCTAATCCTGCTCGCTACATGCGCCCAGGGAAAAAGCAACAGAATTGACTTGCTTAATTTTTGGAGGTTTTAATCTTGAGTGGGAATAGCCTACTTGACCAGACTGAAGTACCTTTTTGAGACCAGATCAGCTGCTTCAGCATGAAACTTGGTATCCTTCCTTTTGAATTTCACTTAGGAGGAGAATAGGATGTGAACTATTCACATGGATACTATTAATTTATTTTTAATAGGTTCCGTACGAAAACCTGGTGGAAGGCAAGAAATTGAACCGTTGTCTCCAAAGAACCAGGTTAGTGCTCTCAACATTCTTATGTGTCATTTTCAGCATTAGATTTACAAATGTAGGTCATGTATACACAGCAATTTAATAAATGGTAACCCACATTTATGTTGCAGCAGGTAATAAAACAATAACATGCAGTAACACTGCCCCAAGGATCCCAAACCACCTTAATTAAGTCTTAAAAAAATAGCCTGGAGAAGAGCGAACACAGTATGGAGAACACATTTCTCAACAACCAGCTCCAGGTTAAAGGGAATAGCTGTTTCGCGCCATACAGCAGGCAACACTCAAGCTTGGGGATAAGCATATGAGTGAATACTGAACCAAGCACAGATGCAGAGGGTAGGTCAAACACAAAAGTCAGAGGCTTAGCTTTTACACAGCTATACACGGGCTCACACTCTATGTCTAAGTCTTCAAACTCCAGTGACCTGACTTCTGTTTAACATTTCACCTGAAGGACAGCACCTCCAACAGCACAAAGCCATCAAACTTTAATCCGGCTGGAGTGATTTAGGAGATTGCCAGCCCCTGAATCACCAGCCCGACTGGTGCAGCAGCAGCTGGGTGTGCCTGGATGCGGATCCAACTCCAATTAACTCCGCAGCCTGGAGAGCTGGCAGGATCCTCGTGCGAACCAGAGCAGCTGCAAAACCTAGGTGGAGTGATGTCTCAAGCTGTCTGTAATGCACATTCATTTGCAAAGTGTGGAAAAATATACTGTGCAATATTTACAGTTAAAAAGCTAACGAAGCTATGTTTTGACATTGAAGACAGAGTCCTGTGGCTCTTGAGTGATCTACTTGGAAACTTGTCAGTAATACTGGTTTATAGTTCATGTCATCCTCCACATATCCGGATCTAGATACATAAAGATACCCAGGTATAAAGATTTGGAAATCCTTGGCTAGTGCTCTCAGCAGTACTTGCCAAGGCTGAAAATAAGCATTACAGAGATCAGCCTTCATGATGAACACTAATTAGCTGGCAAAATACTTGGGAAAACATGTATGCTACAAATAAGCAAAAGGAGGTGGGTATTTTTTCCAGAAAAAAAAAAAAAAAAACCAAACCAAAAACCACAACATGTTAAAAGGAAAATACTTTCTATGATGTCAATGGATCAATTTTAACATGCTAATGCTCTGGACATTCAGATTTTTCCTCATTTGTTTGTTTTTTTTTTCTACTGCTTGGATTTGTAAGAGGTATATTGGCTGCACAGCACTCAGGACAAAATGCGGATTTACATGCTTACAGGGTAGCAGATTATCAACAAGCACAACTTTGAGCAAAGAGTTTTAAGTGGTGTAACCTGGGCACGTGCACACAGATTTCTATATCATTGGCATGATCTGTAACCATTAACAAATATCTGCTGCTTCTCACGCTCAAAATAAAAGTGGAATCCTCAGAAAGTCAGAGGCCCGGATATTTGGAAAACGTTTTTTGGTCTTATAATGTTGTAGTTCAGTAAAACAAAGCCGACTCATCACCCTTGAAAAATGACATGTCCTCGAAAACCTTCTTAAACCATCCTTTGGAAACAATGATGACAGAGAAGTAGCATATTTCTTATTATTCATTGCTCCTTTGTAAGGGGGAATTCAACCAAAAATAGCATGTTAAGCCTCCGTAGCTACCGAGCAGAGAGAACCCACAATGATCTTGGGAATATTTTTGTTATTTCTCAGTCTCAGCAAAAAAAAAAAAAAAAGACAAGCAAACAAACAAAGAGAAAACTCCCCAAAGAAACGAAGAAGTCTATTGTTGTACACTTGACTGCATTGTGAATACGATCTGTATTTGTGTGTTGAACTTCTTGAAAACTTAACCGACACTGAGGAATATTGAATGATTTAACGGCCATGTGAGTTTTTTCTGTCATGTGCACACAACTGACCAAAGCTGTGCTGCCTGGTGGTAAAATCAAGTATAATATGCCACACAGAAATAGAGAATCTAATCATCACCTGCCAATCCTCACTGATAGTCACAATACTTGCTAATTAACTACACAGAAAAGGTCAAGGAAGGAGGCATCGGAAATGAGATTCCTGTGGTGAGGTCCTACGTACCGCTCGGTTTGACCAAAACAACTTACATCTGGACAAAATTAGCACTCATACTCCAGATTCTTTGAACTCTGAGATAGTGGCCAAAGTGGCTTGGATGCAAATATATGTATGTGTGCATATATAAACACAGACGCACACGACTCAAAAAGACTGTCAACCAAGCTTTCTGTAGGGCCAGTCACCAAGACGCAGGAGAATCTGCGTCGCGTCTGTTCATGTTACACTTGGTACTTCAACCACAGGCAGAGAGAAGGCACATAACGGGATTAAGTGGAAGATGCATACGTGGAAAGAAGAAAGGCAAAAAGGACACTGTCATCTCTGAGGGCACATTACACAGTGCAGGGAACTGAGCTTTCAGATGTAAAACACATGGCTCAGGCTTGTAATTTACAATACAAGAGTCTAAAAATGTAAAGAATCTCATTATACCAGCCAGGTTAAACATTTGAATTCCAACATGGAAAATGATTCTGTCGCTAGTTTTCTTCAGAGCTTTGACTTCTGTTAACTCCTGTATTCCCGTCTTGACTCAGAATTGTCAGGACCGCATACATCAAGTGAGAGAAAAGATTTAAGTATGTTCTCAAAGCAGCTTTCCACCATTTACACTAATATTCTCTCACGGATTTTAAAATTCGCTGGTTGAAACGGCTTAGAACTTTAATTAAATGCTAAATATAAAAGACTAATGTCTTCAGTTTCAGCGGAATAAAGCCAGAACAATGTAACCTTACTGCAAAACTGGCAGGGTTTCATAGTAACTCTATATAGCTTTCTAAATCCAAAATTTAGGTTTGCAACCGGCAAAAGACTTACTGTTAAAATGCTTGAACACATTTGTCGCTCCCCATAAAAGTGTGCAAAGGAAGGACACATGTGACACGCGCTCGGATTTCTTGTTTCCGTACCCTTCCTTCAAAATATTCCTGCAAAATATGCCACCAACAGCATGATGCCAAGTGCCTTACGGGTCACGCTGGGCTTGCTTCGCGGGACTACAATGACTGTATCCCGGTGGCGTTGACATGCAGCCGTGTCCAAGCAGCTGCTAAGGAGATGACAGGATACCATCTGTCAGGAAGAACCGTGCCCAGCTGCTGTCTAATCTGAAGACTACTTCGCTGACATGATGCAGATGGCACGAAAAGCTTCATTACCAGGTTAGTTAACCGAGTCAAAAAAAATGCGGTGGTACAATAGCAAAAGCCTTCCTACAGCTGTAAGAACGAGGCCTGAAGAAAACGGTGTTCACGCCGCGGCACAGCAGAAGGCACTGCAATCCACCAGGCAGAAGATGAAAGCGAACAACGTACTAAAAGCTCTGACAGCCTCTGCCGTAAGGCCGCGAAGGCGCTCTGCCAGGATAATTTGTTCTGATAACCAAATCACGTCTGTCCTCTGAGTTTATCCATCTCGAAGGCCCCCCCATGACACAGGGGCGGACCATGGACCTCTGAGCAAGGAAACCAGGGGGTCCCTCTGCCCGCGTAGCTGCCAGCCGGCGCCTCTGGCTTTGGCCCGTGGAGCAAAGTTATCCTGTGAGAGAACTGATCTCACCTCAAATGCAAGAGGGGACATTCCCGTGGGCAGCTTGATCACCCAGGCGAGCAAGGAAAAGGTTTTTGTTTTCTGGAACATCAGCCTTCACCCTCTTACTATCGAATTGGATTTCATTTTCTTCACTGCTTTGCCTATTAAGGAAATTGGTAGCACCTCCAAGGACTTCAAAGAACACAATTAGCTGACATTAACAAGCCCACTGCTTTTCTTTCTCCTGCTTCCAAGAAAAAAAAAAAATGTTTGTTGTAAGCAAAAAGATGCTAAAGTCCCTCTTTCAATACGTTTATAGCTTTACATTACCATGATCTTGTTTTATTTGGGATTCACATTGCATGTCTGCTGATTGGAATAAATTATACAGATTTCATTGCTGTAATGTGAAAAGTATGAGAGGAATTTTCCATCTAAAAGGTTTAGCAACGCAACACACTTTCAGTACGATTTGTCCTGTCAGGCCGTAATTGCTTGAGAGCGCCCCACCCTCTACTAACTTTTAGTAAAAAAGATAATGACATTTCATACTACAGGCATACAGTATACTGTATTCCAGAAATACGTATGGTCCTGTAGTCTCTGCCAAATTCATAAAATAAAAAAGATAGGAAGCAACGCCAAACGCCAAAAAGGAACTTTGTTTTAACCATGTGCTTAGTTTACAATTAGCAAACGCAGTAATTCCATTTAAGGTTACAAACTGAGGATGCAGAACTCATAAAGAGCGCAGCTAGTAAAGAAGCTGGATAAATAATGTCTTCTTTTCATGCTTTTTCATTTGTTAAGGAAGTGGTTTTAAATAACATGGAATGCAGGGACAATATCAGAACAGTTGCTCTACAATCAGTAATTTTTTAGAACGTTTTTTCTACATGCTATTTTGGTAGGATTATACGAAATACTAATTAAATAAACTGTAAGCTGTCCTTCTCGTCCAATACACCCTGTGTTGCTTCAAACAACTTGTGCATGAGTGTACAAGAACTTGTGTGATTAGTGATCAGCAAAGTGAAGGTTTAGGAGCTGGAATTCCCTTTAGATGTTTTTGTAAAGCATAACTAGATACACCTCAAAATGAAAGTAAAGAATGGAAATTGAGCCTAGATTATGAACTCTCTGTGGACTGCGCTGACCCAGACTTTGCATTACCGAATCCCTGTTGAGGTGGCTCAGACTGAGCACGGGCATACACAATAATAAATGTGGTTCTTGTTCTGTCTTACATGCCTATAGTTAGGATAATACCTGCCAAATTTTTAAGTGTCCTTATTTTCATAGTCTACCTGTGATGTAGCATCAATACTGACGCACTGAGGACTAAGGCCCTTGCTCAACGCGTCACGGTAAAGCTGTTAAGCAGCAGGGAGGTGAACCTCCATCTGCAGGAGGTACCACAGCTGCTTGGTCAGCCCTCTGCCAAAAGATATCCAGGCAAAATAGGCAGAAATGTAATTTTGCTTCCTTAAACATTAAAAACCTCTATGAGGGTATGTAAGGCATTCAGAGAAGCAGAGGGGATGCTGTGTCACACTCGTGCCTGTCTCTAAAGGGGTAACGTAGGCTGTCTTGAACTTGGACACTTGAGATAACTTCTCTGTGTCTCAGTTCAACTGTCAGATAATGATGTCCCCTGCAAAGCTTTTGATGCTTCTTTCTCTAAAAACATTATTAAAATGCCAAATACTGTTATTGTTGCCACCGTACAAGTTTTTGAGTCAGCAGAACAGGTCTGGATATCTCACAAACAACCACTGCATTGAAATTCTTTACATACTTTTGTAGCGTAGGCAGGATAAATCCCTGTAAATGTAATGGTTAGCTTCGTCCTTCCTGATAGAAACCGGAACATTTTCAACTACTTGGGGGAAAATACATTTTATATTTTCCAAAACAGTGCTTTCGTTTTGAGGGTAAATATGAAATCGTAAAACATATAATAAACTTGCCACTATGTTTTTCATAAAAGCTAGAACTATTGTTGCATTCAAATGGTAACTGCACGCTGCTAGCGCTGCTACTCTCACTGAAAGCTCTCCTTTCTTTTCTAACGCTGCTGTACTAACAAGAAAACCCACCAAGAGTGAGAAACTGCACTGCCACCCAGCATTCGCTGCAGCAAAGCCCAGACAGCATTGGTTGTTGTCTCTACAATATCCCAAACGCAGGAAGGAAAAGCTGCCAGTAGCCATTCCTTTTTTTTTTTCTTTTTTTTTTTTTTTTTCCTTTTCTTCTGCATTTTACAAAGCAGCAGCAGCTCCAAGAACAACTCTCTGGCAGGGTGCTGTACATGCTGACTTGGAAACTCATCTCTGATTCTAATCCAAACCAGCAGGCTGTGAAGAAAACCATAGTCTCTCAAGTGCAGCAAACATTTCTTCCCTCCCACCCTGAGCCTACTGAGACATTGTGTCATCAAAGATTTTATTGTCTCAGCAGGTGGGGGTTATGTACCTCGCAGATATCAACGTTTTCCATTACAGGCCAAACACGACGCATCCTTTTTTAAAGGGACAATTTTTTGTTAAATGGCATGAAAAGCATTCTGCACAGTTGCAGAGCTGTAAAAAGGCATTTAGGCAGCAGAGGGATCAATGTGGCAGACCAGGAGCGCATCAGCTCTCACAACTGTATCTTAGGAAGATTTCCTCCTGTAGCTATAGAACCGAGCAGTTATGGACACAAATATTGAAGACATATTTGATTAAAACCGACCATAATTCAAACAATTAGGAAACTTCAAGGCTGTTGCTGCCATCCAGTAAATTAGCTTAAAATACTTGCACAACCAGAAGATCAGCTCCGTGTCAGAACGTGCCCCTTGTACCACCTCCTTCCACACTCTGCGTTACTGCCAAGGAATTTTCCCTCCCAAAATATCATGTTGATACTTTAAATACTATGTTGATAGACTTTTGTACACATCTCTGCACTTAAAAGTCAACAAGACAGAAGACATCTCCTATCCTACCCCTAAGAGTATAGCGTGCGGTACATCATTATTTTTTGATGCTGATGCCGCTTTTAAAAGCATTAACCCGTCTGAAGAACAAGGCCTGTACCCTGTTGCATTTCTGGTGCGACAACCATTTCTGATATAATCTAGAAATCTTCAATTTTTGGTGGGAAAACCCGGTGTTTTCCTGGAGCACAGGAGAGGGCTGAGATAGCAAAAAGGATGCTGCTTTAATAGCTGGATACTCTCAATATAGAAGTCCCTGGATTAAGTCTCTCCCTTTTCCTCCATACGGGTAAGTTCATCCCAGCACCTACATTCAGAATTGCAAACCGAGTTCAGAGCTTTCCTATATTTCCTATATTCCCTATATTTCCTATATTGCTTTTTAGAGGTGCACTCAGTTCCAGGGATACGTTCTGGAACCAAACTGTACATAAGACTCAATGTTACCTGAACTAAGGCTTTTAGACTAGCTATAGCAGTTTCAGACAGTCAAATAAATACGTTTCCTCTCGGTCCCAAATATTTAATCATGCAAATATTGAGTGATTTTACAGCTGGAATCCCACCAGAAAGTACACACTGTATACATCCAGCACATTAAGTATTCATCATTCCTTGTGGGAGTAGCCGATAAGAAATGCTAACAGGCAAGTGGGTTTAGTATACATGTGAGGGAAAGGCTGACCTTCACAAAAATGTGATGGATGGAAGAAAACCCCAACCTCATGCGTTTACAGCTTACATTGGGGACGCCTCCCTTTCTGCAGATCCAGCATTGGTTTTACATCACTAATGTTTTAAGCAGACACAGCATTTACCTTATACTTCTACTAGCCAAACTCACCTCGTTATTATTAGTTCCCTGTGGCCTTTTTTATTCTTTATCAGCACAATGAATCACATCAATCCAACATGACAAATGCATCTAGCTTCCAGTTCTGCTGTGCTTGCCTCAGGTGTGGCAGCGTGGAGGGGTCAGTCCAAGAAAAACATTTGTGTTGAACCTCAAATAAAAAATAAAACCCAACTACAAACCATCAAAGACCAAGTCCTGACCTCAGCCAGAAGCTTTCACATCTTTCCTGTCCTTCCTAGAAAAAAAACCCCTATGGCTGCTCAATGAGGGATGGCGGCTTATCTTGGCTCATTCTTTCAAAATCAGCATCATCAGTTATTTATTCATTCCTCGGCGTCTCTGTGTGTGGTATCACTAATTCAGACCAATCTTGGCCTAAAAAATTGCATACAGGTGCAGTAATACTTCCTTCCACACAAATATATTCTGTGTGTACGTGAGTCGGGTTGGCTAAATGCCTCTTGTTGTACTCCTCTTCAAACCAAGGCAGATCTAGGCTGGCTCAGTTCTCGGCGGGGAGGTCACTTAGGCACTATTTGCAGATGGAAGGAAGCCACATTCAAGCAGTTGGTAAATACCAGCCCAAATCTTACACCCTTGCAAGGCAAATTCACCGAAACAAGTCATTCGGTTTTTTATTGTACGTGCAGAAGTTTGATGCAAATGTGTAGTCTAATTTCACAAATGGTAAATATTAGAGAGATAACCTGTTCCAGAAACTTGTTGTATAGTAGCATTGCTTACAGTTATTACTGCCTTTTTGCAGAGGTGAAGCCCTTCGAGATAACACCAAAATGCCACTACAGCTGTTATAGTAAGAAAGAATTATTTTCCTGGATTTTGTTGTTCATAATTTGTTTGTTTGTTTGAGGACCTAGTACACGGAGGCAAAAACTTACTTTCACCTGCATAGACCACACAGGCAGCAGAAGAGATTTCTGATGTAGTTCTAGCTAACTAACCACTGCAATAACCACATTTAAGGTTGAAAGGGACGTATAACACAAAATTAATCTATTTCTCTTTCCACTTCCCAGACTTAAAATGGGATCAATCCCCTCAATTTATTGTACGCTTTACAGAAGAGCATATTCATTCTGAAGCACAGTGAGGCTGCTTATTTACTCATTTGCAGAATACTGAAAGTACGCTGGGTAGGATCCAAAATCTGATAACCTTACTCAGTTTAGGGAGCAGGGCAGAATGCACAGGATTTCCTGAACTTCAGCTTAAGCCAGGGTGCAAAATTTCTATTATTTCTTCCTTTAGTACACCGCTTTTTAACCTTTTAGCAGCTGAACTTGAACTACGCCGCCCTCTCTTCCTCTCCTGCCTCGTGCCGCCGCATCTTTTTTCGCCCCCAAAGCCCTGCTGCAGCATCCTCACCAGCCTTTGCTTTCTTCCTTCTCCCTCGGGGTGCTGGTGTCCGCTGCGGCCGTACCGCAGGCTTTGCCTCATGTGCCCGGAGAGCTGGCAAGTCGGGACTCTGCTCCACACTATGCCTGACTTCCAATATTGAAGGCGGACTGGCACGCTTTTACAAACGCGTGTGCAGGAGTTCAATACTCACGGTCATTTAATATCGATGGCCAAAGCCACTCAAGAAGCAGCGAGCGGCGATTAAAGGTGAGCAAACACTTGAGATCACAAAGAATGCTCTAATGCACAAAATCAAGTTACAAAACCACAAAACCAATAGAATCGCCATGGTAAAACTTACTGGCAGTGACAAAATTTACATTTTTCCTTTCTGGTATATATGGTTCATTCCAATAGCTGAAGTTGTATTTTCTTTGGGCATACTGTACTGCTCTGTTTAAATTTCTGGCTCAGTTAAAGTCAGGGTAAGAACATGGGACATCCCTAGAGGGATTCCAGAAATGTTAATAGACATCTTCAGTGCAGGAAACTCAACTCAGCACAGTACGATATGGAAAAAAAAAAAAAAAAAAAGAGAGGAAAAAATATGAAAGCTGAATGAAAAATGTGGGAAATGCCAGTCTTATAACACTATGCACCACAACGCAAAGCATGGCATCACTCATAGATGGCAGTCATCCCAGACCTGTTATCAGAAATACACCATTTTGCAAAAGCAACTGAAAAGTGAATTTTGGAGCCACCTTTAGCTCATTAAAAATCTCTGTCTTCTTTCCACTGAAGCTGGTGGCGAAATACTGTCTGATTTTATGGATCTGAGATAGTAGGCTTAGATTTGCTCATTTTCGCTTTGAAAAGGGATCCATATTAGAGCCAAAAATTATGACCACTAATACATTTTTTGGAGGAAAGGTTTCATTTTTAAGTTTTTGTGAATCACTTCTAGACATTTCATGTTTTAATAAGCAGTCCATACAGCCCTAGTATAGGCTGCGGTGGAGTCACCATGAAAATGAGATAACTTTTATAGCATGTATATTATAGAAATATATGGGATACATGAAATATATGGAAATGTCTGAAATATATTGGTATTATTTAATTCTGATATATGGAAAATATATAAATCACCAGCATTTAACACCAACATCTTGTCCTCCTACAAAACTACTAGAGGAATAACAGTTTTCATTAAAAAATGTTACAGGTTAAGGATTGCTGCCAATTAATTACTTGACTAATTTATATTTCAGCAAAGGCAAGAAATGCATGTTTTAGTTACTATTCCACTCACATGGAAGCTAATGTAATGGACCAAATCAAAATGGAGAAGCAGAGTTGGGAAGGACCACAATGTTATTATACCATCCCGCTAAGTTGAAGAAGGATCAATATATGCAGATACGATTACAATGGTTTTTTTTCTGATAAATGTGTAATTCTCTGGGGACTGTGACTCCTGTTCGTCTAACAAAAGCTGTTTAAGTCTGCACAGTTAAAGTTTCTCCCCTGAATTCCTACCGCAAATTACCATCAGTAACTCCCTGCCTCGTCCACCGTGGATGCGGGGAACAACTGATAACCCTCATGGCTAAAAGTTTTGAAGACTGTTATCAAGTTCCCTTCTCCCACACTATGAGTCTTCTCCTTTCCAGACTAAACAAACCCAGTTAGTTCAAGCTTTCCTTGCAGGTCGTATCTTTTATACCTCTTATCAGTCCTGTTGCTGTCCTCCAGACTCCCTTCACTTTGCCTACATCTCTGCTAAGTGTGGTGACCAAAACTGCACTCCCGTGCCTGAAATCGACATTTTCATGAATTTATCTGATGCACTTACGTTATTATTTACTCAGTTTGCAAGGGACGTGTATGCCTAACTCCAGTTCTGTGAAGTCGCTGCCTAATTTTCTTCCAGTTTTCATTTGACCATTTAATTTCTTCTCCCTAATTGCACACACAGACTTTGCAGTTCTCCTTATTGAATTTCAATTTATTGATTTCAGACCATTTTTCAATTCTGTGAGATTATTTTGAGCTCTGACCTTATCCTCTAAAAATCTTGAAACTCCTCTCAGCTTGGTGTCATGTTCAAATGTGGAAATTCTATTCCATCATCCAAGCTGCTGCTGAAAATGTGTAATAGAAATAGATTCCAGACAGACACTTTACAATCACTGTAGAGAAGTCTTTCCAGTTTGACAGCAAAACAGTATTCTCTAAATTACTTTCCACCCACTAAGCATATATTAAATTAATCTAGACCTTAATTCCATAGTTTGCTTTGATGAATTTGAAATGGGGCAATGTTAAATCAAGCTGTAACAGATGCACTTCTTCACATCCATAAAAGCAGACGGTCTATCAAAGAAGGAATTTGGATCAGACTAAAATCTACTTTAGTCCTTATAAATCTACTTTGTTTGATTCTATCCACCTCATTATCCTTCCAATGCACTTAAAATGACTGTTACAGGATTTTGGTTAATTTGGGAGGTTTTTTGGTTCCGGTATTATTGACAGGTCTGTACCTTTTTTAGACCCTCTGTTCACCTTTTTGCAAAGAGCAGCCTCATCTTTGCTGATGCACCATGCTCTCATCCACTTGGACATTACCACCCTCCGAGGCCTCTTGAAAAGACGCACTAATGCTGCACTCAGCAAGTAAGAAAAAGAGTCTGCAACGAGGTGATGAAAAATGAAGACACAAGTCTATAGCGTTAAACTGTGACAACAGGAGCCTGGCGGTATTTGGGATGGTGCCAGACGGCGCTTTCCCAACCAAATACTGAGGTTGGGCGCAGTACAGAAATAGCCGGGGATGATTCCCAGCAGATGCTTTGGATGCAGATGATGTCTTTTGGAGGCAAATACAATTGTTACTGGAGACCTGGGCTGTTTCATGCCCCATGACCCAGGAAAGTTCCTAGGAAGTCATATTTAATAGTACAAACGGAGCCTTGGAACTGCAGTACCCAGGAAAGTTCCTAGGAAGTCATATTTACTGTTGCAAGCATAGCCTTGGAACTGAAGGATTCCTTGTGCTTTCCTTAAATTTGTCTAGGATAAACGTAATCAGCCTCTCGCACCTGAAAACATCTAGCTAGTCTCAATACGCTTGAACTTGTTCTTCTTGTGTTATGATCAGGTGTTTCTCTCTTCCTCCTCGCTAAAGTAAACTGTTAAACTTGTAACCACAGTACGCTTATTTGCTCTCTTTTGAGTCAGCTACAGATTTGGTACTTTCTTTTGCATCTCCTACTCACATCAAGACCTGCAGGAGAATAAAATCTTCGCAGTACCTGCATAATTCAGAACCAGGCTTACAGCAAATCGACAACCTGCTCTAAAGCAACACTGCTGAATAAGAGCAGTTCCTCCATTCTTCACTGACTTGTCAATTAGCTTTGCTAGGCCAAAGTTAGGTTTGAGTGGATTTACTATCAAAGCACACATTTCAAAATAGATTTGCATCATTATAGAAACTTCTATTTCAGTTTGCTTAAAAGCACCGCAAGACACAAAGAAAGCAAAGGCCTCTGATACTAGCCTTCATATGTACCCTTGATCAATTTATTTGTAGACCTTTCCTAAACTACATAGTTAATTGGACTTTTCTAGCAGTTTAGTAGCCAGAAATGGCCACTCTATCACAGTCTTCTACAGCTTTTAGGTTATACAAAGGTTACTCAACACTTTCCTTTTCAATTGCTTAACTGAAATTGTTTAGACTAAATTTTTCCATTTTGGCTATCATCTGCCTTGGGCTGAAACCCTGGAAATCCTCAGCTCCACTTTTCTGCTCTTCTGAAAAAGGAGGGATAATATATCATCTTGACCACGTTAATATCAATAATTTTTCATATAAACGGTTCAAACATCCCTTAAATGACTGTTCTGAAATTTCATAAGGAAGCGTCCTCTTCTGTCCTGTGGAAAAAGCACCCACGCGTGCCCAAAACGTGCGCCTTCGAGAAATGACACTTTGCCTGTGCCCAGCAGAGGCAAGTTCCAGCCTGGACCAACTGCTGCACATCAGGCCAAGACGCCAGACCAAAAAGAAAGAAACTTGTCTCGAGCGAACTCTTTCCACAACCTCAGTCTTACAGCCCTTCTGCCCTTCCAGCACGGAGTCGGGCAGTATACGGAGGTAACCCCTTCAACCAACTACAGTGGGTACCAGCAGGAGGGAGGCTGCCCTATGCTCGCAAGTGACTTTTCCTCTAGGTTTGGTGAACGAGGGTCATCTTGCTGCTTTTGCTACTTAAGCGGCAGAGGACTGAATGAACTCAAAAATCATACATGGCTTGTGATTTTTATGAGCATTCGGATGAAGGTAGAATTTCAGCAGAAGAGGAAGGAGGCACTCAGAGTGCTTTTTAAAACACCGTTGTGTTTTATTTTTCCAGTAATTTCACACTTACTTTGTGAAATTTTTTATTTATTCATTCAGCTTTACTTTGAAAGAAAACAAACGCTGCAAATTCAAGCACTTGGAACAGAACTGCCTGAATAAAATCTACTTTGACCTCTATGTTATTGTGAATTACAATATTATGAATTACATTATGTTTCTTAATTACATCAGCACATTTTTCCTTAGTACTCCAATTAACTCATTCAGTGCATGGAATATGGAATAACCTTGAAGTAATTCAATATTTTTTCACCTTCACTCCTCAGTGATAGGAATTATTCAACCTCTTTTGAAGACAGTATTTTTAATTCCCCTGGATTTTTTCAGTGCTTCTCAGTGTAGTATATGAGTGCCTTTAGACACTTTAACTAAATTACTATTCTAACATGTCTATTAACTTCTAGATGGAGAATTGAATTTAAGAAAAATTGTGCTACGCAACTGAAGACACAAAGATATATTTCTTTGCAGACTTTAATATTGCACAGCTCTTTATATGTCCATTTGTATGCTGCTTATTATGAAGCCTCAAGTTTAAATATTTGTCACTTCTGCAATCAAACAGGAGTCTCAGCCCTGCTGAAGGCACTTTGTGACCAGCTGAAAACACTACTTAATGGACCAGTCTAGAATGGTCAATGAAAACTGTGGAACAGATAAGACAAGGACTCAATGCCCTCAGAAACATCGAGTTGAAGTTTTTCTCTTCCACTTTGTACCTTCTGCAAGTAAAGGACAGTAGAGATCCACAGCCAGGAATCATATACCTCAGGCCCTGATTAATTCCAAAGATGGAGGTAGCCTATAAAAAAAAAGGCACGATAATTTCACAATACGTGGTCACAAAGCAGCTGAGTTAAATTTAGGCTGGCTATTTTCTAGCCTTCTAGTGATTGACTTGATCCTTCAGTAACGCTCTCTTCACACGGCTGGGTTTTGGAAGAGTTTCGTAATGAGTCTACTTCTCCCCCGTGCTCACTCATCAGTTCTATTTCCAGGCTGATGGGAAGGGGGAGCTCTGTGAATAGCTGACCGAATATACCGCAAGGCTTCACGTTTCACAAGCTTTTACGCTTTCTGATCTTTGATAATATAGTTTGTCAGTTTTGCACTTTTTATCCAACCTAGGATCCTCTCAGAAAATGCTGACAGTCTGCCTTTGAGACGAGAGCCTCCCCAGCGACATTTAGGTCATGGGAATCTTTCAACTGACTTCAACGGACAGTGGATCAGATTTTAAAACGATGCCAAAAGCGAGTGCTTCTCTGCGTTTCACAGGGCTATGAACGCTTCAGACCGCTGTTGAGACAACAGGCAACACACGAGTCTGTACACTGAATCGTGACAACGTGGGGCTTGGTCTGCCCGGCTGATGTCTCTACGTAGGAGTTCTTGACCTACTCCTACATTGCAAGAGCAATTCCAGGGCTCAGAGCTCAGGTAACCAAAACCTTTGAAGTAGGCTATATACATAGGCAGTGCACAAATAACCCGGCGGTTTCGTTTCTTGCTAGAGGAAATTTTCAGTGTATTCATAATGTCCTTTGATGCTCCCTGTAAATTTGCAAACAAGAGGCCACATGTCCTCTCGATGAAACTTCAGTTGTAAATATATGTAAAACAGGCTGCTGGAGCAGTTTGGAAAAGTTTGAAATAAACAAACAGAAGGAGTTACCCATACATCACCAAAACACGGCTTAGTTACATTTTGAAAGCTCAACAAGGCACCCACAAGTCATAAAGGCTTGTTTAAATAGCCCTTTTTAACTAGTTATTTAAACTAAGAACACCATGTCTGAACAGGAGATTAAGATATACACTGGCTCTGTGTTTCAGCACTTTTTAAACAAACCCCACAAGCTATGCACATTAGAATTAAACAGACACAATTAGGAATGACAGCCCTTTCTCCTGCATGCAATTTCACTCCTTTCTAGAGCCTGAACTCAAACAAAATCTAATGTGTGGACCTGAAATATTCAGACATGTTATTTTATCCTAAATAATGGAAAAGGACTGGAAAGGGCTGTCTCAAGACCTCTTCTTGTAACAGATGGAAGCAAATCTAGAGAGACAACTTGTCTTGACAAGGTATTGATGGAAATGAGAAGTAGGTTCTGTAAAATGGGCTATGGACTACACACTAAGTGAAAATCTAAATAGGTGTCAGTTTAACCTGGAAGTCGGGATATCTCGTTGGTCACCATTCATGATTAGAGGACAGAAATCTTGCTTGAATTGATGAACATGCATTTTCTAGCCAAAAGCCTGCTCTTGCCCTTGCTAACTAGAACACATTCTTCAGGTGAAAAAATACATTATGGTTGTCCCAAGCAACAGAAAGAAAAGAGACTCTGAGCATTGCCATACAGCATATGAAAAGAAAGGAAAAGTGTACATGTCTTTAACAATGTACATGCCTGCAGCTTCTTTGGCACTTGGCACTGAAGACCGCCTTCCACTGCCCTGAAAGAGGTACCGGTACACTGTACCGGAAGAGTTTTTTAACTCCTCTGAAAGACACTGGGGTACGATGTATTAGCAGCAGTGGCTGAGCCCTTCTGTGGAAGCAGCAGGGTGTCACCAGTGGCACTCTGAGTGGCTTTCCAATAGCACACTGCATAAAAATAGTTTGTCTCAACAGATTTTGATCCATACGATGTGTCATCATTGTTCTCCACAAAAAAAAAAAAACAAAAAAACAACCCACAAAAAATATCAAGGTAGGATTATTTTTTTAAATCCCCCTTATTTTAGGCCTTTCACTTAGGCTTTCTTGTTTCAAAGCATACATAAATCCAGCTCTTGATGATTTGCGGGTATTTTTGTAAAAATCCTTCCAAAATTCACACACATATTTACAGCTTTGGTTTTCTGCGGATTTCTTCCAGCTTATCCAAGTCCACAGGGGCTGACGCTTGTGCAAGCAAAAGCCCCAGTTCAAGCTATGCTGTCTTACCCCGGCCCATAGGGCGGTGCCAGTCTACTCCACAAACACGAAAACACCTTGCAGAGAAAAAAAAAAAAAAAAAAAAAAGCTCGGACTGGTGTACCGAATATATTCCTTGGTAGCATCTCCAGTGTAGTAACTGCAGACAGCCTGCTCTTCGGTGAACAAATTACCATTTGGATTAGCTTTTACAAACATTCATCCTTTGCTGCCCCAAACATTCGAATGAGACCAGGCAACCCTTTCATCTAAATGAGCTGCTGTCGCAGGGTGTACCATTAGCTTCTAAAAGCTGCTGCTGTAAGCATCCATTACCACAGCCTGGTAGCGACATATTGATTTTCAAGCTGGAACTACTTCCCTTGAGACTAGAGAGCATATGGCTGTTTGTTAGACGTACTGGGTAAAATATGCTGATGGCTAAAAGGAAAAAGACGGAAAAAGTAGGTGTGAGGTTTTGTGATTTTTTCTTTTTTTAATTATTGCAATTCTTAAAATAATAATAATAATTCATCCTTAGCAAGTGCCATTTTTTAGACCAAATGAACTTCAGACTGGGTCTTCCGCTGTGTTTATTACAGAGATATAAATTTATCAGCACTGGAGCTACAATCAATAGCGACACCAAGTTGAAACTATTAGATTTTGAGCTAAAGCAAAGTATTGAAAGGCAGCACCAGGGACTATTGGTATATATGTGACTGAGATCATAATTAAACACCTGTTGTACAGAGCCTGGCCAGACAGCCGGACAGCCACGCAATCTGTAGGAATCTTTCTGTGAAATGCTTAACGGGCTTTATGTTAGAACATGAAGAAAGCTGGTTTAGCTCACACCAAAGGTCTAAACAGTGTCAACGCCAAAATAGCTATAGGGGCAGAATATAACGGAAATGATTTTTCAAATGAGATTCCATCTTTTCCCCATAAAATGCCTCCACACATGTATAGATCAGTATTTGGTGTATCTAAATGACTACGTTCAGCAGGATAACAAGTCAGATTTATTGAAACTTTTTAGGCTGGACATGTAAAATAAATTATATTAAGTGGCAAAGTTAAACAATTCAAAGAGATTTCATCTGAGGTACTCAGAAGAGCTGTGTCAAACTCTTTTTATTATCTCCCAACTTTTGACACATTGATGAGACACAACTCCCTCCCTGAACACACTCGTGCTCTATGCTGAACGCTTTAGTGTTCTGTTCATGGTGGATACCCAAAATGTATAAAGAAAATAAAAACTTAAAATTATTAGGTGAATGCTCAGGAAACAATATTTGCAAATTGTAGCCTACAGGCAAAGGTTTCACCATTCAAGCCGTCAAGTCATGCATTGGCGCCATGGATGCAAGCTCCGGTCTTCTCAGCTATAACTGTATTGGAGCTTTACTACCCAGTGAAAACAGTACTCACTACAGCGTTCAAAGCACTTGGGGCAAATTTAAAGCCAATACAAAAAGAGAAAGCAAAAATAGTTATCAGGTAGAAAATGTGAAGAGGCTTTCCCTATATGGTGCACATCCACGAAGTGGGCTGTAGTCTGTAGTACAGGTTAAAGTGATGCATACTCTCAGCTCAGATGATCACCTGATCAGAAAAACATTTAGAATTTATTAAGGAGTTCTGCCTTAGTAATGATTAAGGACAGTTAATGGGTAAAGTGACCCCTGAAAGGCACAGGAGCTTACATATGACCACCGTAGGGAAGTGTTTCGATTTCCATCCCTCAATTTAGATTTGCAGCACACGAGTTTCTCACTGTAAGCTCCTTCCATACTCATCTTTTCTTCAGGAATTAGCCTAGTAGCAGCCTGGACCAGGTGCAATCCAACCTAGTCATAATAATACTTTTTAATATTTAGGCTAAAACCCATTTTTACCCAAAGACTCCCCCAATACTTTTTACTTGTCTGTTCTAGACAGACCTGCTATATTGGAAAACAGAATAAATGAACAAGATAAAAAAAATGCAGTCATTTATGTTTTAGTGAGACAAATATTAACTACAAAATAAAAATACATATATTGGATGTGGGTATGTATGGATGGACAGATCACAAATGACTAGTCCAAGATGCTTTAGAAGTCCAGCTCCAGGCAGCGTTCATTACAAGTGTCCAACAGTTGCAGAAGCAAAACATTGCATAATTAGCAATTTTAGCAATTTAATGATTTCTGAGCTTCCACTTCATGGGCCCAGAGAAGTGGAGGCAGCGAAAGTGGTACCCAGTACTAGAGGGTGGGCAAAAAGGTGGGAGGCAGAGCAGGAACAGGTACGGTGAAAGAGCAGCACGCGTTGAGCCTTCTGCAGGTGCCGAAGTGCATGGGAGGGCAGGCAAAAACCTGTTGTGAGAAGACAGCAGGCACCGTGTTGTTCCTTGCAACTCTTTCCCCCCATAAACCTCTTCAAAATACTCCTGTAATACCAAAGCTTAAGTCAATTACATTTCTGGACTGTTACATGAATGCTAAATCCCCTGAGGAGCAAATGAGTCCCTCGTGGGAAATACTTAGGAGCACTACAGAAGGAAAAGGTGGAACCCTTGAAGCAACAGGAAATTTTTATTCATCTTGAACACGATTTAATGGATATGGTTCTTCCTTCTTTGGAAGCCAATAAGTGGCCCACTGAGGGTAACTAAATTAGACTCTACGACAGACTAACCAAAGCTCTTGATTACTCCTTTTCTGAAAGAAAAAGGAAAAAAATATATATATATTTTCCACTTTAATTCAGCTCAGGACTTTCCTGACTGGTCTGCTCATTCTGAAGCAGAGTCCACTTCTGCCTTCCTCCTGCCATCGTTCCCCACTCCTCCCCTCCAGCCTCCTCTCATCCCTCCGCCACCGCTGCCGAGCAGAGCCTGCCACTGCGGCACACGCACCAGCGGGGCTCAATGCTCGCTTAGCCCACATCGCTCCAGGACGTATCACAAGTCTCTAACCCCTGGAAAAAATATATTCTTAAAATTCTTAATTAATTAATTCTTAAATTCTTAAAAATTCTCATAGACAGTAAATTATCCATGACCCAGCAACATGCCCTTGTTGCCAAAAAGGCCAATGGAATCCTGGGCTGCATAGGGAAGAGTGTGGCCAGTAGGTCGAGGGAGGTCATTCTCCCCCTCTACTCTGCCCTGGTGAGGCCACAACTGGAATACTGTGTCCAGTTTTGGGCTCCCCAGTTCAAGAGGGACAGGGAACTGCTGGAGCGAGTCCAGCGAAGGGCAACTAAGATGATTAAGGGCTTGGAGCATCTGCCTTATGAGGAAAGGCTGAGAGACCTGGGACTCTTCAGCCTGGAGAAGAGAAGGCTGAGGGGAGACCTTATTATGGCGTACAAGTATCTAAAGGGTGGGTTGAAGGAGGATGGAGCCAGGCTCTTGTCAATGGTTCCCAGTGACAGGATGAGGGGCAATGGGCACAAGTTAGAACACAGGAAGTTCCGTTCAAATACACGGAAAAACTTCTTTACGGTGAGGGTGACAGAGCAGTGGCACAGGCTGCCCAGGGAGGCTGTGGAGTCCCCTTCTCTGGAGATTTTCAAGACCCGCCTGGATGCAGTCCTGAGTAATGTGCTCTGGGCAATCCTGCTTTAGCAGGGGAGTTGGGCTAGATGGTCTCTAGAGGTCCCCTCCAACTCTGAAACTCCCTGATTCCGTGAAAAGCTTGCCTTTATTAGAAACTTGAAAATGTGTTTTAATCACTTTTAACAAATGGTGAGAGTTTCTCACGAGTAGAAGCAATTTCTGGACATGAGGCAACTGAACCAAACTAACCTGCAGTTGGAAGCTTGATCCACTTGGTTCAGTTAAGGACTGTCGAACTCGGGTTTAGTAACGCTGCCAGAGCAGCGGGTTAGAAAGCAAGCACTCAAGTGCTCAGTGCCTCCTGAACTTTTCCTAACTACTGCTGGCACATCTTTAACTGTGAAGTTCAGAGAGTTCCAAAAATACACCGCCTGAGACGCAGCTGCCGGCTGGCAGGGGCACCTCCGGCCGGAGCGGCCTCCTCGCCCTGCGCTGCGCCGCGGGCACGGGGGGAGGGCCGTGACCCCCCAAAGGGCCGGCAGGGCAGCTCTCCGGCTGGGCAAGAAGTCAAGAGAGCTCAGCCCCGGCGTGCGCAGTGGCACCGCGGAGCAGCGGCGGCGGGATGCCGTGCTGCTCTCCCGGGGACACGGAGAGAGGGCAGAGACGGTCAGGTTTACCCCTCGAGTCGCTGCCCCAGGAAAGTCAAATTCCCTCTTCAGACGTGGGTATGTGTAAAGTGTGAGAAGCAAAGGATCAAACCAGCCTCGGGAAGAACGATCACTACAGCTGCCGTGGCATTATTTGACAAAACTCTCTGTTTAATTTTGGAAAGTAATAATGGAGAGAGGCAGGAGAGAAAATGACATAAAATGCAACTGAAGATTAGAAGGATTGATTTCCCCTATCTTATTTTCAGTTCTGATGTCTAGTCCACACCGTAAAGTGATAGTAGAGTCGTGTTTTCCTACAAGTCTTACAGATCTTGATGCCATTTTTGTAGCTTACTCAGTGGCTCTCCCACCTAGAGCTTCGTGATATGCTTAATACCGCACAATGTTCTCATCCAGGTCTTTTAGCTTTCATGCAAAAACTCTTTACAGTAGGTAATGAAAACTGCTTTAGAATTCTAATGATTCCAATGAAAACACAAGCATTTTGGATTTTATTTAATACTTGTTCTAATGCTTCTTCCAATTTTTTTCATACCTTCAAGGAAATGTAAAGCTAATGGGCTTAAAAGGTACAGCATACATCTATTTACGCTACTTAAAGAACAGCAGCACCAAATTAATTAACACCATTAATTAAACATCATTCCCTATTGCATACCTAAACACTTCTGCACTTTAAAGCTGCCTGCTGCATGGCGCACAGACCATAAAGAAAGCAAACGAACAAACCAGAAATTCGTCTTATTTTGCATATACCATATAACTGATTTTAAAATCCTTTGAAACATATGCAAGCTAAAACTGCCTTCAGGCATCTTATGCACCGAAAATTAAGAAAAAAAAAAACAAAACAAAACAAACAAACAACAAAACCCAACCGTATAAGTCTAATTTATTTTGCTAGTTTGATTTACCCGAGTGCTATTTTGCAAGGGTACATTTGCTAGAAAGATATATCTTAAGCGTTAGAGAAAACACAAGCTTTTCCTGAGCATCACAGTGAGTCTTTCTTGGTTTCTATTGTTCTGTAACAAAAGCCCATTCACTCCCCTCCAGCGCTTGTTTCTTTCTACCCCTTTTAACACCAGCTCAAAGGACTGATGGATCGGCTAAACTTTTTCTTCTTAAGAAGGCAAATTCCTCAGCAGTGCAACTTCTTTTTCACTACACGGTAAACAACAGGCACAAGGAGATGATTTTACATACAACGGCAGTAAAGATTCGACTGCTGATCTACAGTTTCGTCTCCTTTCCACCACTATCTTCCCTCTGGGCTTTCAGAGAGGATGAGTAAATGCGGAGGCTGCTTTCTCCGGAATGATGCCATACGAGGGGCCAAGGAGGCGGCAGACTTCTAAGTTGTGTAATAGGGAGTGGTGGCACCGGTGACAATCCAGTCAGAGGCTCACACCAAACTTCAGACCTAAATATCCCTCTTGGTTAAGTACGAGGCCGTTCAGAGCAGAATTCTGTAGGGCCAAGTCAAAACCCTGCTTTTGAGGGAAGCCCTCAGCGGAACAGGCCTACCCATACACATGAAGAATATACAAAGAAAGGATTCAGAGTCGGAAGCGAGTCTCTGGTATGAACAAATCTGATGAAATCTGCTTTCACTGGAATATTCCAAAACTAGTAACAATACTGACAGTACCAGTCACGGAGTGAGAAACAGGTAACTGGTTCCTACGTAATGAGGCTCCTATTCCAGTATTACAGCACCGTATCTGGACTTCTCTGCTTCTCGTTCGCGTACCTCAAGCACAGCAGACTGCCTCAATGCCCAGAAGCGGAGTGACGAAGCGCTGTGGGAAGACGCGGGGGGACAAACCCCTGAGACGAAAACAGCCTAATGCGGCATTGCTGCCTGCTCTTCCCAGCAACCCAGCTTAGTATGGGTCGCCTCCATTGCTCCTGCCAAGGTAATCCTGTCTCAGGCATCAGTAACCAAATTACTCGAGTGACCTTCAGGTGGATGACTTCACGTATCATTTTCTTTTGTAGGCAAAACATGAGATTTCCATCTCCAGTCAAACTGAATGGCAAAATCTAGGCTAAATTAGTCTGAAAACCTCCAGAACAACTTACACGCTAATTCACAGTTCTGTCCTACTGCACACGTGGTCTTTAGAGGGCAAGAGCAGACATGTGCCTGTATATATTAAAAAGCTGAGAGTGCGGCCCTAGACGTTCGTACAGCTGGTGAGTCAATGGCAAAACGACAACCTTCAGGACAGAGTGTGCACGTAAGCATGTAAATAGAGTTGTCCAAAGTCTTGGCTCTGTTACTTCCCGAGTATTGTCTCACTGGTGATATGTCAGGGTGCCTCCGGACTTGGCTCGCTGCATTTTTACTATTTCAAATCTAATACCTTAATACACAATTAGGAAGGTGATGCATATTCACCGATTTCAAGGGAGTTAGTCTGGATTTGCACACATTAAATTGCCATTAGAACAATGGAAGCGTATGCACCTGCAAGAAATAAATTAAAAATGCACTGAATTGTATTTAGCATTACTTTGAACCCTACCTGGAGGAATCCCATCATAGAACAGCCCTTCACCACTCTGAGATTATCCATGGAAAAATGAACTCCCTTGCTAAACTATTCAGTATTAGTAATGTGAAGGAAACGGGCACAAGTTTGGAATGCCATAAGTATTCAAGAGACTGAAGAGACCAAATTATGAGGGAAGATCGAGAAAACATGAACAAACAAACAAACCAAAGTGTGGCCAGCAAGGCCAAAAAATGACTGTAAAGCAACATAGCAACAGTTCTGTGTGAGTGTTCTGTGCTCAGATGGGATAGGATTAGGATGGTGCACAAAAGTATAATTCACTGTTACAAAGAGTTACAAAATAGAAAACAAAGGCTCATAGTTAGAAAATAATTCTTCTTCCTGAAATAACAGCTCAGAAAAAAGTTTCTGTGCTTAAGACATTCATTACCGAACGAGAGAAAGCACTACAAAAATGTGCTGGAGCAAACACTTTTTGACTAAAATGAGGTGGATTAGAGGAGTTAAAGATTTCTAATAATTCTGATTTTCAAGAGTCCTACATTTATAAGACATATCTTTTCATTAAGACTGGATTTTAATATCGATTGGGTCTATTTCTTAAGACAGAGCTCTCACAATGACATTTTGTGCCCATGTATATGTGCGTGCTCACACGTAGACAAAGGGATAGAAAAGTGTGTATACATTTGTACATATTAGGAAAAGAGAGATTTGCATATCTTTCTTACCTGAGGCAAAAATTATAAAGTATTCTGAATTCACAAGTATCTTGAATAGATATCTATCCTGTTGCTTGAGGGAATGAGACATAAAAGCTCCAAGAAACAAGCAAAGTTGATGAAACTGAGCCAAATTCTCCGCTGGCATAATTTCATTAGAGGTAAATGCAGCTGCCCCCACATACATAGCTGAGGAGGCTACTTGAATGACGAAGACAGAAGAGGGAGTCAGCCTAAATGTGTGGTTTCAAATTGTATTTTTCACTGTCAGCACAAATCCTAATTGCAACATAGGGCATTTTTTATTAATTACGCACCTCAGAATTAGCTTGTAAGTATGTATTGCCCTGCATGTCACAGTTTGTACATGAGTCTCTTCAGGATTGTTCTGATACATGTATTGTCTACGAAGTACGCCTTGTATCAAAGAAATGCACTGTTTTCACTCTGGCTCTTGTTTTATCTCTTTTTTTTTCCCTTTACTTCTGTAAAAATAATTTATAGATCAACTAAATTCACGGTCTTCATCATTTTACAGTTGTTTTCAGTGCAGTAGTTTCCTTCAAGTCATAAAGTAAATTGTTCTTAGAAAGAGCCAAACAGCAATTTAATTAACCTTATCGAGGTTTTAAAGGAGATATCCACCAGGGCCTAAAACCATTCCAGAACACAGAAACCTCTGTATGTCTGTATGCAGCATTAGGGCATCACTAGCATATGGAAATGATGGTAACAAGAACTTCAAACCTCCAAGCACAGGAGTATCTTATGGTGACATACACAAAATTAACTCTTTTGGCATCTGCGAGCCAGCCTAAGGTCAGGCCAAAGTGTTAGCAGCCTTCCAAAATTAGGTGTTTCCCTACCACAAGCCTCAGAGATGCAACCCAACAGTTAATTGCTGAGGCCTAATCTGCGCAGAAGACAGTCAAAGAGAAGATTTTGGGGGCAGATGTCTGACGTCCCCCTGCAGTGGGCTACAGGAATCATCTGGTGGATGTGAAGAATGGAAGAGCGGCTGGCCACAGCTCCGGTCTTCCACCACCCCAAAGGCTGCTCCTCATGGACAGTTTCTCTGTTTTACACAGCTTCCAGTTACTATAAAATAAAGTTGTAATTATGAAAACAAGTAACTGCAGCTAGGACTCAGATCTAATCTACTGCTCTTTATGCTTCTCAGTCTAGTTCAGTTCATTCTGCATTATTTTTCGTGTATAATGGCACAGCTTAAAGAGAGGACTGAAAAGTACACTTCACTGATTATCTCACCTTATGCCTCCTACTTGAAACGGTTCTTTAGGAAACACAAGCCGGAATTGGAACTTCTGCCTCTTTGCTTCCAAATTAAGATGAAATTAAAACTTTTTTTTTCTCATTCTTTATTACATACAATGCAGAAAAGAAAGTAAACTCTGCTCAGTTCTTTGAATGTAAACTATGCAAACGTTTCTCTTCAGGCAATGACCCTTCGTGTGGATTGCAGGCTCATGGAGGTACCTCCCCACAGACCTGAATAAAACAACTAAATACCACGATTTGTGTCCTATTCCTCCCCTCAGAAATTCTCCCCTAGCGACTTCCAGGTGATGTTTACAACAGCATGATGATTTTCAGCAGCATTTGTTTATTTAACAGGGTTCCTTCAGCTCCCAGCGTGAGGTGCCGAACTCTCCCCATGGGCTGAAGAGCAAGCACAGACACCCAACGCGGGCTTTGAATCCCATCCAGGAGCCAGGCACATGTTTTGCCAGACATTTCAGCACGTTATTCCTTTGTTGTATTAGCCCTCACTTTGTAATATTGTTTGCATGCAGTCACTATCAAGTACGTTGTGCATTCATGTAGCAAGTAGCATCTTTCATTGGTAAACTGTCTATTGAAGTTCATCCGATATAAACTAATAACAAGTTTTCAGCTATTAACGTTAGAGACCTTTGTACATGATTGTGCCACGGCATGTTAGCCAGTTTGCTAGTGGAGTGAGAACAACTTAAGATCTCAAATCACAGCTCCTCAGTTACCACGGGTATCCGTCACTCAACCGGGATGATGCCTCCTTTATCCTAGAGCTAGCAAGGCCTGGGCAAGTCCGTAACTATGAGGATGCTTGGGTGAGAATTTAGTGTTGCTACAGAAAGCTAATCCAACCTATCCGGACATCAAATGCACTCATTCTTGTTGCTTTTAAGCTAAGCTACTAGAGCATCTACCGAGAATACTTTGAACACATATTCTTGTTCCAGTTCTTATCTCTTGCTCTAAGGTAAACACACTACAGGCATATTTTTGTTTATTTAATGAGAGATATGTGTGCTTCTACTGGGTGCTTAAGTACATTAAAAAAGCCATGGTATGTGGCTACCAGGCTTATACGTATGTAAACCAGACTGCGAAAAGTTCTACCCAGCGGTTAAAGGCACAAAGGAACCATAGGAATCTTGCTCTAGCCTTTATTTTCACCTTTGGTAAAACAAACCCCAACTCTTTATTTGTCAAATTATTATCTGTTACAGTTTGAGCTTTCCTTAAGCTTTACTCTCCTAAAGAAGTTTAATCTGCCTCTGGCTTGAAGCAAAAGAGCATTGTGTGTTCGTGTGTAGGCAGTGTGAATGCGGTTTTGCAGAACAGGAAGTCTTCTGAATGTTGGGGGCTAAAATCAACGGAAAATGGAAGCCAGCCTATTGCCCTTGTTTTTCCAGCTGTCAAATTTTACTCTAATAAAGTAGATAGTATTTCTTTACAACCCCGTTAGTTTTTCCTAAGCAAACTGACAATACCATCCACTGTTCTGTGAGCGCAATCTCCATAATTTATGCTATTCTTCTGTGAGAAATGCTCTGAACGCTTGTGCGTAGAAAAAGGAACGCAATGTGTTCAGAGGCCCAAACATCTCTTCTACTTTATTTTACTTTTTAACTTGGACAGGGGACTAGATATAGAAGGGAGCAAATGTGAACCAAATTGGAGGAGACCGTACGTGTGACGAATTGTCAGGGCAATGCCTGGCAAAATAGTATGCAGTCTCCTAAGGAGCTTAGAAATAAATAACAAAAGATTTTACAGCAAGAGAAGGACATTAAGGAGATCAGCTTTATGAAATCCTTCTATAATTATACTATTTGAAAGGCAGCCAAATTGGGGATGGGGGAAGGGTGCAGAAAGCAGGAACTCCTTTGCTATGTGAGATGATCTACGATTTCACATAGGATCTTCATCTATTAAACTTGTATCTACACAGTGGATCATCAGCTTTCTGGGCCATGGTTTTATAATGTGTGAAAATTTCTAAAATGTATTGCACGGTTTAAGATTCGACAGGTCTAACTATTAACTGGAGTCAACATCAGAGTAGAAAGAAAAAAACTTTGCAGCTATAGAAATTCGAATTTGTATTTGTGGAGACTACAATTACCCCCTCAGCATTTATGTGGTCCTCATAACTCAGGTATTTGCAAGTCTCAGAGTCACTAATAAATTTTATTTTTCAAACACCCCTGTGAATAAAGCGGCAGCATCAGCACGAGTGGCCACATATGTACTAGCAGTACTAAAAAGTCTATAAGCATTTCTAGGTAGGTGACCCTGCTCTGTCAGGGCGGTCGGACTAGCTGATCTCCAGAGGTCCCTTCCAACCCTGACCATCCTGCGACTCTGCGATTCTGTATCTCATGTTTCTTATGAAACCTTGTTGAGATTGTTTTCATTAAAGACATTCTGTAGTTGAGTGTTTTGTTCTTATTTTCACTTTGAAAAATCTTTATTTGATTTTAACTCTAAAGATTTGAGATGCTGGGAGAAATGGTCCTACTCTTAGTCTGTTTCAGAAGAATCTTATGATTATTATCGTAATGGAAAAAAGGCAGCTTTAATCAGTTAGGTATGAGACATATTTAATTGACTGCAGGAGAGACAGTAATGAATTATTGCTTCCCATCCACCCCCTTATTATTCCCACTGACTAACACAAGCATTAGCACTGCTATGCTGAAAACGTGAGTATTTTGCTTTTGATTTCGCCTTCACTTCTGAACTGTAGTGTAACAGTCCATCCATTAGGAAAATTAAATATTCCTAAATGTGAAAATATTAACTAACTGTATGAGACAGCACAATTACAGAGAAGCTCTGTTTCTTTAACCTTTGTCTGAACTTGTAAATTACTGATTTCTTTCTGTGGTAGTTGCTTGACATGCCTCATTTCGGTTGCTGCCAGTTGTCAGAAGATGGCAAAGTACACAAAAATCTTCCATTCTGCTTCCACCAGACAAACCTCAACAAAAAGCCTGGGTGCAGTCGTGTGGGGTAGTGGCAAAAGCGAAAAGAAGGAAAAAACAAACCTGCAAACCAACTCCGTCTCTATAAATAACACAAAGCGGCAATTACTGGCAGGGGCAGTGAAGAAGGGACGGCAGCAAAGGCGTACCCTTTCCATCATTGCCGAGGGAGCAGCCAGGCCTCTCCCGAGATGTGCAAGTGCCGCCCCTGTCAATGCGTCCCCTCTTCCTCACGCTCTGAAACCTCTGAACTGGACCAAAGCTTCATGCTGAAGTGGGGACGCAAGAAAAAAACTGTAAAAAAAATAAATATGTAAAAGCGGGGAAATTGATCCTGATATTTTTTGTTTTCATTTTAACTTTCATTAGAAAATCGAATCCTGTCTTACAGTGAAAAAAAAAATCATTAAACACTGTCATGTATTCACTGCGTTCGTAACTGCACACCTTCTTTCAGGGTGGACAGTGATTAAATGTATGTTTCTAATTGAAATAATGAACCCATTGGAAAATATGATCATAATCCAAAGTTCAGTAACATCACTAGACTTCAGAAGAATTTATACTTTGTTTTGTTGGCTTTTCCCCCACAAAAATGGAATTTCTTTTTAATTGTTGTTTCCTTGTGTTTTGTCAAAACCAAGGGGAAACGTGTAAGTGTTGTACCATAAGGTTTTGTAACACAAAGTTCTGTACCACAATCTGAATTTAATTTGTGTGTAACATCCATAAAATTGAAGTCGGAATGAAAGCTGGAAGAAACAGCTTTTCCATGTCCTTCTTCTCCTTAAGTTTCCTTCTGTTTTGACATTTTGGCTTGCTTCTTTCTGAGGGCCCAGTCTATTTAGAATGCCCTTTTCATGCTGGAGGAGCAGTTCGCAGTTGCCGCAATCCCGACACAACAGTAAAATAAATAAATAAATAAATAAATCATAATAAAAAACTGTGCAAGACTTATTCCCGCATTCTGGATCCCCTTTCCGTGTCGCTATCCCGCCAAAACCACGCCGGGAGACTATGCCCTGTGCTAAATGCTAGGGGAGAATTCCTCTCGGGTGGGATACGTACACGGAAGCAAAAAGTCTTAATCCTGTAACGCCATTTACATTAATTACGGTGTACAAGCAGAGCAGCACTAAGCCTGTTATTCCCTTTACCTCGCTTCCAGCCTCTTTTTTTCACGTGCAGGAGGAGACAAGGTGGTGTGGCAGCTGGGCAAACAGAGGCGGCATAGTTTGCTATGAACTGTGACCCCCAGATCCTGAGCGATATTTGGGGAAGAGAACAATTGCTTTCTCCAAGAACAATCTTGTTGGCGTTTTCTATCAATACAGGAATCATCAAAGGATGTTTTTTCCCCCCCCTAACTTAATTTAGAAAGAAAATAGTTTTATTTGTTCTTCAAAAAAATATCTTCATCTCAGCTAGTCCTTTTTATCATTGGCATTTATTATAGCAGATAACAGCTGCTGAGAGCCTTCAATCACAGGGCTTTTGAAGGCTGATGGAAGCATCAAGCTAATATTTTCAATGGCTCTGGGATCTGAACCCATATCCTCAGGATTAAGGCAGATCAAATCAAAATGAATACCTCTTTACAGACAAAATCCACCTATCCTTTACCATCCAGGGAATGAATTTGTCTGCACAAAGTAGAGTTTAAAGCGATGAATTGAGATCTTTTCTATTTTACTATTCATATACAACTATTTTGGTATTACCAAAACGACACAATGCTTTGGCTTTGCCCAGTGACAAGAATTAACGCCCAAAATGGTAGTTAATAGGGAACTGGTAATGGATACACAGGCTTTTCCTTTTAAATTGCTTATACCAAGTAAGTTATGGGCAGAAATCAAAAGGTCTCCTCAGAAAGTTACAGAGAAACTCCTCTGAAAATGGCTGGCAGGTGAGTTCCTCCTGATATTCAGCCTCAAGAAATACTCAACAACGGCCCTGGGACACAACACACATTTGTTCACACCCTCTGGAAAAACCCCTCAATAGTTGACTCTAACCCCACCGGAGCCAACAAAAACCTCCTTTTTCTTCCCCATCTGAACACTGAAACCACTCAACAGTCATTAAGTACAGACACAGACAGACACATGTCCTGATTCTGATCTTACTCCCTTTTGAAGTGGCCGAATGATGAACTATTGTAACATGAACAGAATCAGACTCTGTTCGTACTATATGTGGAGATGAGCCTCCAGAGAGGTGAAGAAATGGTGAGCAGTTAACTGAAGTGAGCAGCTCACCATTAGAAGGGAAGAATCGCTTTCCAAGACTAAAAATAAGCCAAGGAACACATACAAGTTTCTGGAGTACATGGCATACACGGAGAGATGAAAGAACTGGGTTTCTTCACTTTTAAGAAGCGAAGAAAAAGGGAAATGTTATTGCTGCATACAGTGACCGACTGGGAGTCCACCGGAACATTGACATCGAAGGGTGGGATTTCCACCCTTGGAGTTATTCAAGACTGAAGTGGACATGTCACAGAGCAACCTGATCTAATCAGAGCTGCTTTGAGCAGGATGCTGGCTGGAGGTCCCTTCCAACCCACATGATTCTGTGATTCCATGGAAGAGAGGAAAAATACAGTGTTTTTGTTAAATAATGTCAGTAAGAGACCATCACAGCCTTTCAGAGAGGTTAAAGAAACTTTCCCTGAGTCTGTACAGCCTAACAATCAATACATTCCTGATGACTTCTTCAAATATTCAAAATAATACACAATCAATCACACGACTGAAAAGAATAAGCTCAGAAGCATGTATCATATTACCAGTTTTTCGTATGCTGGTTGTGCATGCACGTATGTCTCTGCATGTGTGTGTGCGCGTTTATCATTAAAGAATAGATCTCAAATCAGCCACTGAAAAGAAAGAAAACACCATAGCTTGGGCAAATTTAGGATGATACGCATACAAAAAAGGATGTGGCCAGGTAGTTTAGAATTTTTACTCTCGACATTGCCATTTTAATATCATTTTTGTAAACTTTTTTTGCTATACATCTGCCATACATCAGATCACATAAAACTTGCCCAAAACGTAGACACATATACCTCCACACAGTAGAAGTCTGCTTTATCTGTTTTATGTAACATTATACACATGTACAGATACAAACTTTGAAAATAAACTAGAACCGGATGCCACAGTAAGTAAAGATCTAATATCTGTTCTGAGAGCAAATGTATACTGTGAAATTTGGTCAGAAATGTCACTTATTTAATTTAACCTTCATTTTCATTTGGTATTAAAGGAGTTCAATAGAATATTAAAAACAAATAAATAAATTCTGCACCTGTAAACTTAATTACATTCTGCACGCTCCATCACAACGTGTAGTGATTTACTCATCATATTATGAATGAGCTCAGTTTTACAACAAGAAGGCAATCTCTTTTCCTTACACAAGAGAACAAAGGAGATTACGCACAGAAAACACAGGTAGAATCATCTGACATTGCTTTCATATCATTTCATGTAATGCTGCATATCTAGGATTTCTGGCATTCCTTAGAAAAGGAATTTTTATGTTCTACTGTGCAGCTACAGAGAGATCCATGCTCTTCCCTTCTGCAGCAGGGAAAACTATTGCATTAAACTGTAAGAAAACAATTTACACAACATGCAACGTTTCAAACTTGGCAACCCACACTTTAGGCACAATAATTTGCAGTAGGCATCCAAATAAAAAATCCTGGTGTTGAGTGTTTACGCCTTCCATTGTGGACACGGGCTGCCAGGTCACTCGGGTCAGATTTCTGACCTTTTTGAGAAAAGCTAACTTTCTTCTTCAGAACTGCTCGAGTAGATAAGCTGTGCTGGAAACGCTGCCAAAATAGATACCAACGTCTTAATACTCACACCTGCTGATCACTGATAAAATCACAGAACCACAAAGCATACAGGTTGGAAAAGACATCACGTCACGTCGGCCAAAATCCTGCTCAAAACAGGGCTAGCTACTGGAGCGAGATGGCTTCGCACAGGACCTCGTCTAGCTGAGTTTCGAATACCTGGAGCGATGGAGAGTCCGTTGCCTCCCTGCACAACCGCTTCAACGTCTCACAATGCTGGGGGGGGGGGGAAGTCCTACCGTCTAAACAGAATTTCTTTTGCTAAAACTTGAGACTTTTGCCTTTTGTGCACTGTGGCTTTTGCCACTGTGCACTTCTGAGAAGAGTCTGGCTCTGTCCTCTCTGTCCTCTCCCCATCAGACAGCTGAAGACAACCACGAGATGCTCCTCAGCCTTCTCTTCTCCAGGCCAAAGAAACTCATCTCTCTCAGCCTCTCATTGTCCTCCACCTGCCCCAGCACCCAGCACAGCTTAGTGGCTTAGCAGCTTACCGGGCTGCTTCCATTTCACCAGCACCTCTTATGTTGGGAGGGCCCAAATCTGGACACAACAATCTCTTTCCCTGATCTCTCCTTTCCAAAACTTAAAACAAATAAATTGGCACAATTGCAGGAAACTTAACATATAAATGACACGGTAGGTCAGAACCATACTCAACTCCTGTGTAGAAAATTAGTATTTTGCCTCCTATCTGAGCCTCAGAAGAATATACACGTGTACTTTCTCCAACATGAGAAAATCTGGTATCAGATCAGAAGTCAGCTTCAAAGGAGCTGGAGATTTCCTCTGGAGAAGACGTTAGGGCTGGCTGGTCCCATACCACATGAGCTGGGGTGGGGTAAATTCTTCCCAATTCCTCCTGCCTGTGAGTAATCTCCACAAGACCCTTTCGCCTCTTGGCGACTGCTATGTCACCCCCCCACTCTCCACAGAGAAATAGGTGCTTTCTTGAAAGAGCCTTTTAGAGAAAAAATGTCCTCCGGCCTGGTGTTTCTCTCTCACACGTTGCCACGTAGGACTCCTACCTATCAACCAGAAATTAGTCCCGCTTTGAACAAAACTCATTTTCAGCTGCTCAGCAAACAGGTTGGGGCTATCACAGACACAGAGCTGGAAAAATAAGCAAAGGGAACAGTAAACAGTGAGTGGCCACCTTGTTTATCCAGAGTGCTGTGGTTTATTGACGTTACACACAATCCCAAGTTTAGTTGATCTTAGATGTTAGATGTTTTCTCTCACATCCAACCTGATCTGAAAGGGAGTTTCCTCCAGCTGGCCAGGGAAGCTTTCAACAGCCATAAGCAAGCCACAAAGCCCTCCTGATGCCATTGTCCCCTCATGTGTAGAAAGAGAATAACCTTATAGCAAAGCTCCTTCACCATCACCACGCAGAGTGAAAAGAAAAAACTCAGCTGCTTGCCTGTTGGACGAGTGCAGGCAGACTTCTTTCACCTCTTTAAGGACAAGGTAAGAGAGGAACTGGGTATACAAGAAGGACAGGCTGCCTCAAAACCAGCATTCAACGCCTGGCTCCAATACCAATACCAATACCAATACCAATACCAATACCAATACCAAACCCAAAATATCAATACTAATACCAATAAAAAAGCACTCAATATAAGCACAAATATAATAATCATGTAGAGGGATCTTATCACTGTACAGCAGCATTGGATGTATCTGGAGCGCTCGAACTAGGGAAAGGTCTTTGGCAACGAGACCCTGAGAATCTGGAACGAAATGTATCTTTTTTTGAAATAGCAAATGGAAATTAAGTCATCATTTGTGGCAGACTCCTGTATCTGCAAACAAATCCAACTCAAGAAAGGTTGGTGGTTTGGTTGTTTTTTTTTTTTTTTAAATAATAAATATTTAATTCTATTAGATCACCATCACCCCCAGACACATCTATGTAAATTACCACAGTAGGTATGAAACCTGCCCCAGTATTGATTCAGCTGGCACAACCTTCCTCTATAAAACCTTCTTCAGAGCTCCTGCATCAGGGTGGTCCGCTCTCCCCAGCTGGTGGGGAGAGGCTGAATTCCTGTGCTTGCCCCCCTCCCTCAGCGCCTGCTGTCATTGAAGTGGACACGGCAGCAGCTTTAACTGGTCCGGTCACATGCACACACAAACGCAGCATCGCTCACGGTCTTTCTCTTCCATAAGCACCGCGCTAGCGCTTCACGAACTCACTGCTCATCTTCAGGGTGCTGGGGCGGGAGGAAGAATCCAGCTAAGGAAGCACATACTGTGCAAGCAAAGGTTCTCCCATGTCTTGCAGGAAAAGATGGGACCGGACAAAAGCCTGTTGTTTGTTGGACCTGGCTGGTGGGCCAAACCATGCTAGCTAAGTTTATAAGGCTTCTCCTTGCTCGACTTTCTGAAGACTGTTAGTGCAGATAGTGATGTACCTGACCACATCTGAAAGTTTAAAATTATTTATGCAGTTTCGCCACTTTAGGAACAGACTTTTTCAGCTGCCTGTGTGAGGTTAAGAACACATTTAACCGAGATCAGGAAATAGTAGAGAGGGAGTTTGAAAGATCATCCAAATAAAAATCACAGACATTTGATTCTTCTCCTACTCTACTTCCAAAAATTATAGAATCATAGAATGGTTTAGGTCGGAAAGGACCTTGAAGATCGTCGAGTTCCAACCCCCCTGCCGTAGGCAGGGACACCTCTCACTAGACCAGGTCGCCCGAGGCCACGTCCAGCCTGGCCTTGAACACCTTATGTTTGAAAAAGTCTTTGTTTGCAAGTATCCGTAAGAAAAACACGGTTTCTACTGGAGAAATGAATGGCTGACACCCTTCTCATTTTAAAGGGGCTTTTCAAAGCTATAAACATGATCAGTTATTAAATCAGAGGTAATGGCTTTACAGGCATATTAATTTTCATATTTTATAGCCATGTATGCACAGCTTTATTTCCCTAACGCAAACCACAATAAAACACCTCATGAGGGCTTTAAAGTCTTTTGTCTTTGCTGTAGGTTTGCCTGCTTTAGGAAAAAAAATAAAATAAAATGATGGTACATTATTTTCAACAGTGGCAGGAAGTGGGTTTTTAGCCGAATCAGCTTAAAAAATTCCAGCTGTGTTCATGTTGAAGCCATCGAAAAGTCTAAGCCCGGGATCAGCTCTCTGTGCCAACTAAATCCTTTTCAGGCTTCCAAAAGTAAATTTTTGACATAATGCCAAGCCTCTCCTTGAAAATAACATCTTAATTGGTTGATATTAAAAAAGCAGAAAGTGCCATTCTGAAGATGCAAGGGCTCCCATTTTTGTGTGCTGATTTGATATTGCGCCTTGTAAGAGCACTCGACATATTAACACAGAGACTATCTCGGAAAACTGCAATGACAGGCACGCAGGCTGGTGATTCCAGACAAGGAGGAATTTCTAAGAACTGTAGAAAAGAAACGTGTTACGAACTATCCTGTGCCGTGGAAATGCACCAGCAAGGCTAAAGAAGCGTGTGACAGAGTTTGCCCCAATGAAAACACCATCTTTCATGCCCCGGCTGCGGCTCAGTAGAGGATGAGGAAACTCCACTCTTGTTGTCTTCTGAGATCAGTAGTTGTTCTCAAGGAGTTTCTGTATCAGTTTTAGTTCCGCGCCTAGTAAAACATTTGGGATCAAAAAGCAGAAAACCCAAATGTATATATCGATGTATGTATGTATATTACAGTGTTTTGAATACACACGCCTTTTTGCATTAAAAATGACTTACTGCAGGATTGTGAATCCATCTATCCTACTATCGTTCCCTCTTTGATTCCTGTTACACAATTACTTTTTGTGTGCATGTATACCATGATATTTATCTTCTGCTGCTGTTCAAAACTTTGCATTCTTGGTCTGTTACATGAGAAGGAAAGAAAACGAACCTTGTCGTTCCCAGCCATTGAACTGAATGAGCGATCAGACACTTGCCTCACATATTTCCCTTATCCCTGTAAATCTAACTCTGCAGCTCCTTTAAGCTGGGAGACTGAAAGATATAGCCTGATTTATACAGATGTTAAAAGAAGCCAAATATTTGCCCAATTTAATTGATTCTGAGCTGACAGAAATTGATTTATTCTCCATAACTCGAAGCTTTTAAAAGCAAATGTATTTTTCATTAAGAATGAGAAACGGTATTGAGCAAAAGGCAAAAATTCTAAGAAACTACAACAAATGATCAGAAAAACAGGTGACTGAGAAAGCCTATTACTCTCAGGGAAGGATTTACAAGACCTCGTGTTTTCAGTTCCATTCGCAAAGCAATATAGGAACCATGAAATTGCAAAGAAACTACTAAAAGGAGACAATAGTTGAGACAATGATAGTTGAAAGTGAATTTTAGTATGTCACAGATTTACTGTGTAACTCTAAAGCAAAGTTCTTTTTCTTCATTTCAGAATGCCGGTCTGACCATCTTAATGGCTGAAGGTGACGCCTTTAATTAAAGAATTTGGCTTCAGCTTAATTTTGTTGGTTTGGGTTTAGTTGTTTTTTTCTTCTCTTTTTTTTAAAAACAAAATTAACTGCCAAGACATTTTTTTCCTTTAAGCAACTTGGCAACCTAGCGTGATTGTGATGTCTCCTCATCCACAGTCTAGAAGATAATTTTGGTGAAGCAATCATTTGTCCCAGAGCAGTAAGATTAAGCAGAACAGTTGAAAAGTCTGGGTATTCATTCCAAACTATTTCTAAATGTTGCATTTCACAGAATCATATTGGCATTTGATATTTGTACTAGAAGTAAAAATTTCTCATAAAAATAGTGTGTGTTTTATATGAAGTATTTACTTATAGCCCCCAAATAAAAATAAAAAAATACAAAACCAAAATAATTCTTCCTTCCCCAGGATTATTTATGGCATTAAAAATGTTGTATTACACTCCTAAGATGGTGGCCAAATTAAGAATTGACCAAATTAAGAATTGAGTGCTTGGGCCAGAAAGGTGCTCGTAGACCAAACTTTAAGCTCGTGGTGATTCGAGGGCAGTCACACAGCAGGTCTGAAATTCACTTTCTCTCCCTAACAACACACAGAGCTCCTAATAGATCCTGCATTTTTTGGCATTCCCTGACTGAACTCACTGGAGTTGTGTACTGGTGAAATGCTGTTCCAGACATTTTTCTATCAAGATGGTTTAATGGCGAGTTCCAGAAAAAAAGATTTTTTTTTCAGATAATGATGAAATACCATGGGCTACAGTTTCTTGTAGATAAGACCTAAGATGGTAGCAGGATACTTCTTCAAAATGTCTCCTGTTTGTATCACCGTCTTGGAAAATAAAATAATTATTTAAAGATCATTAGTTAAAAATATTTATACTGTGTTTCTGAAAATAATCGAGGTATAATCTGGGGGATTAAGTGTGGTAACGAGAAGCCTTTGTAGTACTTACTTTTGCATAAATGATTTGTTGGGTGAGAGAAGCAGTTGGGAATATAGAATCGCAGAATGGTTTGGGATGGAAGGGACCCTGAAGACCATCGAGTTCCAACCCCCCTGCCATGGGCAGGGACATTTCCCACCAGCCCAGGTTGCTCAAAGCCCCATCCAGCCTGGCCTTGAACACCTCCAGGGATGGAGCTTCCACAACTTCCCAGGGCAACCTGGGCCAGTGCCTCACCACCCGCGCAGTAAAGAATTTTTTTCCTAGTATCTAATCTAAATTTACCTTCTTTCAGCTTAAAATCCCAAATGCTAGCTGCTGTACAAAGGGACAAGAAACATATCCTTCATCAGCCTTATCCACACAAGAAGCAAGAGACTTTTGCTCAAGGAGAGATAGTTAGCCTTATATCCACAAGGATAAGAAGAAAAACTAAATTCTCTGAAGGGCATGACGGTCCCAGCTCCAGAGTGGTTTCATGGAAGAGGCAAAGCTATCACTCCTTATCTTCCTTCCGCTGTGATACCAGAGTCTTAGCTTCAGTAAACCAGTAAGCGGGATTTCTGCTTCCAGGAAGAAGCCATATCAATGGTGGATGAAGTAATGATGCAAATGCAATTGTACCAAGTTTGCAGTGAATAAGGACGGAGGTATGAAGGGAAGGGGGGAAGGACAGATGGTGTAAACCCTCCATGAATCACCACTGCTCACTTCATTACTGGAAATACGTGCTTATCTTGATTTGCGCTCTTCACGGTAAAGCAGAATATCCAACACCACACTGGTTCACGCAGGCAATGGAGTATTTTTCACTCCTCGGCTGCATCCCTGAGACCTCAACTTTGTCATCGGATGAACAGGGGAAAACACACAGCCTCCTCTTAACCCGGTGTCTGCTGCAGCCATTGGTGTCTGCATGTAAGATGAGATGAGAAGGCACACTGTGAATCAGCAGACTGTGTCCCTGTGACAAGGGCCCGTCCCTGAGAAAGAGCGCCTGGTCTTTTTATTAAGGAGTGTTACTGAGAACACTGAAAAGTCAGCACCAAAAAGAACAAAATACGTATGATGAGGAAACAGCGGGTTCAAATGACAGGATAAGGTCTCGGTCTACGTATTTATTCATGGCAGGATCTCAATCAACGCACTGCAATAAAATGAGTAATTATTGTGAGTCACGTCACTAATTACATCTGGTACACAAAAAGGCTTGTGCAGCACCACATATCGAAGTGCGCTGTGAACTCATCCAGTATGGAAACGGCTCACAGAGGAGCTCTTGTTACTGGTACTGGGGCAGTCCTGAAAAAGATAGGGGTTTAGAAATGTCTATGCCATTTCTCTCTCATTACGTTTTTTTAAACATAAAAGAAGATGTGTTGTACAGCAATGGCAATATAACTGCCTATGTAGAGACTTGAGCATTTGCCTTGGACAGGCGACACAAGGGAGAATTGTGATGAGAGAGCAGGGGAATTGGCCAAAATAAGCTGCTTTCTTCTATGACAAGTAGAGAGAGCCAAGATGTGTCGAATCTGTCAAAATGTTCTAAGATAAAGTTTGATTTTTCCATACCATAGTAAAATAAAAAAAAAGAGATGGTTCAGATGCAGGTCAAATTGACTGAGGGAATTTCGGGGAACCGAAAGAGATTAAAGTTAGCTAGTCATCTCTTAGATAACAGATCTACCTTTTATTGTGTAAGAGACACTCAAGTCTTCTCAAACTTTGTAAAATTTGAATGAGTTCTTCATCCAAGAATAGGATTAAATTTATAAGCTTTTCCCCTAACTTTGGGGCCTGGTAGTTAACTACCTTGAAGACCATTTGTGCTTTCCTACAAGGGTACCTCTTGTAGTAACTTCAGACAACAAGCAAAGAACTAGACCAAACATCGCCTGTGACTTCAGCTTTATTGCACGGTCGTTTTCATAACTGAAGTCACAGCACATGGCACAATCTAACTTTAAATACGGAAACAACACATGAAATTCTCCTCTGCCATACACTCACGTCAACGATAATGACAGCGAAGGCAAGTCAGTGACACTGCCACTGAACAAGAGTGAGTGTGAAAATAAGCAGATTCGATGTCATTTGGCACGTGGGACCTCTACCCATGGAACTCTAGAAAGAATACTGAGTTTTTTACATAACCCTTCCTTTAATACCTGTTTGAACATTTTTTTTTTTTGTACATTTAACTCATAGCCTATTCATGTAATTCAATTTCTATACAAGTAAGATTTATTGCATGATGTCTCTGTTTATTTTAACAGCCAAGGAAAAAAAAAAAAAAAAGACAAAGCAAGACAAAAAAAATACATATACAGAGAAGATAAAGTCTAAAAATGACCCCCAAAGACTTCAATTTGTAAGTTAGGTATTTGCCTTTCAAAACAACCAAAGTTGTCAATTTGACCAAATGTAAAAATACCAACTTTACTACTAAAGATAAGACAGAATTTTATTTTTAGTTGACAGTCTTCAAAAGTGAGTTAAGTGTTTAGATCTCCAGTGTGAGACAATTGAAGGGGAAGAATTTTCACATGGTTGGTGCTTAACACTTTATAAATTAGTGTTCTTTAGGATCCATGAAGCTGTGAAAGCCACAAATCAGTTACTTTTTAGAAAATCTGACCCACAATTTAGTGAAAATTATGCAACTATATATAAACACTGAAGAGATTTCTGTATGAGTTTTGCATATAAACAAAAATAAACCCACAGTTCTCTCTCTCTTTTTTTTTTTTTTTTTTTTTTAAATTCTTTACCTCTACTTCATTTTGCAAGTAGCTTTCATTCCATGGACACCACCAAAGATCCAATCAACTATTTGAGCATAAACCGTTGCCTACTAGACTGTCATCAGCACAAAGTCCCCCAAATAATAAATGAACTTTTTATTAACTGTGGTAACATTAACATTACAATGAGGGATTGTTTAAAAACAAGTTGTACCGCTGTTACTCAAGAGCTCAAAGAAAATGGTTCTCAGTTCCTTTATTTTTCCTTGAGGGTAACCACAGGGGTTGCATTAAATCTTTTAAAATATGTTGACAGTTGAATAAGTGCTGCTGTTGCTCTGGTGACATTTTATGCTTTTTAATTGTCATTAATGAAGCTGACTGATACTTTCTTAAAAGTGCTTTACGTGTTCTAGTAATTTTATGACAAAAAGAGGAACAAAACCGTCTGCAAATTAGCCTTGATCCACTTCTCATATGGAATTTTCACCGGAGACAATGGGGGAATCTGCATGGGAAACATCTGCTTGACCAGCCATTTTGGGTAGGAATGCATGAAATGTTCCCAGTAGATTGTGAAATTATCACTTGGTTGTGCACCTCCACATAAATTCAAAGAAGATTTTTTTGAGCGTAATTTCAAGAATAAGCCCTGGAACTGCTTTGGCTAACTCAGAATCCGATGTTAAAACGGCATGGCCCAGCATTTTAGGGTTGCAATAAAACCCCAAATGTAAAAGTGAGTTGGAACAAAATAAAAAGTCTGATGCTATCCTGCAGTCTAATAGCTCCTTTCTTATTTTGATAATCCTCCCACTGATCCGAGAAAGGTTTCGCCCCTGTAAAGACTGAAGGATACAGCTCCCAATTATCCATTCAGGAACACGCAGTAACAAGGAGGAACGCATACAGCTTGAGAAACAGCAGGCACTGTACTTGGTAGTTCATAAACAGATAAGCGGAGTCTTTTGCTATGGGGAGAAAATAAACTATGGTGCTTTAAACTATGATGGGTGATTTAAGCAGATTAAGGAAGATCTATTGCGGGGACAAGGAGCCAGAAGAGGTAAGAGGAGGGGGGATGGTATGTCAGTAATGCAGGGAGACGTGTCAAGCCCTTTGCTTCCCCCACCCCAGGTTCCCTCGCTCTTGCGTGCTCCACGGTAACACCGCAGATGATTCCCCAACACCACCGCAGCTCCTGCGCCACAGGCTTCACGGCTGTGCAGTTTCAGAATCAGAAAAAGCTGGAGCCATCTTTCTTTCCTCAACTGCAGCGGCTCTTCAAGTGACGTTGTACACATATGGACGGTCTGAGCCACCACAGTTGAACAGGAGAATTAGGTTACAACGCATCATTCCAAGCGAACTGAGGACCCTTTTGCCTGATCCTCCGTAAGCCTGATGCCGTGGATAACCACGCATACCTGCGCAAAGCACGCAGGTCAGCTCCAGCCTGGTCTTTCCTTTCATCCAAGTAAATGTCTACGCAAGGTACAACGCAGTAGAAATCAGGCCTCGGGGTTCCGTATGGCACGGCAATTTCCGAGAGGCTCAGGGTGCGGACAGCAGTAAGTTCCACACTCATGTCAGACGCGCATTTAACAATCTCGGCTAAGTCATGAACTACATTTTAATTAGACAAGGGGCCAGGCTTTTGATTTCAAAAATAGAAATTAGGGTTGCAGTCCTTCATCCATTGAAGTTAATTGCAAAATCCCTATTATCAGGCTCTTGAGGTATTACCCAGGCTTACTTTTTAATTACATTTGATTCTTAATGAAGTAGATGGCAAAGAGAAAAGCAGCCCGTGATTCAAACGATTCGCATTTTTATCTTTCGTGATGAACAACAGAATAGGTCAAGATACTTGCTGGATTTTCCCATGAGAAATGCTGCGATGTGAATAAGCTCAATTGACTTGGTCCTGAAGGAGCAGGTTAGCTTTGAAAAGCATCACTCATTTTCTCCTCCTGTATACATTCTACCCCCAAAACTTATGCAATGTAATTACAGACACCAAGCCAAATCCAATTCAGAACCTGAAAAATATCATGCAAGTACCCTAGGCTTGAATGACTTGCATTTATTGTGTCATGTCATTCAAAACATAAGGGGTCCTAATTATAGTTTTATTTTCAAATGATGCACTTCAAAAGAGTGACAATTCTCCATAAAAACTAACAACTTCTCAGGGCATGGAGACAGCCAATAACTCGATATTTCTACACGATTTAAAATCAATAAGATATACTCTTTCTGCATAAGACGCTTCATGTTATCACACTGAGCAAGAGAACAATACGAAGTTTCACCTTTTTCTCTTATGTCGGTATCCACATAAATAAATGAAGATTTCTAGAACAGACATTCATACTACAGGCGGGGCCATCACCTTGTTATACACAACAACCTGCAAACTCTTTTCACCTAATGAAAGCTGTTTCTTACCATCTGGAAATTGGGCTTAAAAATAAAAGTACTGGTTTTATATTGTATGAAAAGTTCAGCCCTTTATTTCAGACATTACTTGTCATATTATAAAACGCATAATTAATCTCTTACTTTTACAACTTTCAAAGATCCATTAAAAATCAAGGACTTTAAAATACGATTTTATTTTTTTTAAAGGTTGAATGGCGAGGCAAGTATTAGAGAGAGCAAAATGTCAATTTTAAGGCAATCGGGGAGTATCGCAAGGCTCTGGTGACACTTATTTTCCCCTAACTTTTGCTGAGGCTAGACACTCAGTTTTAACCATTCAAAGCATCACTTTAAAGACGAAGGAGAGGACACAGGACACACAACTACTGTCCATGATACCGGGGAAGCGAGCTGCAGCCGAGGCAGCCCAGCAGGGGCACAGTCAGGACGGGAGAGCTGAGGCTGTCCCCCCAGGGCTGGGGTGGGGTGGCAGAGCTCTTGGGGCCTCTCACCAGAGGAAAGGGTCACTGTGACATAAAGCCGTCATAACCCCTTTTTAAAGGGAGGAGGGACAACCTCCTTTCAGACAGGGACAGAGAAAATAAGGTTTCAATTCACCCAGACATTATTTTTTTTCCTAAATGCCTAGGTTTGGGGGTTTTTTTGCCCTATGGGTGGTTCTGTGTTTCAGAGCTGCAGGATACCTGTGATGACCCCAGGAACGAAACACAGATCTCAGGTTAAAACCGTTTGCCCCTTATTACAATTCTTTCCCATTCCCAAGGCTGAACACAGCAAAACCTGAACACTTTCCTACTTCATGCTCATACCAGCGGTCGGGGGAAGCCTGGACTACTCTCAAGGCCGCCACGGACACGATGAGGAAATCTGGATCAGTCTATTTTGCGTAACTGTGACAAACCTGCAGGTGTAAAAACCACAGCCAAACTTGCTTCTGCGTCGAGTTGTGTAGAATCGGCAATATCTATACCAAGTCAGTGTTACTTAAGCAAGGAAAAGAAACTCCCACCTACTTCTTCATTTGGCAGCTCCCTCTTAGAATGCAGTTTCTGCTATTGCTTTTACTGGAACCACGCCAATTTACACCTATTAAGTATCACGCTCATAAGTTTAGGGCCCTATACTCCACAATATACAATATCTTGTAAGTTCTCAGTCTGCCTTTTGATATTTGTAGAAGGTCTAACTTGGCATGTCTCCTCCTGGATGTCTCTCGGACTCAAGAGTACATAGTCATGGCCATGGCTGCAAATAGCAGTTTGAGATACTTCCTAGTTACTATTATCTTTAAAGTGATTTTTTTTAAAGACTATTCAGAGCACACAGAATATTCCCATGGCAGGACACGGCAGTTGCAGGACATCCCTCCACTTGTGAGCCATACAAACCATCCCACAGCAGACAGTACTGGCGCAGGGAGTAGGAAGCCCTCATGCCTCAAAGACAATCGCAGAAAAGGCAGAGGGCTGAAGAAAGCTAAAGCCCCTATACAGAGAGATGGAGAATTTCTGTTCAAATCTAACAGAACTGGTAAGCCCAGAGAATACACATTCTGAAGTGGTGCCTAAAATCAGTATTTAAAGCAGGGATTAATACGAGAAGAATAAGCTGCTTTACTGTTAAAGTAATACTGGGGTAATGGCAGCAATAAAGTACCGCTCATCACCGCAGAAGTGATGAGCACCTTTCTTTTGAAAATAATAATTTTGATTGCTTGTTTCCAGTATGCAGACATGGGTGATTGCTACACGCAATACATCCAACACATTGTACAAAGCGCACAAGGAAAGATATTTTGTCCAAGAACTCCATGCCTTGCTAACCGTCTTGGTAAACCTTCAGGCAGCCTGATTTTCAGAGTATGAAGCGTCTCAGTTGGGCACCGAATGAAAGCAACTCAAATCATTAATAACTTCCACTACATGCCATGAGCTATCATCTTTCCCGAACAAAACTAAGGATAAGAAGTAAAACCTTTGGTTGTTAGTAAGCCATAACAACTCTGAAAATAAATAGAAGGTACTATTAATTATGTATCTATAGCTATAGTAGCAATGAACTTCAGGGGAAAATCAAATTTAGCCTGACAGGTATCTCAGCAACACAAACCAAAAATAATAATTGTGGACGCAGATCGAAAAGCCAATTTCTACTCAGTTACTGAATTTAAGGGGGAGAAGAAAATGTTCAATCATAACATTTACTTAAGAATGTTTATCTTCTTTCTTACCATTGAATGTTAGAAACACCCTTGCTTGAGGCTGGGAAGATCCTTTTACACTGCTAGAGTAAATAAATATCCCAATCAACACGTGCAGTGCAAGAAATGCCATCTCTTCAGATCTGCAACTTAATATCCAAGAAAGGAAACCTGAAAGACAGAGATATCCCATTACCGTTGTTATACAATTTTGTGGAGCAAAACCATCACTACAGAAAGATCTGTGTTGGAAAGCTCTTCCAGCTGAAGCCATAATATATGATAATGTGAAGGAAGTACAGCACTTCTGTTTTTTCTTTGTACATCTGAAAATGGTTTTCTCCAGCAGTCTTCTGTGTTGGCACAGAAGGAGCTCTCTGCCGATTAGTATGAACCAACAGAGTCTGAGTTTTGGCTAAGGCAGACTACAGCATTAGATTCAGTTTATTTAAATAATGACAATTCCACCTGCTGGAAAAATAATTATACTAAATGTCAAGGCAGAGCAAAGCAAGGACAGGAGATAAAGTTTCACAAATAAAAAGCTGGCTGATATTTTTAGACGTCTCTCCTTACTTTACATCATATTTGATCTCTCTCATGTTTTGGGGGGGCAGGATTAGGTTGTTTGACTTCAAATGTGTTAAAAGAAAAAAAAAAAAAAAACAACAACAAAACCAAAAGGTGCTTGGAAATGAGCTTTAAGGTTTAGTAAGTTGAATGCTCAAACAGCCCTCTACATCTTCTTTTAAGATGAAATCCTGACTATGTAAGTCACCAACTTCAAAACCATTGAAACCAAAAGTATTTCAACATGCTTGAAACTATTAGTCAACATTTTTTTTTTTTGGGGGGGGGCGGGCTAGCTCCTTTTGGGATACTTCCCTGCTCTCACAGACTTCTACAGAACACTAACAATAGCCAGTGTTGGGCAGTGCACTACACTTGATACTTCTGCTACCCCTCCTGCACATCTGCTGAATCCACATTCAGTTCAGCTGCTGAGAAGACTGAGCTCCTCAGAGAATCAGAAAACACCCCAAAACAAACCTGCATCTTCTCTTAGCTTGAGCTTGAGCTCACTGGAGTCCGTAGCACTTTCCTATCAATTCCAGTGGTCTTTGGGCCAGACCCATAAAACCCAGCAGACATCAGAAGCTGAACATTGCATATCTATAATACTCCTAAACTGCGTCTCTTCAAAAATTGTGAAGTCCAAATCTCATTTCACCTATGATAACAACTTTTTTCTTCAGCTCAGCTGCAAAAGTGAGAATAAAACACACTCTCATGTTAGGCCCATTCTTCTTCCCTGCTCGAGTATTTTTTTTTTTCCCTTTTGTCATCAACGGCCCTTCTACTAGGCACCACTTATCGGTTAATCGGGTGATATATTTGATTCTATGGTAACTGGAAGCACTTTGACGGATACAACCCCCACAGCTAGAAGACAGCATTAAAGGCCATACATTTATTCCATGAAGAGTTTTGTTTCCTGTGTAATCATCTTGCACTTTACCTCAGCTCTGCTCTAGCACTACAGTCCCTCCAGTGGAAGCCAATATTTCTACATGCTTGTTCGGTCCGTCCCTCTGAGATTCACACCTGTCCCTAAAAGAACCGGCTGTAACCACCAGAGCATGGCAGGAACCAGCTGTCAGACAGGGATGACTTTAGGTCAACACCAATTTGGGCTGGATCCACACCACTGACTTAGCGGTAAAAGCCCAGTATCTCATTACTACCTCTGTCATTCCCTATTCGCTCCCTGTAAATCGTTTTGAAAGGCTTCTCTCTGCACGAGAAGTTCGTACTAAGTTGGGGGTGGGATGGAGAGCGCGCCAGTGAGCGCACAGCTCTGCAGCCCACGCTTTAAACTCTCCTTGGCAATTTGCTCTGGAGTACTGAGAAATGCATGAAGATCAAGTAATGCTACAACTCTGCTAATTGACAAAACCACCAGTGTCAGGAATTTGCCAGCTACAGATCTGGTCTACAGGAGAAACATATCCATTCTGGCCCAGTTCCAAATTATCTGTAAGGGTCTGTTCACTAATAAAATGATAGTTGCAGAGTTTTTCGCCAAGAAAAATTTTTAAACAGGCTGCACAAACTCTAATATTAATTCTGCTTTGTGGGCTTTAAATTTAAAACCTTGTGACTAGCCCATGAGATATCCTTTAACCTACCCCTCTTCTGAGAGAGAAATGCCATTAAATCCTGATAAAATTTCTTTGTCAGGCCAAAACAAATAGCCAATCATACTGAACATGTGCAGTATTAACAGATGCAATGGGATTAGTTTTTTTACAGTAGTAGCACTATGCTTTCTTTTCAGTAGAGATAAAAAGTCAAAGAGGAACAAGTGTGTCGCTTTCTCTTTTCCCTTAAATGATATTATAGGAAATAATAATAATAAAAAAAACCGCTTTCAGCATTCTTTCCCTCCCACTCTCATGCCTCCTGCCAATTCTAGTGCAATCAGTGACAGGAGTGAAACATTGCTACATTTCAGTGCTCAAATTGCAGATCTTCACCGTTAACACAGAAGTGACAGGCAAATATAAGATTCAAATTCTGAGCTGCATGGTTCCTACCCAGCTGTTAGACACATAAATAATAAACGCATATTGTGCCAAAAAGATACCTCAGGGTGTCTGACGCGAGTTACCTAACGGAAACTGGTTTCATTTCAGAGATTTACATACCTGGTAACCGAACACAAACTCACTGCAGGTTTGAATCTCTGTTTGGGCTTATATCCCAGTTCTGAATTTATCTCCGTAAGTCATGATACTATATTCAGCATGTCCTGTGCACATGATCTCTGCTGACAACCCACAGACCGAAAACCTTTCAAGTACTTTTAAAGAATCTTTTAGGACAGACAAAAAGCAACGTCTAATTACATTTCTGCTCTTGTAGCCTATTCGAACTGTAAACAAACTGGCAAACCGCTACTAAAGTGAAGTGGTGAAGTTTTCCTGCCACGGAGGTCGCTTTCAGCATGCTGTATTGCTTTTGGAAAGTATTGTATAGCCTTACTGTAAAGTGCCGTGCAGGTGTCATGCGCTACAGCCTGAGTCCTGCCCTTAAATCCTGTAAGGAAAATCATTCAGCAGAAGAAGAGAAAGGGGAAAAAAACCAAAACAAACAAACAAACAAAAAAACCAACGGCCAAGCACAGACTATGTTAATCTGGAAAATATCGCTTTAACTTTCTGTGAACAGTAGGAAAATTCAACCATCAAACACATTTCACATCTATTACAGCAAAGAAAGAACTTTCAATTATGCTTACCCAGCTATTGGAGGAACCAGTAATACAGATTTCTATCTGCTTTCTATCAGTTTATGGACTCCGCTCCTTTTAAGAGAACATTTTAATTCCAAACCTGGCTCACTGCGCGGGAAGGGGGGGGACACGAAGAAAAAAAAAAAAAAAAAAAAAAAAAAAAGAAAAGAAAAGTCTCTCCTCCCGGTGGTTGCAAAGGTACTGCCGGCTCCTTTGTAAAATAATCCCTATAGCTGGACTCGTAAGGCACCGGGAGCGCTGGTCCCCAGCCCTCAATGAAGCACCTGGGAGTGAATGGGAAGTGCCCGGGCGGTGACGGTGACGGTGAAGGTTTTGGTTTCCAGTTACCGGCGCTGCCCCCCCCGCCCTCTCCCTCCTCCTCCTCGTCGCCGCCGCCGCCGCCGCGCTAGCCAGGCGAGGCTCGCCGGCCCCCGGCGCATCATTAGCTGAGCAAATAGGGGCTGGAGCTCATAAATAACGGCGAGGCCACACCCCGCCGAGCGCCGCGGCGGCCGCCCGGCCCGGCCCGATCCGACCCGCCCCGGGCAGCGCGGGGCCGCCGGTTCCGCTCGGCGCCGCGGGGCAGCGGGTACAACGCAGTCAAAGGGTTTTTAAGGGGAACGCACACACAGACACACTCCCCCCTCCCCTTCCCCCCGGCTTGCCCCCGTGGGGGGGGGCAGCGGCAGGTAGTCTCCGACCCCCATCCGCGCAGTTTGCGCGCCCAGCGGGGCTCGCTGGAAGGAGGGAGGGAGGGAAACTCGCCGGGAAAGTTTTTGGCCCCCTCCGGGCGGGCCGGCCCGCGGCTCCCAGCGCGCCCCGAAGGCAGCGGACAAGCCCGGGGGGAGAGGGGGTCCCCTGCGGGGAGCGGGGTCCCGGCGGAGAGCGGGGTCCCGGGGAGCGGCGGCGGGTGGAAGGGTTCCGGGAGAGCGGGAGCTTTCGGGGGAGACCGGTAGATGTCACTGTGAAGAGAGGGAAGGAGTCGGGGTTGTGGTGAGGAGGAAACCGGGTCACATCCAGCACCGGTCAGAGGGGTTGCGTGGGGTTTGGTTTGTTTATTTTTATTTTATTTTATTTTAACCCGTAAATTATTTCCTCGATTTCAAACTTTAAAAGAAAATGAGCAAAGAAGAGTAAGAAAGGAGCGCTAGAGCAGTAGTTAGGATTTGTAGTTCAGTCTCCTGATCGCTCCAGGAGTTTTACCACAAGCTTTCAGGAGCTCTTTTGCAGTTTAGGACACTGGGAGCTGCCCATCTTTTCCCCAAGACACCAAGCTTGTCGCAGACTTTCTGGTTTTGGTGAGATTTGTGCTCTTATGGCAGTCGGAGAGCTTTGAAAATTTTACCCAAGGTGTCTTGAAAATGTGAACTGCACCATCGCTCCATTAAAAACACTACAGTTTTCCAAACAACAGTATTTGGGCTCTGGGTTAGGTTTTCCTAAGTTGACTTGCAAGTTATATTCTGTTCTGTTCTAGCCTGGCCTGCTGGGTGCAAACTTCTCCTGAATCAAGATTTCCACTTTCGCCGGGAGAGGTGGTCTGTGATCCGGCTGAGGCCGTGCAGGTTGCGCGGCAGGCAGCACAGCCATGCCTCGTACCGTGACAGCAATACTTCAAAGGAGCACATCTCATGATGCTCTTGCAGCCCTGTCTCACAGGCAGAAGTATGTTAACGAGTAAACAAGTACCCACAATGAATCAGTGCACATGCTCAAGTTACAACTTTGTTTCCAGCGATTACACACTCTGGCCATACTAACCAACGCAGGCAATAATACTAACGCGTTATCGCCAGAGAGCAGGGAGTAGCCTGAACGCAGTGCCTTTACTAAACATACTCTGTATATATGTGGGGGTGTCTTTATGGCCTGTGCCTATAGGCTACTTTTTGTAAAAACTCATCTGCGTGAGTTAGTGTGGCACATATTTCAAAGGCTGTTTCTCCCCCAGGCTTCAGTGCCAGCCTAGCAAAGTTAGTGCTTTCTTCAAGCAATAAATTCCAGTATTATAAGGCACTTATAACCCCAGAGAACACAAAAGTATGGGAATTTCAACTGATGCCAGAGAAGAAATTGGTCCAGAATTATGAAAACTTGACCGGCTTCAGATCATATCTTGAGGATGAATTACCTGATGCCATCAGATGAACTAAACTCTCCAAATTATGAGTCCTTAAAAACATTGATGCTCTTCCAGTTCTCCTCCTTAACACAAGTAAACTATGCAGAAATGCGTGAACATTTGCTGTCCTAGAGAGCAGTTAAGCTAAGCCATCAGAGAGCTTGTTCTCTCACTGGGCAGGCAGCGTGGCTGTGAACATGATGCTGCTCATCCTTGAAATGTGGAGATGTTCAAATGCCTCAGTCTGACGGCAGCACCCTGGCAAAAGGAGAAGTCACTTGTCTGCTTTGGAAAATCCCAACAACTAAATGCAATTAGAGATCATCACACCAAGCAACCGAAGTGAATCAGCTAATTCAGTATTTTCCCTCTTGCTGTGGTCTACACAGGATGATTCAGAGGAGAGTGCACAGAAAACCACAAAGCAAATGCAAAATGACATCTCTTTTAGGAAAATGTGGGGACGTGTGATGGGTGGCAATACCAGTCAAAGAAAAAGGAGACTATTACCATGAAATAGCAACACTGAAGATTATGATGATTCTGACTGTCCTCCCCAAATATTTTTGCCTCAATTAAAAAAAAAAAAAAGTAGTATGATGACTCTACTTTTTCTTCTTAAAGTTCAGAATAACAGTCTTCTAGGTGAGATCACAAACATGTGCTCCTAATAATATAGCATTAGAAAAAGACAACAGAAAGGATATGCTCAAGCATGAATCAACATCAGCATTAGTTAAAGTCACTTGTGTTTGTCAGTGCTTTTGTACGTGTGGACACTGGGGAGCCATCTGGCTATCTGCATTTCTTTTTCACATGTGCTAGCTACAGCAGAGATAAAAAGGTAAAATGGAACATTGAGGAAAATTATGGGGCTTTCCGACACTCCCTCAAGGACTTTGGGTTTATAAAATAGCAAATGAACTACAAAGAGACAAATGCAAAACTTTAATCTGTGAGATACCATCGGACTCGTATATCTGTTAGGCAAAGCAAGAGTATGCTAATTTTAAAAACAAAAACGCAAATTGAAACAAGAATAAGCTTGCCATATTGATTTATTTGTTTTCAACATGTGCATATGTGCAGGTCAGAGCACGATAATTAACTTTAAAAAGCGGTTTGAACTTCACAGCTGGGCTGAGTGAAATGGTTAAAAGTTTTACTTTAGACGTTTTGTAATAGCATGTATTAGCTTCAAGCAAAACTCATGGAATGGAAATTACTTCTCCAAACTATGAGGTGGGGTTTCAATATTTACTGGCATGAATCGGCCCTGTGAGTGAAACGAAAAGTATGCAAGACACTCGCTTTCCAGGCTGTGTATTTTACGGGCTAACACAGGGATGAGGACAAGGAAGTCGGACTCTGCTCTGCAGCTGATTTTTAATCATTCCTACAGTAACACAAAGCATACAAAGTGGTGTACAGTTTCCCTCTAGTTCTGATTTGGTGCGTGTGAGATTTCTAACGAAGCGCAGTGACTCCAGGCTGCGTCCCACGTGTCGGGACAGAGTCAGGCCCTCCGTCCCTGCATCGGAGTCGGAGCACTTCGGACTCTTGCGGTGTGATCTGAGCAGGCAAACCCTCATGGCCAAAACAAACAGATGCTGATTTTGTTGTATCTGTGCATGGTGTTTGCTTCTTACCCAAACAAATCATCCTAATGGACCCAGGCCTAGCTTTAGACCTAAACACTGACTGAAGCCAGGAAGGAGAAAGACAAAAGTGGATTCGGGTGTTTACTTCCCATTTTGTTTTGGGGTTTGGCTTTTTTTTTTGTTTTGTTTTGCTTTGTTTTGTTTTGTTTCTCCCCACTTAGATTTTAAGCTCCTGAAAAAGTGAACAGATTATAGGAGACAGTAGGACCAGAAGGAACACGGGTTTGAAAGAGGGAAGACAAAGAAAAGAAACTAAGATGGATGAAGATGTCAGAGAAGGAAGACAGGAGCCTCCTGAGAGACAGTTGGATGGTTAAAGACAGCATAGTGGAAGAGAATCAAATAATTTCACTGGGTTGGCAACAGCTAGCCATTAAGAAGATCAACAGGCTCAATAATCGGTTTCTACTTGGAACACAAGCACAGGCTTAACAATTCAGACAAGATCAAACGCTAGCTAGTATAAAGAAAAATGTAGTAAAGGCGTGATAAACTGACCCTCAAATGTAGTCCATTCCTTCCTTGAATTATGTATACAGTAAGTGTCCAGATGCCAAGTTATGAGAGAAAATGCTATTGACTTCTGTTTCCTCTGTCCTCGTTTGTGAGTATCAAATCACCTTATAGAAATGGAAGGTCATTAGGTAATCCAATTAGTTCATCCTTCTTTATTTTTTTTTCTCACAGTTACAGGAACTGGGGAAAATATGAAATATATCAGCAGTTCATTGTGGGAAAGCTTATTAGGTGTTTGTTTTGAAGGTGTGCTAATATGAATAGCAATTTATATTCTTTTTTTTTACAAAAACTAGTCCAAAGATTCAAGAGATAGTAAAGATAAAGCTACTGGTGATACCACTGTGTGATCAGAGACGGTGTAAGGTCCTTGGACATAGTGTGCACTAACTTGCCAATGGGCTTATTCAGGTGGGTCAAATAAGGACTGCTCATGAAGAGAGGGGCTTCATCACCAAGGTCAAAGCCTTGCTGACCTAAAACTGCTGGCATGTAACTAACAAAGATTTGTCAAACCAAATTCATCAGTTTGCTTTTTACTACTTGAGGTTCCGTGAAAGTCCATTTGCAGGAGACAATTTGCCTTTTCACAGCTTAAGAAAAATCAGGTGCTCACGAGCAGGATCAGTGTAACCACATTAATGAAGCACAATTACCTGTATGGGAACAGGAAAACGCTGTGCTCTTACTTCGATAAACCTCCAGTTGTCTCCAGTCTAATAGATCCACCTCTGAATGGCTTTCCTGGAAGTCCGTGAGCCAGCACGTCATAGTGACCTCTGTCATTGAACACACTGTGATTTCTGTAAGGTCACCATCAAATAAGTACTTCTGTGTCTGTACAGAAGATGTAAGCTGATTCCTGGTATGCTGCCAGGCCTTCATACCTCCTCTTTTCAGTGAGGCAGCCACATTATTGCTGTTTCTGGGAGAAGCGCAGTGGTTTGGTCTGATTTCCCACCTTTTAGCTGTATGGCTAAATGAAGTCGGTGATATAACCAGAGTCACTGTGCTTACACAAAGCTGGGTTTGAGTTTTTAACAAATAAAACAAGTCATCATTATTTTGCAAGCTGATTAGTAAGAATATGTATTAGGAAAACTTGAATGAAAATGGGTGGGTCATTGAAGCAGCAAGGATGGCTTCAGGCCAAGCAAGCTATAAATACAAGAGAGCACGAGTGCATAGAGGATGCAACAATGTGTGATCTGTGTTTTGGAAGTACTTGGAATGAAGGTCCTGTGGTGCAAGGAGCTCTACAAACACACAGGGGAGTAAAACAGGAGCAGTTGTGGAGAAGCTTTTTATCCAAACAGACAAATAGAGATAGGAGGGGAGAAGATTACTGCAGGATAGAGGGGGCAGTGACATAACCTTGGGCATCGTGGCCATTTCCAGCATGATGTGCCACTGTCCAGCCTGGTGCTTCATCCATGGCTACCTTTTGCTTGATCCGTTGCTACATGCTGCAGTGCTCACAGCACTCAAGGGAGTCCCCTCACTCTGTTGGAAAGAGGTTTTGGGAAGGTAACTTTTTGCCAATGATTCAGCTACTTTAGTGTTTATAAAGCATTATGTGAATCACTGGTTTAAAAAAAAAAAAAAGAAAAAAGAAAACCAAAGAAGGCTTATTAGTTTTCCCCACACAGTCACAGAAGCCTGGTTATATAAAATTACCCACCCCCAGTCTGGTCCCAGATAATATAGCAGTGCAGTTCTATTTCCCACTGTCCTTCGTCTTCAAATGAAGAGTAATGACTGCATACCTTGCAGTCTTCGATTTGTTTTCTTCTCTGTCAGTACAGACTAAGCTTTACTGATCGTATTTGTCAGCTAATTGCTCACTGCTTATTGTCTGCATTCTGCAAGCAGTTACTTTGGAAGAGGAGAAAAAGGACCATTCTGCATATGCCTTGTCTGTCCCTAAACACGTCCTGGTCGTCACTGTCCTTATAACTTTCCCTAAGGAAGTTTTTCCCACGCAGAAGAAATTACAGTTAAAGAACTTGTGTCTCCAGATGAAAGAAGAACAAAACTAATTAAAAAGGTCATAATTTAAACCATGCATGCAAAGTAGAACAGTGGCTGAAACAATCTGAATAGTGCCCACTGTCCCCTGGATATGTCAAGCATCTGTGCGTATGGACCAGAAGGACACTGAGGAATGGACCGGGCGCCAGTGATGTCTCCTCTCCTGCTCATCAAACCTGATCTTTTTGTGTTACATCCTAGCTATCATTGGAGTTGGGATTTAAAACAAGATCTCTCAAGTGACCCACTATGATCATTCTTACCTTTTCTTTAGGAAACTGAAATAGCAGTGGCAATTTTAATGTAAATCGAAAGTATCCTGTAATTTCCCCAAGGTGGAAAACATTGAGATGCCATAGGATTCAAGTCCTAATTCTTTACCATAGTATTATCTCAGTATTAAGGAAGACATTCTTGCTTCCAGCAAAGTGTTCTTTTCCATTTCTTGAAGAAGCTGTCACGTTGTCAGCCATGAACCAAGGTTTGTCTCTGGAATCGCCATGGTACAGATGGTGGTGTACTGCTGCTTTAGCTGTGATACTGATCATTTTAGTGCTTCCTATATAGATACCACTGCATTCTTCTAAGGCCCTAAAGAAGATAGAATTGAACCTCTGGTCTTTATTGTGTTCTGTGTTGTATTCTTGATCGTGTGAACTTTCTTCTTCCTTTGTCACAGGTATTCATACAGTGTCTCCGAATGTTTGTGATTCATAGGGACAGGGGCTCTGTTTTCCTTTTTTTTTTTGCTGTCAGTGCAATAGATGTTTTGAAAGGGTCTTAAAATGCTTTTTGCAGTATATTAAGTTATCATATTTCAGTCATCAAAACCCTTCTTGAAAACTACCCCATAGTATTCATTAGAATGTGTTGCGTAAAAAGCAGGAGCAAACACTTGGCCTGGGTAGAGAAAGCCTGTGAAGCCAATGGATGTTCAGTGGGGTGTAAGAGAAGCTGCTGACTTCTTTGTACATTTTTGGGGCCTCAGGACAACCAGGATGTGGGTTAATTTAAAATAACATTAAGTCACCAGCTTAAAATCAAAGTTTATTAGTTAAAAAAAGGATAGAGAAGCAGTCATAGAATCTCACCTACTTATTTATCGGCTGTTGTGGATTAACAATATGTTTTATGCCTATTATTTTATTAATCACCCACTCAAAGTTAGCGCAGGCCTCAAGGAAGCACCTGACGCATGAGGAGTGCAACATCATGTAATCTAACACGGTGAATTAAGGGTCAGAATTTTCTATCATACTGAAAAGTTTCTCTTGCTTTAATTTGGTTCTTGGCTTCTTATTGAAAGAACTGCAATTTAAAGTAAGTCTACATTTAATTTTTTCTTGAACAACATAAACATTCCACTAAATATTTATCTTTTTTTCTATCAGACTCTCTCCAGAACATCAGTTAATTGAATCTTTATTTTAATCTAATAGCAGTAGTGTGTTTTAATCCAAGAAAGCAAAAAAAATCTATAGTTTGGATGGCAGCCATAACACAGTATCTTCTCCAAGATTACACCTTTATAACTTAAAATCAATTTATTCATAGTCAATTATTCAAAGTCAATTAGGAGGAAGAAAAGGCAAAAGAAAAACATGGAGTAGATGATACAAAATATTTCTTAAGAACTTTTTATTTGCTATTTTTCTACTGCTGTATAAAACACTTAACTTCTGCTACTTCATACAAATTTATCTCAATGTACTTCCAAAGTATTGTAAAATTGGAGACAAACATTTTCAGTAATATTTCACCACAGTCTTGCCTGTTTATTCATTACGGTTTACTTATATTACAAACACTTCCAGATATCAGTTAATCCTTTGTCGTCAATATCAATAAATATATGCATAAAATATACTTGCTCTTTGCTTTATATACACTCATTTTAATTTAGGAGTTGGCAAAGAACACTCATCAAAATGTTCTAAAAACGAGTTCCTTATCCTAATTGTTAAAAAAATGCTTCTAAGACTGATATTTCCTCTCAAATATCACAGATGTGGGGGAAGTATGAAAGAAAAAAAAAGTTAGTATAACTCATTATGACTGTAATATCATGCACAGCATATTTTTCTTTACCATTATTTTTTCCTTCCAGGATAAGTGTTGTTTTTCTTTTTTTTTTTTCTGAACATAAATTCATAATGTAAATGATCTTAAATGAGATAAATTTTGGGGAATCCCTAAATTTTGCCATAAGAGGGCATTATGCATGCACTTAAAATAGAAAATGCATCTCAACATAAGCACAGATATTTTAAGAAATGGCAATTCTCTACACTTATGTACCAAAGGAGTAAAAAATATGAATACTTCTGTAATTAGGAATACCTTAAATGAGTTACTAAGCCAGGCATAGTTCACTATCTTGGACTATCCAGGTTTACTGGATAGTCTGAAAATACAAGAGAAGACCAAAAAAGAGGCAAAGTGCTACTTTCGCAGTTTAGATATTACCACAGCAGAAGAAAAAGCCAGAAGTTGGTGGTTTGGCCTATGGACGCAATTCAGAAAGTATGCCTAGGCAGAGTTAACATTCAGCACTTGTTTATCCTCTCCATGCAAATGGCAGTTAAAGATACGTAGGGAAGATACGTTCCCTAGAAACAAGCACCTGGGCAGCAAAAACGAGACCCTTGAAGCTTTCTTATGAAAAAAGGACTGAAGGAAAATTAGAGCACGTGCGAGACAAAGGACATGAATTCTTAAGTTCCCGCTGAGAATCAAAAAAAAACCCAACAAAAAAACCTTAGCCTCTAACATTTTTTCTAAGTGATGCACATTGTGGGAATGGGAAGAATAAAGAGATGTGTCTTCTCAAAATAAGGACCTGAGAAACCTTAGAGATGGAAAAGAGTTGTCTCTTCTCCCCTCCCCACCAAAAAATTCGGAGTAGATGTTAGATCCCAAACCATAATGTAATGGCTTCTGCTAATGTCGATGAATGTTGGATTGTTTCCCAGACAGATAGAAAATCTTCGTTCTGGAACAAGAAAAGTTGTTAACAAAAAAATATGTGCTATGTGGGGTTTTCAGAGCCCTGTAAGCTGCGGTTGTGCTCTTCTTGAACAGAGACAGACTCAGGACCACAAATATTGGGTGTCTTGGGCAGTGGTTGTCTATGTCTTATCCCGTATGCCTGTTCTACCAGGTATTGCAAATGTCTCTAGACAAGTGTTTGGTTGCGTCATCCTTGTCCACCCCAATAAGCAACAGATTCTTTTCATTCTGGGTCTCTCAGAACATCATTTTCTGGCTTAATATTATTTAGCATATACCAAGGATGTATTTCATTGTCCTGTTTCCTGGAATTATGTAATTTATCACATGATCTCTACCTCTAAATCACTTTCACTAACAACTATAGGAAAAAACAATTTGACAACCAGAATACAAATTGCTTTCAGATACGTTTTGGATATCCTCCAGCTTGTCAGATCTTTTTTTCCATTGGCATGTAACAGAAAAGCACAGAGATCCAGCAGTAATCTGGTATTTTCAGAAATTCATAGTTGAAATGAAGAGCTGAATTTAGTCATCTGGGTATTTTTATGAAGAATTATTAATTAATTTTAAAAAAAAATCTGTAGCGGAAAGATGTATGGTCTTTCAATTTCAACCCACTTCATCATTGCATGGACGTTACATTAAGAGTTGAAAAGCCAGTGCTGCAGTTGGCACAAAAAAATATTATTCTGGTCAAGCCAGTAAGTCCATTGAATTATGAACTGATGAATAATTTATGTTAACACCTGCCTATCTTTATATGAACCAGATACATTCCCCAAGGCAATGATACCTCAGTATCTGTACTGGAAACCCTGTCATTAAAAATGGAAATCATATCAATGAAATTATGCATCTGCAACCTCAGATTTTTCACCTTCTTTCTGCTTTTGGAAGAATTCCAGGATTTTTGTAAAATTTATCAGGTAACAAATATTTGAAATTATGGACTACAGCCCAGATAAATTCCAACATACAAATTGGCAAACTTATTGGGAATACGTTAAAATCAGACAGCTCCATGGTGGGCAACTTTCAGGAGCATTTTGCTCCACTTGTGAAACCTTGACTTGTGGAACCACTTGTATGGATTCACATGTATGCCTGAACAAAATCATATCATTCTTGTCAAACATACTTGTCGTGTTTAGGCCGAATTGGCCGTTGGGGATGTGGGGCACCCCAGATGGGACCGACAGATGCTCCCCTCTGCCCCTCTTCTAAGAGAGAGGCCGAGGAGGGAGAAAGAGACTTATGAGTTTAGAAGGAGCTAAACTACTTTAATGAAATATTAATAATAAAATAAAAAAGGAAATAATTAATTTTATACCATATCAAGCTCCCGAGATGACAATCACGACACCGGCTGGCACTGGGGCAGTCCCAGGCTGGACTCAGTGATGGACGGGAACTGGATTCTGGATCTGGATTCAGGATTGGGATCAAAGGCAGATGAACAGAGAGAGTCCTCAGACGTCGGCCATTGAAGGAAGAGTGCTGACCCTTTGATCCCTCAGCTTTTATACTGAGCATGAGGCAGATGGGATGGAATAGCCCGTTGGTCAGTTTTGGGTCACCTGTCCTGTCCGCTCCTCCCCACAGGTGGCACCCCACTATGCTTTTCTGCTTCCGACCCTCCAACGGGGCAAATAACAGAGTTGGTTGGCCATGGGGGTTATAGCAATAAGTATAAGCAGGAGCCTCTCTGCATCCCATGCCTGGGCATCAGCTATCAACATCGGTCTTATCACTCTGAGAGCGAGCCGTGTCTGCACAATATGCTGTTAACTACAGTAGTCAGAAGAGGCCCAGCTGAGAAGCAAAGTAACTGAACAGAATTGATCCTGTTTTACCTCAAAACTGCTCCTCCAAAATTCTTCCCATTTTTCTGTAACTTTGGGGGTCCTTTGTCATTATTGCTGTGATTATAATTATTACCCACATACTTGGAGATCTAAAGCTGTAGAAGTTTGCAGTTACATGTAAATAATTGGAAAATTATAGTCACTAACAGGGAATTATACTGTTGAGTGTCGGGCCTTTTAGGTGCAACAAAGTCTGATGGAAAGGCAGGCGCTTCCTCCAGAGAATCTGACACATCCTTCCGTCTCAGCTGGAGATGGGCGTGCAACAGTGTCTGTGCCTGTTTGGGAGCAAGGAGCCTTCTGCCAGGCAGTTTTCTCCTTTATTTTACTAGCAGGCTTAGGTTATCTTTTACTAATAATAGTAATAATAAAAAGGCAGCGTACCTCCTCTGTTGTTTTAGTTCTCTCTTTAGCACGAACGCTCTCCATCTTGGGAGCACACCTTAGGCACAGGTTTCAAGGTTTTCCAGTATTTTACCAGTACCTTTAAACACACAACTGCTTCATGAAATGTTATTTTAGGCAGTTTGTTAGAAAACGGGCAGGGTAGTCAGGTATGAAAGAGCTACCACTTTTCCTCTCTTGGAAGAAAACATCCCTTGAAGACTCCTTGGCTTCCATAGGCCGGCACATACGCTTTCCTTCCACCTCTTGTGGCATCACTCGGAAGGAAAGTTGCAGCCTTCCACATGCTTCAAACTTGTACAAAGGTGCCCCATTCTCCTATTTCTGCCCGGTTTCTGGGACAATAGTTTTATTCAGGTTGGGCCTGGTCAAAACCAAGATGAGATTACAAAGGAGTATTTTCCATTCACTGCTGTAAGGTTTCGGATTAAAAGCAAGCAAGCAAGCAAAGAAGCAACTTTTATTTTCTCCCTCCAGCTAAAACCTGATGTAAAAGCAGAACTCTTCTGTTTCACAGAAGTGTCTTCTGTGATCCTGATGGTTAATTCCTGTCTGTCACAACTTCACCTCCATTCCTCTGTGCCTTGACTTTACCTCCCACAGAAAAGGAGACGAGGAGACTCCCTCGCCACATTCTTTCTCTAGCGTCTCTATTTGAATAGGAAACTTTTCAGAAAGGATCTGTTTCTCAATGCGTTCTTCACCTAATGCCATATTGCCTTTAGGTGGAGTCTTACAACTAATCCATTATGACTGAAAGCAAACACTGGAGAGCTTTTAAGAAGCCTTCAGCAAAATCCAGTAACACCAGAACATACCTGTGTTTTTGATGTTGTACAAATCGACTTTGCTGGAGATAGTGTCACACTTTTGCTGCATTTGTATGAGACATCCTTTCAAATCAAGAGAAGGCATGAAGTTACGAGCCTAGCTAAATTTGAAAGGAGTCACTGCAGAAAAAAGAACATTTACCAAGAGTATGTTCTGTCATCTTTCAAACCCTGTCTGTGAGCATTCAAAGAACAATTCTGATACGCAAAAAAAAAAATCTTTTAAAGTGCAAATGAATGTTTGTGAGCCCCCACAAAGAGCCTCGGGACTTACTCCTGCTTATCTTCATCTTTGGGTAATGACTGGTTAAAATATTTTTGAATAATGAGGGCATTATCAAAAATCAAGTCTATTCTCAAAAGATGCATGAAAAGAAAATGGAGCTCAAGTTGTTGAATACATTTTTCATTCTGAACAGTTTGTCAGAATCTATTTACATCTTTGAGGGGATGTTGATTTCATAGTTGTTTTTAAAATACACACTCACTTTGTAAATATTCAAAGATGCTAATTTTCTTTTCCTATCATAGAAACTAATTTTTTTACAATAATCTTTTTAAAGCATCTTTGTTACTGGAGAATTATTTTGGCTCTTGCTGCTGACTACTTCACACCTTGTTTGGTGGTTTACACAGGTGCAGGGCGATGTAAATTGCAGTCAAAAGAGGATGATTTAATTTTTAATTTTATGTTCCCTTTGCACATTCACAATAAGCGGAAAACATGTTATTTCCATATATGGCATTAGTAATTTCTTATGACACAGGAACCCAGAATTTGTACACAGGACAACTGCTTTCAGTGAGCAGATGCCTCTCTGCACACAGACTAAATAAAAGTAACTTTTATATAGGATGTACTAGTATGAGGGAAACAAACAAAAATTAATTTTGGATTTTTTTATCACTTAGATTACTTTTGGGGGTTATATCAGCTGATATTCCTAAAAAATAAACTGCAATATAACATTGAAGGGAATTCAGAGTAAGAAGTTCACTTTCTGAAAAAAATCACAATCATAATGTCTAGTTATCATAAGCTCTAGAGAAGTTAGGAATAAAGTATGTTTTGCTAGCGTTTACAGATTCAAAAAACACATCAACATAAAACGGCCAAGAAAACCTACATTTTTTAATGTTTAGTATCAAAGGAAATTTAAATGCTCTGGTATTTAACATATACAGGGAATCCCAGACACTAAAATGTTCCATCCTTATAATACTGTTTCATTTCCCTTTTCTTTAAAGTCTGCATTTTCTTTAGAAATTTCTCTCTGAGGATGAAAGAAAATCTTCCAAGCTCTCAAATTCGCTGCACTAGGTCAGGAAACCTGTGTTCTGGAACAAACAGCTGAAAGTGTTTTCTCATTCCGTGTCTGCCTAAACTGTAGATTTTTATCAGAGCATCTCAGAAAAAATTAGGTTATCATCTGTTGGAGAGGGGGGAGCTGAAATGAAAAAAATTATACTGTATATTATATCATCATATAGTATTATAATATATAATATAATCTCAGTCATGAATGATTGCATGGGTTTCGTTGTAAATTATGTTCATGTTAGCACAGTGTTACTCACCTGCAGTAACTGGAACCGTCTCTTGTTGACACTTGTGTCACCTGAAAAATGAATTTAACTAAACCACAGAATTACAGAATGACTTGGGTTCGCGGGGATTCAATCTCATTCAATCCCCTCTCACAGCAGGACCAACTCTGGAATTAAATCCAACCTCAGCAGGAGATCACATTGCTCCTTATCCCACCAGGTCTTGAAAATCTCCGAGGACTGATGCTCTGCCCCCCTCCTCCCCCCGAGCAGCCTGCTCCTGCGTGTAGGCACACTCATAGCAAAGAATTTATTCTTCTGCCTATGTGGAGTTTCCTTACATCGATTTTGGCTCGTCCTTTCCTTGATCACCCCCTCTCCTTCCACTGTGCTCCTGCAAGGAGAATCCGCCTCTGTCTTTGCGACTCCCTTTTAGATATCAGGACTCCTATTCGATCCCCCTTTGTCTGTCCTGTTTTCTAGTTCCGTTTGCTCTTTCTTGCCTTTAAGTCAGGAGTTGGATGTCAAATCAGTTGACTGTGATCATGAAGGCTAGTGGCCATGAGGTAAAGCTAAGGACAGCGTGTGGGGCGGGGGGAAAACAGGGTTTTCTCTTCCATATACACACAGCAAGTCGGAATTTCTGCGTCCACAACTAGGCGGGTGTGGAGCAGGAGAGAAAGAGCCAGCACAGTTGCCCAATCTGCTCACCAAAGGACAGCTGCAGCAGAGAGTTAAACTCTCTGAGATTCATTTTTAAATGGAAAATTTAAGAATCGATGTTGGTTTCAAGAACCGTTTGTACCAGATGAAACTGCCTCGGCACATCTTTGATCTAAGCAATGATATATATTTGAATTTATAATTGAGGGCTGTAATTTATAGCAGAAGAGTATGCATGAGCAGTCTATGAACGAATACCTCACTGGCAGTCTGACCGACTTTGTGTAGGGGAAGCGAACTGATGAATATATTCCATATGCTTCGATTGTGTAAGCGGAGGCAATCCTCGGTGACTTCAGAGGAGCTGCCCTTGTTTACACCAGCTAGGAGCTAGCCTCGTGCATATAATTTGCAGCTGAATAAATGCAGATGTTAGCATTATACAAAGCTTACAGAGTTTCAGGTTACTTTTGTTAAACAAGGCATCTAGCCCACAAGTTCGGATTTGGCAGCACTGCACTGCGCTGCACTGCTCTCTGAGAAGAGACATAGGTTTGGGAGTGAACGTGGCATTTGTGGGCCTTTGGAAAAAACAAATGTCCATATATCCTAACTGTACCAGAAGTCCTCCAAGGCAGAGAAAATAAGGAAATGAAAAGGAGGATATATGGAACCCGAGATACTGAAATATGACAGGATAATGTGTGTACCTGAAACCTCGCACGCTGCACACCCGCCTTTTGCCAAAATACACAAGTAACTGCACCACCTACGGCACCGGTATCTTAAGGATACGGTAGTTTACCAAAAGAAAGCTGAGTTTTCTTCAAGTTTGCGTCCAGAGGTTTTACACCCATCGTAGAAAATACTGGCCTTCCTGCAGATACTGCCATTATCTAATGACAGATGCCCGTGATGAAATCCTGCGGTGTGATGAGTGACTCCAGCAGTCTCCCTGAAGTCACTGGGAGGGCTCCATAACCTAACTGCTGCGCAGCAAGGAGAGGGTGGTAAGGACCAAACCTTGAGTTACTTAACAGCACTGGCAAGATTTTAAAGCCTATGAGGGCATGCTAATTAGGCATGAGCGAAATAGTTGTCGTGATGATATATTTTGTTTCATTAGGAAAATATACAGTGTACTAAACTTGGCTGACTTTTTCAGCAGTGTTTGCAAACAAATCTTCTGGGATAAACAGAATATGAATGATACCACTGACAACGATCTAACCAGGCAAATGTCTTTTTTTTTTTTGTACAAACTAACACGTGCAAAATTTGCTGTTGCTACACGTATACCGTAGCCTCCACGAGTGGTTTCCTATTTCTATGCAAAGGAAAGTTGTGTACTTGGCATAACAGGCAGACAGTGTGTGTCCGATCGTGTGCCAGCTTGAACGACTGGTGGATCAGGATCCCAGGGCTCACTGTAACTTCTGGAGAAAGCAGGTGATGACCTATATCTTTACTATCATGTATATGCTGATCAGGGTAGTATCATTGCTTGAAGACTGTATGACTCACCCTCTGCTGTTTGTTTGCTGTTTCGCATGTTTATTTATCAGGAATATATATATGTAATCAATGTAATAATAAAGCTCATAAAGAATAGAAATCCAGTTTTGTTTCTATGTATTGTAGAGATTAAAGTTGTAATTCTGGCTTTATGAGTCTGCATACAGTGATTAAATAATAGTTAGTTTAGAAAAATCCTAATGCCCCTACCCTGCAGAAGCTTAGAGGAGCGTGGCAGGGTGAATCCTCTGGGCCTTTTGTTCCTTGAACGTACTGATCTAAAAGTTTATTGTGGAGAAAATAATTATTCCACAATGCAAGAGACCTTGCCACTCACATGTTAACATGACTGGGGGGAAAAAAAATCTCTCTTAAGCAGTCAAGCAGTGAACAGATTTTTCCACAATATCATGTGCTTCTCTTCCCACTTTCTCCTCTGTTTTCCGTAAGATTTGCTCAACCATTTACGCACTGGAATAAATTCATTGGGTTGGCAAGTGTCGCTAATGAAGATAAAGACAACCAGATCTGCAAAGCATGTTATGGTTTCTCTCTCTACTTTTCCTGCTAATAGGAGTTCACTTCCAGCCCGAGGTACAGGGTTACAGACAGATGCGAATGCCAAGCAGGGACAGGCTGTCTTCATTTGTGATTTTAAATCATTGCACCGTGTCTCTGACTTGGTTGCCTTGCCTGTAGCTTCCTGTGCTGGTAGCCAGCACACCGTGCCATTGGTATAAATCCCTCTCTCTGATCTTCTGCTCAAACTGCACCTTATTCTGGCTTTCCGTCTAAAGCTAGCTATCCAACTTGGCATCCTTCTCTTTCTTACAGTACTTTAAAAACCGTCACCCCCAATTTAAATACTGGCTTTAACAAGGAATATGTCAGTTGCTCTTTGCAGCATTTTTTTTTTTACAGTACTCTGATCCTTTTCCTCCTTCATCTATCTTTGCCTCTTCACGTTTCTTATTCTCACAACTATATTCTCTGTCCCTGAATAAATGTCTTTACACTATGCATTATAATAGTTACACAATTACTTGTAAAAGTAGAAAGTATGTCACTGATCTCCCTTTAAGCAGTCAGGTATCCGTCCTGGCTTCCATTAAAACCAAAGTGAATCAACAGGACCTAATGAGGAGTGATAACATTGCATACACATGGGAACAGGCGTCCCTGCCAAAAGCTCTTGTTGAGGCTTTGGAGGGGCACTATCAAGAGGAACTAAAAGCAAGGTAGTGAAATATTCAGGTAGTTCAGGTTTTACCTTCTTTCTCTCTAACAGCAAGAGGAAGCACTTACCCTTTCTCCTCAATTCTAATTCATATAAGAAAGAACAAGACCGATGTCTCTGAGCAACAGCATGAAATTACGCCTCCATTATCTACAAAAAAAAAAAAAAATGTGAGCAAAAACTGGGAGATCCTGGCACTGTGGCTGCATTTTGGTACAGTGTAGTGTTGAAGTCATGTATAGTGTTTCAGTGGTGGGTTAGAAAGTTTCTGGAATAAGTAATTTTTTTTTTAACTAACAAAGAAACCAACATTTGCAGCATATAGGGAGCCAGCGACTACAAGAGTGGTTCTGCAACACCCAGAAATTAGTCGTATCAAAACATCCCATGCCTTGTTAAAGTGGCAGTGTGGCTGTTCTTCATGCACCAGGTTTTATGACTGTGGAGTTCTTTGCCAAAAGATGCTTTGTTTGCAAAGCATTTATATGGGTTAACAGACAGATTGGACAAACATTTAGGAAATAAATCTGAAAGCAGCTGGAAGCAAACAGAATATTATGGGTCAAATATCATACATCCTTGCTCTGATCCTCTTTTTCCTTATATCTCCACAGGTGGACACTTCTGGAGACATTACTGGGCTAGATGGACTCTCAAAGCAGCGTGGCTGGTTTTATATGTGGTGAAAACTACCACCAAAGACGTGTCTTACGAGTACTTACCTGCAGTGATGCTGCCATCATAGAATGTGTGTTCCCTAGTTGTCTGGAATTTAGACAAAAAGAGGAGGTGCAAATTTGGGATAATATTTTGTGTTTAAACATGTGTGACCAGAGACTTTTCCACACAGCAAGTCTGTAAGGGGATCACTTTTCTTGCCTTTCATTTTGTTGTCTTAAAAGCACCAATTTAATGCAGAAGCCGGTCATAATATGCCTGGGGATATTGACTCATACAGCAGGCAGACATACAGGAGCTCTGAAAATGAGGAATAATAAGTAAGTCTTCTTCAAACTTTGTAATTAATTTGAACTTACTGTCCTCTGGTAGTTTGATGATGATCCATAAAACTGGATGAGACATAACGCTGATCACTTGCCATTATTAAGTACCCCATAATTTATTTAAGGTCTGATCCTGAGCAATGAAAACACTCCTGTAACATCTGAAGACTTGTAAAATTGCAGGGCTTAGCACTTATCCAAATTGGCGATTAGCAAGAACAGAGATGTTAGCCCTATGGTCCTTTGGCAAAATCCAACTAAGTGAAAGTACTGTTTATAGTGCTGTCTACATTTTCCCCCTGGTTTTTCATGGATACAATATTTTTCAGGTCTCCTCCCAGAAAAGTAATGTGCTGACTAAGTCAGAATGATTCATATTTCATACCTTATATGTGGATGTATTCCAATGAAAGAGAAATCCTGAGAATGATTGAATGAAAGTACTGCAGAACTGAGCTCTACTAGATCACTATTAAGTGTAATGCACTGGCTCTGCATAAAGGATCCAAACATAAAGCAATTTTTTGTCTTGTATCTAATATATAGACAGATAAACAGACTCCACTGAATGGCTTAAAATCCTAGCCTGAGACAATAGATATTGTGTATTTTGAGTATGGAAAAATCAGAACAACCTTTTCTTACACAGCTCATAAAATACTTCATGAACCTTTGGTGAGGGAAAGTTGGAAGAAAGAGCACTTATGAAGGAGGAGGAGTCCTCACAGTGTAATGAAGATCGCTTATTCAACTTTCCTATAATTCAAGGAGAAAACAAATTAAATCACTTTCTTTCCCTATGTACTGGCAATTCTTTTCTATACTCTTATAAAAGGATGTATAAAATTTGCAGATGATGGGATACATTTCCCATATTGGCAGCTCTGAGCACACTGCCTATAGACGGCGCAGTCAGAATATTCAACAGGATGATGTCAGTTTACTCCTGATGAAGTCTGGGTATGATTTTTGGAGCCTTCGTAATGTGTCTGGACCACGGTTACAGACATATATCTCACGTGACATCTGGACAACTTGAAAAGCCCTTCTAGATGAAACACTGCCATGATATAGTAGAATATTAGGAAATAGCTGCAGTTATTAAAAAAATGTACCCTTTTTTACAAGCCTTGTCTGGAATCTTTTGGCTACCGAAAGAAGATCTAAGATCTTTCGGGCCAAAATCTCTCGGCAAGCCCAGATACGGGCCTAATCATTGCATCAAAGACAGAGGGATGGATGTGGAATCCTTCTGGTGCAGAAGAGGGCTTGCCCCATGCCGGCTGCGAGGGCTGCCCAGCAGCTTTCCCCTGCCTGACTCAGCACGTGTTTCCATGGCAGGCTGGGCTCCAATGTGGGGAATGCTGGGGGGTGAACAAAAAGGAGCGGTTTTACATTACCCCCTTCCTCCACTGCTGTGACTAACTCATACATTCCTCACTTCTGTGTGTTGGCAGCAAGTATTGATATAGATTTGAACTTTCAAGCTTGAGTTGTTTTTATTAACAGAGGGTTCTCTGTACCAGGCAGCTCTTAGGGTGAGGAGGAAAAAAAAAAAAAGAAAAAAAAATTCTGATTCTACTCAGTCAACTCCCAACTCTATGGCAAACAGGCAGATTTCAAGATGTTTTTTTCATATATTGTGTGCTTGACCATGTGAATTCTCAAAAATGTTTGGCAGCAAGCTGTGGATTGCCAAAACCTCATTTCTGCTTGGTGGTTGTGTTTGGTTCACAACGATATTTTGAAGCATAAAGGTGGTTGATAGTTCCTGTGGTTTATTTTGCTAAGGATTTAATTCTCACTGAATTCCCCTCTATTGCAGTAATTGATTAGTAATTCTAGTGAAGCCCCACCTAGGTAACCTATGCTTATGTCTGATTAATAGAGAACAAAAGGTTACCTCTTTATACTGCACTTCTGCAGAATTTTACAGTTGTAAGTATAGATTGATTGCATTGGATTGATATGAATAAACTATGTAATAATTGACATTCTTTGGTTGGCATTAGATTTTTATATTCTTATGTCCTTGAGATGGTAATTTCAGTATTGTCCAAGGAGAGTGACTTACATTTCTGCTTTTTAAAAAATAAAATGCTTTTTTTCATATGACTTGAAATGGCCATTATTCTGAGTAACATTGCACAGGTATATATGAGGATGTAGTATGAAGGTGATGGGGTTGTACAGGTCTAAACAAAGGAAAAATGTAAGGGTAAGAGGATATTGATGAATATTGGTAATGCACAAATGATGAAGAACACGGATTAAACATGCAGGGCATTAGCTAAGTCTGGGGACAAGAGAAGGAGAAATAGCTGGGAAATTTGATTTGGCAACAACGAAGTCCTTCTCAAGTTAAAATGAAATAGAATATTTAAGTAAAAAGAGTAATTAAAATCAAATTAAATATCTGAAGCATTGGTATCTGTTCTGGTTAAAAAGAGAACTGCAATGTATTCTAAATTGTATGCTTCCTGTGCTTTTAACAACATATTTATTTGTAGTCAGTAGTAACACAGTTTCCGACAGAAAGGAGTGAGATTTTTGAACTCTCTTAGCTAGCAGATCTCTTATTTGTACTAAGGTTGCTGGGGTTGCCTCCCCTTCTTTCCTAATACAATAATTGAATTTGTTTAAAAACTGTGCAGAACTTCAAAAAGTCACATGCCAAACAAAATGTAAATGGTTCCGTGACTCTGTTAACCCACTTAAACTGATGTCCGTTATTACCAACTCTGCTTACGCTTAAGGAAAATTGCTGCTTTTTTTCCTCTGCAAACAGTTGTTACATCTTGGGTCAAGCCAGTTGTTCAAGGTCCAAATAAAGAGGAAGCCTGATTTTATGGTATGAGTCACCGAGCTTATGATGCAAGTGGTGTCTTTTTGTTTGGGCTGGGAATTTTGAAAGGCAAATGAGTGAGCACAGCATGAAACTGTGTATCCAGTAAACGCATGGGGGTACTCTCCATGACACACATAGGAGAGACCAGTAACATCTACGCTGAAGCTTTCCACTGATAATCCAAACTGGAAAAATGCCATTCTGCTTTTTCTAATAGTGTATAGGATTACAATAGGTTTCTGTTACTGTGTTGAACTTTGTCATGTCAGCTAAGTTTAATGAATATTAATCAGACCTCTAAAAAAAATTAGTTGTTCTTCATTGTTTTGGTATTCCTATTTTGGATTTTATCAGCTTTGTGGGATATAGTGCATCAATTTGTATTCAAAACACAGAGGTGAAATTTTTAGTGACTTTACAAACTCTTAAAATTGTAATGTTTTTATTTTTCGTATTTCTGCTTTTTCCTTTTTCCTGTGTGAGATAGAAACTGTGATGAGAACTGTAATCCTGTGTCAACTGCTATCTTCTACTTTTGGATTGATGATTTAGCTGAGAGTTAGATTTTTCAAAAGGTGTGTAGACACACAGAGCTGCCACTAAAGCACTTAATGGTATTTAAGAAGTTTCTGACCTATCCGGATTTTACTGGCAGATAGGACCATCCTACGAGGCACCTCTAGGCCACCAGGCATTGATTTGTTTCTGCATATCCCTGCCAAAAATGTGTTCTAAACCTGGCCTTTGATCCTTACTACTGTAAGTATTTAATCTCAGTATATTTATACACTATTGCACATGGAGTCTGGATCAAATCTCTCTCTTGGGAACCTATTATTTAATTTATTCTTCATATTTCTGTATTTTTCCTCCGTGTGCTTTTTCCTGGTTCATTAGTGACTACTGAGCCCGCTAACAAGTCTAGGTCAAATCCCATAAAAACATCTTCTTTCTCTCTCTGACTAATTGCCCTTTTGCCTTACCCTTCCCAGATAAGTGATAAGGGGAGGTGATAAAAGTGATCCCTTGGGCCCTTCCCAGCAGAGGAAGACCGAAAGCTAACATGTTAAGTCACCTTAACCTCATGAAGAAGTAGGCAGAAGAGCTCCTCTGGGCATTTTTCAGAGGACCAAGTCAAGAAACGCTCTGTCATCTGAGGAATTGCACCTACATCTGGTTATCATGTACTGCGTAAGTGACAAAGATGGGGTCTTCCCTTCCCCTCTGCCCACATATGCCCTCCACCTGCTTCACACTCGTATATCCACCTCTCAACAGATTACAAAAGAGAAGGAGTCATCTTTAAAAGAGAGGCATGGAATTCTGCCCCCTCTCCTCCCTGCAGAGAGGAGGAAACTCCTTGAAAGTCTCTGCCCTCTCAAAGCCCGTCGGAGCGCTTCTTCTCCCATGGAGGTATGCTGTGCTTCCCAGCATCTGCGGCTTTACTGGGGAAATGCTACTGTAGACGTGTAATGCCATTCTCATGATAGAGGAATTTTCTTGTTATTGGCCCTTGGAGTTGTGCTCTGCAGCCATACCAATCGCTCCAACCAAAGCTAATCCTTAATCTTCACAATGTCTAATTCATCATATGCAAATATATGCTAAAGTCTACACAGTTTGCTTGAATTACTGTGGTGCCTCCTTCATAGAAGATGATGGTCGGGTGATTAAGGGTGAGGAAAGGGTGCTGATAGGGAATTTTTTCTCTTATTGTAAAGCAGATGACAAGACAGCAGAGGTTGTTCTGGCCCTTTTCAAATACCCAACTGCGAGCAGCCAGTTCAGATTCGCTCAGCAGTGATCTGATCATATTTTCTTTCTCATGGCCATATCCCAGAAATCATAAGAACTGGAATGTGGCGTTTCTGTCACACATACAATGTGTACTAACTGTTGCTAGGCTGCTTTGATCTACTTAGTGGCACCAGTGTACCATAGAGAGGAAGAAAAAGGAAAAAAAAAAAAAAAAAAAAGCCCTCTGCTACAAATCAAGTTTCGTTACAAGAAGTAATTTCAAAATATAACTTTGGGACTAAATCCTGAAGATTCTCCATACCTTTACTGACATGCCCAAGACCCTGGTTTTTCACGGGCATTCAATATCTAACGTCGTCCCTCAGCTCTTTGTTGATAAATACTAGAAAAGAGGTGCCCGTCTCCCACCACCTTCAGTAGCGACCTCAGTGTCTCAGGACTGAACCATAAGTCAAGCTGTCTTTCTTTGTGTGTTATTATATAAGTGGAGGAAGCTACAACAAGAACAAAACAATAGCACGGAGATGTATGCAAGTTGTAATGCACACTGGCAGAAAGGGAAAACCCTTATGGTTGAAAATAAAAACAAAAGTTCCAGTCTTTTCTTTTTGACCTGATAGTTCTTCTCTTAATTTTATTCCTGGCTGGTTTTTACCTTTTAGCAGCAGTGCAAATACTCTTTAGCATTCTTCTGTTCTCAGTATTTACATCAATGTGATTTGTCAATGATATGCTAATTTTCTTTTGCATTAAGACTAAGTACAAGTTGGCCTAATTTCCAAGAAAAGCACTCATAAAAGCCTCTGAACATTAGCACATAGAATCTGTTACAGGGGACAGCTAGCATAAAAGTACAGAAGTGTCCAAGCAAGGATTCCTCGTTATGAAGAATTCACAGTAGAAAATAAAGTAGTTACTCTCCAACTAGATTATAAAGACAACCCATAATAGTTCAGTAGAGTAGCTGGATCTAAATCATTCCAGACTTACTAAGTGTCTTGCAGTGGTGTTGTGTTTTGTTTGTGTTGCTTAGAAAACTATTGCCAAGTCAGAGGTCTGGAGCTTATTATAATTGTGTGTATGATATATACAATAAAAAATAGCTGATTGAAATCTTAACCAAAAACAAGAAGCAAAAACTGCCTTGATGATCACAGACATAACAAGAAATAACAGGCAACTCTTTGTGTAACGTGCGTCTTTGAAAATGACTTCTTAGATTTATCATTACCCTTTTACACAGGGTTGTGAGTCGCTAATTTTTTTTCTTAAGAAATTGCCTTTAGAAACAGCCACTGTTCTGACAAAGAAGTCTTTCAGATATGTGCTGTGCCTTTGATGGATATTTAAGATTTTTCCTCCAGGAGTGACAAAAGAGAAATAGTGTTGATTCCACTTTTTTACAAATGTTCCTTTATACAATGTGTAGTATATATAGTTCTAATGATGCGTACTTGCAAACCTGGCAAGACAACTAAGACAATGTATTTATAAAACATGGCCCAAAAATCTCAGGTTTATTTTAATAAAAAGAAAAGTTAAAAATAAGTTTTCACAGAAACTGTGAGAGAGGGCAATTGAAGAAAGTATGGGTAAAGAAAGTTGATAAAACATTTTCAATCCCACTAGCTGTTTTTGGTTTTACCCTACTCCTGGTAATTCCTGAGGTTTAAATAGTACATTTTTTATTTTCAATATTTTTCCTCAGTATTTGCAGATCTCTATGGATAATAAATTATGCCCAGCAGTGGATGGAATTCCATTTTGCTTGCAACTATTAGTGATAAATCTTGATATAATTTCTAGAAAATTTAGAAAGGTTGTTTGGAAAGTATTACAACTTCAAACCCCTTTAACTTGATCAGAAAATAGAACCCTTATTATTTGACATCAAACTGCTATATTAAACCATTTTATTATCTTAGGAACCAACCAAATGACTAATTTTTGAACCCATAATAACCTTTTTAATTGATTAAAGAACATAGAGAATATAATGACCAATTCTTGCAGTAAATCTTTTGTACTCAGCTATTGCAATGATTTTAATTGCCTGTTCCTGAGAGCAAACCCTGCACTGATGAGCAGTAGCTGCCTTATTGAGCTAGGCCCCAATGAGCTACATTTGTCATAGAATCGCAGAATAGTTTGGGTTGGAAGGGACCTTTGAAGATCATGTAGTTCAAGCCCCCCTGCCATGGGCAGAGACACCTTCCACTAGACCAGGTTGCTCAAAGCCCCATCCAGTTTGGCCTTGAACACCTCCAGGGATGGGGCCTCCACAACTTCCCAGGGCAACCTGTTCCAGTGTCTCATCACCCTCATCATAAAAAAGTTCTTCCTTATGTCCAGTCTAAATCTACCCCATTTCAGTTTAAAACTACTGTGCTTTGTCTTGCCCCTACAGACCCTGGTAAAAATTCTCTCTCCGTCTTTCTTTTAAGCCCCCTTTATATATTAAAAGGCTGCATTAAGGTCTCCCCAGAGCCTTCTCTTCTCCTATCTGAACAACCCAAACACTCTCAGCCTTTCTTCATAGCAGGGGTGTTCCAGCCCTCTGATCGTTTTTGTGGCCCTTGTCTGGACCTGGTCTAACAGCTCCATGTTTGTCTTGTACTGGTATCTCCAGACTGAATGCAGTACTCCATGTGGGGTCTCATGAGAACAGACTAGAGGGAGAGAATCGCCTCACTTGACCTGCTGGCCATGTTTTTGTTTGTTTGTTTGTTTGGTTTTTATGCAGCCCAGGATATGATTGGCTTTCTGGGCTGCAAGTGCAAATTGCTGGCTCGTGTCCAATTTTTCACCCACCAGTACCCCCAAGTCCTCGGCAGGGCTGCTCTCAATCCCTTCCCAATCTGTGTTGATATTGGGGATTGCCCCAACCCATGTGCAGGACCCTGCACTTGGCCTTGTTGAACTACATGAGGCTTGCACGGGCCGACTCCTCAAGCCTGCCAAGGTCCTTTGGGATGGCATCCATTCCCTCCAGTGTGTCAACAGCACCACTCAGCTCGGTGTCATCTGCAAATTTGCTGAGGGTGCACTCAATCCCACTATGTCACTGATGCAGATATTAGTTTTGGTCCCAGTATAGACCCTGAGGCACACCACTTGTTACTGGTCTCCATTTGGACACAGAGCCATTGACTGCAACTCTTTGGATGTGGCCACACAGCTAATTACATCTAATAGTCCATTCATCAAACCCATATCTCTCCAATTTAGCAGTAAGAATGTTGTAGGGGACCATGTCAAAAGCCTTACAGAAGTCCAGATAGATGACATCTGTAGCTCTTCCCTTGTCCAGCGATGGAGTCAGTCCATTGTAGAAGGCCACTAGATTAGACCGGCATGATTTGCTCTTTATGAAGCTATGTTGGCTGTCTCTAGTCACCTCCCTGTGTTCCATAACTTCAACATAACTTCCAGGAGGATCTGCTCCGTGATCTTACTGGGCACTGCAGTGAGGCTGACTGGTCCATAGTTTCCAGGGTTCTCCTTATCACCCTTTTGAAGTAACGGGTGAAGTTATATCTGTCTGTGGACTAAATAGCAAATTCTGTTCTAAATGTTTTCCAGATGTGCTGGCTCAATGCCAAGATGAATCCACCTTTGTCAATCAGCCCAGGTGGCATTTTTGTCCAGTGGCACCTCCAAACGGTAGCGGAAAGCTAACTGCTTAATTCAGCAGAGTTTTAAGTTCCTGTTTTTAGGCAAGAATATATTTTTCATCTTACCTCCACCATTCAGAGCAGAAGGGAAACATCAGTTTTCTAGTTAGCCTCTCTACCTTTGAAAACAGGTGCTGTCTCTGAGCACCTGCAGGCGACTTCTGGTTTGCCAATCCTGGCATTTGCACACAGCTTGCTTAAGTTCTGAACTTGGAAAAAAGGTGAGATGTTTTTAGTTACAATTTTGTGGACTGTGCAACTTTTCTCAGTCAGAGGAGTTTTTGGTGGTGGTTTGGGTTTTTTTTAGTCTTTGTGAAACAATGACACATTGGTTTGAAGATCATTTTTTCCAAAAAATATTTTACTAAAAAACAGATTAAAGGGCTTTGACTGTGGTCACCTTTTTATGTTTTATAAAACCGTGAGGAAGAAGGAATTCCTGTAATTTTAAATTTTATTAACTTTAATCTAGCTTTCTAATGCAAATCTAATTTGTATTACTGAAAAATTATAAATGCACCTGCAAGAGAAATTAGTCCTTAGTTCTGTTGCTAAATACAATTTTTGTTCTCCAAAATGATTTTAGTGTTGTAAAATAGCACAATAAATAAAGCAAGGGGCAACTAGTAATGTCACATACATTTTGATACGTTTGCTTAGATGATAAACAGTTTGCTTTAATCTTTCTAGTCAGAAATGTCACATAAGATAAAGTTGTTTCTCTTCTCCTATACATGTACCATATATCTCAGCTGACTTCAAGAGAGTTAGAAAAGCATGTGGTACCTAGCATGGCTTTGGCATTTGGCTCAGGCAAGTTCTGGAGTGGATTACTCTTCCTGTGTACCAATGTTATGAGAACATCAGATAAGGAATGCTAAATATGAAATTAGAGTGCAAACATAAAGGTTTGTTCCATATAATCTGTCTACTGCTCTAATAGTTCTTCTTCCTGTGTTATTATATTTTATATGCAAAGACGTATGACAACCGTTTAGATGCTTTGGATAAACATTAGGCTCTTGTAGTCATTTTCTGTCCTTCAGAAGCTGATCTTAATAAAATCGCTATGCATTCACACTTTCTAAGGCTAGCATAGCTTTGACACAAGCCAAGCAAGAATAAATGAGTATGTGTTTCTTCCAAAGATATGATTTTGTTTATCTTTCTCTTGGTAATATCAATATTTTTTTTTCTGTGAATTTAGTTTAAATTGGCTGGAAAATTTAAAGCTGAAACCAAAAAGTTGACTTAAAATTCATAAAAAAAATATATAAAATCTGTTTATTATAAATTCTGCCATTACAGGGAATAAAATTGAATTCACAAGATGAGACACACAAAGCTAAATTGTTAACAGATTTTTCTTCCTACCTGAAAGAAATAAAATTGTAGTGTTCATGTGGGAGAAGTATGGAGCCAAATACGTATGCACATTGCCTTCCTTTCCTTTCCCCTCCCGCCAAGTATTTTCTCCTTCTTTTCACAGCTGGCTGACCTGTTGGAGGCTCAAAGGCTAATGTAGGAATCATACCCTGAAGGATTAGCTGTGCCATTTAGCACTGGCTCTCTGCACGGGGAAGCGCCGTTCCCTACCTCTCTGAAAGGCAAACTTCATGCACGACTCTCTGTATACCGTGTCATCAAACAAGCCCAGCCAGAGCGTGTGTTTTTTTTTTTCTTTTTTTTTTTTTTTCTTTTTTCCCCAGAATATTCAGCTTCCTTTCCTTTTTTAGGCAGCGAATGTGTAGGACGTGGGGTGAGCTTCTGGCCTGAGCCACTCCCTTCCTCTTTTAGGCCATGCAGCTGTGCGTTTGCTTTTATGAACACGTGCAGATAGACTTGAACTTGTTTTGTCTGTACTCCAGGGTAGGTGGATGTGAGCCAGCTCCGATCTGTCAGTGAGCTGGCGATGTTACCACAGCGCTGGACCGAACCTGCTGAGCTCTGCTGAGGCTCTGCAGTTGTCGCCGAGGTGCAATGACACATTCAGGCATCTTCGTAGTTTAAGAGATTGGACAGGAGTTGGGTCTGGCCCAATCAAAATCTCCATAAAATGTGTATGGATGTACTTCCAATCTGTGTCTATGTCTTTATCCCACTGTTGCAAAACACGAGGTGGGGGGCAGGGGGAATGGAGATGAAGGGAAGCCTCCTATGTGTACTTTCATTCCCTTCCTATTTAAACTTCAGGCAGTAGGGGGTCAAGCTAGCCCTAAAATAGCTATAAGAGAAATTAAGGACCATTTGTGCTTATTTAATCAATGGAAAATTGCCTGTGTTTGATCTCATTTGACATTGGTTTTGTCTTTTTAACTGATAATAGCTTAGAATAGACAAATTAAATCAAGCTCCGTTAGATTATTCCGGATGTGTCTCATGGATATATATAGCAGTTTATATATTTAGTGCAGATGTCAACAGCTATGCTTTAGGTGGTTGTCTACGCTATGGTATGTAATTCACCCCCCCTTCTTCTGAGATTAATAAAACTGTAAAGAATATGTGTCAGGCAAAAGCATACTGTTAGACAGGAGAACTAATTGTCCTGTAACTATATCAACAGCGCCTAGGCGTGCCAGATAACAGTCCAATCGCATCTTGTTCTAAGACATAGGTGGGGTATCATGCGGAAGAATGTGACTTCGTATATGATTAATGAAATCATGTAGTCATTTTGACTTATAAAAAGCGCCAACAGAAATGTGCATCATCTATGTATCATCCCAAATAAAATTAAATTCAAAGAATGAACTATCATGATCCACAGTACCAGGCAAAAATGAAGTAATTCCCCCAAAGTTATGATTTGGGACTGGAAAATTAAGTAAGTCTGTAAGGCTGTCAGTTAATTTCCCCCCCCCCCCCATTCTCAAGAGAACATGCTCCAGGGATGCTCCAATAAACAACAGAGATGAAACTGCACCAGATTCGGCTCCCTTTATGCTACATAGCCTTTCCATACTACCCCAGCAAGCTTCCATCCTTACATGCTTCCAGCAACACAGCTCTAATGTCATTTCACGCTCTCTACTGAAAAAACCCACACATATAGTAACTACGTATTGAGAGAACAGAAGGAACATATGGAGCCAGAAAGACGAGTGTCTCTCCACTGCTGTAGTGTGGTTTCACCAGTGTGCTTGGAGGAAAGCATTAGCATGTTCACAAGCCACTCTGCATCATTTGGCTTGGGGAATCAGGGGCTGCTGCCTGGCAGAAGCATTTAGCACAGTGAGTACAGCAGTAATCTATTTAAGATGGGGTTGTAAAAAACACCTTTAATTCAGGTTACTCCATCCCGGCTACCTGTATTTAGAAAGGGAACTCTGAACTTCCGGAGAGCTGAATCTCTGACATCTCATTTGGCCCAGCCAAAACCCGACATACTATGAAATATAGGTCTCAAGGGAAGCTTTGGATGTCAAGCATCTGCCTAAGAAGTAGCACATTTCAGCAACTGAATGTCAAAGGAAAGCTGGAAACAGTATGTAGAAGTGCGAACACACATCTGTGGATCTGTAAATACTTTACTCCTTGAAAAATGTAATGCCATTAGTCCCAAAGCTATTCAGACCCCAAGTTTACTAACTGTTTTCTTCTGGAAAAAGTCAGGGCCAGATTTGGAAGTGGCGAGATGGAGGTAGTGCGTTGCATGCTTTCTCTTTTATAGTCTGGACGAGCCATTCATCCACAACACCCAGGTACTTCCATTCTCCTACAGAAATTTGAACAGGGATTTTCAGACCTTGAGAAAAAAATCCCTTATCCTTTACGCTGCTGATTTTCTTGAGCTGGTTCTTCTTCTGCCTCTCACATTTCAACTGTTTCATTTTGAACAGAATGCAAAACCAAGGAGAATTGTTTGTTGGCATAAACTTTACCACATTCCCTCAGAATGGTTTATCTTTCTAAATATTTGATAGTTTATACAAGATAAAACGTGTCAAAAGAAGACATTAATAACACCGACTGACAGAATCCCTGTGATCTAGCACTTGTGGCACTTCCCTGGAAGGTAGGAAATGTGGCTCAACACTCAAAAAAAAAAAAATTAGTCTGAGTCATCCTCATAAATGTAACAGAGATCCAAGTGAAATATTTATTTCAGCCCAAGCTTTCCCTCCCCCCCACCCCTTTTAAACAAACAAAAGTAATCCTGTTTCAGACTTAATTTTAAAGGAGGGAGAGGATTGGCTTGTCAGTTGACAGCAAGAAAGCAACAATTGCACAATCCATCTGAAGGGAAAGACCTTATTGAGATAGGGTGGAAGTATAAACATCGGTCTGTTTAGACTTAACCCACCTAAAATTTTGGGTGATTGATTATAATACTTGCTCAAAGTCTGCTGCAACTTACTGATATTTTTTCTTAATTGTATTTGCAAGCTATTGTTCAATTGTAATATATTAAAAATTCACTCAGGAAAGCTATGGGTGGCATCCTCATTTCACTACGATCAGTGAAAATATATACTTGGGATCAAGGTTCATCCGATAAAGATGGACTACTCAAACTGAAGCTGATTTAAGCTACACAGCTTGGCTGGAAATTGTTTATACATATTATACATTGCAGAGCAATGTAGAGATTCCGAAGCTGTCATTAAGTTAGTTGGCTCAGTCTTGCTACAATGACACGGTCTTGCTACGACGACGCAGAAGCCGTCACGTATGTTGGTGTCTGAGCAAGTAATGCAGATAGCCTGAATGGGATTTATCTTAACAGCTGTGCCTTCCCACCCTACACATGAGATCGTTAACTAAGGTCTGTTTGTAGTCTTGGAAGAATAGAAACTTAGGGGGCAATTAATCTCCTTGTACAGTAAAAAGCTAATGTAAGTCAGGTGACCTGCACCCTACCTGCTTATGTCTATTGACTGTGTAGAAAAGGTGGCTAGATCAGATGTAGAAAACTCTTCTATACCTGCAAAGATACCTGGGATTAATATCACTGTCCTTGTCCTTCACCTTGTCCTTGTCCTTCACCTTGTCCTTGTCTCACATCCGTCTGTGAGATTTGTGCCTCTGTTGCTTACAACTGAGCCGAAAAATAACTCGAGCATGTCTGTCTTCAGGCACTTTTTCCAATTGTCTTCTTATGGATCTTTCAGAGGTGGAAATAGGCAAAAGTATATCTATTTTAAAGGAAATTAATTACATTCCAAGCTTTTATAAACTTTCACGGGTTTGGTTTGGAAATGGAGAAGGAAGGGAACAGTGGCTAAATGGACTCTTAGTGGTTTTGTTCCCGATGCTTCACCACTCTGAATGAACTGGAGCGAACAACAGGAGTATCAGTTCAGCACAGGGGCATACCTCTCTGTAAGTGTCATTAGAAACTACAAGGCTGCAAACATTCATTAATTTTTATAAATGGGAGATTACAAGAAAAGCAGTGCAATGCCAAGAGGGAAAGGGTTTCATTTATGATTGCATCTTCCTTCTTTAAAAGAAAAAAGATTAGCAGTGTTTCCTTGTAGTTGGTACATTTCTTTCCAGTATCATTGGTAAGAAACAAAACTTGAAAGTTTTTTAATTTTTCAGAAAAAGAAATCTCAAATTTAAGATGGCTTTTAGTACTTTATAAGAACTCTTTGGGCCTTTTGTGTCTGCAAAAACCTCTTAGGAATTTCTCAAGAGGGGACTGTATCATGTAGTTTCTGAGACTTAGAAATGTTAACTATACTGCAACTTCTGTCTAGCAATGAAAAATACATTAAAATAAAAAATAAAAATGACACGAATTTTTAAAAATTTAGGTTTGGGTTAGATTGGCCAGTAAGGTGAATGTGATTTTAAATTATTAATTTTCCATTACTGTATTTATTATGCTGTTGAATATCCAGTGACTAATTTTTACTTTCACTTCTCTGAAGGTATTTTCTGTATTTGGGATTTTAAAAATAATAACTGTGTCCCTTTGCATCAATGGTTCTTGTACAGTTCAAGTTTAGATCCAAATTTGAATCCAGACTCGAGGAAATCCTACTTCAGAGGGGTCTGAAGTACTTTTACTTGGTACAAAAAATGGAGAACATAGTTGTGACGCTGTCTCCTGAAAAACCTGACATGGGATGAGCAGTATCCCAGAGCTACTTGGTGTAATGAATCCAAGCTAGGCTGTGCCTCATACTCCAGCTTGAAGAGCCTAATTGTAAAATACTTTACTCCTGGGGGGTCCTAACTCTCTGAAGCAGTTAAAGATTAGGACTATGAGTTTTGTGTTGAACGTTTAAAAGTGGTGGAATAAAGAATAGAACCTTAAAGTCTGAGTTACAGATTTTCAGTTTCTTTGATCTGAGCATAATTACAGAATATCTGATTTACTCAAAGAGTTCAAGAAACAAAACCTAATTTTCCTCTTTTTTTTCCCCCCTTAAATATAGGAATTCATTTGAATGAATATACTAATTTTACTGTTATAACTAAAAGCCATGGTAGATTGTCATTCTCAATTTATATTCAAATACAGAGAACTTTGGATATAAAACCAAATTGATCCCAAACTCTATTTTTTAACTGAATCTCAATTCCAAATTCTCATATTTTTGTCTTCCAATAAAATTAATGAAAGACATATGAAAATATGTTAAAGGAGAAGAGTATTCATGCTGAGCTGAATATGAAAGCATTTGGGGAACCTATAGGCTCAACGCCAGCTGAAAGATCTTCCAAATTCTGTTTGAGCAACTAGAGTTCGAGACAGATATGGGATTTCCAGACCTCAAAATGTGTATTTATGTACCAGGGGATGACGGAGTTAAGAAGGTGAAGAGGAGAAAAACAAACAGTTGTTACAGGAAGAAAATGATCGTTTTACACTACACATTCTTTGTTCAGTGGTCCATACAACACTGCAGAAGCTGCCCATAGACTTGGCAATGGAGGAGGAGACTAATACAATTCTATGTTAAGCTCAGAGGAGAGGAAACAATGCAGACATTAAAAATAAAAAAATCCTTCAAATAACCGAGTGCCAGGATGTGAAGTAATAAATATTTGGTAGAGCTCAAGAAGAGTAACGGGGTTTTAATTCATGCCAGTGTGATATGGAAAGTCTATTTGAAACTCTGCTCGATCATGACCTCAGGCTGGAGGACCTCATCACTGGAACAGACTTCAAAGGTTCAATGTTTTCAAGATTATATGGGACGTTGTAGTGAAACAGCAGTTCTTTTCTAGCCTGCCATGTATGGACACTGCGGTTTTGCAGCGAGAATGCTTTTTGGCAGAATAATGTAATTCACATCCACAGTAGATTATTGTAAACCGTACAGACACCTTTTGTGAAGAGTTTCTTCGTCCACTTGAGAAACAAATCAGGAATACCAACACAAAAGATACATTTCATGTTTTTTTCCCTGTATGGAAAAGTGTGAAGATAACAAATGGATGGACACTGTAAGTGAGAAGAGAGGAAGGGGAAATACTTTCCACAATAGCAGAGTTGTAAAAGTCCAGGGAGCAGAAAGGTGATTGGTTCACGCAGCTAGAATATAGACAAGGTTGGCTATAGACTCCTTTTAATGACGTTGGGTAATGGACATGCATACTATTTCTTTAACAACATAAGGGAGAAATAAAGTGTTGCCAATATTGTTGACGTGGGTTTGTACCATGGGATGTTCAAATTTGAAATTTCAAGTCAGTTGCTGGAGCTTCTCTGTCTCATTCACACAACTAAAAGGTACAGTTTCATAGGTCAGAACACAAATAAATCCAGTGTTAAGCATTGAAAAGGGGATTTTAAATAAATTAAAAAATGAAATGACTTGGCTTTGTAGAAGTGTGCTTAGAAAACAATATTCCATCTCCAGCCTGTGGTTTGACTAGTTTGTCAAACTTTCAATGACTTTCTGAGTTCAAGCCACAAATTTGTATTTATAAACAGATTCACTTGTATGTAACATGTGCTAAGGGCAGAAAGACAATGTGTTCGGGTCTTTGTTCTCTCCTTTGCAGAAAACATGTTTTCCTGATCAACAACAAAGTACTTTATCTTATATATCATTTTATACAACAGTAGCCACACTTTTCTGCATAAGGATACATATATATATGTAAAAATAGTTTCAAATATGTATGTGTATATACATATGCATATGTATATACATGCACATATGTATGTATGTATGTGAATGTGTACATATATGTATATTTGTGTACATGTATATATGTATGTACATGCACACATGTACATATATATATTTTATATATGTATACATGCATGCACACACACACACATTTAAACCATTTTTTACTGTTCTTCTGCATTTCCATAATGAGAAATCTATTTCACAGTGTGGGAAGCTACTATATTTGTAGAAAACAGATTGCTGTAACTAAGCCTATTTGTTAGGGATATTTATTTATTTATGTGTTTAGAGATCCATTCCTGTTTCTGTTGATTCCCTTTTGTCACTGACTTCCTGTGTGACAAGAGTGGACACTAAGGTCTCACTGAAGGTCCAATGAAACTGATGAAAATCAATTGCAACGTTTTTGTGTTGCATTAGATGGACACGGATGGACAAGCCATTACTAAACAACCTGGAGTACTAGAAGTAAATAGAAGCTACTTTAATACAAGGGGAATCTTGATGCAAAAATAAATGGCTATAAACTGCAAATGAAATAAAATAGTCTGGAAAGCAAAAGGTTTGTGTCCACTAAAAGGATGTTTTGGAGCATCCATTACGTAGGAAAATTAGGAATATAAGTGGCTTTAGGATCATGCTGGACAAAATTACTAAGGAGGTTATGTGATACAGTTGCAAGTGGTAACAGTAGATTGGATTTGGTGGCCTTGGTCTGTTTCTCAAAGTTTATCTGTAACTGTTGTTTATGTTGTAATTCTTAGAGATACACAAGTCTTGAAAATTTTCAGTCAGCTCTACTTTTAGAGCTTTGCAAAGGAGTGACTGGTTGAGTTCTGTTAAACTTCTGCCTTCAGATAGAGATGGAAGGCAAGAACAGTTCAAGTGTTACAACTATACTGGTTTGGATTAACCCCAGTGCTTTTTTTTCAGCACCAGTAAGCACTCGATAATGACTTTTCCATTTATGACTTAAATGTAATTCTCAACCTGAGAAGTCACAAAACAAAAGGTTGTGGTGGCTTGTGTTCATGTTTATTTGAATCACTTTCATCTAAAAGTTGAACTGCAAATCTTATGACAACATGTTCTCTTAAGCTTTCCAAGACTGTTCCTCAATCCAGTTTGGAAATTATTCAAAAATAGCTTTATTTTCATTATTTCACAACTTTCAGTTCTCTTCCTGTGACAGAACTTGATAATGCAGACCAAAGGTGAAAACGATAAAAGGTCAGAGACTTTTATAGAAATTTTGTAGACAGTAAATTATCCATGGCCCAGCAATGTGCCCTCGTTGCCAAAAAGGCCAATGGAATCCTGGGCTGCATAGGGAAGAGTGTGGCCAGTAGGTCAAAGGAGATCATTCTCCCCCTCTACTCTGCCCTGGTGAGGCCACAACTGGAATACTGTGTCCAGTTTTGGGCTCCCCAGTTCAAGAGGGACAGGGAACTGCTGGAGCGAGTCCAGTGAAGAGCAACTAAGATGATTAAGGGCTTGGAGCATCTGCCTTATGAGGAAAGGCTGAGAGAGCTGGGACTCTTTAGCCTGGAGAAGAGAAGGCTGAGGGGAGACCTTATTATGGCATACACGTATCTCAAGGGTGGGTTGAAGGAGGATGGAGCCAGGCTCTTGTCAATGGTTCCCAGTGACAGGACGAGGGGCAATGGGCACAAGTTAGAACACAGGAAGTTCCGTTCAAATACACGGAAACACTTCTTTACGGTGAGGGTGACAGAGCAGTGGCACAGGCTGCCCAGGGAGGTTGTGGAGTCCCCTTCCCTGGAGATTTTCAAGACCCGCCTGGATGCAGTCCTGAGTAATGTGCTCTGGGCAATCCTGCTTTAGCAGGGGGGGTGGGCTAGGTGATCTCTAGAGGTCCCTTCCAACTCTGGTGATTCTGTGATTCTGTGATTCTGTGAAATGAAATTCCCATTTTAGGCAGCTCAGGTCTATTGTCTGAATTTTAGCCATTATTATTATTATTATTATTATTATTATTATTATTATTATTATTATTATTATTGCTGCTGCTGTTGTTGCTATTGTTATTGTTATTTTATTATTATTAACATTATTTTTTCTGCTGCACTTAAACGGAAGAATATTTGTAGGCATTGTCTAATAAACATAATTACTGCCAAAATTTGGTCCTAGTGCATACTCAGTTCTATTAGATTCCTTTGAAATTACCTACCAGTGACAATGTGTTGAAGCATGTCTTTTCCCAAATAGATTTTTCATAAATTCTTTTCATTTTCACTCTGCTGGTTAATGTGTGTGGTACCTGTTTACATCAATTACTAGTTAAACTGCAATTTGTATCAGAAACATAAGTTTTTACACAAGGCTTCATTCCCTTGCTGTTCATTTTCTTATGGCATAATTGTAAAATCTAATGAGTATTTTATTAAGGGAAAGTTTTCCCTCCCAAAGAGTTTGACAAACAACTCAGTTTATTTCTGAACAAGGCTCAACTGTTTGACTACTAGCTTTATATCTGATATAATGGTTTATAGCTATGGTACCTGACATATATCATGTTAACTACTACATGTAGCTTTTTTTTATTAAATATATGCAGCTTGACAAATCTAGAGGCTCTCCCACATGTGGCAGCTTCAAAGAAGCAAATCCTTATTGTGTATCTTCCATCTCTATCTGGGCAAAGCTCTCAGTCCACAAAGGTTTCAATGCCACCAATTACTACAAGTTCCTGAGATATAAACAAATTATTGAAATGAGCCATATGTGTCATTTAAGAGAACATGAGAAGGGCAATCTGTCTTCATCCCCCTGCAAGAAGAAAAGGCTATTTTATTTTAAAAGGAATGCAAGGCATCAGAAATCACTTGCTATTTACTGGAGCTGTAGCTATAAAATACCACAATGTTGAAAGCTAGTCTTTTTAAATAATTTCAGTGGCAAACTCTGAGGTCAAGGTCTAGAGTAATTGCCCAAGTAACACAACTAATAGCTACAATTCTTGAAACTAGGCACCTGGGTTGTAAATCAGCAAGAAAATTAAGAATAACCAATGTGGCTGAGACGAAAGCATCTCTGAAGGCTACTTACTGAGCAAGCCATCATCCTCAGCTACCCAACATGACATACCAAGAACAGAATTTTTTTCTGACCTTCCCCTTCTCCTTTTAGCTTAAATATCTTTACGCGGGTCAGGTCTTACATGGGAAATCTATAGGGAAAAAAAAATAGAAATAGTTTGAAGATCAGGGAGCGCTCCACAGATTTCTTTTCCTGCAGGCAATTGTCAGGATGCTGTCATTCTTCCGGATCCCTAAGTCCTGCATCACTGGTTGTGTGGTGGCCCAGCTTCAACAAATCAGAAAAGGGTTCTTCCCCAAATTTCTGTATACCTCAGTTCTCTATAACGACCAAAGCTCGTCTGTTAGAACACTTTTTGGAAAATATCAGGATGGGTTTGAATTCCCTCAGGTTGGAGAGGGAATTGAACTCAGATTTCTCATTTTTTAAAAGTAATTTACTTACTCCATTGCTATTATGCAAATAGTGGGAGGAAGGTCACAGCGAAACAGAGTGAACGCAATGGTTTGTACTGAAACCTGCATTTGGAGGCGCTTATCATGAACCATACTTCTTCATGGATATGCAGATCCGGATATTACTTTCCCTTGGCCCTGAAATGCAGTTGGACGTTAAGCAAGAGTTCCATAGCCCAGGGTGCTTCTGTGCTGGTGAGGGTGGGTAGGAAATGTGGAAGATGAATTGGAAAGTGTTTGATGAGCACAGAATGCAGAGCTAAAATATGGATTTTATGGGTCATGGTACTGAACTGAAGAGCATAACTCTTACTGAAACCCTCTCTTAGGTGTTGAATTGGGCACTTTCAGTCCTTTCCTACAAAACCGTCAGGTTACGCCAATAATTGCAGTTTAACTTTATAAACTACAGAATTTAACTATATATCTGGTGATGAATTCTTTTCCTTACAGATAAAATCAGACTACTTTAGTAGCCTTCAGTCATTATATTAAAACAGTTTGATGAACTGAGACTAAATCTTCTGTATTAAAATACATAAATAAACATGGTGTTATATAGTCAAGTGGTTAGAACCTATGGAAATTTGCTTTGGCCAGACTCATTCCAGCATGACAAGACAGGTGAAACACTACAAAGACGACCTTGATGTTTCGGTAATTTGCAGATCATTGCTTTCACAACAGCTGAAATACAGCAATGGTATAATTTTTTTTTAATTATGCCAGGTTTTCTCAGAGAGATGAAAAAACAGCAGTAACAAAATACTGAAAGTGAGAGAAATACTTGCATCTTTAAACACCTGCCCAACTTACAAACTTAAAGTCAAGTGTTAATATTTGTGTGAAATGAGTTTCCTTTGAATACACAGAAAGATGCAACTAAGCAGAGAAAAGTTTGCAGTCAGAGATAATTTTTTACTAGAGAAGGTGTCATCACTGGGGAAAAAAACGTAAAAGTTGAGAACGATTGCTCTTGGGTTTATTTAATTATTTTGTTCAATGGGATGGAAAGGCAGTTGGTACCTGTGGAGCAAGAGGGAAAGATAACAAAGCCGTTAGATTTGTCTTGTGGTACAGGAGGAGAGAGGAACAAGGGTGAGGGAGGAGAAAGTATTTTTAAAAATTCAGTGTGATTTTATTTTGCACTTGATTCTCTAAAATTTGCCCTTGGTCACTGACCACCATTCATAGCAGTGTCTGCTACACCCAGTGGGAATGAGCCGAAATCACAGCCACTGATTTCAGTGGGCTTTGTTGGCACAACTATATAATTTTCTTGTCTACATCAAGGTAACTTCTTTCAGGAAGAAAGACAGGGAAAATCTTGCAGCAACATATAAAAAATATTTTGGGGCAAAAAAGGTGCTCTGCCTCACTTTGTTTTGGGAGTTCCTAATTCCACAGGTTCGTGACTGGCATTTCTCATGGTGGTTCAGTTGTGAGTGACATGAGGTAAAGCACACCAGGTTGATATAACTATTTCTGTATCTAATTCCTTCAACTGTTTTTTTGGTAATTCCAATGTCTTTTTATAGCTGAATCAGAAGGGTGCCTAAAGAAAGATGTCAGAAATGAGCTTTTATTTTGGAAAAAAAATATTTCTTTTCCCCATTTCCTAGTGAACTCAGCCATGTAAAAAAGACTGCAGGTGCTGCTGTTGTCTTCAAAGGTTGGACTTAACCCAGGTCAAAATTTTGGGTCCATGAAATCAGTGAGAAAACTCTCAGTGAGTCAGCTAAGGTCAGGAAGGGTAAAATTAGATAATTGCCACTATGTTGTCTTCTCTATTGTCTCAATAAAATGGGTAAAAGATGGTTCTAACTCAGATTTACAGATGTATAGTTTTCAAGCCCAAAATTGTTGAATGAAAGCCGAGACACATGTTCATTAAATATCTGTAGCATGTTTGGGATATAGTTAAGTTACAGGGTGTGTACAGCAGGGAAAAACTGTGTAGATTAAGAATTGTTTACCCTGCAAATCCTAGGCAACAGACCCAATTTCTAGAGTTGCATGTGAGCTATACGGGATTTCTCAGAACTAACAAGATGAAAATCAAGCAATAAGAGGAAGACATGTAAACGTGTTATAAACACGTACGTGCAAGTTGTAAGGATTTTTTTCTTCTGATTTGGATGGATAAATTACCATTTAAATTATCATTTGCACTGAAGTAGAATGGAGATTCTGTGTTGGCTGCTGAACCAGCTAGGGAGTAACCAAGCAAAGAAGGAGGAAATGGAGACGAAGAAATTTGGCTAAAAGTCACAGGGTGTCTAGGTCAGCATCATACAGATTGTCAGGGAGAAAACAGAACCAGTGCTGAGGATTAAGGGTGTTGTGTCCTACAGCATATGGAGATGTTAACATGCAAAGAAACTGAAGTCTCACACTGCTGCATGTTGACCTATACATTACCTATGAAGTGGTGCCATTTTTCCAAAATAAAACTATTAGACTTTTTAATTCAAACAACGTAGATTGACTGAAATGAAAATAAATGGGATTTTGAATGTACTGGCATGTATTTAGAAGGAAATTTTCTGACTGGGCAAATCTGAAATGATCACAAAAGATGCCTGATTTGACATTAATTTTAGGATTCCGATTCCTGTTCATGTTGATGAATGATGGTTCTCAGCTCCACAGAGGTTTGGTTTCATTAGGGGACAGAGTTTTGGTAAAAAATAATCCAACAACAAAAAAACCTTAATCAGAGACACTGAAAGGATAGGATTATATTAAATGGCCCTTAAGGGAAAAAAAGCAAAAGTAGAAGAAAAATATGGAAGTTTGGAGTAAGAATATCCCCTTAAAAAAAATGCAGTTTACATATAAAAAAGGTATAATTAATTTCTTAAATAACGAGCAAGATAAAAAATGCAGAAACCAAATTTCTTAAAGGAATTTCTACAAGAAATCTATATCTGAGCACTAGGCCAGAGCAATTTGTGTGTGGTCATCTGAATGCAAAACCAATATGCAACTCTAATTGAAGGAAGGGGAATTTGGCCCACAGAGTCATTGTTTACGAGTTAAAACAGAGATTTAAGAAAATATAGACTTGTCTTTATTCTAATTTGTAATTTTGGAGTAAATCAAGGAGTGTTCTGTTTAGATTAGCTTTTGCTGAATGCCCCTGTTTACTTGAACTAAGTGCTGCTCAAGAAACAGAAGAAGACATAGACCAGACATTCTATAATTTAAACAGTCCGATAACAGAAAATACTGTATGCTAAGGGGAAGTGTCTGTTGATTTTGCTTTACTTTTCATTCATTTACTAATTTAAATAGATTTTAAGCCACCTGCATAAATTTTAGCATATTTGACTAAGAGTTGGCCAAAGACCAGAATAGCAGCAGAAGCAGCTCAAGAGAGGGAAAGTCCTGTTGTAGAGCTGGAAACAAGATGAACTTTAGCAGTACAAATGAACCCACGAAGACCTGCAGACTAAGAAAAACGAGGTTCATGGCACAGGAACTGTTTAATCAGGAATTATATACAGAAGTGCTGTGCTGGATTAAAGCATGAGACGTAGGGCGCAGATGCAGGCATGTGCAAGTGAGGTAGCATGGTGCCCTGAAGAGTGTCAGCCTGGCCTCCAAATGAGCCAAAATCCTGAGTGAAGCTCACTGACTCTCCAGTCACTGCACGGAGAGAATTGGAAATATCAGGAAGATGACCCAAAACTTGCACTTAAGCAGAAACGTACGTAACGCAGAGCTGCAGCTGCACTCTTGCTTCATCTCTGGGAGATCCAGATCCAGGCTTTTTGTCTGCTCAGCACACAGGGGCCCAAATCCTCTGATAGTTTATATGGTAAAGGCAATGTTTAGAACAGACTTCATCCTACCTGCTGAAAGTGAAAGATCAAAACGTAGCCAAAGCCAGACAGCCTAGGAGAAAGCGTGACTCTGTATTTGGTGTTTAAGGTGCTGAACTTGGTAGTTTAACTCGGTACAAAACTTTCGTAGCTATGGTACTGAGCTGATCTGGGCTGTGATCCCAGATGTTGGGACTGCAGCCTGGAAGGAGATGTGCATTCCACCCGCGCCCTGCGATAGCGCAAACATTAGCAGAGGGACTGCGTTTCTGCGAGGTTAATGCCTTACCACGGGAACACAATCTGTTTCCCATCTGCCTCTCTGACCTCTTCTCCCTCCACCAGTGGTTCCTGGAGTAATTTCAGCAGTAGGCATGTGGAGTGTGCTTCCTTCCCTCAACCACAGAGTGATTAGGGCACTCTTCTGAGAGATATGGGTTTGAATCACTATAAGCAGGTTAAAATATTATTACAGTCCTTTTTCATCCAAGTCCCAGGGTTGAAAGCCAAAAGTAACATCAAATCAGTATAATTTCCTTCCTATGCTTAGCAAAACTTTTAGTAACATGATGGGTATACAGTGCTCATACAGCCCTCAGTTTGATCTTGTTGCCAGTATGGAAGATGTATGCTAATTGTAGTGAATTCAGTTGTCTGTCACTCAAAATGACTTATTTTGAGTACGACGGAATAAAAATTGTCCCTTGGGGATTCTTTGCCTTGCTTCTTTTCTGAACAGATTGTATCGGAAATGATTTTACTTAATGTTGTCCCAGATTAGGAGATATAATCCTTTCCTTTTTTCTGGATGCGCAACACCCTCCAGGCACTTTCCACCCCCATGCCCTGACCTCCTTCATTTTTGAAAGGTTTTTCTAGTTGTACTGAACTCCCTGCGTTAATACTCTCCCTGTTGCAGCACACTGGTGGAACGTACAGTCCTGTCCCAGATACAAATATTTGGCACAGTGTTCCCAGCTTGGAATCGACTGTTTATGACTTTCCTCAGCAGCACGACAGCGCTCTGTGATTAAATACATTCAGATTTCTCTCTGTCCTACTTTAGTTTATGTTGACCAAAAATACGGTATTTAAATTCACCTACTTGGAACCTCACCAAAATCAATCAATCATCATCACTGTTTTGTTTGAAGTTGTGGCTCTGGGAACACGCCAATAAACTCCTAAGAAAACAAAGCTACAACGAGGTAAAAATAACAGGCAAGACTCTTTCTACATGCAAAGCGAAGGTAGAATCTAAGAGGAGTACAATGTTGGGCTGATATTGCATCCATGTGCTGGGACAGAATTTTCATTTGTTACCATCAAACGTAAATGCAACAAGATTATTCTTAAGAGTTGTGTGAATTTGGTCACCCTGAAGGTAATTTGCTGTAAAATATGATTTAAATCTGTTCAGCTCTATTTACAGACTGACTAACATTTCCAAATAATTTTGTATAGTAAAAGATGGAGAGAAGGAGAAAAGGCAAAGGAAGGGCTAAGGAAGGAAGAAAATCCCCTTTATTCTGCAAGTCAGGCTTCAAAATGGTCGCAGTATTCCTCCATTTGTCCGAAAATATTTCCAGGGATACACGTGTTCTGTTTGCTCAGGAAGGTCTCTATTCACCATGTTACAGCAGTGGAGCTGATGGAGTTTTTCTTTTTTGTGTTGAGTAATTAAATACTCACTGGAACACAGAAATACGTAACATCATGATTTTGTTACTTGACAGTGGTTTGGGCACTGATACAGTGCGTAGGAATCTGGCTTCCTTCCTTTAGTTTAGGGAAATGTGTGTGTTTGTACAGAGTATAACTGTAGCAAAGGAAAACATTTTCAATCAACAAAAATTTTCCTGAAAAAACAAAAATGTTTCAGTAGAGGTTACTGTAGGAGAATCATTAAGTGACTGTTCCTCGGCTCTGTAACGCACAGTACCACCCACAGAACAGGCTGCCCTGTAAATAAGCACCGGCTGTTATCTATTCTTTTACATTAATGATAAACCTTGTATGGACAAGGCGTGACATCATCAGGTCCCAAAATCTTGTTATGTCAATTTCCGTGCTGGTTTCAGGTCAAGTTCTGGTTTATTTGGATGCAGTCCATTTCACTGGGCTTTCTTTTCTAAAGCATTTGAGATTCATCATTGAGAGGCAAAGGTAATAGCACAAGCACGACCTAGCAGTGAACAGCTGAAAGGCTGAAAAACAGGGCATCCAGGCTCAGATCTTAAAGGTTTATGATTTTCAGACATTCCTCCCTGGGAAATAGTGCAAGGTAAGCACCGAAACGGTAGCTGTCACACTCCTGAAAGACCTGTCCTCAATTTCGGGTTCCAGGTTTCATCTGACTGCTGTTGAAGTTTGATTTGAAAACATGGTCATTTGCTACTTCTCTTCTCCAATGCAAATTATTGAAGTGGGACAAAAAACCCTTAGAGAAATGCTGTTTACAAAATGTTTCTTTTACTATGGCAGCTTTTGTAAAAGTAAACTACTAAACTTAATAATTTATCTTCTTTTAAAATTAATATTAAAATTAGACTGATATAAAAAATAGATTTTCTATGAGTCAGGTAAGTAAGAAAACACCTGCAAGAAGATCCAAGAACAAAGAACTGCCATAGCCAGGAAGCGTATTTGAAAGTCTGTACAAGTCCTGCAGTGTCTCAGGATAGAGAGACGGAGCCTCTTTTACCATAAGATTTTTTAAGATGTAGTGTCAGGTTTCAGTTCCTGCCTGTCCCGCTCCACAGATCTCATCTGAATGGCAGAGTGACCCCGGGAAAGGAAAAGTGACGGGGGACTGGGTTAGCATCCTCACCACCAGCCGCGCGCATGGCTGCCTTTTCTCCTCTTCCTCTTGAGCTGTTTCCCACACGGCAGCGGCGCAGCAGCACCCGCCAGCGCTTTGGAGGGTGGGGGGCTGCTGATAGCCCTTTCCTGGAAAGCTACATAGGTCCTCCTGGAAAAGCTAAGAGACGTTCCTGTATGTTAGTAAGAGAAGAAAAAAAGAAAACACACCGCCTATCTTATTGACTTCCTGGGCAAATGCTGTAACCAATAGATTATTACAAGGGTAAAGAAATCCTTTTCTCTTGACATGTTCCTGGGACAGTACTTCAGGGAAAAGAAAAAAAAAAGAAAAAACAATGAGAGTAGCAAGAGTGTGGGAACAGAGACATCTTATTGTGGATCTAGGATTTAAAAGTACTCATCTGCCTCCATCTTTGTGTTTTACCTTGCTCTGGGTAACTACAAGACAGTGTTACATTGGAAATCTCACAGTGGTCACTGTTTTGGCTCTCAGTGTCTGGGACCAAACTCTCCACACCCAGCACAGAGAGATTCTGGACATCTTATATGAGATTTGTTACTCCATTTCAAGGGACTGGAGTCCTGTCTGCGTTTGACCCTTGATTATTTTTCTTTTCTTTTCTTTTCTTTTCTTTTCTTTTCTTTTCTTTTCTTTTCTTTTCTTTTCTTTTCTTTTCTTTTCTTTTCTTTTCTTTTCTTTTCTTTTCTTTTCTTTTCTTTTCTTTTCTTTTCTTTTCTTTTCTTTTCTTTTCTTTCTTTTCTTTTCTTTTCTTTTCTTTTCTTTTCTTTTCTTTTCTTTTCTTTTCTTTTCTTTTCTTTTCTTTTCTTTTCTTTTCTTTTCTTTTCTTTTCTTTTCTTTTCTTTTCTTTTCTTTTCTTTTCTTTTCTTTTCTTTTCTTTTCTTTTCTTTTCTTTTCTTTTCTTTTCTTTTCTTTTCTTTTCTTTTCTTTTCTTTTCTTTTCTTTTCTTTTCTTTTCTTTTCTTTTCTCTTCTTTCTCTTCTTTTCTTTTCTTTCTCTTCTTTTCCTCCTAATAGAATTTATAGAGGTAGAAATTTTGACCTGTCAAGAATTAGATTCCGCAGAGCAAGAGAAAGTGATACAGCTATCAACTTAATGACAAATGACAGTGATTATGTCTTAGCAGGACATCTGTGACTAATTTATGCCATGGCAGGTGCTCAGAAAGCAGGGGCAAGTAAGGCAGTTCGGTAGGGAAAGGACCTGTAACAGTCTCTCCATAGGGACTTCCAAGGTTAATTGATTAGGGAAAGGAAAAATTACACAGACTAATGATAATTGGCTTTTTATTTCAAAATAATAAAAAAAAGCTTAGTAAATACAGGAGGGAAGGAAGGAAGGGAGGAAAGGAGGAAGGAAGGGAGGAAAGGAGGAAGGAAGGAAGGAAGGAAGGAAGGAGAGGAGGGAAAGAAGAAAGGAAAATTAAGCTATAAATGAAAGTATTTTTCTCTTTAAACTACCACATTGTTTCCTTATTTAAAATGTTTTTAAAAGGCAAAGAGGTATTTTCAGTGAAAATATTTTCTTCCATTATAATAACCAGTAGGAAAACATTGGACAGCTGTAACAGCTGTAACGTAGTACACCCTGTAGCAAGCAAAATATGTACTTGAAATGAACACTGGACAGCGAGTGCAGCCCGACCCAGTTCAGCAGGGGACACCTATATGAACTAAGGTCAAAACTCCTCTTCCATGATCTTACAACAGGTTAGCACTGTCTTCAAGAGCAAGTCTGCCTGCCTGCTTGTGACCTGGAATAAGCTGATTAAATTTGCTCCGTAAGTGGAAGGATGTGAAACGGCTACGTGATGGTACCAGCCTGATCTTTGGTCTGATTGAAGCCCATCAAAGCAAGGGCCAAGGAGCCACTCAAGCCAAACTCCACCAGTGGGATAGTTCCTGAGGTGAGGAGAGCATCGTGTCTGGCTGCCTCTGACTTCTCAAGCGGGCACCCATTATTATTTGGGAGTAATGCTGGGAGAGGCTTTAGAATGACTCACTTTTTTGGTTCTGTGCGACCTTAATGATTCTGTTGTCATGCTCCTAGGCCCACCAATGCATGTTTTCTTCAGTGGCAAAACCTGCATAATATGAATAGAAAAAGTGAGAAATCGGATGCTAATACTTGCTGCATTCTGTAATCTTGAAAACTAAACTTCTGATTTCATTATTTGCAATATATGTTTAATAAGAGGAGTTCAGTATGTAAACTGTCTTGCTTAAATGATAGATTTAAAACAGATACATGCTGATATATGGATTTTGTCCTATAATTTTTAAATTATTTACATTGACTTTGTTAAAAGATGATACAGTTTGTTTATATAGGCATTTAAAATTCAAATATTTAATATTATTGATTTACATTACTGAAAGTTTAGTCAATGGCATTGTAAAAAGAATTCTCAAGCCAACAAAGCCCTAAAATTTTTTTAAAAAGACAGTTTCAGCAGTTTTCTTTCGGTTGCCTACTGCATTGTTTTAGTTATTTTTCTATAATCACTGAAATTGCTTGGAAGAATGAGAGTGCTTATTTATGAATAATTTTCTTAAGCATTCCTCAGTATGTCTCCCAGATCCGTAAGCACGAATTAGAAACAGATTTCATACACAATATGACCGTAGTGAATAGTAAAAGTAATGACAACTGTCATTGTTAATTCTTTGGGTTCTTTACTGGCCAGAAAAAACATTTATTCAAAAAAATAATCAAGACCTAAATTAATTCCATTAGCTTATATCGTGCCCAGAAAACTGGATTGCCACTGAGGGCAAGGGATTCAAGAAAGCTCCATGTCATAGTCCTGGAAAGAGATTTTTTTTATAGGATTCCTTTTAATGGCCATCTCAGTGGATTAAACTAGTCCAAAATATGACGGCTTTATCACAGAACCAGCGTCTGTCTAAATAGGGTTGGTAATAAGGAGTAGGTATTCTACTTTAAATTCTCTCCATAGACAAACCCTACATCATAATCCTGCAATAAGATTCACACAGACTGACCCAATTTCATGCTTATGAATTTAACCAACATTATCACTTTCAGTTGTAAAAAAGTCATATTCCTCTTCTAAAATCATAAGATTGGCATATTAGTCAAAAAGTGCATGCAAAACCCCAAGAAAAACAACAAAAAATCCACCTTTCTGAAATACCTTTCTTTATCTACAAGTTTTAAATTATATTTTTATATTTCCCTGCTTTTCACAATCTGGAAAAATTGAAAGATTTCTTAAGAAATGAAATTGAGGAAGTCATCCTAATGTAATCAGTTGTTTCAAAAAATTGAGGCACCAAGAAAAATATCTTGAGTGATCGTAGAAGGGTTGTTGTCATTGCCACATCAAAATATATGCATCAAAAGAGTAAACTATAAAACAGAGAAATAGAGATTCACGTTTTTGAGCTTGAAAATGCAAAAAGAATGTTACAGGCATTAACATCTTTGCTCTGCCTTCAGTGAAGATTTTATTAGTTCACTGTGATTTTATTATATGTTTCTTTTTGCATATAGAAAGCCCCTTTCCTTGGAACTTCTTTTTGGTGCTTTTCCATTGCCTGATTTGAGGGGTCTGTGGTTAAGGTTATTATTGATTCTTGCTCCTTGACTGGCTGAGCTTCTCTGATTTCGTCAGAAAATAGGTAAAAGCCATTATTTTTACTCTTGCTAGTAGATGATCTGGTTGCAATATTGATTTTTCAGAGATGGATGAATGCCACAGAAAAATACCTTTTACAGAGAGGATTCAAGGAGCTCTAGAGATGGTATTTAGGCAGATGATCTCTGTTTGAGTAACATTTTCCCTGGGGTGTGGGTTGGTCCAGGAAAGAGTTTACTTTCCTGATAATAAGCCTTTGGACATTTTCCCAGGTAGTGGAACTAATTCATATGATACATTTGTATGCTGTTACAATCAAATTTTGATATATTAACCTACGTTTCAAAAAAAAATGTTGTGTTTTAATGTTCCACTCCTAAGCCTGCTGTTAAAATTAATTTCATTATCCTTTCTGCTGTGGCATGTAGAATCTCTTATCTCCGGGGTGATTTTTTCATTGCAAAAGTATTTGAAAATATAATTCGTTATAAACTAACAAATAGAAAATAAACATCATGATTTCAAATTTAATCTGCAGGTACTTTTGAAAGAAACTAAAAACAAATGAATCTCTAATATAATATATTCCGTATTTACATTGGAAACAGCTTTAGGTGGATGAGGTTTGCCAGTGATGTACATTTGAGAAAGTGATATTTCCCTGCGTATGGATCATGTTATACTATAATAAATACGACTGTGAAGATTAGAATGGCAGCTTTGTAAATACACAGAAGAGGTAATAGACTCACTAGCAATGATCTGCTTGTGCTTATTCAATTTTCCTGCTGGAGGGGAAAAATAAAGGAGAAAAAGTCTTCCACCTGCACAGAGTTGATAAATACAGCATTTATTGCATAAGCACATACTCAGTTACCTCTTGACCTGGGTAGACTGCTAGTCATAAACCACATATTTCGTTCCTTTCTTTGTCTTCTTCCTGAATCATAGGTTAATAAATCATTATTTTGGCCTGTGGACTGTATGCTATCTGCTTTCACTGTTGTCTCACTCTTCTTTCTCTGTGCTACTTCAGCGATCCATATTTCAAAGACATAGTCTCCTCTGCTCTGTTATTTTTCTCCAGGATGTCTCAAAAAATAGTCCTAATGAAAATTTTCTTGTAAAAACATATTTACATACAAATTTTTCAGTTTTTAAACCAGAAATCCAGAGGAAAAATTATTTTCACAGTTTGTAAAAAAATGAATAAAGAGTGATTGTGAAATGTCAACACAAATGCCTAGGGTCACAATTTGAATGCTGGACCAGCATGGCAAAAATCAAGAAAAGGATACATTTAAATCACTTTATGCCACTCCTTCATCTTCAAATCTTTGAGAAATAGAGATAAGAAGGAGAGGAAAATAGAGACATTCAGGAGACACACACGAAGAAGTAAAAAAGAAAATTAATACCTGACAAAAATGAAAGACATAAAGTTAAGCCTAAAATTAATGTTGGGTCACTCCTCCATTTCCATCAAGCTTACCCTACTGGTGTTTTTTCTCGTTCATGCCAAACCTGACTTTGCATTTGGGTGTTAAAATAAGTGCTGTAAGCTCAGCTCTGAATTTATATAGTCCACAAATTTCAAATTAGTATTCAGCCTATCCTGATGTTTGTGTTTCTTGACATTTAAAAGAACGGACCTTGAAAACTCAGTGCTCAAACTGGAGCTTTCTTAATTTGCCTGTCAGAAAAAAAATTAGTTTTCTTCAAGCTACAGAGCATTACTAAAGCTGTACTTTAAACTTCACATTTGCCTAAATGAGTGCAGTTGAGAAGTGTTGTTGTTCTTGGTGCAGTTAGGAAGAAGGGACTAAAGAGCTGACGTTTCTCCTCTCTTCTAAGGTCAGTGAGGGTTGAATCAGCCCATATGCAACACAAAGCAATATTTAGCAGTTGGCACTGATTTTTTTTTTTTTTTTTTTTTTTTCCTGGATCATATGATTTAACGAATCAGCTGTAAAAACTTGCATATTCCTCTTCCCTTTTGTCGACCATCAGTTCCTATTGACATGCACTTGATAAAACATAGCAGAAAGTGTTGGCATATTGTAAACCAGATCAGGGCAAATTGAGACAATGAACATTCCCTACATTGTGAATTCCAGTTGCATGGAGCCACCACTTTAGGGGCTGAGGGGTTATTCCTCACTGTCCAAATGATGGATGAAAGATATCAAACAGGTGAAGTGTCTTTGTGCAATGACTCAAGTAGAGCATGACAAATAAATGAGTGTTTTGTATTTAATATCCTCTCCATTAAAAAACAGAAAAAAAGAAAAAAGAAAAAGAAAAAAAAAAGAAGATTAAAAGAAAAAAGAAGAAAGAAATGTAGCTTTGACATTTAGGGAGGTGGAAATCAATGCTCACAGCAGCTTAATTTCTTTGGGTAGTAAGTTTCTAGGATAGCTTAATGGCTTAATTAATGTTGTCTGTCATTGAGGGTTGCAGTTGTTTAAAAATCTCCAGATTAATTTGGATGGACAGGTTTTATTATGGATAGAAATTGGAATAAATGATTGCAATGCTCTGAACACAGAATTAGTGACAGGTAGTAGGAAAAAAGTGATGAGTGAAGAAAACAAAAAAGAAAGTCAGGAAACAAGTGTGCCATAGAGAAAGACACATGGATCAGAAAAGCGAAAGAAAGAACCATAAGATGGTAGCAAGGGCCGAAATTGAGAGAATGAGCCCAAGCAATGGGGTTTGTTAATTTGTTGCTTCTGATTATTTACTTTTGATAACAGAATGAGGTTTTTTTTTACTAAAGTCAGCTATTTCGAGATTTAGCCCAAAGGCTAGAGCCAGTTGTGGTCTAAATTAGGACAAGTTGTAGAGCAAAAGGGCAGGTGTGAAAGCTGGTAACAGGGCAATTAAGGCAACTTGTGTATGGAAGTATAATTGGCACAGGAAAAAAAAAAAAATCAACAGCACACTTTTCTTCATTTTAAGGAAATAAAAAAAAAGCAAACCAACCCAGTTATGTTTACATGTGCTTATGGATCCATATTCCAATTGTTCTATATTTCCAGGGCAGCCTTCAGGCAGAGGGAAAGCAGGCAGTTCCTGAGGCAGGTGGAGGTGGGAAAAGCAAGGCTTTATGTTTCTCTCATGTCTGGAAGAAGAGGCTGTCTGGGAATATCCCAGGTATAATGAAAGAGTTGTGGGTAAAGTGAAGGCAACCTGTTTTCTTCTCAGCACCTTTCTCCTGAGTGCTGAAGCTAGAGCTGTTCTGCTACAGCTATGGCTATCTTACCGTAACAGATTTGGTTGCTTCCTTTCAGCTCTGGCAAGACGGGAAGAGGCAAAGGCAAGTCCTGACCTTAGCCAGGCACACGGGCAGCACGATCTCAGCTGCTTGTTACTGCAGCCCACACCTTCTCTTGGTCGTTTTGCCAAGCCACAAAACTCAATGTTAATGCCATAAGGATTAAAATGAAACCCTGTGGGACAGTAATACATTTTTACTGATGCTGGTGAGAAACACTGAGCCAGGACTGCATCTTACAGTTAAAATTTTATGTTACTGCTGTCAGTGGTAGCAATAATGAAAACATAATCATTGCTGAAGTTTCATTGAGGGAAGTACTTGAATTTTGTTTCTTTTCCTCCAAATGGTAATAATAACAAAATGTCACAACACAATTGCCAAATGTATATCTTTTAAAAAGCCAGCAGGAAGTGGGTTCAGCTTTAGTGATGAGAATCTCCTGATTAGGGATCCTAGATGAGCAGTGCAGAGAATGCTTTTTCTGCTGGCGGAAGGTCATCTTGCTGACAATGACTTGGGTATGGGCATAGCAGTGATAAAGCACCAATTTATTTTATTTTTTCTAAATTTTAACAGTTAATTTTCTGGCACAACCACAGTTTTTTTACTCAGTCTTTTTTAACTTAGTATGGCCTGGGTCTCAGTTCCTTTTGATAATGCTCCTTTAAAGGGAGCATTAGTTAATGGGGGATAATTCTGTTTTTAAAAGATTGATCACTACACTGAATAAGGTTAATAAGCAGCTGGATTTACGAGAGAGCAAACAGACAAATAAACACAATCAAAATAAAGCTTTTCTCCCCTCCAGCAATCTTTTATTTACCTATGTACCTTTTGTCAGCCAAAATTATTGAGATGACTGAACCTATAAAAGCATGTACTGCCGCCTCAGCTGGGGTAAGAACACAAAATTTAGACGCATGCCCTGACACTTATCTGAGCTATGGAAAACCTCTTTTTCAAGTGCAACTGGACTAGGACAACTTTGGTTATATTATTTTTAATACTGCCTCATTTTTGGTTGGGCTAGACCTGTTTTCTTAGCATACCAAACCATGAGAAAGTAGAAAGCAGAGCACAGAAACAGTCAAGGCAGCACTCAGTGAAAGGAAAGTGTGCTGTGTGTTCCCAATTTGACAAGAAAAAACTCTTGAAGAACTCTGTGAAAGGGATATATCTGCTCGGGTAAGTAGGCGTAAGCTCAGTTCTAAAAGTTACCTTTAAAAAGTGACTTTACATTGTGCTTCTACTGCAGGTAACACAGCACAAATTACTCTCCTAGAAAATAGTGTCCTACCCAGAATGATATTGCAGAGGATTTTGCAAAGGAGCTTCCCAAGGAGAGAAGAGCAGAGCTGAAAGTTACTTTTTAACTCGGTGGAAAAATTCCAGATTCATATGACAGTAAGCTGGAAGAGAATTTTGGCCCGAGGTTCTCAGAAACTGTAGGACAGAAAATATTCCCTTTTAATGGAAAAAAGAAACAACACTTCTGTAAGGAAATAAACAGGGATGAATTAGCACCCCAAAAAGGTAACGTTAGTTAGTGCCATCCCATCCAAAGACTCAAGGTCTGCACAGATGTATCTCCATACCCCTGTTCAATAACACCAGCTTTTCTTGGGTGAACTAAGGAAAAAAGGCAAGAAAAGAGGGGTTAAAAAAACCCCAAGAAACCAAAACACCCTCCCAAGACTCCAAACACACTTCAAATTCGACTCAGCCTGGAGAGCCAGCGGACGGAGAGCCAGCACATTACAGGAGAAAGGGAAGATGCAATGACACAGAAGGAATGTGGAAACTTGAAAATAGACTTGGCACCAAGTGAATAGCTGAAATTGATGACCAAATGATAGATGGGTAACATAAAGTGACAATGAACAGAGAAAATTATTTCCCTGGGGAGCAGGCCTTTTTGGGTGAACTGTTGGGATATTTGCCTGTAATCTATTTTTGCATGTGATTCTGCAATTAATCATTTCATCCTCAGGCATCTGCACCAGTTTGTGAGGCCTTTTCATGCAAGTGTAGGCCTTTCTGTGTAGATTTCCTATAACTATCTCGGGGTTTTTTCTTCTCCTGATGTTGACACCACGTTAAGAACTGAGTCTTGCTTATTACACAGAGGTGGACACAGGATGTCTTGCAGGTTTCAGCTTCTGTATCTTTAAAGTGATTTATTCTTACAAACCAAAACCACAGCCTATATATTAAAAATGTTTTTAAAAAGGCTGTTTTCTCGTTTATGTGGACTGTACAACCAGAGGAGGACAGGAGGGTCTAGAAAGAAAAGATTTTCCAATTAGACATTGCTTCCCTAAATATTTTGAAGTCCAAATCTATTGTTAAAATCCAGAAACTTTTGAAAACTCTGCTTGCACTTAACACCTGAATTTCCAACCTTTTACAGAGTCTTCCACAAGACATGAGCTTTGAATGCAGTTTTGGACATGATTATTCACTTGAAAGAATTAACTTTTTGTGTTAGAGAGTTTGTTTTTTTTTTTTTTGAAAGTGACACTGCCTGGGCCTAAAACTGTGTGATGAACCCTTTACGAGAGAAGTATTTTTGTGGAAGGCACAGACAACCTGCGTTATGGCCAGTTCAGTGTGGAGCAGCACTCCAAAGGAAAGTGCCGGAAAGCTGTATGCACAGGAACACGTTTTTATCTAGAGTCATCTGTTTCCATTGGAGGGTATTTTGGAGCAAATACTGTCATTTAGAAAACAAATTAAGAGACTTTATTAGTCTCTTGGATGCAGTACTTCATTTATCTCTCCTATAAATTAGATTTAATATTAACTTGGTAAATTAAAAAATATGTTAAACACATAAAATATCTGTCTGTACTAGGCCTTTTAAACCACATCAAGGATAGAGCTCAAATTATAGTGGCTGCCATAAAAAGAACTTCAATGTAGAGATTCTGCAATTATATCCTTCTCGGAGACAGGAAGATGATATATCAGATACTCTTGGGTGGCATTGCTGAGAAATGTTGACTTTGTAATAGTGATTCTTGTGCATGCAGAGATATAGCAGAACACAATTAGAAATGCTGTGCAGAATTTAAGAAGGGGAGAAGAAGCTGAGAGCCAGGCAGGACATTCTGGCCACCGAATCTGTTACTCTGAGGAAGTACTTTGTGATGCCTGAACATCGGCTGTACTCTCTTGTTGCGTTTTGTTGTGCATTGGGTTCTAATCTCTTGGAGTCAAGTATTGCAATTTATGTGATGTACCATACTGTGAATCTGGACTCAGACTTCTTACGAATTCTGCTGCGAGAAGAAATAGTGTTATTAATGCAGGCGGAAGGGGTACCGCCTCATTTCAAGGATGCTGCATGTTGGTTGCCACTGGCGGAGTCAGTGGTCTCCCTGCAACTATCTGGTAGATACATCTTTACTGGGACTCTGGCAGCAGAAGAGCTCAGGCTTCTGGCCCCAAAGGAGGGAAGGGGATTGCTCTTAGCTAGATGTGACCCCATCGCACCTCTGCTCCAGCCATGCTCCAGGGGCATTTTATCAAAACTTCTCACTAGAGAAGTGGACTCAACCTGTAGCTGTGTCAGTGGCATAATTTATGAAAGCTAAGGGAGGTGCAATCCATAAGAGCTACTTTTCCATATATTACATAGTTTAATGTTAGCAGGACAGGTGCAGAGGAGCCCAGAACTACACATGAGTTCAAAATGATTATGTATTATATGATATTTTCATTATTAAACATGAAGATGCAGTCTGTGGCAATGTATCAGAGCACTGTTACATGAACAGCTTTTTCTTATACCTTTTTAGGTGTCCACTGTTTGTTAAATGACCCTTTGGCCCCTGTACTGTGCAGTTGCTCTTCCATAGTCATATAAGGTTATATAAAAGGCTAGCTGGATTATCCAACCAATTTTCTGGGCGATATGGGTTTGGTTTAGAAAGTTGTTTACCGTGTTGGGTCTCATTTAAAGATAGCCGGGCTTTCATCATTTCTTATAGCTATAAATTAGTCGCATAATACATTTACTCTTTCTTATTGTCAAAAAGGCAAATCCACGTTTTTTTCTGGTTCGCATCTGAGTAGATTTATTGCATGCTCTCACATCCAGTTCTCACACTGAACTTGTAGTTACTTGATGGTTAATCATCTGTTTCCCTCCCTCATCATACCCATACATTCATTTGAATCTCCCTAACTTCAAGACTTTAAGGCTATATAAAGCTATACGTACACAGCTGCAGAGATCAGCAGGAGTAGCCATGCACTCAGGCCAGCAAGGGAGGGAAGGGGAAGGAAATCTTTTTTCTCTTCATCCATGAGATTGTAGCATCTTAGCCTTCTGGTGATTTGTTTAACCTCTGTTGACGAAAGCAAGTTTTTATGTACTCGTAAGGAAAAGGGAGAAAAATAGAAGTCCACGTAGGCTTTGTGAATCCAAGAGGATATTTTCTCCTTAGGCTTTACAACTGCAGCTGTTTCTTTGCACAGAACTTTTACGCATGCTGAGTTGTGGCCTTGCAATTTGGGCATCACAACTTTTCTAATCTGACTGCAAAGATGCTGATGAGACACATGTTTCTGATTGCAAACAGTATTAGGCTTGTCTTTGAAAGACCAGATAATAAAACTATAATGTTCTTTCTTGTCTATATAACAAAGGAATGATTTATTACCTGTTATAATCAATTTCTGTCAGTATAAACAAAATAAAAATTAAACTTAATTATTGTCTGCAAAACATTTAAGGATTGTCAAAACATTTGCTGTTATGAGGAGTATTTCCAGCCACTATTTCCAGATCCTACCCTAAGTGTTAAGCAATGTATAGTTGTTGATATGAGAAAGATCTCCATGCATTAATGTAGCAATTCTGATATATTGCAAACACACATGATTTTCTGCATGGGTCTGTGCAAAAAAAAAAAAAAAAAAAAATCAGATTAGGAAATATTTGGATCCCAGGTTTCCAGCTCGATCTTTTATCCCCCCTTGAGAGAGGGAGAGGTCATTACTCAGAAGCAGCGCTTGTAACAACATGAAGTTTTGCATGTCACAGGCTTTTAGCTAACGTGAAGTCATGAGAGAAAAATGCGTATTCAGTTTTCCTGGCTTTCTCCAAATCACTGCATAGAGCAGCAGGTGCTGCATGTAATATGCTCGAAATCAGTTGTACGGCTGAATCCAAGCAGCAGATTGCAGGCTCGAGGAACACAGTGATCAGGACCCATTGTTCCCCCTTTGTCAGCCTGTGTGGAAGTGCATAAAGGTTTCTAGCACTGATTTTTCAACTTTAACCTTTTCAACAACCGGAACAACAGCATACCATCCCCCATGATGTTTCGAATGTCCTAGGTGGTGGGTTACAGGTCTGCGGTCACCCTTCTTGGCCCGTGGAGTCTCAGCCATGCAAGCAAGATGCAGTTAACGGCCTCACAGTACCACGTGCAGTGATTGAAGCTTCAGCACTCTTTGTCCCCCAAAGGGCATGTTCACATGCCTACCCTGCAGATTTGTTTTGCAATCTATTCACTAATGGGTCTTTTTCTGACCATGATTTATGGGGGGCTTGTAGACAATGAGCAACGCTTTCAAGAAAGGTAGACTACGGATGCATGCTTGTTCTTTGTGATTCTACCGATTCTGATGTTGTCACTGATATCAATGTGAACCAAATTATTTCTCCACAAGGTTTTTGTTTTTCTTTCCAAGATGCTGAGGAAATTAAAGTTCAGCTTCTTGAAAAAGTGAGTTATTAATGTATTTTTTTAACCAGAAAAAAGTCATTCAGAAACATGTTGGGCTTCATGTAACCTCTACGGAAAGCATAAAGGTCAAACTATTGCTCACAAAAGGCTTATTTTCATAATAGTCTGGCTTCAGTGGCAAAGCAAGTTTAAAATAGTTCTTTATTCAGGCTGAAGTTATTTTTAACCTGGATCATTTAAGTAATCCAAATTACAGCACAGCCATACAAACAGTTGCATTGGTTGAAGCAACTGGAAGGGTGTGAGATGAAAATGGGAACAAGCATCTGGAGGCGGGAAAGAGAGGGGCTTACATTGATTTTTGTCTCCAAAGCCATCATGAAACAATAACCAGAGACTATTAAGTGGATCCCTGTTCCATAAAATGAGCACAACAGATAGACATATTCCAACTAAATACACAAGAGCTCCAACAGTGTCTTCAAAGAAAGTGCCTGGTTCCCAAACTGTATAGTTCAGGCTTTTGGAAATTACTCTTGAGCAGATTTGACCGGACTGGATGATTTTGTTATAGGGCTGTCCTGCAACTCCTTTTTGCATAGTGCAATTTCCACACAGAGAGGTGCTTGTTGCCTTAAGATCAATGCTCAAATGGACGAATATTCAGAGAGGAGACAGTAGTAGCTAACATTACGATAGTAAAAAATTTTGTTTTGCAAAGGCAGTGGTGTTGCATGGATCTTCTTTGCACTTCAAATGTTCAGCAGGGTACAGACTTCTGCATCATCAGCAGAGCTGTGAACCTAAAGGAATCACTTGGAATCACTCAGTTTCCAAGAATTTCCTTGGAGAAGAACAGAAGGGAATGATAAAGGGAAAACTGTAACAGAAAATGAAAGCAGATGAGGCTATAGGAACCTGTGTAAACTACACAGAAAAAAGGATGTGGAAAGCTAATATTTTCTCTTGAAAGAGAAAAAGAATCTAGGGAAATTCTAGTGAATCATGGGGGCTCTGTGTATCACAAGTGTTTGTTTGTTTGGTTTTGTTTTTTTTTTCTGGATAAAACATATTGAAGAACTTCTGTTTACCTGCTAACATAACTTGTAATTTCTGCTGCAGACACAGGTAGTATGCTCCAGAGACAGGCAAGCAGATCAAGTCAGTAGGGCAGAAGGCACAGAGCACCACTCCGTGCATCCCAGAACAGTATCAGCTTGTCCCGAAATAGTAGTGCCACATGAGAATAATGCTCTTCCTGAATTAATAAATGCTGACTCTTGTTATTGTAGAAAGTGTCACATGTATATTACTCCTTGTTTGAGAGCTGCCACAATAATTTCTGTATTACTTTCTCTGTAGCACACCACTTTATGTTGTAAATATGTATTTGAATTGTGAGAATAAAGGAAATCCTGTAAAATAGCAAGAGCTGAGTAGTAAAATAAAATTTTGGCATGTTAAACAAACCATATAATTTTCAACCTATTTTATGCATTACTTATGATGTTACTGTGTTGCTTCAGAATTGCTTAGTTTTGCTCCACAGCAGTTGTCTGGTTTTCAGCACAGGAATTGTTATTTTTTTTTTTAAATAGCTGTGAAAAATTTGCCAGAGAATAGACTGAGATAAGCATGAGGGGAAAAAAAGAAAGCTCACGTCAGCTTTTTCTCTTTTCCAAGTCCTAAAACTTGCATTCAGGTGAATAAGTAATAATTACAAAATCATCTTTTTCCACCTTTAAGAATACAAGGGAATAGTAAGAAAAATCTCTGGAGATCTGACAAAGGAGACGTGAGAGAAAGATAAATGAAAAAAATAAATGAAACAGATCATTTTAAAGTGTTAATGATGTGTAGCTATGAAATCCTAGGTTGAATCACCAGAACTAAAACATATTTTTCCTGCTTAGCCCCTGGTGAAATATTTAAAAACATTTTACTGGTATAAATGTGAGTCAGTAGTTTCTGTGAAGTCTTGAATACTATTACAAAACCAGCTGAAAGTTTTTTCTGGGTTCCTAAGGAGGAGTTTCAAGCTGAAGAGTTTTCAATAAAAGAAAAAGAGAAAAAGTTAAGCAAAACAAGCAAATCTCATGCAGTTAAAATCATTTCTCCCTGTGCTGCACCCTCACAGGCACAGTTGGTTGAAGTTACATTTCCTAAGTCCTTCTATTTGAGATCTGTATGTGGAAGGCATTGGATACTCTGCTCTGTTCACTACATGCCAAAGTCTATAGGCACACTGACATCCGTAGGAAGATGTTGGACAATTTAAGTGAGTTTTGGAAGGTATCTCATATTTCTGATCTTTTCAATGTAGAAGAAAATTGTACCTCTTCATTAAAGCCAGAGATACTGGGAGGCTGGATGTGTGGTAATTGATGTGACTAAAATTTTTCATATGGACCGGGATAAAGAAGTATATGAATTATTTCAAATATTTACAATACAGTTATCAGGATCAAGTGGTAGACATTCCTAAAGCTGAAAATAAGCAAATTTATGAAGTCACAAATCTCAGAAGTCTTAGGGCTCTCATTAGTCTCACTATATCTCTTTGGGGAGCCCTTGGCGAGCGCTTGGTCAAATGCCATTATGTCCCACTGTCCCACTTCTGATACACTTTGTCAGCGTGGGGGTGTTTATTGGGGAGAGGATAAAGAATATAACGTGGTGGTGGTGCTGCAGAAACAAAGCTCTTCAGAGATAACGATGCCGTGATATTGAGCAGCCTGCTCGCTATTACAACGCCGCAATCCCTGGTTGCACTGTGGGACAATGCTGGTGCACTCCACACACAAATGTAATCCAGAACATGTGCGAACCAAAGTAGCTAGAACTGCATTAGATGGCATTTTGTGCTTTTATGGCACATTTTTACTGGCTGTGTGAGAATAAATGCTCCCTGGTCCAGTGCACAGCCCCCTGGTTAATCCTTCAAAATGTTTTGAACAAATCTGAACCAGCAGAATGGGTTTATACTGGATCAGTGCTTTGTGGCACGTGGCCACGGAGTTTTGGATCTGATAGAAAGAGCCTCTAAGCCGAATTTTGTGTCTTGTTGAACCATAGCCCAGGTAAACATGAAAATAGTTTTTGTTCCATAATACCAGATACTGCCATGCTGAATGGTTTACAAATGGGACATATGTGGTCCCTGTAACATAGACACATAGAATTTTTCTTTAAAGCGGGGTCAAGAAAATTTGACTTTTTTTCTTTCTATTTAGATGACCGGGGAATAGTGCTAAACTCATGCTTGTTGTCTCACGCCCCATGCTTATATTCCTTCAGGGACATTGTCTGTATCTGTTCTTCATGGGCAAAATTCCAGACGGATGCAGCAGTTTCCCTCCCTCTTCCTTTCCTTGACCCTGAATATTCATCGTAAGAAAAGAAACTATCCAAAAAGCAACCAAACCTGAGTCCGTATCCACAGCAGGATGCTGCTCGTACTGCTTTACTTGTTCCTAAAAGCAGATTACTTGTTACTTGTAAAAAGTGGTGTTATGATAGAGGAACAAAAGAAAACTATAGCACTCTTTCCAGATCTCACTCTTCTGAGTGAACATAACTGACTTAGGATTTCAATCTAAATGTATCCTGAATTAATAATGTATTATTACCTTAAAGTTATACTACTGGTAGCATCAAGAAACATGATTCTTAATTTTTTCCCTTCAAGAAACTCACTTTGCATAATTGTGATGAGACTTGGGAGTCTTTTAAAGGGGAATACATTGATAAGATAAATCTGTGCATGAGACAAACAAGTTAAACACGGAATGACACGTAATAAAAGCATCGAGTCTATTGCTTGTATCCTAAATTAATAATATTTTAATAGCAACTGAGAACCTCAGTACACCGAGGTAGGTTAATGAATACCAAGGGACGAATGAAGATTTCTGTGACACAGAAGTAGTACTAGTGCTTCAATTAAGGAACGCCTGGTTTCTTACCAGTACAAGAAAGCACAGATTTATCCTGAAATCTTTTCTTCTTAATCTCCAATTCACTGGAGGCAGCAATCCGAGGGGGGCTGATTCGTTTCCACTGGAGTCAGTAGAAAAGACTCTGACTGGGATTTGGATCAAGTCCTTACTAACACTACAGGGTGGGGTTAACAATGTAAAAAGCTATCGTTTCCAGATCTGACTATCTAAGACCAGATGTGCAAGGCAGGAAACCATATGATTAGATTCAAACAATAAATAAAAAAGGAGTTGCCCTTGTTTAGAAGCGTTTTCCACTAGTGGAGATTTTCTAACCATGACAACATACTGCAGGACTCAATACTGAGTCATTGAGTGGCTGAACCTCTATCCAGCGAAGCCTACTGAATCTTTGGGGAGCCAGGATTAGCTGAAAGAGCAAATGTAAAAGATCACTTCATGTCCAGCTAAAGCCAACAAAGGTTTTAATGCTGAACTTTCTTCTGGTTTTCATTTTCTGCTTTTGGAGTTACTTATCTTATTTGAATCTCCTATTGCAGGATCCTTTTAACTGTTGTAGTGTGTTTCCAGTTAATAAAAGTAGGCATTGTTTGAAACAAGACATATTCCTTGAAACCAGCTTTACCTTGCTTTTCCTTTTCTCCTTCTCTCCTTCCTTCCCTCTCTCCTTTCCTCCTTCCCCCTTTCTCTTTTCTTTCCCTTCTCTTCCTCCTCTTCTCTTCCTCCCTTCCCTCCCTCCCTTCTTGTAATTCTTCCGTGTAAAAAACAAAGATATCAAAACCCAAAAGAAAAATAAAAAACCCACCACAAAACAGCCCAAGTGGTCTGCATGTGACAGTCTTACATATTACAGCAATTCCCACATCACGATGGTACTGAAGTGAGCGCACTGTGGGCCCCTTCTCTCTTTTACACCTTGTATAATAAGAGTCGCCTGTCTAAAATGGGTTGGAAATATTGTAATTCTGATTTGCAGATTTTTTTTGCAATCACTTTGGCAATTTTTTTCCACTGAGACAAGTGTCAAAAGGAACTGGAAAGCAAATTACAATTTTTTAACTTCATGAGCACTTCACGTGTATGAAGGGAAATTGTGACTCTGTGACTTTTGAGGTCATTTACCATTGCAGAACAGCCAATCACATGTGCAGTGCAGGGAAAGAGAGGGGGTTATGAGCTTACTCATAACTGGATCAGCCCCCAGAACCTAATAAAATATTTGGGCAGCATTTTCAGGATAAAGGGCCCTGTACTAACACGTCTTTAAGACTGAAAGTTTTCACAACTGTGAGTAATTGGATTAGTGTCTGGAAGCAGCCACCATGAAGAAGGTGCCTGAATAGGAGCTGAAGTTCGAGTCTCAGACATACTTAAAACTCTAAATTTACCAGTCACTACTTTCCCATTTATTATCGCTGTACAAGAATGTAAGGATTTATACATTAGCACAAAGGTGGACATTGTCCTGCTTTCATTTCCATTCATTTCTCTGTCAAGGAGGAAATAACCTGCACCTGGAATGCAAACCTCCCCTGCTACACAAAGAGCAGTTAGACAGAACAAAACACGACTGTTATAAATCCCAAGGCAGATGCTGTGAAAGCTTCCCTCTCCCTTGTCACTAGTATCATGTTTATTACTATAATTAAAAGATCTATATAATATGGCAATAGTAAGTGAAGGATAAGGTTAGATGCTAATTTTTTTTCCCCTCCACAGAGGAACATATTATAGAAACATGACTTTCCCAACAAGAAAATTGGCCAATTTTATTGTGCCTAAAAAGGTAGGTTTAAAAAGAAAGAAAAGTAGCAACATTCCTAAATAATGTATGGAATTAATAAGATACAGAAGGCAGAAGATGGGTTTCTAAGCCGTAGTTCAAAACTACCGCAGAATCTGTATGCATGGAAGGAATCGACTCTTCAACTTGATGGAGGTCAGCCTGTTCCAGCTAAGGTCATTCTGATTAGTTTGGGCAGCTACTGAGCCAGCTGGTAAACAGATGCTTTCTTATAAGTTGATGGTTTAGAATAAATTAGGCCAAATGCTTTGATTGTGGTTGATGCAAGAAGTCTGATAAACACAGCCCTGTATTTTCTTTATTTTTCTGTTTGAAATTTTTAGGCAGCAAAAACATAGTATTATACTTAAAAATAAGTAAATTGACAACATATAAAAATCATGAACTGAAAATGCGCAAAAGATTTGTCTGAGCTACACCACCCCACCATCGCTACTGTAGGCATTTTTGTGGGCCTTTGTAGCGGCCCTGTGGGAAAAATGCCCTTTTTGATTTATGTTGCAGTAATTCCCTGAGGCACTGAGCAGGTCCTGGGGGTACTCCTTCTTACAAGGTGTTATGTGCATCTGACTATGAGACAGACACACTTTTGTGATTTTTGCAAGGAAATAACAGTGTCTGCTGTGAAAGCTGTTTTGGCCCATCTGGAAAGACACAAGATGGGTTCCCATCAGTCAGAATCAATCTCAACATTTAGTTCAGAAGGCGCTTAACTCCACATACCAAATTCTGTTTCAGGAAGGTGGTGAAGCTGTACATGTCTGGACTTTCCCTAGAGATGGATGGGCAGCAATTCTTACTCTGTTTCATTCTCTTTCTCCCTCCCCACACCTTGTTATTTGAGGGGGGAGCAGGTTGGGAGTGGGAGGGTTGTTGTTTGATTTGGTTTTTCATGGACCATATTCAGGCTTGGCCTTAATTAGATTGTCTCAGAAAATTTACAGTCCCTGATAGTCGCCAGTCGTTGGCTGTTACGCAAAACACAGCCACAGATACACTGAGCTGGGTTCTTCTGTCGCTTCCTACATCCCCACTTTCTCCACTCACCTAGTGGCATGTCACTGATTTACACCAGTGCAAATAAGATCCATCTGTTGGCTTCACAGGCACACACTGGTTGTTTCTCTTGTTAAATGATACCTTTGTGAATTGTCATTTCTGTAGGCACCTGGTCCCAAAGTAATAAAAGCAGGGGGTGGAGTGGCAGGGAGGGAGAGGACAGGGACGGAGGAGGGGCTCTGTACCAGTATCGGGGGGCTGCAGAGCAAAACCACCTGTTGGTAGAAGTCTCAGATCTGCCCGAGGTTGTGGGGAGCCGGAGTGCTGCAGTTGCTCAGTTTTAAGCTCATCAGAAGATATCAAAGATGAAGATGAATGCAGGGTTTCTTTCATTTAAGTCGCAACAACCAACGTCCTGTGAAAACAGAAACTGTAGAGCACTGTTGCTGATAATAGATGCACCTGGTAACTTGTAGATGCTGCCAGCATGCATAGGCAGCACGCCTTACAATTTTGTTACAAACTTTGACAAAACAGCATGAAAACATCAGCATGCAATGTATGCAGGTGCGTGTGCCTGGGCGAAGGCACAAGTTAAGTGCCGAAATACACGTGTACGCCTACTTCATTTCATCGCTTTTGGAACCGCGGTACAGAATAAAATTTAACTGCCTAGTCACCTGTCAGCAGATGTGTTTATGCCATGGGTAACGTAAAGAACTGTCAAATTTTGTCGCAGAAATATGAAGCATTTTGTGTGTAAGTTAGCAGGATCTAGACATTGCTTTGCAACACCGCTAACCTGGATATGAGATAGTGCAAAAGACACAATTATCTGGTAAAAAATAGGCACCTGTATTAAAGGAAACTTTTTCCTAAAATTTTACATTAACATGTATATTTAGAAAGTGGAGAAGAGGCAGTTAACAGAAATGTTATAAACTATGGAGAAATTCATTGCAACTGAGAAATGACTGCAAATTGAAAGCACTCTTTTAGGCTTTAGTCAGCAGATGTCCTGCCATTTGGGTTCAGCACCGTTCATGCTCTCAAATCAAAATCACATGAGGGCCTTTGGGAAGCAGAGTTTTCAGACTGTTTCCCCCTGCGATCTGTCAGAAGTTTTCCATTAAGAAATACCACCCTGGACTGGATCTTGTTAAGATCATGATTCTGATCTCAGCCCTTCTCTCTTTCTCTAATAAATGACCTTTCATAAGGATTTCTTCACTACTGATTGTCTGTTCTTTTCTTCCTCCAGATAATTTTTTATCCTCAGTGTCAATTTTCTTTCCATCTCTTCCCCCAAAACAGACTCTAAAGGTGTAACTTCCCTACGGAATTCACCTCTTTCCAGAACCAGAATGAGATTTAGCTTCAAGGAGACTTTTTTCCCTCCACATTCTAGCCTCAAACTTGTGGATATTTCATGTACCAGGAGCTGTACTTCCAAATACCTGCCATCAGCCTCTGGGCATGCCTTCCGGGCACGCTGCTGTGAGCTGCCCCTCTCCTCCTGGGGGTCAGAGCAGCAGTGACAAAGCTGCCAATGATGCTCGGGATCCTGTGGCCCCAGGACACGCTGGCGTCACTCCTAAAGCTGTGACCCCTGTTCACTTGGTTGTGCACTCACCAGAGGACTGATGCCATTCTGCCTCTTGACTGTCGGCCTTTTGGGAACAACTCGGGCACAACATGTGTCTTTCGCAGGTAGCTGCTTTCCCAGTAAAAAGGCCATAAGTTGGGCAAGACTTGCAATTTGACTCTCTGTGTGATGGAGACAGCTGGGGGCCATACACACAGAAGAACTGAGTATGGAGCCCAACTTCAGCACAGCCTTTGATGGAGGAAGCTACATCCTCATTTGACCTCCTGGCCTCACGTGTCTCATCCGAATGATGGGGAGATTGTTAGATCAAGAGCATACATAAGATTTGGGTTCATGAGTGACAGAAAAGTGATCAACCCTGCCATGAAGGTGTATCATACCATCAGGAAGCGTGAGGAAAGGCTTGAACAGTCGGCATATGAGGCTTGGCAGTCTCCCTTGCAGTCGTATCTGAGCTCCAGCACTGCAAAGACTGCAGGGGCTCCGTGTGCTGCACCACCACTCCGGGAACCTCGCCCCTTGGGCTAGGGCCAAAAGGCCCCATGATTTGACCTACGCGACTGGGGTTCAGGGACTGGAATAAACTGGATTTAAGGATTCTGACTGCTTTTTAAGTTCTTTTGCTTTTTCCTTCGTAGCAGCTGTACCCCTTCGGGTTACACTGTTGTGCTTAGGAATGGTTTCTGAACCCATCCTGAACCACGGGTAAAGATGTTTTCTTTCATTCTTTCCACATTGCCAGTCTTCCTCACATAGACCTGCCACAACGTGTCCTGCACTGTGTAATCAAACATGGAAAAGAAGACAAGCGTAACACAGCTCAGCTTTGTGGTTCACCTCGTACATGGCAACACTGACTCTGCATCATCATGCCAAAGCAAACCCTGGTCTCAAACCCCGCGTTAGTGCAATGTGTGAGTTTTATCCACATGGGCCCGACAATTGATACGCTGAGATCTGAAGTGCCTAAATTAAAGTATTTATGTCAAGAAATCAATAAGCCTCAACCAATTACTTCAAATGAAACTCAGGATGAGGGATGATCTCAGGACATTAAAATAACAGAGACTAATGTGATCAAAGCAACCACCTAAACCAGTGGTGCTTAGTTTGCTTCTGTTGGTGGTTCATTTTGGAGTGGTTGGCTGTTTGAAAGCTTCAGACATACCCTTGAATCCTTACCCTGAATAAGAAAAATTGCATCTCTCCACAGTTGCATTCTGATCTTGTTCTGGTTTAGATTATATTTATTATTAAAAACCCCCTCATGCTTTATATTATTATCACATGTTGCTTAGGAAGGGTTAACAGCTGATTATTATCTGTGATACAATGCAAGCGATGTATTGCAAATGGTTATGAGCACATCTGTAGAAGATACAGAATATGACAACGTACCTGTTGATCTGCTTGATGTTGTGGCAATGGACTGTGGCATTTATTAAAGCAGATATCATTACTTACCAGGAAGAAAATACAGAACAAAGAGTGGACAAAGGACAAAGAAACTCCTGCAGTTTCGAGGCCAGTACATGAACTTTCCTGCCTTCTCTCCTTATTCAGTGCAGCCTGGCTTAACTTTTAAAACAAGCCTGATGCTCTGCCCACAGTCATGCCTACCCCATAGCTTTTCTGTCTGTTTTGCAGATGTTTGCCAGGGTAATCTCTGTGCTCTGGCGTGCGGTGGCTGTAAAGGTGAGATGTAAAGCTAAAGGTCTCTTGGGTCATATTCACATAGAATGCCTCTGAATATGAGGGTGTTTCGGATTAAGATCAGCTGCTACGTGATGTTTCCAGAGTCCTACTTCTGGGAGATGGGGGGGGCTCAGCTGCACTCAGTACGTGGTCCGAATTCAGCTCCCCACTCAACTTCCTTTCATGTTAGAAGGACCTTGGACCCGAAAGCCCTCGAAAATACCTCATTCATTTCTTAACTAATAGTTTAGTAAGAGGTCAGAGTATGGCCCTCTTAGCCTCCATGTAGAGAAGGAAAGCACAGAAAGTAATTTATGCCTTCCTCAAATATGAGCCCACCGAATGCTTAAGGAAAATGGCCCTATTCATGGTAGAGACTGAGTTTATAATTTGAAAGGAGATTAATTCTTTATTCTGGAATATATCAGAAAGGAAACTAGTTAAAATAAGATCCAGGTATTCCGATAAGGAAATAATTAATTAAAGATTTTACCAGAGCTGATAGTTTATAATTCTGGATCTAATTATAACCTCCAGTATATGTCAGTGAATGAAAAAAAAAAACTTTTTTATCGTCATAGCTGTTATATATTGTCCTCAGTTGCCTACAAAATATTGATAGAAATTGTCTGTATAAAGAAAGCAGTACATACAGTTTTTTTTTTGTCATTGAATATTTGGAATTTATAGACATAGTAGAGCCCTGCAATGACATATAAATAGAGCTATAAATATATGCATAATCTTTGGTGAGGCAAATGAGGTCCACTGAATGTCCTGCACTTTTCAAAACTTCCCAAAATCCTTATTATCCTCAGGGTAAGACAAACTTTAGCCATCAGTATAACGATTACAGATGCAATAGATGCATAACGCTTTTACTAGTTGAAGTACAATTTTAAAAGGTCTGTTTTCCAGGAGAGTTTTACATACAGGAAAATGTAAGAACCCCCCTTAATATTTTAAATTCTCATTTTGCATTTCTGTATTTTTTATCCTCAGTTTCTGATGGCTTCCCAGTTTTCACCTGTTGGTAAAAAGTAATGAAACACTAAAAGATACAATGCAATCTTACTGCTCAGTTGGATAAAGTCTACAGCTTTGACTCTCGAATTATGTTTGGCTGCAAGAGTATACGCAAACCCTTAATAAGTTTTAATAACATATCAGGACCACCATTCCTCACATATCTTTCTTTCCACCGTCCCTCCTTGGTTGCAATAAGACGTGTAAGTAGTTTGTCCAGGCTGCTTTGGATGATCAGAGATGCCTATAAAAAGACGAGTGATCAAGCTGTGTGGCCTAGAACAAAGGTATACCATGTAGAATATTAAGGATTATTCTGTTCATTTTATTCATGTGTGTGGTCCTGCATATTTCTTGCCCGTTGTTTATGTTACAAAGAATATTTTTTCTGGTTACTCAGAATATGATATAGATATAGTAACTCTTTCCTATTTAACTAAGCAAGCTTTGCGCTCAGCCATAAAGTCTTCACTACTGAAGTTTAGGATTAAACTAGGAATAGGTGAATGGGTGTTTCCAGTGAAAGAACCATTTAATTTAAAAAAATTGAGGGGAATGATTTGTGATAAATATTTGTGTATTTATATGAGGACTTCTAGTTGACGCTGACTACCCCAAGGGAAGATTTTAATGAAGTTTTATTCAGGGAAGTCCATATGTTTCAGTACTAGCAGAAGGAATAAAATGACACATTTCATCTATTTTAGTTAAATAAACATTCTTGCATGTCATTTTATCAAAATTATTCTGTTCCATTTTACACACACATAGTTTCCTATGAAAAAAGTGACTGCACGAGTTCTTCATTGAAGCACCATTCCTACTGATTGAAAAAAAAATACCAGAGGCATTCCATCTGCCTACCTGTCTGTCTGCCTGTGTATGTATGTATGTAAGTATCTATCCTCACACTTTCAAGCCTGTCTATTCCCGTACTTTTAAGCCTTTTGTCAGATACTTTCCCATCCAAAAAAGTGTGGGGTTTGGGATGGGTTTCTTTTGCCTGTATTTTATATTTGGTCAGCTTCCACTATGTGACTCTGACTGCTTCTTGCTGTTTCTACTCTTTCTTCCTCCTGCAAATGTACCACCTCTATTTGTTGCTATTCAGTCACAGGCAGGACCCCTCTGCCCCTATCGAGGCCCCGTCTCAAGTACTGTGTTCAGTTTTGGGCCCCTCACTACAAGACAGACGTTAAGATTCTGGAGCATGTCCAGAGAAGGGCAACAAAGGGGCCTAGAACACAAGTCTTATGAAGAGCAGCTGAGGGAACTGGGGTTGTTTAGTCCAGAGGAAAGGAGCCTCATGGGAGGCCTTATTGCTCTCTACAACTATCTGAACGGAGGTTGTAGCGAGGTGGGGGTTGGTCTCTTCTCGCAGGTAATAGGCGATAGGACAAGAGAAAATGGCCTCAAGTTACACCAGGGGATGTTTAGATTGGCTATTAGGAAAAATTTCTTCACAGAAAGGGTTATCAAACATTGGAACAGGCTTCCCAGGGAAGTGGTGGAATTACCATCCCTGGAGGTATTTAAAAGACAGGTAGATGTGGTGCTGAGGGACATGGTTTAGTGGTGGTTTTGGCAGTGTTAGGTTGATGGTTGGACTTGACAGTCATAAAGGTCCCTTCCAACCTAGACAATTCTATGATCCCGTGACTCTATGATTCTATTACTTCAGTTTTTGACACTCTTATTGTTAGAGGAGGTATAAATATATTTTGTGATAGAGTAATTGTCTTACTCTGCTAAGAAACACACTTCACACAATGTCAGCTTGTTTTCACGTTATCTTCACTTCAACTTAGTCTTGCTCTTTCATGAAAAAACTTCATTGTCCACATCTGTCAAATGCCTCCAAATCCCTATTGATATCATTGTGTTTCATCTCTTCACCACCTTAAACCTCTTAACTGTTAAAAAAGTCTGTCTGAGCCTTTAATTTTCCTTAGAGTCTTCTGCCTAAGTCCTCTATTCAATTTACATCCTGTGCCAAAAAAATCCTACCTGCTTTAGGGGTACTCCTGGCAAGCCATAAGGATCTTCTGCACATAATAGACTAAAAGCAATTTGTCTTATACATGGTCTTGCAGCACACAAACCTGAGGGCAAATCTAGCAAGGTGAGAAGAGCTGCAGGGTTGCCTCGTTGCAGAGTAGCGTAATGGACACAGCATGGTCTTATTTCGGCAATATCCTTGCACTCACCCTGTGGATATCTGCCCCTTGCCTATTCCTTTAACGACACCTCTGTCTTCCCCCATGAACTTCATGGCAGGATCACGGCTTGTCTCAGAGCCTCATAGCAAAAGATCATGAGATTGAGAACTTAAAGAGCTTAGCAACAAGATTCCACCCTTTTTAGCATTGAAAAGGCATTTAAAACAGACCAGATGTGTTCCCAAATGTAAAGACCAGTGAGGAGTAAAAGATTGTTTGATTCTTGATACAGACATTCATTTTTAATTGAGACTAGTGATTTGTTCTAATTAAGAATCTCTAATACCGTCATAATTTGTTTGGGCCACGGTGATTTTCTCTATTTGACAGGATCATTTATAATAATTAAATTAAATAATTTCCAAATTAAACAGCCGTAAGAGGAAAGAAAGAGTGTTAACTTTTTTTTTTTTTTTTTTTCAGAAAAGACTGAAATGAGCCATGGCATTATCCTGATTCTAGTATAGCTGTTTTAATTTTCAAACTTCTATTCTTTCTCTCCCTCATGGTTTAAAATACAGGGTGAAAGAAATAGAAATGAAAAGAAAAGGGAAAGGATATATAGCTCTGATTATTCTGTGCAAGCAAAAGAGTAACAGCAAAATACGAGGCCATTTATTTTATCTATTTGTTTATTTCAAGCTATTTAGAAATATGTTGTTCTGCCAAAACCCTGAGTGCAAATGCAAAACCTTTTGTAATAAATCTTGGGAATTAAAGCCAACTTCCATATAATGCAGAGAAAATAAACCTGTTGTGAAACACCTTACAGGAACAACCACTGTGCAATATTTGTCCTCAGGTGTGTATACAGCTTCCAGGGTAATCAGCAGCAGGCACATGTGCATCCCTTCTTTCATCTCACTGGACCTCCATAGGGATTTATGAATCATCAGGACAAAAGAACAAAGTCTAAAACCTATCAAAATCCCCCGAATACCTGCTGGTGCAAACTGGCATATTGTCTAGTTTCAGGTTTGTTGCTGGACAAGCTAATATGGCCCTAAATTGTATAGGGAGGTGAATTATATGCGTATATATGGGTATACAGTAAAACAGTGTCTCTTACATCTGCTTCTTGCACATACCTGTCCCAGGTTATTTTTTTTCAGGTTTTTCTGACCCTATAATTTGCCTTCAAGCAAATGGGCAAAAAAGATGGGGAACGAGAGGAGTCTGAACTCCATCTCAAAAGACGCTTTCCAGCAGAATGGAGCCAATGACTTAAGAGTGCTGTAATTTCCCGTTGATGCAGTTCGGAGCAGGAGCGATACAGCCAGTTTATTTCTCTAAGGCAGAATAAGCACGTAGTCCACCACTACCGCAGTGCGATGTGTGCATTACCCAGAGTCAAGGACTTCACCTCAAGCCATGGGGAGACTGTTTAGCACTGATCTAAATCCACTGAGCATTATTCCGGAAGACAGTTTGGCTGTTCACAGTGGCAAAAGTTTTGGCTGTGAGTTTTAACTTATCTCTTGAGCCCATTTAATTTATTTCTGTTTTAATCCAGAATTGTATTTTTTACAGGGAAATGAATGTGGATCTTTTGTAAGGCAGGTGGTTTCTTGAATAGGCCTTCTCATTTTTAAATATTGGGAAAGAAATAAGACTTCCGTGGTCTCCAGACAAATGAGACTTAGAGGTTGTAAGTCTTTGACTTCCAAATTGACCTTTCGTTACTGCTGAGTTGCTGTCAGCCATGCAAGACTTGACAGAACAAAAGTGGGATTAGATTTCAGAGCCATTAACCACCGTACTCTGTGGTCCAAACTCTTTAGTGCATGACCTGAGAAGTAACTCTAGCTTGCTGCCACACATGGCAATATATAGATCCTAAAATCAAGCTCATTAAAATATTTAAATAAACAAGACAAAAGAGAGGAAAAAGTGGAAACAAATGAGCAGCAGTTAACAGAAGCTGGGCTTGGCAGCTACGTCCCCTTGAGAAACTGATTATGTGGATGTTTCCATCTCTTAAAAACTGCTTTACTGTAAAACAATCAAACACCAGAAGAATGGAGTGAAGGAAATTAGTATGTGTGCTTAGAAAGTAAAAAAAAAAAAAAGCAAACCACTTTAATGACTTGGGCTGTGGTTAAAACAGACACGTTCTGTAGAGATTTCACGTACTTTAATTTCCTGTTCTACCTGGGCGTGCTCTGTCCTTGAGTTCTTCAGGAATGACAGATCTGAATTCCAACATGATTCCTCATTCTCCTTTGGCCACTGACTGAAATGTTTTGAAATTAAGCAAAAGCTTAATGGGTTTGAGGGCTCATCTAGAAGAAATCAGAATTTTTCTTTGGTCTGGAAATCCCAAAGAAGGGGATTTCATTCACAGGCTGCATGTGTGATTCCAGGCCTCCACGTTCTCATTCTCTAGTCCTTACTGAAACAAAGACACAGAAGTGTAAAGACACAGAAAAAAAAAAAAAAAAAAAGAAACTGTACAAGAAGCAGATAGACCCAAGTAAAAAACTAAATTTGTCCCTAATCTCTGGGAGATCTGGGCATAGTTATGACAGCCTTGACATTTAAGAAAAGAGGTCTAGGTTTCAAATCTGAATTTCTTATTTGGGACATACATCTAGTCGGAACTCTACATTTTATTTTTGACTTGGATGAAAACAGCTTAGCTGGATCAAGACCATTCTCTGCTTTTCCACACATGTATATATCGAGTAAAAACACTGTACTGCTCTATGGTTTTGCTGTATGAAACTTAGAATTAGAGAGTCTACTTTTCCAAATAATTAAATAGCCTCTCAAAGAGGATTAAGACAATTCTGAAGCTTCTAGTAATTGATTGAAAGAGCTGAAGCCACATGCCACTAAGTACAGAACTGGTGCGAGTTCATACTGCTGCTTCAAATTTGTTCAAAATATTTTGATAGGGTAATTTTGTCCTGGCAGACTCAGGATCAGATCAAGTATCATCTGTTCTCCTGCAGCTACACAAATGCAGCCCAAGCAACATATGGTGTGCTCTGGCACAGCACGCGTGCCGCAACTGAAACACGATCACACGCTCACACCAGACCTGGATCAGATTTCTGTTGCTTTTAGTGCATACATCAAGTATCAATGAATAAGGAACCACTAATTATTTGCCGTGGTTTTAAAAGAAACACCCCACTATCAGTCCCGAGGATCGGGCTCAACGCTGGGAGATGCTGAGTCCTCCTCTCCTATGAGATACAGTGGGGTTGTCAGCTGGGCTGCGGGTGAGCAGAGGGGCAGCAGAGTCACTAAGGGACGTGCTGCGTTAGGGAGGTCTTAACTAAAGGACAGCTCAGCTGTGGCCACAGTTACACATCTGCTACCGTGAAAAGCACACCCGCTTTCCGGGCCTTCAGTTAAGCAAGATCTTTCAGTTGCTGCTGCAGGGGCTGTTATTTGCACAGACGCATGCACACCCACCCAGGACACCGGTGTTCTCTTAGAACTTTCTGGCCGATGTCCAATTAATCTTTAGCTGCAAAATCTATGTTTAGAAACTGCTTTCACTGTGACCTTTCCTCAGAAAATGCATTTTGGTCCAACGCAATTAGGATTCATTCACTGTTAAATAAATAGTGCATAAATATGCTCAGAGTATTAAGCTAAAATATTTTCTTTTTGGTACTTTCTGTATCTCCTGTTCCACTTCCACAGATACAAAAAAGCATCTATATATTTCTGGCTGCAATTTCATTCAGTTCATAAAAGAGGAATACAAAAAAAAGGATAAACAAATTTTAGATCTCTATAGTAAAATAGGCTTTTCCAGTACTTTATATCTGGTACAGCTTTGGGAAAAAGGAAAAGAAAATGAAAAAAGGGAAAAAAAATAGTTTGGGAGGTTTATTGTCAATTTCAAACTTTTAAAGCTTTTTTTTTTTTTTCTAGAAAAAAAACAGGGTGGGTTTTTTTTTGAGATTTGTAACAAAGCAAGAGAGTGAAATATTAATTTTAAATGTGTTAAACCATGTTTTGTTTCAATTTCCAGCTTTTAAAGCCATCTAAAAGAAAAAGAAAATTCTAAAGAAATTTCTAAAAGAAAATTCTCAGATAGAAAACTATTTCAATTGTGTCCGTTTTTAAAGTATGGAAACATCAATTTATTTCTTATAAAACAATACATGTTTTCAAAGCCATTCTGTAATGCTGAGTGTACATTTTTTCCTAGAAAAGATTTATGCATCTGACTAATCAGTTCACACCTGTGTAAAATGAGTGTAAGCAGATGTATAATGCTTCTGTTATAATGTGGTATGACTTCCACTCACAGGGGAAATCCTGGCTCCAGCAACGTCAAAGAGAGTTTCTCAAACTCATTTCTTCACACCTAATTCATGTTTCATCTTTAAGAATCGGTGATTTCACACTAGTCTAAATGTTGCTACTCTTACTGGTACAGTTGCCAGATCACTCACATTAAATATGCTTAGTATCACAACAATTCAGATTTTTCACTTTATCAAGGGCCAAAATAATGGTTCATGCCCTAGATATTTCCTGTCTAGACTACTATATTGGTCTTTTGGACAGATTTCATGTTTTTTCCATTGTTGTTTTCAAAGTGAAATGTACAAAACTCTTAGCTTGCTTCTTACTTCTCTAAGCTCTCAAGAAGATGATGGGACTTTGTTCTTGGCTCGTAATATTAGAAAGCTATACCCCTGGTGAGGAATCAATCCTTTATTTATATTTGAATAGTGTTTACATGAGAAAGCAGGAACTGATTCTGTGGGTTAATCTACAATAGAGTACCCTTTAGATAATGGCAAACTTACAGCGGTGGCTTCTGAAGTACTCTATTTACTGCTCTCCAATGAAAGAAGATAACACCCTGCATTCAGCGACTCAGTAGAGACGCTGAGACGTCAAATATTCAGGTGGGTTTTATTCATTATTTTATTCTTGTCATGGTTTCAGCTGGGACGGAGTTAATTTTCTTCCTAGCAGCTGGTGTGGGGCTATGTTTTGGGTTTGGGATGAGAGAGGTGTTGGTGCACTGATCTTTTCCGTTGTTGCTGAGCAGTCAAGGCCTTTTCTGCCCCTCACACCGCCCCACCAGCGAGCAGACCGGGAGTGCACAAAATGCTGGAGGAGACAGAGCCAGGATGGCTGACCCCAACTGACCAAAGGGTTATTCCACGCCATATGACGTCATGCTCAGTACATAAATTTTGGGGGAAGAAGAAGGAAGTGGGGGGATGTTTGGAGTTATGGTGTTTGTCTTCCCGGGTAACCATTATGCATGACGGAGCCCTGTTTTCCTGGAGGTGGCTGAACACCTGCCTACTGATGGGAAGCAGTGAATGAATTCCTTGTCTTTATCTCAACCCATGAGTTCTTTCTCACTTTTAGTCTTCCAGTTCTCTCTCCCATACCAACTGGGGGCAGTGAGTGAATGGCTGCGTGGGCCTAGTTGCTGGCTGGGGTTAAACCACAACAGTCCAAACATAATAAAGTTAGCTGTCCCATCTAAATTTACCATATGATCTCAACCAGCATCTTCAGATAATCTGAATTATCGTAGATGCCTGTCTTAATACATCATATACGGTGCTTTTAGGACACCTGTTTTGGTGTACTGAGGGGTCTCTGAACCTAAATAAGACTACCTCAGATGCTTGACTTTTATATGGCAAAACTAGATTGGAATAATACTATCTTTTTCTGCTGGATACCTTATAATTTGTCAAGGATGTCTAAGAACTGTAGTGACCATTCATAGAATGGTAAATATGGATAATTTTGGAGTGGTTGAACAGGTCACTGAGTGATTAATAAGCCATCATCTGTTATTTTTAATTGCAGTTTGATCTTGATCAAATTTATTTTAACGTTCAATAGTTTGAGTCCAACCTTTGCCTCAATACCTTGTTCTCTAGCATTTGATTGAATGATCAGTCAGAATCCATAGCATATCTTTTAATTAGTCAATTTTAATTTTTCATTTTTTTTCTAAAACAGTGACTTACTCCGTGTATTTCTTCAATATGTTTGTTCATGCACAATTTTCTATCTATTGTCTGAATGTTCTTTGGAAAATTGTGACCCAAGAGGTGACGCATTGACACCATGTTGTGGTTTCTTTTGTACTTGGGGCACAGGCAGCTTCACTGCTTGTGTGATTTTGTAACCTTTGAGATTTCAGCTGAGTGACTTTGTTCTTCTGTAATCATGAATTTTGTTTTACTGAGTTTCTTATTTAACATGTTTTTATACAGGGAGTGCTATTCATGCATATTTCCCAACCAGTATTCCAACAAAGCTCAAGTGTTCTGTTGATCTCATTGTGAAAAGTTTTTAACAAAGATTTTTGGAAGCTTTCCAATAAAAATGCAACAGAAGCAGACAGGGAGAGGTTAGGCAAACAGTGCTGCATTATACATAGTCACATATAATACTGTGCTCAGGAAAGGCTAAAGAAATATAATTGCTCAAAGGGACCATTTATGGGGAAAAACAGTAATAAGCATAAGTAAATGTTTCAGAATAATCTTTAGTTTGAAGAAATTATGAGGACCAATGCCATCCCTAGTCTATAGGATTCCATCTCACTACTAAACTTTCCAGTTTTCAACAGTATGTGAACCAAGCGGCCTTCCAAAAACACTTTAAGATGCTTTTACAAACCTCTAGTTTTATCCTAAATCTTTTCAAATATCAGCAAATACAAAGTGAGGGTGGTATTGAGTGGGTAAGGTGTAGGCTATGCATGTTCTACTGTTCCACATTGCTGAAAGTAAATTGCGGTTACCTTATGCTATTCCAATGAACGTTGTGCAGACTATGTTGTCTAAACCTCGGTGTCATATGGTGTCATCTTCTACTTCTGTCTTCTTTCAGAGAGTATTTATTTACCATGGCCAGATCTACAAGCCAAAATTCTTAATGTTCTTTTCGCTGTGAAGATATTCTAGGCAGCCAGCCAGTTCCTAATTCTCTATATTGGGATAGATGAGGGTGTACATGGGCCTGTTTGTCATCTCACAGCTGATACATGCTTCCTTAGAGAACAGGACTGGGTAGGGCTAAAGCAGTCTCTGGGCTGTGCTAACAGAAAAGCAGATGGCCCTTAGGAGCTCCTGACTGATCCCGGTCTCTTTCAAAAATCTCAATGCTCAGGGAGAAAGCACAACATTTTTAGTTTTGTGTGAAGGATTTGTTTCTTCCTTTGTAACGTTCACACATATACAAACATCAGATGTTTCATCAGCTACTGAATTTTGCACAGGGAAAACCCCAAAATTCTCTCCTTCTATTTTTTCCTCTTCTTTTTTTTTCTCAGATACATTATTTTGGGCTTTAATGTGAATCCATAGATATTGAATCTTTGTAGCATGGATACAAATGTCGATGTTGCAGATGGAAGCACTCTTCTAATAAAACAAGCCTGATTAATTTTGCTAATGCTCTTGTTCTGTTAAAGATTTTCCTGTTTCTCAGAGAGAGGTATCAAAAGTTAAAACCTGGGCTACCAGGAAATTGAGATTTTCTCCACTGGGCTCATCACTAGTTAAATATCAATAACATCTGGGCCAATATACTTTAAGTATATACTAAATTTACCGCCTTATTCGACATCATCTTTGAATGCCAAATTTCCCATGGTCATCACACCAGCAGAGAACAGTTATTTATCTGAGATTGCTGTTTTGTTTTTCCAGCACTGGTATGTGTGCATTAGTAATATGTGTTATACATATATATTTCCCCTGTAATATTAAATTTCAAATGCATTTTTGTCATCTCATCTCTTCACCCTCTCACAATATAGAAGATCCTATAGTATTGCTGCACTCAGCTGCTCTGCATTTTTAACTCTCCTATAGATCTAAATACATGGCAGTTGTAACAAGTGTATTTATGTGCCTAATTTTAAACTTGCTGAGTGAAAATCACTAAAATTGATTCAGAAATTAATGCCTTTAGAAGCTGCAATAGCACAACTTTACTTGCCATCAGTTAGTGGAAGTTTAATAGTGCTGCCCACAAAAAAGCTAAGTCTTAAATTAAAAAAAAAGCTAGATCTTAAGTGTTTGCTAAAACTCCTACTGAAGTTTCAAAACTAGCCACTGTAAAAGAGGGGGTTTTGGTTCAGTTGTGGGGTCTTTTTTTTTTTTTTTTTTTTGTCTAGACATTGCCTAATACAATGAAGAGAGTTAAAAATTATAAACATATTGGCGGTTCATTTCAGTGCTTATGAAATGAGACGATTTCATACACGAATGAAACAAAAAGTCATGCTCTCGGCAGGACTCAGGGAAATATAAGTGTGTGTCTATACTACACATCCCCAGGCCAGTATCAGTCTACTCTGTCAGGATGCTGCATGACAGCAGTGTGCTGTTGCCAGATTAAAATCGCCTCGTGGGATTCAGGGTCGCAGCGCGTGCTAGTGCTGAAGGAGGCAGAGAAGGATGGTTAGAAACTCTTTCAGCAGTAGAGGCAAATCTATCCTCTTCCTTTGGGATGGGAAAGGGGCAGAAGGAGGCAGAGGATGTCAGGAGAGACGTCGGGGCTGTGGGTGGCTTTTTCTTTCCTCTTTTTCTGAAATATTGGGCTACTACCCAATTTGCCCAAAGTTGACACTTTAGGTATGTCCTCTAATGCCGGTAAGGCTGAATAATTTCTCTAGAGAATTTTGTTGTTGCTGCTGGGTTTTAAGTGGTCTAACACCATCCGCAGCAGGATTAGACCTAGAGAATAAGCTGTATTCTTAAAAGCAATTTTCCACAGCTAAAAGTTTGAAATGAGAGCTTGTCTGATGACCTCATCCTTGTCTTCTTCCCCCAAAACCTCACCAGACCCCCAGACTTTAAACTCAGGCCAGGATCTCTCCAAGGTCCCCTAATTTAATATGATGTCATCACAGACTCGGAAAGGATCTCTTGACTTGACCTGATCAGCTATCCATTCAAATTACTTCCCCAGGCAAAACTGAATGCTCCCTGGGTGAATGTCTGCAGGGAAGTCTCAGAAGCATGAATGATTTATATGTTTTAGCTAACCGACTCCAAAACCCACTCTCTTTATGGTACTTAGGGAAGCCTGCACGAAGTGAAGCTGGGAGTGGTAAAGGTGCTGGAGAAGAGAGAAAGTGAAGCTCTCTGAGGACATACAGATAAGTATTACATACATCCTGGATTCTTTTATTTCATATTCTATATTGATCACAAGTACAAATAAAAAGTAAACATGCTCATTCCACAAAAAAAAAAATAAATCCAAACAACTTTATGAACTCTTTCCGATCTTTCAAGATATACATAGAAAAATGCTACAAAAGAGGGAAAGATGCACTTGTAAAGATGTAATTATGTATGTTTCTGCACAATACACACTATTTTTCTGTGCATTTCTATTATGTAGATTGAATTAAGATAGCTGGCCCAGGAAAAAGAGCCACTGCTGAAAAGGTGAATGGGAAGCAATAGCTTCAGGGAGGGGGAGCTGAAGGAGGGAGAAAAAATAGCATGCTGAGCAAGAGAGAAAAGAGTGCTCCAAGCACAAAAAGTCACAAGGCATAGGTAGCTAGTTCAGGAACGGGCAATTCTATAGACTCACATCGCTCTGTTAGCTGAATTAGACTAATCTGTTTAACAGTGAACACATTTTCAAAGAAATTACTGGTGTTTGCTTGAGTTTTACATAGCTGCAAAGAAGTCGGCAAATTGGCCAGATACTGTGTACTTAGTAAAAGGATTCAAAATCAGGAAAGGAACCACAGACTCTTAATTTCAGCTGCTTGTGAGGTCTTCTGGGGTAACCTGTGCCAATCAGTAATTAGAGTAACTGACAAAATTAGAGTAACTGTGCCCTTGTGGCCAAGAAGGCCAATGGCATCCTGGGCTGTATTAGAAGGGGGGTGGTTAGCAGATCGAGAGAGGTCCTCCTTCCCCTCTACTCTGCCCTGGTGAGACCGCATCTGGAATATTGTGTCCAGTTCTGGGCCCCTCAGTTCAAGAAGGACAGAGAGCTGCTGGAGAGAGTCCAGCGTAGGGCAACTAAGATGATTAAGGGAGTGGAGCATCTCCCTTATGAGGAAAGACTGAGGGAGCTGGGTCTCTTTAGTTTGGAGAAGAGGAGACTGAGGGGTGATCTTATTAGCGTTTATAAATATATAAAGGGGGAATGTCATGAGGATGGAGCCAGGCTCTTCTCAGTGGCGACCAGTGATAGGACAAGGGGTAATGGATTCAAGCTGGAACACAAGAGGTTCCACTTAAATTTGAGAAAAAACTTCTTCTCAGTGAGGGTGACAGAGCACTGGAACAGGCTGCCCAGGGAGGTTGTGGAGTCTCCTTCTCTGGAGACATTCAAAACTCGCCTGGACACCTTCCTGTGCAACCTCGTCTAGGTGTTCCTGCTCCGACAGGGGGATTGGACTAGATGATCTTTTGAGGTCCCTTCCAATCCCTAGCATACTGTGATACTGTGATACTGTGAAAAGCTATGCATGGTGAATACAGCAGAGGCACATATTATTATATACTGATTTTCTGCAATTTGTGTGCAGTATGATCGTTAGAATAAGGAAAATGTATCAGTGAGACATCTGAAACGAAAACAGCAGAACATTTTAGTATTTTCAAAGTAGACCTCCTATACTCAATGGAAAAAGACAACTATGTCCAGAAAGTAATTTGCCTTAGTTGAGAAAGAGGACGAATTGCTTTTTGGAGTGCATTGCTTGCGCTTTCCTCATTTGCTATAGAAAGAGCCGAGCTAAGTGGTAAAGAATATATCCTACATATTCTAGAGAAATTTATAATGGAGTTCAATAACTATTTTTCTGAACCTGTTCTATTCAGATAAGCATGAACACAGTGTAACAGTATATAGGAAGAGTTACTATGTATAGGACATCTTTATTTTGCACACTGTTGTAAATGTTTATTCACATTTTTTTCTAAATTAATGGAGGCATCTAAATCTATACTTATTCAATGGTATTTAATTTTTTTTTTTTTCCAGAAGTCCTTTGACTCTAGTACTGTAGCTTTTCTTACAACCTTAAAACTACTTAGAACAGGAGAATGTGTCTTGCAAATCCAGTATATATTCTGCTATATTTGTATTGATAAACATGTTGAAGTTTATGGATATTGAGTTTCAGTTCTAAACCTAACATATTTGTTGGTTTTATTTATATTTTTTTTCTGTAGACAAGGAGTTTTCTCTTCGTGCTTTTTTTGTTATTATAACTAAAAGTAACATTATATGAAATTTGCAACGAATCAATCAAAGCACAGACGTTTCAAGTCCTCAAATATACTCTGAGACAGTGTATGGGAGAAATACAAATATGTAATAGCTTATGCAGAAAAACTGTAAAACCATGTGTATACAAACAAATAATTCAAAATCTGTCCTAAAGAGGAAGAATCAATACAAAAAAGCAATAGTAAGATGCAGATAGATCTTTAAAAGATTCACAAACTGATCAGTTATGAACCCAATTGGTCTTCAAAACCAAAGATGGTTATTTTTCATTAAAAAAGCGCAAAAAATTAAACAGAATGAGACAGTTAAATGTTTATTTCTGTATAACCTGAGAGGAACAGATGAGAATGAAGGACCTGACTGTTGCAAACCCTGTTCTATGTAGCTCCCTACATTTAATCCAAGGAGGTCTGCATATAAATTAGAGTATAACAAACCTTCTATTATTAAACAGGTTGTTTCCTTTTCCTTTTCTTACTGCTCAGACGTTATGAAAGTAATAGTTTCTGAAAAAAGGCTACTTTTCAACACTGAACTCCATTGGTATTCTTTGACTCTTTAAAGTAAAGCTCAAATATTTCATTAGTAAACAAAATTTATTCATGTAGGTTTTTGCAAGCATATATATAGCTATCTCATTTGATTACCTTGCTGTTAGCTAGGTTTAAGTCTGAATTTTTTTAAAGGCAGTCCTGCTGAGAGTACTTGATATGGCATAAATTAGATAATCAGATGTTATCATCATAAAAGATTTTTTCTCAACTCTCTCTCCCTGCAAATTCTGTATCAAACTCATATGTATTTTGCTGAACCAAAGTATATCTTTTTGAAAACTATCCAGTCTCAAACTAATATTTTCAAATGAAAAAGATATTTATAGAATCACAGAATCATCGAATATCTCGAGTTGGAAGGGACCCATAAGGATCATCAAGTTACAAAATATAAAGGAACGTGACCCTGTTTTTTTGCCACACATGTGAAAGTAGGATAAGTTACACAGTCTTGTTTAGAAATGCTCTTCAGTGAGTTGATAATACAGTCTGGGTTGTAACTCATGGATGAGGCAAGGGAAGTGACAAGGCAGTCGTTTGGGAGTCTAGGTTGCTGATATGTTTCTCCTTCATGGGACATAATGGTTCATGTTCCAGAGAGGAAGTTACAGGTCAAGTCCACTCCACAGCTTTCATAGCTGTTTCCTGACATTTAACATCGGTCCAGTGAATTCACTGACTAAATGATCCAAAAAAAGAGTTAAATAACCGCAAATTATTATAGGAGAGGTACAATTGCCACAGTTAAAATAAATAAATAAATAAATAAATGAACTGTTAATTCTGATCAGATTTAGAGTAAGCTTTGGTTTTAGGTATGGCTTCATGTTACTTATATATTTACTAAAAAATAGCCAACAAAACCACATTTTTTGGCCTCTAAAAAAGGCATTGGTAAGACTGCCTTTTGTAGCTCTCTGCATCCGGAAAAGTAACATAAAGTTGAAAAAGAAAAACACAAATGTAATGCCTTGTTAACAACAAATTACCGAGTCTGCCTTTTCCTACAACTTCCAGATACTTCTGAACAGGTAATAAAACAGTGAAAGGGGCCCCACGCGTTTCTTTTTTTAAAAGGAGACCTGTAAGAATACATGCACATAAACATCTTCCATACCTCATTCTAAAAAGCAAGTACAGAAGTCTTCTGAAAGAGTTAGGAACAATTTCTGGTATAGAATTAATGTTGGTGGTGCTTTTATTGAAATAGGTAATGGGAAAAATAAGAAATATATTTCCATTGCTTTTGAATCTTTATTTCTCCCCCCTACCCCCACTATTAGAGACAGAAACCAAATGACTCTGTGAAATAGAACAATGGAAGCAAAAGACATTTAAATTATGCTGTAAAATGGGGGAGAGTTTTCAACTAAGACCTTATATGTCTGCTCTTTCTGAACTTACCAGAACACTTGTCAAGTTTTGGTGTCAGATCCATTGCTTGCTGTCTTATATTTTAAGTGACTGGACTGCCTAGATTGTCAGGAAAGGAAAATGAAGAAAACCATCCAAGACATTAAAACTTTATGAGGTTTGAGTTAATTAATTGTCTTTTTATGTTCTCTGCTACCAAGTTGTTTGTTTATCAGAGAGCAAAAAAGATAATGCTGGCTAATGGGATTAGAATACGATTAAACCAACAAGCACATGAAATTCAATATACAAGCAAGAAACACCATCATTTTTACATTGATTTGTGCATGCAAAACAGACTTTAAACTAACCTAACATGACAATTGTCGTGGGTAGATACCAGCAGTGACAGTTGAGGAATTTGCTTCTAAGAAGTCACATATGAAAGCTGTCAAAAAATTGCAGACGGAAAGTTCCAAATTTTCTTCCATTCAGCTGCAGACCTTTCTGGGGGAGATAAAGGGCTGGACCTCTCACGATAAAAACTACTCTCAGTGCTGTCAGATGAATACTTATCACTGCCATTCATAGTTTGGCTGTATCTTTGTCCATCACACTCGTACGGAGAGTATCCCATCATCTTCATGAACTAGGTCCATATTATTCCCTTTTGCAAATAGGTGTGAACAAGGAGACATAAGGCTGATGGTATCAGGTCCGAAGAACTATTCACCTAACCCAGTGTTCTGCCTCCAGCAATGGACATAACCTGAAACCTAGACAAGAGTAAGAACGAGGCTACCGTTTAGGAAAGCTTCTCCATATACTTTCCCAGCTTGTAGCTGTTTTCAGCTCAGTGAATTTTCTAAGATAGATGTATTTTAGTTATTTTCAGTGAATTTGTTTTCCCTGAACTTTTCCACTCAGTGTGCGCACCATCCTTTGGAGAGTTCCACACACCTGCTATCCACGGCGTAAAGTTTCACCTTCTTTTTTATTTATTTGTTTTACACTTGATCCCTCCTAACTTCACCTGTACTAACTTGTTTTTGTCCTGGAAGACAATGAACAGTCTATCCTTAACTTCCTTTTTGCAGACATTAATGATTGTGCAGACTTCTGCTGTATCTTCCAAGTCATCACATTTCCAGATGGAAAGGGTCCTAGCATAGTTGCAGAAACCATTCCACACCCCTGAACACCCTTGTTGCTCTTCTCTGCACCTTTTCCAGTTGTACTAATATCATTTTGGAGATATGGAGATTAGATATACAGTTTTCAAGATAAATGTATACAGTGTTTTGTTCTCTAGTCCCTCCCCAATAATTCCTGTATGCTGCTTGGTTTTTTTTTGACTTCTACTGAGCTTTGAGCTGAAGTTTTCATTCCTCTATTGATCATAACCCCAACTTCTCAACACCTGTGTTGCAATGATCAGCTCAGAGCCCATCCTCTTATATGTGATGTTGGAATTCTTTTTCCCTGAGTGCATTATTTTATGTTTATCCATTTTGAATCCCATTTCTCACTTTACTGCCTTATGGCTCAGTCTCATAGAATCCTTCTGCAAGGCTTTACAGTCATTGCTCATCTCTACTATATGATTGGTTTAACAACCTTTGCAAACTTTCTTATCTCACTGATCACCCCCTGGTTTAGGTCAGTTATTTGTAAGATAAACACCACAGGTCTCAGTACAGCTCCCCGCAGAACTGCACTGGTGTCCCCCTGTTTCGAGAGCTGGCCATGTATTTCAGCCTTATGTTTTTTATCTTTTTAGCAAATGATTTATCTATGCAAGGATGTTCTTTCTTATGCTTTGCTTCTTGTTTCCTTAGATGCTAATGCTGAGAGACTTTGTCAAAAGCCTTTGGAAGTCCAAGCAGAACTCTATCAGCAACACATCTTTGTTCCCATGCCTTTGTTGACTCTTTTAAGGTATTCTCTTGGGTTTTAAAGGCAGTACATCCTTTCGGAAAAGCCATATTGTCACTTCCTAAGAAGACTATATATAAAAGTATCCACAGATTCTTTTCTTTATTAGTTTTTCTAGTAATTTGGTAAGCGTAAATGCCAGACTTGAAGGGCTGTATCCTTCAGAACTGCCCTGGAGCCATTCTTAAAGTTTTGCCACTTTGCACTCATCATATATCATGGCAATTTTTACAAAAGGTTACACATTGCTATTAGCATTTCAGCTATCTCATCCTTCAGAGTACCCATAGAATTCTTGGGTGATTACCAAGCCCTGGTTCTGGCATTTTCTTGTTGATTTTGTTTATATATGCCATACTCTGTGGTCAGTTAAATTTTAGGCATATGCTCTGAGTAATGTCCCACAATGAAAAGTTCTGGTTTAACTGGCATAAATCAACTTTATTTTGTTCACTGAAAGGTCCACCTCTTCCAGTATCTTATGTTTAACTATCAGTTAAACACTGATAACTGATAAACACTATCAGTGTTCATGGAAAGACTAAAAGAACAGTGAAAACATAGGCCGATATTTTCCCTGGTCACTGAGCCTCTGACAGCTGCTGGTTTGGTCACTTCTTCATATGAAATTTGCCCCAGGTTTGATATTCCCCAGAGTCCTTGCTCCTCTGTGAATTTGTCTAATACCTCTTGGAATCCACCTATATATTTGAACTTCACAATATCCCAAGGCAATTAGTTGCCTGATTTATTTAGTTATCTTGTTAAAAGTGCCTTTTAAAGGGATACTACTATGACATCTGATAATTTTATTGTTAACACCTTCTGTCATGTTTTCAGGAAAAGGGAATAAATTGTTCTGGTTCAACATGTGGTTACTCAAAAAAAAATGCATAACATTGACTTCCATGCATAAAATTGTTTTCTTTCAATTAAGATTATCCAAAGTAGTCACGATAAACCATCTACAAGCAGGCCTGAATAAAATTTATGCCCCTTTTTTTTTAATTCCACTGACGTATATTCAACTTACCTAAAGTTTAGGCAGAAGTTTGGAAGAACTTTGTCTTTAGCTGAAAGAGAAAGAAAACTCATATGACTAAAAAAAATCTCTGTTTTGGAATAAGCTCTAGTAACCAGCTGCTCTGATTATTCCAGCCCAAAGTGCATTCACCACCCATGAATATTTTAAATACACTGAAGAGTTTTGGTTTTTAAACACATCTCTTATTTTCATTTCCTTTAGTCCTTGAGACATTTGACATACTTGAAGATACCACGATAAATCAAGCCCAAATTATCTAGAACTTGCTTTAAGTAAGGTTTTCGTATTTAAATTAAATTTTACAGGAAAAAGAATTTTTAAGCTGTAGAATCACTTTTTTAATCTAAAATTTGCGGCTGTACACAGCATTCCTTTGTCATAATGATGGAAGCATATCACGTTTAACACTTCTGCAGTATAATTATTCCTCAGTAAACTCTTTGGAACATTTACAATTTTCTGTCTTCAGATAAACAAGTCCAGTTCCTAATGAAGCAAAGGACCACACTTAACATTGGCTAAATTTCCACCAAGAAAGATTTGTCTGTTGAATGCAGCTCTTTACTCTGTTCATGGGTTTCCCTCAAACAATTCTCTTAAACTTGCAATTGATGCAAAGACCTGAATACTTATTCTGTGAAGGTTTATTTGTAAAAGCTTTATTACTTGCAGCCTGAGTTAGCCTCTTTGATTTTCCTTTAAGCTCCATCTGTATTTGAAAATAAAATAGTCTGGGGTTCATTCTGTAGCCCTCAGGCCCCAAATGTCCATAATATATGTCCATACCACTAAACTCTCTTCCTCCACTAGACAGAGCACCTTCGCACATGCTGTCTGTTGGGAGTAGCCCTGTTCTCAGCATTATCTGGGAGGACAACAGTCAGCCCAAGTCCAAACCGTGCCACAGGGCATGTTCACCAGTATGCAGCACCACGTACCAGCGTTTGAACCTCGGGTCTTGCCCTGTTTACTTTATTAGTATAAATGCAACCCTCAAATAATTCATGATATATAAAGGAGTTTTATACTTCAGAGCTGAAGGGTTGTTTTCAAGCTTTTTACTTAGACTGTTACAGTTCATTATGTGGCTTGACATCAGCAAAGGACAAGCCAAGCCACATGGTATTACTTATTCTCCTTGACAAGCTTTTTCTGAACAAAGAATAATGAATAAAAAAGATAGCTAGAGGAAAAAAAAAAAGAAAAAAAAGGAGTCAGTGACCTCTCCAATTCTCCCTTCACTGAAACAGAAACAGTTTAAAATCTTTTAACCTGGTCTATTCAAATAAAAATAATCAGTGTTAGTTATGCATAGCAATTTACCTCTTCACACAAGAATTGAGATTCTGTAATAATAAAAACCAGCCAGTTTTCCGTATATCAAAAGGGAGAGAAAGCTCTTTGTGAAAGATGTTCATGAATATTATATAAAAGAACAAGCAGCAATGATAGTGTACAGCTTCTCAAGATCTGAAGATTATGAAGACTATTATTTTTTATCTTCTCTATCCAAATCTAGCTCTTAATGGGGAAGTTCAGAGTAGTATGAATCAAACAGGAGGTAAAGCTTTTTACAATTTCTGTACATGTGTTTGCTCATTGATGCATGTATTAATGTACTGATTACTTTTAAAGGAATATAGCACTCTACGCAATGAAAAAGAAAAACCATACATGAACAACGTTGGACATTTTCTGTTTCACAATACTCTGATGTGATGTATTATCCTTCCTACGTCTAACAGGCACCAAGGTACACAGGGTCAGAGCTAGTTTTAAGCAAGAGAGGAACTCTTTATGTTTACCCCTAAGGAGGATCTGAAATGACATTTGTTGTTATTGCATGTCCACAGAAGCACAAAGCAAGCAGGAGATAGTAGATTCAGAGAATAAAAGGAGCCTGGTGAGAAGCTATGCTCACCCTAACAGCAGCTTTCACAGAATCACAGAATCACAGAATGGTCAGGGTTGGAAGGGACCTCTGGAGATCATCTAGTCCAACCCCCCTGCCCAGAGCAGGGTCACCTACAACAGGTTGCACAGGACAGCATCCAGGTGGGTTTTGAATGTCTCCAGAGTTGCAGACTCCATCACCTCTCTGGGCAGCCTGTGCCAGTGCTCTGCCACCCTCAAAGTAAAGAAGTTCCTCCTCATGTTTAGACAGAACTTCCTATGTTCAAGTTTGTGCCCATCCCCCTGGCACCCTCCATTTAAGTATTTATAAGCATTGATAAGATCCCCCCTCAGTCTTCCCTTCTCCAGACTAAAAAGACCCAAGTCCCTCAGCCTTTCCTCATAAGAACGATGTTCCAGTCCCATAATCCCCTTCACGACAGCTTTAATTACAGTACAGGCAAATAATAAAGGGGGAACATCAAAGGCAGGATTCACCATGCAAAGAAAAATACTTACATTTAAATGCATATGTATAGATATTTGCATGCAAATTAGATGTCTCAGGTCCCATTACAGATAGTGGGGATATCCACAGGGCGACTCAGTTGCCAGCACACAGATGGCTACTGCCAGTGGAGATGCCCCAAGCCTGGCTTGTTGTGTCTGGCCTCCAGCTGCTGCTCCAAAGCGGCAAGGGCTGCTCTAGGGCTCCTGTGGGCCCCTCCGGTGCAGCTGTACTGGATGTTGAGAATGAGCAAAACATCACTGGCTGCCAGGGCCCAAGCAAGCAAGTCAAGCCCCTTGTCAATATAGTCAGCCAAGTCTGGAGAGCTGCAGCCAGTCAGACACAGGTCTGTTTTTGGATGAACTGAGTAATTCTCTAACCTCCACGGTGGGCAGACTTAGAGTCAGCTATAACATCAAATTCACATGTAAATAAATACACATTCATGTGTCTGAATCTCGACCTGAACCTGATCCAGAAGACCTTTTTCAGGTGCCCACACACAGATGTCTCCTGCTGTTTGAGACGCCTTAGTGAGCTTGGGATATCCATGTAACATAGCCTGGGGGAAACCTCTGGTTTTTTGGAGCAGCAATCGAGGTTTAACCAAGGTACCAAAGGACATCTTATATGTGAGCAATGACCTGAACCTCACACATCTGGAAGTTAAGAAAGGTTTAGAAGAAGCTGTGTGTTGTACCAAATCTTTGGCAGGTCGTGCTATCTCTCTGTTCTCCCCCTGGCAAATAAATTTTTCTACCTGGACCAAGACTGTCCTTCCTAATCTCCATTTCTTCACATTTCCCTTTGCAGGATCTGCAGACTTCTTCATGACCCAGACCCAGTCTCTCACCTTGTTTTGCATCAGCCTCGCTCAGAGCCTGAATGAGCTCCTTTAAAATGAGTTTCAGAAGATTTTTCTTTATGGTTGTGGTACATTTTGTGCAGAGGATGGCCAGCTGCACTACAGTAACAATGTGTTTCATGGCTTCTTCACATCACAGGCACCCAGGGACACATTGTCCTTCACCTCTTTTACTTCAGTCCTAAAGAAATATTTGAAATGACAGTATCTGTAAAGTTTAATGAGATGATACACTTCCAGAACATGCTGAGATCTTGAAATGAAATTTTGTATTGGAAATTAAACTATTTTCTTTAAAGAAAAGAAAAAGAAGAGGAATCAAAATGCTACATTGATTTCAGCCTTCAGTAGGAGTTTGAGCTGATAATTCATTTTTCTGAAAGTCACACGCTCTCCTGGAATACAGCAGTATAAGTTTTTCCCCCAAAAGTCAATAAATGAAGTTGTGTTTTGTAAATCCAGCACTGAAAGATAAGAAATAAGATGTTATAGACCAACTGTACACAAGAGGAAAGAAAACCGTCTTGTTCCAAATTTGGACTAAGAGAGATTACTTATTCTTGGCAAGTGAGTAATCTAGAAATAGTTACAGGATCTCCCAACTCAAACCATGACAGGAAGGTTTGAGATGCCTACTGTCAGCTATTTTTCATGTGAAAATACAATAATCAGAAGGTTTATCATGACAATAATCCTTGAATAAAATGGTAAAAAAAAAGAGAGAAAATTATATCACCCATTCTAATTTCCCATATTACTGCTTATTATCCTTTCTCAAGCATTCAGTAGCAGCAAATCCCTTCTATCAGGCCACCTGACCTCCTGTGTTGAATTGTAAATGTTGTTGAAAGTTACTTTCTAAGAGGTGAATTGAAAAAAAGGCTCTGCGCTAAGAAAAATTTAGTATTCTACATAACGGAAAATGCTGTGTAGCTACTATTCAAGTTCAAATAAGGAAAGTAATTTCTTTGCAGAAGCAAAACTTGAACAATCTGTAAATTTGGGAGTGATGACAATTGTGTGGAATATGACAGTGATTTCCAGCTGACAAATGAAAAATCAAGATATACAGTAAAAAGCAGCATTGCAGACACTAGCTGTATAATTAGGAAACCCCATCAATTCAAGGTTAAACTGTCTTCTGAAACATGACTGAATATGACTTTTGAACCTTCTGTTCTGAGCTTTAAACTATTTTCAGAGAAGTTAGATTTCTGCATTGCAAGACCTTATTTAGAAATAAAAGCAAGTACAAAACAGTTTCAAATAGTTAAATGCATTAGACACTGAAGCAAATCTGTTTGGTTTTTATAATCCCTATTACATTTACAATACAAAGAAAACATTCCAGTGTGTGTACGCTCCCTTCTCCAGCTTTCTAATCTGCAGTTTTGCTGATGCTAGATCAAGTACTATTTTGATACGGAAACTAAAATGTTAGAGATCTGTGCTTAATTAAAACTGTGTTATACATGAGTTGTAGTGCCTTTTCCAACTGCTAATTTAAAGGCATTTCACACAATACAGTGTGTATTCTATGTTGTGAAAAAATATTTGGGTAAAGACAGATGCGACAGCTGTGACATTTTATGCATGTCTAGATTGTTGGGATTCTTTAGAATAGTCCTCAACAAAATGGTACTGCTGCTGCCATAATCCTTATATGACAATCCGTAGTGCTGAAAGCCAGGCCACATTCTTTGGTTTCTTTTTAAAGCCATAGGATAAAATCTTGGCCCCAGTACTGTCAAGTCAAAATAAAAATTACCATGGACCTGAAATGGGCCCAGGTTTCTCTCATGAGCAAAAAATAAATCCAGTTTTACTTGAACATCCACATTTGATTCAGCATTTTAGTTTTTGTTAATTACCTCCACAAATTAAAGTGCACTGTGCATTTTATCAAACTAGCACTTCCATTCCCTTAGGTACTTTATAGATTTTTTTTTAACATTGCAGGCAGAAAAATCCTATTGATTGATGTTATGCTAAACATTTTGTTTGTATGTGTGTACTCACATGATGGCAGCGTTTCTTGCGTTTTGTACTGCTTTAAAATAAATGTTATTGCTCTCATTTTATAGTAAGAGTAAAAAGAGAAATGAATTGTTTAAAGTATGGCACAAAGTTGTGATTTGTAGAGATTTTGTGGGTAAAGACTCTCCATTTCTGTAGATTCTTGTTATTCTATAACTTTGTATTCAAGTTATATGCATGATGTAATAGTTGGCACAGAATAACAATAAGTGTATTAAATTATAAATATGTTCTCAATATTTTAGATTACACATGGAAATGTTATTGAGTCTGAGGACAGAATGCTTCAAATGTTTATTAATTGAATATGGGTTATTTGTTTGAATCAGTTCCAAGTTAGTAACAATGACCAAAAAGTTAATAATCCCTAATGGTTGTTTAGTAGACTTACTGGAAATCAGTTGACTGCCTCAGTCCCCACTGTAGCACAAAACTTTCCCGTACAGTTTACAAAGCTGCCGTTAATATCCCGGCAGTTGCCACCAAGACTAGTTATGCCATTGGAAAGGTCAAGGAGGGAGCTGTTATTGAAGGTGATGAACTACAATTTATAGTTTGTTTGTTAGTGTTGCAAAATATTTCAAGGAAGTTTGCCCTTTAAAGAGCAAGAGAAAATGAATATCTTCTCTCTAGAGCTAACAATTTATTCTTTGGAAATTTTCATTCATGTCTGGAAGGAACAAGGAGTAGGACAAGGATTTATCCTCCAATAACAAAATGCTTCTCAAAAGAAGGGTATGGCTGACTCCTGTAGGTGAGCATGTTCTGCCTCAGTCCTGTAGGTGCTGAGGATGCATCTGATTAGTTGAGCACTTTTACGCATACTAAAGTTTCAGAGAATGAGCAGTCACAGTTTAACAAGCATCTTGTTTTTCTTTCACAAGAATAGTTTGAAAATAAGTGTTTAGATTTTTTTCTAAAACCGTAGGCAAGTCTAATTACAATAGTCATTTAACTGGCCACAGCTGTCAGTGAGGTTTTTCACTAGAACAAGTCAATCCTGGGTTTGGCTTTACATTTTATTCATGCATGCTTAGAAGCACATACATTTAGTGCAGAAAAACGCATAAGTGTAGAAGACTCAGTGCACTTAGAAAATTTGGTGCAGAAAAATGTCAGGTGTTCTTTCCAAGAATAGATTTATTGATTTATGCTTTAAAGTCATGCAGCTGCCAATGACGTTGTTTGGTTATTAATTTCAAAAGCATTTAATTACCTGGCATAACACTTAAATATCAAAATAATTTACAAACTTCCCTGATTTACATAAAGAAATGCCCTAACAAATGTTCAGGTCTGATAGACTTTAACACACCCATCTCAATCCTCCTTATGGAACTGCAGATTTGTAACATCTAGAATTCTTTATTGAAACTAATTTTTTTGCCTGGGTAGGCAGAAAAAAATATGTAGTTTTTGCCAAAGAAAATATTCTCAATGAATGGTACATCCAGGAATAGCATCTTGGAATTGCTCGTACAGGGGGCATCCATTTTGTTGCGTAAATGCACTACAGAAAATGTGACTCGTGTCATTTCTGTTATATAAACATTGCATTTAGCCAGTTATACTGCACTGATTAGGTATCTGTGGCCAAATGAACATATTCAGAAAAAGAAAAACATTTACGTGTCTGATGGCATCCTGCTTTTTGTCTCTGATTCAGTCTTTGGTCTGCCAAAAATACTAGAGATAGGAATGGAATTTGGACTACATTCTGATTATAGCTATCATGACAAATCTAAGTTGTATTCAATCCAGTTCAGGGAATATAAATACTTTTTTTTTTTTTTTTTAATGGGTTCTTTTCTAGCCTCATCTCCCTGGAAAATCAAGAAAAAAAAAAAAAGGATTTATTTTAGAAACAAAATCCGTAGCTGTTTGTTACTGGAATATCATAGAAGCATAGAATCATAGAATGGTTTAGGTTGGAAGGGACCTTGAAGATCATCGAGTTCCAACCCCCCTGCCGTAGGCAGGGACACCTCCCACCAGACCAGGTTGCCCAAGGCCACGTCCAGCCTGGCCTTGAACATCTCCAGGGATGGGGCCTCAACAACCTTTCTGGGCAACCTGTGCCAGTGCCTTAACACCCTCAACGCGAAAATGTTTTTCTTAATGTTTAATCTGAACCTGCCCTCTTCCAGTTTAAAGCCATTCCCCTTCATCCTATCACTACATGCCCTAGTAAAAAGTCCTTCTCCAGCTCTCCTGTAGGCCCCCTTTAGGTACTGGAAGGCCGCAATAAGATCTCCCCGGAGCCTTCTCTTCTCCAGGCTGAACAGCCCCAACTCAGCCTCTCCTCATAGGAGAGGTGCTCCAGCCAAAATGATATCACTAAAATGGGTATTTGGATTGGAAATCACATCCTACCTCTGAAATCAATTACTGCATCTATTTTTATTCATTAAACGTACAGTCCAAACCCTACTTTTTTTTTTTCTAAACCTCTGTGAAAGAGAAAAATAATATCCCAATTTGAAATCTTTCCAGTATTTAAATTTCCAGATATTTGTTTGAGTCTCAGAAGTTTCTCTTCGGCTTCTTTTGACATCTATGGAAAGGCACAGTAAAGTATAGGTGAATGTATGAAATTGGTGACATAGAGGAGTCCTTGAAAAAAGGCATAAAACAGTCATACATGGGCTACCAAGTAAACCATTTCAGTGCATTTAGTACTTCATAAAAATAAGGGACATGTTTAAAAGTAGGGACAGACAGCTCTGTTTCCTTATAATTCTTTCAGCTCATTTCCTGACCTGAAGGTAAAATTCCATTGAGATCCCTTGGAAAAAAAACAAAAACAAACAAACAAACAAAAAACCCAAAAAACCAAACCTCTTTCCTTCTTTAGGATAGGGGAAAAAAAGCATTGTGATTACACTGGTAAATGAGAACTGTCTGTGGCCAGGATAACTTACGTTGGAATCCAGACTTGCTCAAAAAGTCAATCTGCAGGACTATTTGTTTGACTGTTTCTCAGTTATTTAACCCTTTCTCACAGTCTCATCCAAGCAGCGACACCATACTGAACAGTTATATAAGGCATGTGGCTTTCTCAGGATCTATCATTGCACTGGTAAATCACAGGTCTTCCTTATAAATAAGAAAAGGACGTGAAATAAAAAATGTTGGATTGTTATTAACAGTGCAAGAACAAGAGATTCCCCTTTTTCACAGTTTAGGGTTGTTTCTGGTGTTTCAATGACCTTACAAATTCTCTCACCAGAGAGTTTTGAGTGTCGTGGTCGGCAGCACTGTGCCAGTCCTGCAGTTGCCACAGTGTAGTTCACAGTTTTCACTGCTGTAGTAAGTCAAAGTACATATAAATGTTTATGTACTGGCAAAGTACTTAAGAATAAAAATAACAGCATGCAGTAGGCAGGCAGCCATACTATAAACTTAATTTTGTACCTTTCTTTCTGCTGTCATTTTACATTTTTCTTTCTTCTCTTGGCATCCCTGGCAAAATGCCATTTCCTTCTCACTTTGTCTTGTTCTGTGTCAGCCTCTCTAAACACTGCAATCTATTCCAAGGCTTTATTGGTAAGTCAAATTTAGTTGTATACCACTATAATAATGTTAACAAAACATTGGAGCTGTTAGATGTTGCTAGAGCATTTTACAGTCATGTGGTGATATAGTATCAAATGACTGAGCACAGCTCACTTAGCTGATGGGCTCCGGTGATGCCGAGGTGGGGAGAGAAACATCTTTTTCCATAGGAGATTGTTTCCTAATGTGGCTGATCATACACAATACATGAGCTTTTTGATCTCTGTCTGGAGCCAGGTAGATCAAGGACATAATGTCGTCCCATGGAAGGCTTTCTACAAATAACTGTGTTCCTCTCTTGCACAGAATTTAATTATCTATCCATTACAGTCCACTTCTTATACATGCCATATATTGTCATTCATTATCTACGTCTTCTAGACTGTATCAAACCATTAAAGCCATTGATTTTGAATCTGGATAATTTTAAAATATTCTAATAAAATTATTTCATAACTATGTGAACAATCAAAGACTATTCTGTTTGTTTGTTTGTTTATCTGGGCTTTGTAAGACACAGGAATTTGATTGATATCATACGGGCTTGTCGTCCTCTTGCATGAGAAGGATTTGTTCTAACAAATACTCAGCTGTAGTTTTTGGCGGTTGAGATACACTTTGAAATGCACTGATTGCCAAAATAAAGGCAAATGATGCAGACTCTTACAAAACAATTTCTGGTCCATTCTCAAACAGGGAACTTTTATAATGGAATTGCTTTAGAAAAAGAACCACCACAAACCACAAAGTTTTGCTAAAATATATTGTAAATATAATTTGAGTGAATCAATAATTATTGGCAGTTTGAGTCTTAGCAAGGAGAAACATCTGAACTTTAGAAAAAGTTATTATAAAGATCCTATATAGAAATATACCTTTGACTCTACACCTGTTTTTTTTTTCTTTGCATATGCTCTGGTTGAATGAAATCCTTAAAATGAATGCATAGACATTTTGTGAATCTTCTGATAGACTATACATTTTCTTCACAGAAAAAAAATTCTCAGTTGATGACTCCAGTAGAGCATAAAATTATATCATAGATTTTTTTTTTTTGTCATTCAGCACACTTTCTTAGCTGTTTGTGGAACCAGAGTAACTGTAGGTGCTCAGCTCAGTGTGATTTGATTTGAAGGTGAGACAGTGCTCTGTGTTTGAAGTCCTTTAGCCTGTGGATTGCGTTAGTATCCCATTTCTAGCTAGTGTTACTGACATAAGTAGCACATAACATTTGGAAAGTGGCACAGTTCTGATCAGGCATATTTTTAAGGAGAAAGTATAGCTTCATTTGGGGAGAATTGCCAGATGAAAATCCCAAATGGATAAGAGCAGTTTCCTGAAGCCTTTAATCAACCATCTCAAGATCCAAAAAAGTGGATTTTTCAGCTCCCTGTCCTCAGGTATTCCCAGCTCAGAAACAAAACTATTCCAGATCTCATTTTATGGCATTTTGTTCATTTTTCCCTTTCGGTTCCTACGATCTTCACCAAGAACTCTGACCTGGAAGATGGACATTTTGTTGCTTAATTCTGAGTGCTGATTTATTTTTTATCGTTTCCTTAACTTTCCAGGAAGAATGGGCTACATTTCAGGCTTAGTATCATCCAGCAGTATCTGCTGTGTGGCACTGCAGCAGAGATTTGCATATGGAACAGGGAATAGAGAGCATATTTTCCAAACCTCATCCAATGCTTGACATCTTTCAGCCCTAAGAGGTGGCGTGTTGAGTGGGCAGCACTTGCCCAGTTCCACATCCCTAGCACAATAAACATACCCAGGGATTGATATTCTCTTTTCCTTTACAAATTGGATTCTTTTTAGGCCTGCTCTGTTAAAAAGTACACCGTATGGCAGGGAAGAGCATGATCTCCTAACTGCTAAAATGCTTCTTGGTGTTCAGCTTGGGCTTTCCTTTGCTCATTTTCGTAAGTAACAAGAGTGTGCTTTGGCTTTAAGTATCAGAACACATACCACACTATGAAAGGAAAGTGGGGCACAGAGGGAGCATAAAATGCCACTTGTTAGTGGTTTTTTATATCACTGACATTAATTGGACTCAAAAGTAGGGTACATGTGACGAATGTATTCCTTAAATAGACATAGCCTTGTTTATTAGCCAGGATTCTTTTTAATTCCAGGAAATATTCAGATTCAAGTAAACATTTGTTTCTTTTACTGAGCCTGAAAATATTTTTCAGACAGTGTCCATTGTTCCTTGGATCACAGATGTGAACATTATCTTACTTTCTTTTAAGACTTTACCTTGAATGGAAATAAAATCGAGTTGCAGAAACTGGAACAGAATGGAATAGTTTAGGCAATAATCACCGTGAAGACAAAAAGATATGATCTGGGGAACAGTTCCACCACAATAAAGGCAAGGCAGTTTCCACTTTCCACTTTATTTTATCATATAATCAATTAATAGTAACGATAATGGAACTTGGCCCAGTGTGTTAGTGACAAAATCACATTGTTAATAGGCTAGACAAGCATACGACTTCTTCCATCTTGTCTTCTTGATCCATTGGATCTTGCATTCTTTTCCTTCTTCAGTTCCTTCCATAACTCATGCACTGACCTTAACTCTTTTTTACTCATTTCTTGGTGAATTTGCTAAGAAGCAGCTTTGCCATATAAAAGAGAAATGATGGCAGTGGCATCATTTGTTCCATTTATCCTATACATTACTAATATTTATTTATGTTTAGGAATTTTGGCTTGATTTAGTTCAAGCCACATAATGAAAAATAATAGTATATCTTCCCAGATGGTGTTTTTATACAATGAAACTAGGATTAAATGTTGCAGTCTATTGGAAGAAGACCTCAGACGGCGTTAAGAACTGTATTCAGATTTTGTCAAAAAGTGAGCTAGCTCATCTATTCTAAAAAAAACCCTTAGCAAATAATAGACATTTATGAAATGCTGATCATCAAAAAGTGAATGCAGCATTGATATTTTGGTATTTTGGGGGCAAACTACATATAGTAACCTCATCTTGAATAACCTCCTGAAAAAGGTACGAATCTTTCACAAGAAAAGTTAAAAGAGAAGGGCCAAGTAGCTATTATAGGGTTTCAGCTTAAGGATTTCAGCTTCAGCATTTCTCTTAAGGACAAACCTCTATCCCAATGCCATAGGCTATAGTATGCAGCAAGTAGGAAGAAATTCAGTATTTTTCACAGGCAATATGATTGTCATGGACTTTGGTTTTGTAGTGACTCTACCTTTCTTTGGGGAGTTGACAGAACGGCAGGAATCTCTATTGACTGAGAGAAAAGCTGCCTCCCTTGACCTTCATCACACTGGACTGGGACCAAGGCTCAGAATCTGGCAGCTGGACAAATCAAGAAAAACACCTAGAAAAACTCATTCTGTTGAGAGAGATGAAAACTTTGTTTATTTGAGCTCTATGTATTAGTCTTTGGCCAAGTCTCCAGGACATGCTATAAAGGGTTGCTTTAGCTGCAGCTGGACTTTGTGTGGAGGTAATACAAAGTGGTACGCCCTAAAAGTCAGAAACCGTCAGATCTTTGAGGACATATGTTACAGATTGCATACATTGTACTATTATATATTGAGAGGGTAAATAATATATATTGCCTGTGCTGTTATGTAAAGCTGGACTTTATGTAAGGTTAACCACGTTGTTGGCTTTGTATAAAGTAGTGTGAGTATGCACTATAACTTGCTGTACATAATACAGACCTTAAGCATACTATCTGGGTCAGAGATACCAACGTACCGGTGATACTCCTCATTTCTGTGATATGTTACAGTGCGGGTGGATTATACCTGCAAAATGAACCCACAGACTCAGCAGAAACTGTAGATCAGCCAGGAACCAGTTACCAGCTGGTTGCACTTCTGTTTTTATGCTGGATTCCTTAGATCATTAATGATTCATCTGCTCCGGTCAACAAAGCTTGACCATGCATGGAACTGTGGGCAATAGCTTTAATGGACTTCAGTTATCCGAGCCAGTTAGCCAGAAGTGTTATTAAGTGTTTGCAGACTACTCATCTATTCATAGGAGATAAAATATTTAACCTTTTCCCTTGTAAATAAAAACAAATTATGAAGATGAAAGACATACTACTGTCTGGTTTTATGGTACAGCATAGGATTTTACAACCTATTCTCTATAGGTCTGCTTTTCTTTTAATTATTAAGTTGCAGAAATCATCCAGAATATTTCTGGAAAGAGATGAGTGGACTAGGTGAAGAAATAATCTGAACCAAGCCAAATACCATAAGGATTTATCTTGAACGAAACAATCTGGAGAAAATCAGAAAGAGAAAATTACATTCAAATGATTAGCAATGCCTACAGAAGCACTGACCTTAAGATTGGCACTCCAAAGCTGACCTGTTGAGGAAGCACTATAAATACCCCCAAAATTAGGTCTGGAAAATATTTGTAGTTCCACAAAATCCCTTTATCATTGTAAACCATGCACGTCACTTGGGACTTGGCTTACTTGACTGTACCTGAATTACACCTAGCCTAAGTCTGCCTACTGCTCATGAATTTGAGACATGGAGACTGAATAAAAACACATAAATTGCGTTTCAACATGGTTTGTTTGAAAGATTACACGACCAAAATTTTATTGGTTCTTGACAAAACAGCTTTATCATCTGCATATGTAGAAATACAATTGCAAAACGTAGCATTTTTAGCTCTGACAGATGTGTTTTCTTTAATGGCAGTCTTCAAAATGTGTAAAAAATAAAAGGCCATAAAAACAGCACTCATAACCTGCAAGTGTAGACCAACTTTCAAACTATTTGCCTTTTTTATTTATTATTTGTAATGGCCGAGAAACATCTATAAATAAAAGAATAGCTAGGAAAAGTTTCCTTCAACAAGCTGCACTTTAAATAACCGTATCTGTTACATGAGACTGAAAGAAAGACAGCTTCTATTTTCCATCAGTAACATATATAACAGGAATGTAGGTTGTTTAGCTAGGCTTAGATGCAGGATATTGAGAGATATTATTCAGTTTACATTAGTATGTCTCACGCAGCAGAAAGTTTTTCTGTGTTCAGAGAACCGCTACCAGAAATAAGGATTATTCAAATCTTATTTAAGCTTTACTTTGAAGGCTTAAATAAGACTAAAATATACATTTTGCAGGTGTCTGTGCTGACTAAATTAAGCCTAATAAGCTTTATTTTATTTTTATCAGCATACTCCTACCATTGCTATAACGTTGAACTGACTTTCTGATTTTTTTTTCTGACTTCCACTTTCTGCAGTTCACCTGCTCAGTGTTCACGTATGCATCTGGCAGTGACCAGAAAGACCTCTGTGAGGTCACCTATGTTCCACTCAACCCAACAAGGCCCCAAAATGAAAGTGGCAATGCCTTTTTGGTCCGCGCTCAAAGTACCGCAGTAAACTAAGGACAAATGGCAGGAGAGAGATCGGTGGCAACACCAGCGAGTAAACAGTAGTAATAGCATAATCAAAGCAGGAGGGGAATTATGAGAGGTCAGCTATATACGGCTGAACATAAAGAGCAAAGGAGTTGAGTCATTGAGCTCACATTGAGCAATTCACTGAAAATGATTCAGGATTAGCTATTTGTATGCTTCTTGCGTACACTTCCTGAATAACGTTCCTCAGACATTTTAGGCCTCATTAACACACAGTGACTGCATTTGCTTAGTCAAAGTGGAACTGAGTCAAATTACAAACGTTAGTTACAGAAGGAAACACTCCCTCCCTTGTGTAATCCCACCCAAGTCTCAAGGGATGGACCAGTGACTGATGTGAGCAGTGAAGAGTCATCCCGTCTAGGGCCGTTCTCAGTCTGCCTTCCTCTGTGGAGGGCCATCTGAGTAGAAAAAATGTTTGGCTTAAATTTAATTAGTTAAGAAAAATGTCACTTTGTATGAGTAAAAACATCAGAATTCACCCCACAACTATTAGCAATCTTCGGCTTCATTTCTTTGACTTCACTATATTTTATAATTATTTTATGAATTCAAAATAACTGGTTGGTAAAAAGTATGTACACTTGTTTCACTGAACTATTCATTTCTTCTGTTTTGTATTTACTCCCTTAAATACACTTCAAAATACCAGTTTTCATAGACTTGATACGTAGTAAATCCAAAAAGAAAGATCAATGAATGTAATTACTCTTCCTTTGAAGCTCAATTTTTATTGTCTTTCATGAAGTGAACAGGTGGCCTATAAAACATGTGGTATCATTAATTAATTTTATAAATCAAAAATTTTAGCCTAATGATTTGATACAGTAGTAAATGTTGTTTTTAACAGATTTACTGGACCAGAGACAATAAATAGAGATTGAGAAGGCCTTGGGTCACCCAGTTATGTGCCAAAGACTGTTTGCTCCTTGCAGCATATGTTGGATGCACGAGGGAAAGGGGAGAGAGCAGAAAGATTCAAATAGAAGCAGCATAAGGATATTATCCAGTCAGGACATTGTTTCTCAAGGTCGCTGAACAGGACATTAAAATAACACATACACGATCTGTAAAAAGAGTTTGCATCCTTTTTTTTTTTTTGCAATGAACTGAAAAGCTATAACTTCAAGACATTATGAAGTAGAAAACTGGAAAGCAACTAAATCAGAAGTTATATTTGGTCATATGGAGGTTGACCAGACAGACAGATTGATGGCAAGAACAAAAAGCTTCCCTGTATTATTGACCTACTACATTGTATCCTGTGCATTTATAGTTTTGCTTTTATAGAGGGAATTAATTTTATGCAGCATTTTTTCATAATCCAAACAACATACAACAAGAACAAACTAATTATTACTGTTATTTAATAAGATTCCTACAATACTATTAAAACAAGAGGTTGGATTAAGAATGAGAATTTCAAGCATGTTTTAAAAACTTGAGGATTTCAATAATACTATGACTTTCAAACTCAATTTTTCTTATTAGCAACAATAACAAATAATACATTCTAATAGAAGACAAATCCATTTTATTAAGCAAAGATTAGATTCCAAACTACACTCATACTTCAAAGATACTTTATTTATATGCATCACACAAGTCCTATTGATATCATGCATGAGGACCTCAGATTCTGACTGTTTACTTGGCTATTATTTAGATGACATCTGTAATCTTTCTAAAAGATTACATTTTTCCATTCAGTTCACACTGTCCATATTATTGTGCCAAACTTTATCTTTAAAATGTAGGTGAGTGATTTCAGCGGGAGACATTTGAATGACTCAAGGGATTTCTTCTCAAATGACCAAGTGCTTTGTTCTTAAACCTTCCTTCATGAACTAAATAATTAAATATAGTAATTGACTAGTACAACTATCTTAATAAGTTCATATTTGGAGAAAAATGTTTTTTCTAACATAAGTCATCTTGAAGTAAAAATGTAATCGTTTGATTTGACTAGTTTTGATAAATCCTTCAGCATAGCCCTTTCTTGAAATCAAGTGCTCTGCTGAGACATACACATTTCAGAGAATTTGTCAGATCATGTTAGAAGTGTTATGACATGACATGAAATCTAATCAGAGTCTCTGAGAGAGATTAAAATTACATCTGCACATTCACAAAAATGAGTTCCTCCATGTTTCCATTTAGCAGCATTTCCCATTAGTTAAATCTTGTTTCTTCAGTAGGTGAACCAGAAAACAGACTTCTCTTTCTCTAACTAATGAAAATACACAGCTGATGCATGCTCACCCGGTGCTTGGAATATGATTAAGTTAGTAACAGAAACCCTCAAACTTCCATCAAACAAGCTAAGGTAATAGATACACCAACTATGTTGATACTAAAATGGCTGAAACATCATAATACTTTTTATAGGTCTCGTGGCTTAAAGTCTACCAAAAGTAAACATCAAATCTATCTTGAGTAGGTTTCCTCAGCTGCCTCCCTGTAAAAGAGGAGCCATTAGATCCTCCTTTAATGTTTGCAGAACTTGAGAACATGTAACAGAATTCCCTCTTGTCTAACAACTAACCTCCACGATTTCTCCAATTTCTTCAAGAATTTTTAATAGATTTTTTCTCTTCAGATGTTGAATGTGCCCATTGAGTTTGAAGGATTGACCTATTCACCCCTGGCCATTTTAGGTGTAAGAAAACTTCTGTAGGCCAAAGCTATAAAAGGATCTGAAGCAAAGCAACAGTTAAATGTATTTTGCAAACAAGACTTTGCTGAAGATATTGGGCAAGAGCTGTTGGAATTCTTCTTTCGAGTGTATGTCAAATTCAGTTTATTAGAAACAAAAAATAAAAGCAATAAGAAAACCAGAGAAATATCTACTTTCTTTTTTGGGGGGGCGAGCTCATTAGTGTGTGTATATACATATGCCACATATAGCAATATTTTGATACCAGGAGAGGGAAGGGCAGCAAGGGTTGCAGTGTTTAAATATTTCTCTTTCTTCTTTTCCTATGTCTGCATCAGTAATTAAATGTTTAGGTTATGTTAATTGGCAATAAATTAACTTAAATTCTTCAAGTCAAGTCTGTTTTGCTTGTGACAGTAACCAGTGGGTGATTCACTGTCTTTATTTTGACCCACAAGTTTTCTCTCTCTTGTTATTTTCTCCCCCAACCAACTGAGGGGGTGGAGTGGCTGTGTGGGTGCTCAGGTGCTTTCTGGGGCCAACACACCGCAGTCTTTTAAGTTATTTGATTTTTTATGATTTAATATCAATTTTCCATCTTCATTTCTATCAAAGAGCTTGCTTTGTCTCCCATATCCTGCAACAGCATTCTTGTCGGACACAAAGACAAAAAGGTTATTACTGGATCTTATCGAAACTATTTTAAACTTTACCAATCCTGACTTTGATCTAGGGTCTTTTTTGTTTGTTTTCTGGCTCTCATTTAATATGACTAAAGAAACACTTGTCTTTACTTTTTATTCCTCTGTAACTTCCTGATCTCTCATGTGTGGCATTCTTTACTCACTCCTAATATCCTTCTTGAGATGATTCATGGAGTTGGGCCTGGAGCCCTCCTCTCGGTTCTGTCTACCTTGCTTGCAGTGGCAACTCCACACTGTTTGTGCATGTTTGCTTTAGAGAAAGTACAAACCTTCTCCACACTTAAATCTTTGAGTGTCTTCGCCCAGTTTGCTTACCTTACTGGCTTCCTAGTTTATTAGAGCTTTAAACCTTATTTGTTAATATTGCCTGATTAATTTTTTATCAATTTTCCTTTATACTTAATTATGTCTAAAATACCTTATTAGTAAGTGATGGATTATAAGCTATTATAAGCTGAAATTGGTTTATTTTGTACATCATGTTAGTTTTTATTTTGAAAGAATCTCATGCTTTATGGGGAAAAAAACAAACCCAGAGAATTATCTGATGCAGAAATCTCATCGGCACAATTGAGGAATACCAACGAATAGCTGTATCAGTAACAATTTCTTCTCCAACGCATTTCTTGAAGTGTCCTGTCATTAAAAAATTCCCTGTAGTACTAATTATTAAATGCACTGAAGAGTGTTTCACTAACCAGGCCATACTAGCAGTCAGACCAGTATTCTCTTTCTAAAGGATCTACTTAAATATTGTGATTCATATTCAATGATCCAGATATCCTAGTCAACACTGTACAATTTTACATGTTGGTTTTTTTTTTTTTTCATTTATTATTTTTCTATCTCTTTATACAACTGAAGAAGCAGTAAAATGCATAGAAAGATTGGAAAAGGTCTTAGAAGTTTGGGAAGTGTGTTCTTCCACTATGTGGAAACAACAGTTGTATGATATCTTAGATGAAGGAAAAGAAGGTGGAACTGATCAGCTATTTCCTTCTGATAAACTGGTAACAAAGCTTCAAAAACTTCTAGGAATCATTGTTTTATTCAGGAAGTGGGTAAAGAGCAACAAACCTGCATTTTATTTCTTTGAGTCATCAGTTGAATTTCAATTTTTACGAATATCAGATATACCTTTCCATCCAGTTTTGGATGGTAATTCACTTAGAGTGTCTGATTTTTCAGATCTGCCCAGAGATCTTAGTGCAATGCAGTGTAGTACTGAATAGGAGGTAGGACAATTGTGTCATAATCCATTTTCAGTATATATATATACAACCTGCGGCAGAATTAATGAGAAATATATTAAATAGAATTTCTTCTGGTGAAAAAAAAACATTTTGATTTATTGCTGTAAATCATCAACATTTAATGTTGAATTATTTTCCTGCTTGAATTGTCTATTCCATTTTAACACATCCTTGTCACATGAAAACTAACAGTATCCTACAGCTGCAAAAAATAAAAGAGGTGGATCAATCATAGACTGAATATGTCTGATATGGAGTTTGGCAGTAATGTGTAAGAAAATCCAATGGCTGATTTTAAACAAGTCTTCACTGAAACTTAACAGATACAGTTTTCCAAAAGAATAGTCATAACTCCTTAACCATGCATGTTTTCAATAAACACGTGGAATGTAATTATTTTACAGTAAGTATCCTATTAAAGTTGGAGTTATATTTAATAACAGTTGTTGCATAGTTCATAGAGACTAAAACAAACGGCTGGTAGAAACAGTTTTGCCAAAGATCAACAGTTATGAAGGAGATATGTATACTATATATATGAATTCATATTTACACAGATATAATTACTTTATGTATGCATATATAGATGCTGAATATTTCCTCCATGCTTTCACGTTTTCATCACTATATATATATTTCCTTTCTTAAACATGCATATATTTAGAACATGCAATGTTTCAATCAAATTTTTAAAGTACATGCTTTTAAAATAGAATTTCTATATTAGTTTGCCTTTAGAATCCAGATTTAATTCACTTTTTAGACATCACATCTTTAACACAAATTTCACACCAAGACCAGTACATTTGACATACAGGGTAAGATAATTTCACTGTGGGCTATAGAAGTTTATCTACAAAATATAGACAGCTGCAGTTAGATGAATGTAAATGTCTTATTTTAAGCATAGTTTCCCTAAGATGTCTTTGCATTCTGTGGTGAAAAATAGATAATTTTATGGTGCTTCAGTTGAGCCAGCTTAGTATTCAGCAGGCTGTTTCCACAAACTCCCTATTGTGCTCCACTGAGTAGAAAAGGATTTTACAGTAATCAGTTCAGATGTAAATATATTCATTATAAGCCCATGACTTAGATTCTTAACTCCTACAGTCAGGAAATAATCTAATTAATGAGTTTCTGTCTGCACTGCTAATCTGTTTTTACTGAGTAGTCACAAAATAAATTGATATTTTTAGTTCTGTAAGCAAAAAAAAAAAAAAATTGCTCTATACCAAAACATATACTGATCCATCTCTGAAACACATCCTGAAAACAGTCTATTTTGCATCCAGCTACAATATTTTTTATAATCTGAAATATTTAATTCTAATTGTGAATTTACAGCAAATAGTGATATAATAAAATATAAAATAAATGTCATTCAGTTTGAAATAATGGGGAAAAGAAATTAAAATATTAACCATATTATTATTAATCTTATTTTAGTTAAATACATTTTTATCATATAGACATGCCTTGATGAGAGAAGACTTTATCAAATTGGTGTTTCCTCAAAAAAAAAAAAAAAAAAAGCCGGAAATTTCCAACCAGTGCTTTTTCCAGAGTAAACCACCCCTTTTTGTTAAGGGGAAGATAGGTTAGACCTCATTTTGCATTACAAGGAATAGATTTCTGATATTTCAAGGTTTTATCAGTTTAATAATGCGACTTTGATTTTATTACATTTGTGCTCCAAACACTGTATGCTGAGCACTGGTGTGTTTCTATCTTACTTGATAGGAAACTTCATTGTTACAAAAGCCTTATTATTTTTAGTGCCAATGCATGCAATGAGGTGACAGGATTTGTCCACTGGAAAACGCTGGGAGATGGCTTGATATGGAATATTTATGCAACCACAGACTGTTAGAAGGCTAGAGGGACTATACTGGTTGAGGTATAATCATTTCCCTGAAGTGAACCCTGACCATAAATCTGGCAGACATGCCAGTATCTTCTTACTCGTCTCAAATTCCCAGCAGGACCTACACCGAGTTTATCTGGCTCTACAGTTTCAGTCTAGCCTGAAGTACGCAGTAAAAGTCAGAAAGAATGTAAGAGCTGAATGTGATCTGACCGAATCAAGTTTGGAAGTCACTTATTGCCAGCAACCCACTTAAAGCAAAAAAAGACACTAATAGCAGAAACCTGCTGTGCAGCGTGGTCTACATGGAAGATAAATTAAGCCCTGGAACTTGGGAGAGTGTTACTGGAGGACCAAGATTCAGGACCAAGACAGGACCAAGATCAATGGGAAAAAACCCCAAAGCCTGCTCAGGAAGAAATTTCTGATTTTTTCCCCCACATTGAATCCAAACCTAGTTTCTCCTCAATTTTAACCCCTTTACCATTGCGCAAGTGCATACTTTTATGGGAAAAAAAAGTTGAAGAATAACTTAATATGAGACTATTCCAGCCTTTTAACCACTAGGAGCTATCCTGCTAAGAAAAAGCGTGTTAGACCAAGTAAGATTGTAAGGGTACACAGAGCTTTTAAATAAACAATCAACCCCCCCAAACCTCATCACATTTGCCATAAATGAGAACCTTTAAAATCACTGGAAAAAAAAATCTGCCAATTTGCCAAGCTTCAGTCTGAGCTTTAGGTTAAGGGAAAGCTGAATGTATCAGTCATACTCCGGATTCCACAGAATTTTTAATGTGGATTGTAAGAGGTTTTGTACTAAAATTATAAAGGCATGGCTTTATAAGGTAATCTCTTTAAAGTTTAACACATACACTGCTAGTGGTGTGTTCTGCTGCTTCCAAACAGATCGTCATAGTGGACCATTGAGCTCTACGGTACAACGCTACACATTGTAACAAGCACGTGGTTTTATGGAGAGCTGTTCAGACAAGTGAAAAAGACCAGCTATACTTCATGAATCTATAAACATATTCTCTCTGGAAAAAAAAAAAAAATAGACATATTCCATTGCTGCTCCTGAATTGTTTCTACAAGTTTCCTTACTCTCAACATTGTTGTATAATCTCTTAAGTTTCTTTCAAACTAATTACGAATTTAAAGAAGTATGCAGAGGGTTACTTCCAGGTACTGCTTGAAAGAATTCCCTCAGGTCTTGCACGCAGTCAAAAGTAATTGCATCTTAATGAGCTATCACTCATCAGCTGTGCAATAGGCGCTGACTGTGCATATTCTTAGCTCACCTGAGGTGTGAAATAACGTCTGTTTAATCTCAACTATGCTCATTACTACTTCAAGTTAATGTGTTTTACTTTGCCATTTGGAAAGCCTATAAGAATAAACAGTCAATCCATGAGACTGTACTACAAAGTTTCACAATGTCCAGCATCAGAAGGTTTTATAAAAAGCCCAGAATGGCACAAAAAGGGTAAGAAGGTTTCTTTTATAAAGTTTATATAAATTGTTCTTTACTAAATAATAATGCAAAATGTGACCATGGTTAATTTATCCAAGTTTCAGTAAAATTGCCTTCTGCAATTCTAATTAACTCCTTTCTAGAGAAGAAAATTGTGGCGATTGAAATGCATGGACCCCAATATGCAGGATCAACATCGAAATCCACTTTATTAAGCAAGCATCCTCTTTATATAATTTTCTACCAAGGCCAGTAATTTTCTACTTTACTTGTTTACACCATCACGTACTCTAAAAGATCACGTTCCCACAGAAAAGGGAATCTCTCTTCCCTGTGAGCAGCACCTCCTTATCTAGGGAGTAGCTTCACACAACTTCACCGTCTGCCAAAACAGTGCTGCAGCTGCTTATTCCTCCCTATTAGTTCTACCACACTTAACCCTTCTTTTGCCTCAGTCCCCACAGAAAATTATAGGACACAAAGGATAGCTTATGAAGTTTCAAGGCAATACATTTGCCTTGAAAAGGTTAAACATTGAAAGAGGCATATATTAAAGTAAATCACTCTTACTGAAATCATAGAATCATAGAATGGTTTGGGTTGGAAGGGATCTTAAAGATCATCGAGTTCCAACCCCCCTGCCATGGGCAGGGACACCTCCCACCAGACCAGGTTACTCAAAGCCCCATCCAGCCTGGCCTTGAACACCTCCAGGGATGGAGCTTCCACAACTTCTCTGGGCAATCTGTTCCAGTGCCTCAACATCCTCAGAGTGAAAAATTACTTCCTGATATCTAATCTGAATCTTCCCTCTTCCAGTTTGAAGCCATTACCCCTCGTCCTATCACTACATGCCCTTGTAAAAAAGTCCCTCTCCAGTTTTCCTGTGGGCCCCCTTCAGATACTGGAAAGCTGCTATATGGTCTCTCCCTTCTCCAGGCAGAACAGCCCCAATTGTCTCAGCCTGTCCTCATAGGAGAGGTACTCCGGCCCTCTGATCATCTTTGTGGCCCTCCTCTGGATTTGCTCCAACAGGTCCACATACTTATTCTGCCGGAGGCTCCAGAGCTGGGCACTGTACTCCAGGTGGTGTCTCAGGAGAGCAGAATCACCTCCCTCGACCTTAAAATTTCTGTATGCATGAAGATTAACACCATCCTAATAACATGAAAAAATGAATAGAATATAGGAGAAGGGGAAACTATACTTTAACACTAAAATGGAGAAGCATAGGGGCTGAGAACCTTAACTTTCAAGAAATTGTACAATTTCAGAGTGGCTTTTCTGCTTTAAAGGTTCATATAGTGTATGTTTCTTTTTCTTATGGATAAGCCATGTCAAGGACTTTAAGAAAAGCTGAGAAGTTAACTAAGTTTTCTGTTACTAAGAAAAGAATCGTATTTCTGAGTTATTGTATATTCAAATCTGTACTTTCTATTCACTGACTTGAATGATTGTATACACTATTTTTTAGCCTGATCGTAAGATCCAAACTTAGATTTAATTTGGATCAATAATTCTTCCCATTTCCCTTAAAAACTGCACAAAAGTAAATTTTTGTGTCATATTTCAGCAAAATTTTGCAGATGTTTTAGTACTTTGTTTGTCTGGTACAAAAATGCCAAAATGTGTTTAGATATCCATGGAACATTGTTATTTGGTTATTTTAGAAATCTATTTTTGAGAAAATCCCACAGAAAAATTGTTCTTGAAAATCTTAATTACTGTTAAATTATTTTTTTTAACCAGCTCTGCAACACGTGCAAAATGAGATAAACTTCAGGTATTCTATGATGATGTGTAAGGCCAGACTGTATACTTTCATAGTACCTGTAAGATTTAAAGGGTGTTACGCTTTCTGGAATTAACATACTTCTGTTTGTTACCATTCAAATATTCTAAATCTGAAACCCGAGCATTAAAAATCTTTTCAGTCATAACCCAGGCACGATCAACTGGGAAGAACTACTTTCTATTTTTTAAACAGTTTTTTTTTATTCAAAATCTCATTTTAAAAGTTTTTCCAAGCCAAAATAAACATTAAATATGGGAAGGAAACTGACTTCCAGTTGTTTTGAAGGACTCACCGTGGTTTTTCTTTTCTCCACTTATGCCAGTTTGGACATAAATTATGTGATATCTTGTGTCCAGGCACTGTAACTTTTTGATTGGCTGTGAAAGTCTTCACCTATATAACTTTGGCAGTGATAATAACACTAAGAAAAAGCACTCTCTGTTTTTTGTTTGTTTATTTGTTTGTTTCTCATTTTTGTATATCATGTCAGAATCAGTATCAGTAAATTTCTTGTGGTCATGGGTAAGTCTTAACCCGAGTAGGTCACCACCTGCTCTTGGGTTTCTGTTTTCTCCCAAATAGATTCAACCACCTCCCACACTAGAAGCCCTGCCTTTCTTGCATGTTGAAAGCAAAGGATTAGAAGACAAAATCTGCAAATTAATACAGAAATTCTGTTGATGAATTCAGATCATAGTCCCAGGTTAAAGATCCGAGAGCATGCTCAGCTCTGTAGACTCTGCACCTTCATCTTTCTTTTCTCTTGTGACCCCCATTTATAACCCTCCTTATCTGCTTTTTGGAACACATCTCCTAACTCCTTCCCTTGTCTTCTCTTGGTTTGCCACGTCCAGTTGTGACTGGGCCATTCAGTCTTAGCTCAGCAGAGACCATGGTTAGTCTGCAATAAAGGGAGAAAATCCAGTGGAGACTGACAAGAAGAGTAGTAAGAATCAAAATATGACTCATAAGAAAAAGCTGAAAGAATAGAGAATTTTTGAGACCAGAGTACCACCTAAGACAACCATCAGTATTTCCCTATGCCCATTTTGAGTAGGACAAGAAATAATAACTTACTCCATGGCAGGGGAAGGATTACTCTGTATCCTAATGCAACTTCTTTTCTGGTAGACAGATAGATAAGCACAGAAATACATTCTCTAGGAAGCTATGGAATCCCTGAAATAAAAAGGGTTTGAGATATTAGACCAATGGGGATTGTCTCCACGTATCAGGTCTCAGGAAAGAGAGAAATAGCTTGCTGTATCTCTAGGACTTTATGGCAATGCAATTCATTGGTTTTACTAAATTCTGTGGAAGCAGATTTTCCTGAAGCTGGCATAAATGGGAAAAGAATTATGAGATTGTTTATGGTTACTAAGTTGATATTTGCATAAAAATAGATGGAAGAGATCATAAATACCAATATCTGCTATATTTTGTTTTCTACTCTTTTGACCCTGTGGAAGCGCAGAATCCCTTAAGAAAACAGATGAAAATACCCTTTTGACTTCCAACATATGCAAAAGAATTATTTATCATTTACATATAAGGGTTTCTAATACAAATTTTTAATTTTGATAGATGATGTGTTTATCATCCATATTCATTTTAGCTTGCATACCTATTAATTCAGATGGTTTAATGTTGATATGAGAATGACAAAGCCCCTGGAAAAAAGCAAAGTTATTGTGCATTGTTTAATGCTTGTAGGGAATTGAGAGCATTATAAATTCCATTCCTATGTGTCTGTTTTAACAACTGTTGATAATGCAGATAACAAATGTAGCAACTTGGGGAAACTGGAAAATGGAGAGGAGAGAGAAAGAAAAGCAAGTTGATTTTTCTCAAGTGCTTTAGCAGGTGCTTTTATTCAGACACTAGAGCATTTACTTTCCCGTCAAAGATGCCACTCTGCTTTCAAACTTAAACATACTTTTTTTGTGGATCCTAGGTCCGTGATACATTTTGTTCAATTGACTTAAAACATAAAAAAAAAAGCAGGATGACATGAAACTTCTTAGGCTTTGGTATTTTTGTGAATTAACATTCTTCCCATAGCAAGATCTAATGACACTTATGCAGAGGGAAATAACTGTTCAGTTGACCTGAAAGTATCAAGGCCTGACCTCTAAGGAGAAATGGTGATAATTAAGATTCCCAGATTAATTTCAGATCAGCCACTTGTGTCAGGGCTTTTCAATCATAGTAAATGTCAAGCCTGACCACTTCTGAGTACTCACTACATAAACATGTGTAAATATTCTTGTTTTAAAAGCACATTTTGCCACGATACACTTGTTTGTTTGTTTGTTTTTCCACTGCAGTTTCAATAGTTTGCTCTGCCTCTCCAGTCCAGCTATCCTATTCAATCTCCTAATCCTCCTGGATCTAGTCAGGTATAACATCTCTCTTATTGATAAATTCTCATTCTCATCCCATCCCTTTGGTCATCTCAATATCCCCCTTGAATATTTGTCCTCCTTGCTTTCCTTAGATCCTTCTCATTTTCTTGTACCAGGTTTTAATTCTTTGTGTTGTGTGACGTGAAAGGAAGAAAATCACATTTCTCAACACTTCTTAATTGTTCTAGACCATGACAGGCACCTTGATGCCTCCACATTATCCCCTAAGTGAGGTGTTCCTCATGGGTTGTGTCTGGGCTCTGGTGTAGCCTTTATGTTTTGTTTAGCACTACTGAGATTAAGATTATACTTGTGACTATCTAATGGGCTTTAAAGGACCCTTGAATTTTATGGAAAATGTTCAATATGAAATCATAACGTATGCAGATGACTCAAAAATATGATGCATTTATAATCTATAAAATATTAATTAAAATATTGGTGTCAATATTCTACTTCTTGTGTCACTAGGTTTCCAGATAAATTTTTTTCAGGTCAGTATTTGATCTATGAATCTGCATACTGAAGCAATCAGAAAATGTTTCTTTAAAAACTTAATATACCTGTTTATAATCATTTACAGCTGAATATGTTAGTGACAAAAATGAGCTTTTGGTCCTCAGTGAAACTTTGCAGAGCCAAATGGCTATGGAAAAATGAGTCATATTTTGTTTTAGCTCCCACATCATCAGTGGATCTGAACAAAGTTTCAGCTGCAGGACCATATTCTGCCCTCAGTTTTATACTTCCCTGCTTAAAGAAGTTTAAATTAGAGGCAGAAATTGAAGACAAGAGGGTGTTCCCAGTAGACTTGGTTTGACAGAGTTCTTAATGCTTGTGTTAATGTCTGAGTCAGAAAGAAATCAAAGCAGATCTCATAGTTTCCAGGACTGACACACTTAGGAAATACCTAAGAAAACTTTCTCTGCAGTTCCTGAGAGACAATAAATGCAGAGCCTCATAATGCCGATTTTACAGAGCCGTTTTCTGAGTGGAAGCATGGTGGAGTTTTGCCTTTATAGCAAGGCAGGGATCTCTTTATTTGTCAGTAGTTTACTTGCCAGCAATGCAGTTAAACCATTCCTGAATTTAAAAAAAAAATCTTTGGATGGACATTTTTTTTTTCTTTTTGTCAAGAGGAACAAAAAACATTAGCAGTTATCTACTTTTCAATAAGAGTTCTAGTACTGTCGTATAGAAGCAGTATGTCTCTTAGCTATGATGTTGGAGATGCATACTCTTTCCTTAGTTTAAGGAAAGTTGTATCCATTTATCTTCCACTAGGCAGGAAAAAAACTCCAGACTCTACATGATAAGCTATATCAGAAGAAGACAGGATGCTACTTTGCACATGAGTATCTTAACAATTGAGCAAGGAAATCAGTCCTACTTTCTGATACCAGTACATTTTTGCCAAGAAAATGGAATATACTCTGCTGGATTGAGAACAAGGTTCTGAATCAAACTGTCAGTACCTGCTTAAGTATGTGATGCAACGGTGGTGAGAAGGATTCATTGCATTTTTGTAGTGTCTGGAGAATGTCTGTGGAATGTCTTCTTCCAAAGAAGAGAACTGAACTCTACTTTTCCACAATCTTTGCAAGTGGGCTGCTTGGGAAACAGGAAAAAAGACAAGCACGGTGCCACTGTTTTCATGATAATAGGAAATTCTCTACTTTAATTTTTACTGGTTTTCTTTGAGAAGTTTCTTTTTTCCTTTTTTTTTTTTTTTCTGGAGGAAGGAAACATTTAATTGTATGAAAACAAAATAAATCTTTAGTTTCATATTTTATTATGCTGATTTATTTTGACTCATTTTTCAGCTCAGTGGTTGAATTTAAAAATTGCTTTCCTAATATACAGTAATAAGCAATCTGAAAAATGACTGCTTTATTTATGGGATATAACATATACCAAGACAGAATCTGGTTTACAGATTAACAAGATAAGGTGAATCAAAACAATCAGAGTGCCATTGGTGGGTAGACCAATATTGTCCCAGGACAAAGAAGTTAATTTATAAACATATTCAAGGTAAAGCATTCTTTGTGATATTGGTGTCCATACATTATGTGACAAACCCTGTATTTCCTATAGTAAATCTGTACTTTATATGCTAAGTATACTAAACTACATTTATTTAGTGAACAAGGAATATATCTTGTAGCTGTAGCATGTGTTTTTATTTAACTGTAAAGGTATCTTCAGGGAAAAAGAAAGCAGAATTATAGTATGTGCCTCAGAAACTTTTTTGTCCTTGCAGAAAATCCGGCTTAGTAGATTTTCTGCACCTCAATTCCCTAAGATGACTGCAAAATCCACTTTTGTGAAAGTATTATACGTATTCCGGAACTTGCTTAAAATAACAACTTTTTCAAGTCACCGTGTACAGGATCAGCAAAACTTGTTTACTGGCTAGACATCAGGCTTTATCAAAACATCCTGTGAATGCAGTTGTTGAGAAGAAAAAAAAAACTTCTAAAGATGAACTGTATGCAAATATAAACACCATCTGAGATGACGCCTGCGACTGAATCATGGTCCTTCACAGGTGGACACTGAGCAATTACAGTTTGAAATAAGCCTTGTTAATAGGTATTGCAGTATACTTATATGCAGATCAGGCACAGAACAAGCAATGCAGCACATTGATTTTGCATGTATATGAGTGTAGTATTGTCTTTCAGTCTTGTCATAGAATCATAGAATCATACAACAGTTTGGGTTGGAAGTGACCTTTAAAGGCCATCTAGTCCAACCCCTCCTGCTATGAACAGGGACATCTTCAACTAGATCAGGTTGCTCAGAGCCCCATCCAACTTGACCTTGAATGTTTCCAGGGATGGGGCATCTACTACCTCTCTGCACAACCTGTTCCAGCATTTCACTAACCTCATTGTAAAAAATTTCTTCCTTCTATCTAGTCTAAATCTACCCTTTTTCAGTTTAAAACCATTACCCCTTGTCCTATTACTACATGCCCTAGTAAAAAGTCCCCATCTTTCTTATAAGCCCCCTTTAGGTACTGGAAGGCTGCAATAAGGTCTCCCCGGAGCCTTCTCTTCTCCAGGCTGAACAACCCCGACTCTCTGTCTTCGTAAGAGAGGTACTCCAGCCTTCCTCTGGACTCACTCCAACAGGTCCAGGTCCTTCTTATGTTGGGGACTCCAGAGCTGGATGCAGTATTCCAGGTGGGGTCTCACGAGAGTGGAGTAGAGGGGCCGAATGACCTCCTTCGACCTGCTGGCCACACTTTTAATGCAGCCCAGGATACGGTTGGCCTTCTGGGTTGTGATTGCACATTGCTGGCTCATGTCCAGCCTTTTGTCCTGACCTACACGTGGATGTCACAGTAGTGAAACCCCATGCCCTCTAACAATTAACATGCTGACATGTATCATTAAAATATTTTTCAAGAAGGGTCGGAATATTCTTCATATACCTATTACTGCTTATTTTACTTTGGCCTATTATGAACTCAGCCATAGCACATATAGCTGTAACACGGCACTACCTGAAATTCAGTATTGCTTGTCCCAGATTGGACCAGGTTTATGCATTAATTTTTAAATCATATGCTCCAATTCAGCTAACTGAATAAGTAAATATATTCAAATTAGCTTTACATCTCAGTTCAGCCCAAATTGTAAGATAATAACTGGATTAAAAACTTCAGTACGTAACTGAATTAAACATTTCTAGCTCCTTTAATGACTCCAGAGAGTAGCCCAGATACTTTTGGTCTTCAAACTACTCTCAGTGTTACTCAAGAAGTGGAGGATGTCCAAAAGCATTAAATGGGAAAGAAACTGCAGTGATCCTATTATGGGAGAATGTGCTGCTAGATGGACTGAGCACTACTTTTTCTCCATCTCACAATGTGAATAGCATAAATAAGCCTAGATGAAGAAATCACACAAACCTACATAAAAGCAATTTCCACATAATTTTGGGGAGGCATCTTTCCTGATGCCTTTCTTTTCTCAAGCAATGATGATAAATTTTCAAGACAGGCTTTTAAACCTGTGCTTCCTTGCTTCTCGTCACCTGGACTTCTCCCATTGACTTAATAAACCCATCAAACTTAATGTAGTGCCAAATGATTTATCTTATAAAAATCTTAGGAGTTACCTTAATGATAGCTAACGAACAGCCACTTAAATGATATAGTCACCTTTCCATTTAAAATCCTCTTACTGTTCAAAAATTGTACAGTACACAAAAGAGGTAAATCACCACTCGTTTCTTTGGGCACACTGTTCCTTAAGGACAAAACTTTCTCATTTGACCATTCTAAGCACAGAATAAGAGAAGTTCCATTTTGAAGTCTAAAATTAGAGAAGAAATACTACAGCACTTTACAGAGTAAGAAAAAGATAGAAACCAGAGATGAAAAGGGGCGTTAGATCACCATTTTTATTTATTTATTTTATTAATCCAAGATTGTTATTTATGGATGCAAAACCTTGGAGAGAAGGAGGTACCCAGTGGAATCTGAGGTATTGAATTTCAGTATCTGTCACAATAGAAAGTGTGTAGTGAAATGCTATTTTTCTAGTTGCATGTTGATTCTTAGCATAAATCAGCTTTTTTATAATCAGCTGAAGATATGCAAACGGTGAAAAACACCAAACTACAGTTTCACACTTCCTGAAATCTTTATTATCTACTCATCCAAAAATGATCTATAAGAAATTTTGTGGAAGCTGCACAGTGTATCTCTAATAACAGCTGAAGAATTGTAGTAATGCAATAACTGGATTTAGACAGAAATGTACCAGGGTACATTTGTGTGCTAATAGCACCTGTATGGAAGTAGCAAGCTATTATAAAAATCTTTTGTTTGCAGTTTTTATACCCCTTCAGATCTATGGCAGCACATGGATTTCCATACATTAAGCATGCCTTTTATAATCCATATTTGACTAGAAGCTCAAAACTTTTGGTGGTTTTCAAATGTGGATCTTGAAGCCACTCAGTTCATCTGAGACTGAACTACTGTAATGCAGTTGATTTGATATTGCCTCTTATGCAATATGAAGAGCGGTTTGAAGGAGCTGGGACTGTTTAGTTTGAGGAGGAGGAGGCTGAGGGGAGACCTCATCACTCTCTACAACTATTTGAAAGGACACTGTAGAGAGGTTGGTGCTGGTTTCTTCTCACAGGTAATTAATGACAGAACAAGAGGGAATGGCTTCAAGCTCCAACAGGGTAGATTTAGACTGAACATTAGGAAAGAATTTTTCACAGAAAGAGTGGTCGGGCATTGGAATAGACTGCCCAGGGAGGTGGTTGAGTCACCATCCCTGGATGTGTTTAAGAGACGTTTAGATGTGGTGTTGGGGGATATGGTGTAGGGGAGAATGTTGTAGAGTAGGGTAGATGGTTGGACTCGATGATCCCAAGGGTCTCTTCCAACCTAGACAATTCTATGATTCTATTCTATGATTCTGTCAACCTCCACTTTATTGGAGTTGCAGGGACTTCCAGATGAGAGATATATCATTAACAAGTCATTAGATACAATAAAACCATAATGGTGTAGGTCTTACATGCTTGCAGAATTGGATTTTGTTATTTGTCTGTCTGGTTTTTATTCTGTGAGTATGTGAGAGCAAGAACTGTTGCCTTTAGGATTATTGTGACCATTTTGTGCTCTCTCAAGCCTTGCCAGGGATAGGGATAGCAGGGAATAAATAGGGAGAGGAGAAATGGTAATGGAGAATCATCAATTTTGAGAAGTTATTGTCAGTATTTTCTTTTGGACATTAGTTAAGTCCAGCAGTTCTGCATTGCTATCACAATAGCATCCGTGTTTCCGGAGCTCCAGATGGAGCTGCCTCTCCTCCACCCGTTGCCATGGAGTTCTGCCTGTTTTACTCCATTGTTTGCAAAAGGGAAATCAGGCCCAGGAGTTCTAAATATCTTCAAGAGATTTCTAACACGTAGGAAAGTGGTTCCTTACCTCTATAGGAGCTCATATTTTGACAGAAAGTGAAACACATTGCCAGCAAGTAAACATAGATTTTGGCAGTCTAAACGTGCAGTGCTCACAGACCAGGCAAATCCCAAACTTGTAATGTTCAAATAGGTTAGGCAATATTTATGGCAAGTTACACAGTTCAGTTTCAAATAACGCAAGCTATTACTTCTACTATGATCCCATATATATGTATATCTCACCACCAGGCAAAAATGACAAATTGCCTTAGTTTTCTTACGACTGAGAAGTGCGGTGCATCTTTTATGAGCATTTCTTTCTCAACCTGTAATCCAGAAGCTAACAAGAAATTTCAGCTCTTTAAGATAACCATGTTCATTGCATTCAGCCTCCAAAAATGAGCTTTCACTATTTCTGGATGTATTCCCCTAGACTGGTCTGGTTTAGACCCTAGTTGTTTCTGGCTAGATTAATCTGATCTCCTTCCAGCCTATACAATAACCTTTTATCATAGCTGATATGGGCTAAGTTCATACCTATCTATTGGAAATTGGGTCTTCTACCCTTTTATGCTTCTGTGACTGTTACAGTATAATCTGTATGTACACCATGTTATCTACCTCTTTACATATGTAAAAACAGATTTTTTTTTTCTTTTTCAATGGGAATTATTTTCTTCACATTTTCCACAATAAGTGGCTTTTGTAAGCTACTTAATAATATCAGACTTTCAGGCTATGACTGCTACACAAAACTTATGTGTAGTGGAATACCTTTGTGTTCAATAGAAAGATTATAAAGTTCCCTTAGAAATCAAAATGCTTTGCATGTTGGAAGTGGTCTTTAGAATATAATTTCTAAGGATCCCTGCCCTAGGCAGCTGAGACATCAACGGATTGCTACGTGATCCTAGGAGTTTTAGGAAGGTAAATTTTTCATAAAATGAAAACTGCTGGAGCAGAGGGAACTGCTGGAGCGAGTCCAGCGAAGGGCAACTAAGATGATTAAGGGCTTGGAGCATCTGCCTTATGAGGAAAGGCTGAGAGAGCTGGGACTCTTTAGCCTGGAGAAGAGAAGGCTGAGGGGAGACCTTATTATGGCGTACAAGTATCTCAAGGGTGGGTTGAAGGAGGATGGAGCCAGGCTCTTCTCAATGGTTCCCAGTGACAGGATGAGGGGCAATGGGCACAAGTTAGAACACAGGAAGTTCCGTTCAAATACACGGAAACACTTCTTTACGGTGAGGGTGACAGAGCAGTGGCACAGGCTGCCCAGGGAGGCGGTGGAGTCCCCTTCCCTGGAGATTTTCAAGACCCGCCTGGATGCAGTCCTGAGTAATGTGCTCTGGGCAATCCTGCTTTAGCAGGGGGGGTGGGCTAGATGGTCTCTAAAGGTCCCTTCCAACTCTGAAAACTCCGTGAGTCTGTGATTCCATGAAAATATGACCACGTAGATCAGCTTTTTGTGAGGGTAACAACAGGCACCTTGGTGTCGAAAGGGTATTAGATGGGATCTGCCTTAGAAGAATAATCTAAGTACTGATAAGCACAGTTTTACGAGCACGGCAGATGAGGTGGGCCGGGGCAGCAGTGTAGCGATATGAGGCCTTGTTTAGTTATTTCTGTGCGATTTAACAGTAATTTATAAGGATTGTTGAGGAATACTTGTTTTACAACTACAGTGCATGAAAGCATCACAAATGAAGATATAACACTGTCAAAGCACCCCTAGAAGATAGTGCCTCTTTTTTCCAGGTAATTGAAAATATTGTTTTTTTCGAAGACTGGCATACCAGGTCAAAGGGCTGGAGAAACTAGGAGACCCTGTAGACAACCAGTTTACTGGGTACCAGCTTGGAAGGTAGGTAAATATCTTAGAAGCTGAAAATGTGCAGTTTGCTTAAGGGGGTTTGAGTTAGGGTTTTCTTCTAAATATGTGATATTTAACTTAAAGGAAGCTGTCTGGACAAAGGGAGCAGACTGAAGGGCTTGGAGTTAAGCCAGATCTGTTCAGAAAATACTCCTGGGTACCAGCTTTAGCAAAAAATTGTGTGATTCTGTCCTAAGCCAGGTAATACCCAACAGCTGGAAACTTGAGAGGAGTGCACTCAGGGAAGTAAGGAAAGGTCATAGGTGCAATTAGCCCAGTAACTGTAGGTTCACACACTGAAACAGAGGTAAAAACATGAGCTTTCTGTGCTAAATCCTGTTATGAGGGCTGTGAAAATTTTATGTGCTTTTTAGTTTGTCACAGAAAATGGAAATCAAGCAACTAAACTGGTATTATGCAATGAAATAGAAGTGTTTGTGGTTTTTAAATCCAGAAAATTTTGTCTGGAGCGCCTCTTTATTAAAAATTCCATTCTGAACTAAAAATAAGGAAAATATTTTTTAACAGTGAAGGCAATTTCCCACTGACAGTGCGCATTCTGGGACTTTGAATATTCTCCATCACTTTCACATCTAGAATTAAAACTGAGTGTCTTTTTGATAGATAGCTCAGACTGCAGTTGTAGATCTTGCACAAATTATTAGTTGAGTTTTTTCAGACTTGATCTGATCAGATCTGAAGGCACGCCCTGCCTTCAAAGTCCATGAATTTTTCTGCATTAATATTCATATATAGATGTATTTAAAATGAATTGAACAAGCTCTTGCAGTAAGGGTAATGCATAAAAAAGGTAGATGGCTGATGTATGTGACAGATTTTCACTCCAAAACTTTTTCTTTATTCACCAGGGATGTGTAAATGATAAGAGTTAATTTTGTTGATGTGGAGTCATAGCTTACTGGAAGGTTGTCTAATTAAAAAATAACGGAGGAATCAATTAAAATTTCAGCTATTTAACACAGTAGTCAATACATAATTCCTGGCAAAAAAAGCACTGCTGGCTGGACTATGCGTCTTAGGCATGTCAGCTCCCACTTCTTGTAAAGAAAGATGATTTCTGTCATTTACAGTCTTGTAATAACAAACTTCATTGTTTCTTCTGGAAAACTCTGAGCATAAGTTAATCTACAGTAGCTACTTGATACATAATCTTGTACCACTGAGTTCCGTGGTTAAATACACATTTATATAGGCACAATCATTACTTAAATGGTTAACAATAACCCTTCATCAACCAGGATGCTGCAATTTGCATGGTGTTTAGTTTTTGAAGGCAGGTGCAGATCTCCACACAAATCAGTCTCCCCTCAGCTGGAATGGGATGGTTCTTCCATTTGATTCCTGAGGGAATGGTAATGTCACACTTTTGCGTGGCTCTCACAAAAGCAAAATCGGGGAACCTGTAAATCAGCAGCAATCAAAAATGCAAAACTATCTTGGTTTGTTGGGACTATAGTAGGACTTAAAGACTTTGTTGTCATAGACTATAACAGGGTAATGTTCAATTATAATACATGACAGGTAGACACAGGTATATAAACAGACTGAAATTTAGATAGATATGCAGTAGATTTATACAGGGCATGCTGACTATTGATCACAGAGTTCAAGTAATTGGTTTCAATCTGTTGACTTTAAAGAAATTAACTTTTAAGAAGTTACTCCTAATTATAAGTGTAACTGAGAGAAGAATCTGTTTTACTGATTGCTGTTTTCAAGACCTCAGTAGTTATATAAAATGATGAAGTTAAATAAGTTGGGAATTTCCAAATAATTTGGCACTCCCCTTCACTCGTGCCCCCCAACTGTAGGCCAGTCCATAATGTGTAGAAGATTGGCACATGCTACCCTCCATGTTTTATGAATATTTCCAGTAGCATGCTGAAAGTAAAGACTGAAAAACTTGAACAATGAGAGACGCAGTGCACATACATGTCACATAAAGATATTCTGCTGAACGAACTTTCTGCACTTTAAAAACTCCCTAAATAGAAGTTACAAAATAAATAAATTTCTGTGAAAATAAATGCACAACATATTTTACAGTCCCACCATATTATCTGTTTCACTGCTTTGCATTGGAGGCATCTCTTGAGCGAGGATGACCTTGCTGTGCTGCTGAATTCGCAGGTATGCCCTAATGGTCCCCTGAAAGAGGGAATGTTGAAAAGCAGTACTTGCACAGCGGGTTTGTAAAGGACCAGCGACACAGTTTGTGATTAAATATCAAGAACTGGGTTTCTAACCTTTCCAGTGATCATCAAACTATACCAGCTTTTCCCTGATAAAGTGGGCATGTAGCTATATTTTCAGTCATGAAGCTCGCATAAGTGCATGGAATAATATCGCCATATGTTCTCCCTCATCCAGATCAGTATGAATTCCAGGAGAAATTCCAAGAAGTCTGGAAACTGTATAGGGCCACTGTAAACCAAGGACTTTAGGTGCCAAGAAGCTTCAATCTTGTCCAGATCCATACCACACCCTGCATATGGGTTGTGTCTAAATACTAAAATGTAGGCCTAAATATACTTCTAAAGGAGTTGCATATGGCTTTTGGAACAGAACATTCTATTGTCTATTCCTCCATCCCTGCTGTGCTGACCAATAGCTATTGATGGAATGAAGAGAGAAATAAAGAATAAATGCAAAGAAGGGTTCTCTGTTTTTACAAACAAATCCAGAAAGACACCACATCTTAGCAAGTAACACAGAAAAAAAAGTGTTGTTCTTTTACTTCAAACTGTGTCCATTACTCATTTTAATTCAAACCGTCAGCAGTATCTTACTGGCTCAGCATCATGACTTTTATTTTTCAGAAATGCCCCATATGGCTTATTCCACACTGTATAACATCATGCAAATTCTGATACTACCAAGAATCAAGGGCAAGATACACTCCAGTAGTTTACTGTAGAAAAGGGACATGAAGGGTGTATCTATTATTCTTATTTTTATCAGAATCAGTAGTATATTTTTGAAGAAAATCTCTGGGCTATCTCAATTATAGTGCTGTGGTCGGCAACACAGAGTGACCTCAAACCATGAAAACCGTATTCTTTCCAAAGCAAACGAATTCAGAAGAGAAAGTCCTTAGAGATGCCTAACGCACTCCATTCAATCAGCGTGTTGAGTGAATGAGACCAGACAAGAGGTAGTCTGAAATGTAAGCCTTGAAACGCATGTGGTGTGGACACTGCATCATCACCAACAAAACTCTGTAAAACCATTGTGTTGAACCACTCTACTCACTAATGTAGACATAACCCCATGGACAAAATAACCTCCATGATTTAAGTGCTATCTAAATTGCACAGAAGATGCAAAGCAGGACTAGATGTCCTGTTCATCTGGTTGTCCGGAGTAGGGAACTGGCCACCTGACTACAAGAATCCTTTCTTCCGTCCCTATTCTTATGAAGTCATTCAACAGAGGTATCCCCAGTTCTCATCCAGAATAGACTAGTCCATAAAGCACTAGCAAGACACCCTCCGGAGGAACGCAGTTCAAAGTAGAATAGGTGATAAAGGACTGCTAGCTTGATGTGGAAATCTGCTTCTATCAGCTAAAGCTGAAATATTTTCTTCATCTTCTAAAATCAAAAGCTGAGTGAAGACATGATTTATGAAAGAACAAGAGTATAATTCAGTAAAACCTGTCTGTAAATAAATTTAGCTAGATAGCATAAGGCAAGTTCTACATGTCAAAAGAATGTGCCCCGGGAATGTTCTTTTTACAGTGGGCATAATAAACTATTTTAAGACATGTTAACCTAAGTTTATGCTGAAGTTTAATATTGGTTTATACATACAATTATATGATATTATCAATACGATAAGGATTGATATCCCATATTCCCAGTTTCTAGGTACCCAAATGTAAGTTTGTATTGTTTCATCTTTCGGTACCACCACAGTTACTCTATGTAGGCTGGCATATAATTCTTCAAAACATCTGTTTGTTTAATCAATGAAACAGCCTATGTGACAGCATGGAGTGTCTATTGTCTGTTTATTAAGTGCAGGGAATCCAAACACATTTCTAGGATCCGACCATTTATATCACATTCTAAAGTGACTTTGTTTATTGCTATTTTTATATCTCAAATATTTCCACATGTGTTTCATGTCAAGTATATGAGTGTCCCTGAAACTGAGCATATATACTATTAGTAAGAGCAAGACCCAAATTGTTTATAAGACCAAGATCCCTGGCCGTTGATGTATATCAACGTAACTACAGTGGTTTCAGTGTAAAACCCTGTTAGCCAAGACTATTATTGCTTGAATAAAAAGTAATTTATTTCAATTCTACATTTTTTCTAGCAATCTAACTAAGCTTATTTGAAATAAGAAAAAAATACAAATCCAATTTCTATAAATAAGTGGTATGCAAACAAAAAACATGGAAATACTTCCCTATTTTCCAAAAATGTTTATTTTGGGGAAAAAATGCCTTGGTAATTGCTTTATAGAACTGGATGATTTTATGAAAAATTCATTCAAATCGTTCTATCTTTTCTTTTGTGAATGTCTAAAATGTGCTTTAAACCTTTTTATACAGAAGAAATCAATCACGGTAAGCAAGCATGAAAACAGCAGCCTAATATTTTATTTCTGACTGTAGATCTTTGGTTGAAAACTGGGAAGTGGCCCTTCTGATGCTAATTCTTTTCTATTTCACTTAGTCAACAAACTCATAAGAACTCCTGGGGCCTGTACTGTTCTGACTTATACCCCGTGCAACCTCATTGAAGTCAAGCACCCACAGACTTTTAAAAAATACTCGCTTATCATGATGAGGCATATGTACATCCAAAATGTACTGGCAATGGGGTTTAAAATCTGTGTTGCATTAGGAAGAATCTGTGTTTTACATTACATATCACACTTGCATCCTATTAATAGGCACTATAGATTCAGAAGTATTTTTAGATTAAGACTTTTTGGCACAGAGTTTGTCAGAGTAAACGGCTCATTGCATGTGAAATTAATTCCTAATATAATGTGAACAAGGATAAGAAAAATGTGAGGCAGATTAGAGTGGATGAAATTCTCTGCTATCTTGTGGCTACTTAGGCCCAACTTTTGTTGAATGATATGGACATCTTTATTCAGTATGAATGTTTTAAGACACCAAATTACTAAATTACTATTTGATGTTATATCAAGCATAACGTACTCTTGGGGGTTCTTTCTTTTTATATTTATTTGTTTGAATATTTCTTTCTTGCATTTCTTAGAGCTACTATAACCAGCTGAAAGGTTAATATAAAATCTTGTAGCATTTATACAATTTTATAAAATAATTCTCATCTAAAAGGCACATAAAATAGAATAGGAACTTTACATTGCTAGAATTTCTTCTTCCTGCAGTTAATGCAAATAGATATAAACTAAGTGCTTTTTTGAAAATCTCCTCTGTAATTATAAAGAAGTTTAATGAAAGATCTCCTGAAATGTACTATGACAAACAAATATAAAAAGCAAAGAAAGTAAATCCAACAAAGTGACTAAACACAGTTGAAAGTGAGAGCAATTTAGAGAGTCATTTAAAATATCCTACAAGTTTTATATGCTCATAAATGTCAACCAGAAACAGAACAAGAACAAATGTCAGTCAGAACTAGAACATCTTTTTCAGATGTATTTTAGAAATATTTTCTCTGAAAGGGAAAGTTCAGATAACTCCTGGCTTGTTCGTGCGCTTGTATTGTGGCAGTACTCAAAAGTAAACAGTTTTCTACACAAGCAGAAAATCTGGGAAGACTCAGTCCTGCACGGTAGTGTTTAGATCTCACGAGAGAAACCTGGGGAACTACTCATGATTGCAGCAAAAGGAAAAAAATAAAAGGAGCACAGGAAAAAAAAATAATCACGTTTTGAGTATAAGTATTATTTTAAGACCCATGATCAAGTAATTCTGATCTTTCATACATGTCATTGAATATTTAATTTCATAATCCAGGTAGTGTTTCCCACTTCACTTACCATCATCATGCTGACGAGATCCATCACCTTTTGGCCAGATTTTCTGGAATAAGTAAGAAAAGGGTTTTTGAAGCATGAGAGAAAGTGTGAGAGAGCATGTTTCTCATCCAAATTCTTGGAATTTTCCTAATTCTAACCAGAAATTCTGTTTAGCTGGCATTGATTCTATGCATACATTTAAGCCTAAGGCACTTCCCAAACACATCATCTCACCTTCAGATTTCTCATGTGAACAGACCAGGCCCACAGAGTCTATCATTCTTTGCAGGATGTGATATTTAAGATCAGGTAGGAAAGACTTTCACCCAATCTTATGGTTTTGCTTTTAAGGCTACAAAAAAAGCTGAGAAAGATTTAAGGGCAACCAAACAGTGCCAAAGCTCTGCCCCAAGTAAAGCAAACCACAGAATGCTAGGGGCTGGAAGGGAACTCTAGAGATCACCTGGTGTTTGAGCATGTTCTAAACAGCATAGGAGAAAATACATCATGTGACATGGATAGAGTCCACCGTCCATCCAACAGTTAAATAGAGTGGGATTGGCAGGAAATGTGGTCTTTAAGGTGCCCTGACATTTGTCCTGAACAGAACTGTACACAGAGGCAAACTGTTTTGCAACTCAATATATAAAAAATCTTTTTATGCATCAAGAAATTGAATTTCTTTAGTGCTCAAAGGAAAATTAGTCGAACTTGGTAGTCTATATGAACCTTAGTGGGCTACAGAAAGGGAAAGGATAGGAAAATTATTGACAGTAGTAATAACAATATTCACAACACTGATGATGATAATTGTAATCATAATGATAGCACAAATTGAAACAAAATTGGAGACAGGCACAGTGAGTCACTATCACTACTACTGCTTTTGCAAATTCCTCTGAAGGTTGTAAACCTGGCATACATCCTGGCACGAGTTTTTATTTGTGTCCTTTCTCTGTCTTTGTTGTGAGCAGTACTTTCTGATATAGAAAGGAGAGATGGAGAGGGAATTATTCAGGAGCAAATGTATTAATGGAAAGGAAACTATTTTGCAACAGAAAGCAGATTACATGTCAAACGGAAATGTGCCGATCTGCAAATAAATACAGAGGGAAGTCCAACAGGTGCCATGACTCCAAATCTTTTTATGTTTCTCATCTACATATATGTTACAAACAGGGAAACCAGCTGCAAATATGTTAAGTTTACTGAAACACAGTACTAGAGGGAGTACTAAATAGCAGGCAGTTATCAAGGATAGAGAAGAGGGATTTTGGATTGTCTTTGTAGGGTAATTGCACAACATGTGTTAAATCAACATATGGTTCAAACAGAGGCTGGGATAAAGAAAAGGTTTTAAAAGCAGGCTTAGTAAAAGGGAAGAAATATAACTTAAATATGTCAAAACTTTATACAGGAAAAAAAAAAAGCCCACAAAAAGAAACAAAGAGAAAAATTGTGGAATTACTGGTTCTGGAAGTAGATTATGTGGTCCTGGAAATTACAACAGTGATTAGAGAAGCTTTATTCACATTCATTCATGTAACTATATCGTGGACATCAGAGTGCAAAAATTTCTTTATTTGTAAAATAGAATAATGTGGACCATTTGGAGAAACTGTTTAAAGAATCTGAATTTGCATGTCACTGAGAGGCTCACTAGGTTATTGAATCTATTCTCCTTTCCTCACACTGTTACAGATAGAAGGGAAAACAAAAAAGTAAAATAAGAATTTCTGATTAACCAGTAGATACTGGTAAGAATGGATTCTGTGCCAGTAAGTTCAGTGGGAGATTTTGGCTAAAATAATCTTTCAGATTTGCAATGCACTTTTGTAAATCCAATTGAAAAATAATGAAGGAATTCCTTGTCCAAAAAAAAACCAAACCAAAAACCACACATGTGTTGTCATCTCCAAACACGTTGAGGAACAGGAAGTTATTGGAAGTGGTCAACATGGATTTACCAAGGGTAGATCGTGCTTGACCAATCTGATAGCTTTCTATGATGTTATAACTGGTTGGCTGCATGAGGGGAGAGTCGCAGATGTCATCTACCTTGACTTTAGCAAGGCTTTTGACGCTGTCTCCCATAACATCCTCATTAGGAAGCTGAGGAAGTATGGGCTGGATGAGGTAACAGTGAGGTGGATTGAGAGTTGGCTGCGGGACAGAACTCGGAGGGTTGTGATCAGCGGCACAGAGTCTAGTTGGAGGCCTGTAACCAGTGGTGTCCCCCAGGGGTCAATACTTGGTCCAATTTTGTTTAATATATTCATTAATGACCTGGATGAGGGGACAGAGTGTATCCTCAGCAAGTTCGCTGATGATACCAAACTGGGTGGGGTGGCTGACACCCCAGAGGGCCATGCTGCCATCCAGCGTGACCTGGACAGACTGGAGAGCTGGGCAGAGAAGAACCTAATGAGGTTCAACAAAAGCAAGTGCAAGGTCCTCCACCTGGGGAGGAAGAATGCTAGGCACCAGTATAGGTTAGGGGCGGACCTGCTGGGAAGTAGCTCTGAGGAGAAGGATCTGGGAGTCGTGGTAGACAGTAAATTATCCATGAGCCAGCAACGTGCCCTTGTTGCCAAAAAGGCCAATGGAATCCTGGGCTGCATAGGGAAGAGTGTGGCCAGTAGGTCGAGGGAGGTCATTCTCCCCCTCTACTCGGCACTGGTGAGGCCACAACTGGAATACTGTGTCCAGTTTTGGGCTCCCCAGTTCAAGAGGGACAGGGAACTGCTGGAGCGAGTCCAGCAAAGTGCAACTAAGATGATTAAGGGATTGCAGCATCTCCCTTATGAGGAAAGGCTGAGAGAGCTGGGACTCTTTAGCCTGGAGAAGAGAAGGCTGAGGGAGACCTTATTATGGCGTACAAGTATCTCAAGGGTGGGTTGAAGGAGGATGGAGCCAGGCTCTTCTCAATGGTTCCCAGTGACAGGACGAGGGGCAATGGGCACAAGTTAGAACACAGGAAGTTCCGTTCAAATACACGGAAACACTTCTTTACGGTGAGGGTGACAGAGCACTGGAACAGGCTGCCCAGGGAGGCTGTGGAGTCCCCTTCTCTGGAGATTTTCAAGACCCGCCTGGATGCAGTCCTGAGTAATGTGCTCTGGGCAATCCTGCTTTAGCAGGGGAGTTGGACTAGATGGTCTCTAGAGGTCCCTTCCAACTCTGAAAACTCCATGATTCCGTGTGCATACACACACAAACGAAGGAATTTGTGGGTTTTTGTTTTTTGTTTTTTTTTTTTTTTTCTTACATCTGTATTCACGGTAATTAGTTATAGTAATTTCCCACTTCTATTTCATAAGTATAAAGCACATACTCTTTATGTTTAAATCATTTCATGTTATAATTATTAGACTTTTCCATGTGTATGAGAATATGATTTTAATAATTTTTTAAAAGTTGAAGAGGGAAATAATTGTAGCTAATGTTCCAACCATAATATGATGAAAAAGTGTTTGCTGTATTCTCTTTATACCTTAACCTTAGAAGATGGCAAACAGTCTATGGCCATAGCTTGTAAATTCAGTTATTCATTTAACAAAGATGACCCTAGGCTGTGCTTTGTTATGGAAAAGCTCAAGTTCAAGCTTTACTACTGCCATCTATTGAAGAAGTGGGAGCTACAATAGAAAAATTAAAATTTAATCATAAGAAAGCACTTTAAGTTTTATTGCAAATTGCAAAAATATGATTGTAATGATACCCACTTGTAGTAAATGGAATTGATTAGTGACACATCAAAGATAAATTGAACTAAATCATAATAACAAAGAAATCCAGCTTGGAACATATTTCTGTAGGTCATCTGGTCCAAACCCACTTGTCCCCCTCAAAGCAGTACCAGCTTCAAAATTGGATCCAGCTTCAAAGTTAGATCAAGTTGCTCTGGGTCCTAGCCAAATGAGTTTGAAATTCTATTATATCGACAAGGAATACAAATTTTCACAGCTGCTCTGGGCAACCTGTTCCCATGTTTGAGCAGTCCCATTGTGCAATTTTCCTAATATCTAGTTAGAACTTCTCTTCCTGCAGCTTGTGCATATTTTCCCTTGTTGAATGAAGTAAAAATACCCAGGACCCTTTTTCTCTGCTCAAAAGAACCCCCCAAAACCCAAACAAACCCCTTGGTTTTCACTTATATTTTTAGAGGGTTCCACTGTACTTAAATCATAGTATTTTCTGTCACTGAAGATTTCTCACCAAAGAGTGGCATATTACATATGGAACCTGTCCTTGCCACAAACAAGGCATGCAACTGCCACGAACTGGAAAATACTAAATATACTTAGTAGACAGTTGTGAAGGAAGACAGAACATGACAAGTTCAAAACTAACTGCAGTGAGCTTATCTTTGCATTCAAGAAGTCTTAGGGAAAGAAGGAGATACTGAAACTTCAGTAATCCTGAATGAAAAGAATAAAGATCTAACAAGGAGAGGAAATCTTGGAGCTCTTCACACTGTTGCTTGGAGTTTGGTTAAGATCCTGTTTGTAGAGAGATGAATAGCAGAAGGCAGGGACACAAGCAGGCCTAAATAACTGTATAATAAAAAATGTTCTAGCAGCAAATCACTGATCATCCCAAGCATTCAGCAGTTCAAATATGTTAATCTACCAAATGTTCATATAGATCAGGCTGTTATTACAGATAATTGACATTTTCCTCAGCATAAAAGTTCAGCTCTTCTCTGAAGAGCAAAAAAAGGGAAGTAATCTTTCTTATTTATGGGGAATCCCACAGAAAATATTCACTACTACCAGAAAGTCAGCTTTCTACTAAGAACCAGTGCAAATCTGTTGGGTGAACAATTTTTAACCGGTCTCATCAGCATTACTGCTATCATCTATGTCCTTTGACTACATACATCTTGAGCTGGACAGGAAGCTAGGCTCATTTCTTGTTTAAACAGTTAATTCTTTCCTAATGTCACTGTGTTTTATTGTTATTCTCTTTAGATCTTTGGATATATTATTTTAATATGCAGAATGCGAAATATCTTGGAACAGATATTATTTACAATTAGAATGGTCAGAAACTCCAGATGTTCATAAACAACAAAAATGAATTTAGTTGTCTCCTTCATTCCCTGTTATAACTGAGAGATGATTAAACTAATCCAGATGTGTCTATGCCTTTAATTCCATCTGTGTCACAGTCAGTAAGGCTGTGGTCATCAATGAATTATTGCATATTAATCTCCAGAGCCTTTGATGTTACAGTTAATCTGATACTCTGTTAAAATACACATTTGTTCTCAATCCTTGGAGTAAATCCTGAGAATTTAACCAAGCATTTCTTAAACATTCATTAGTAGGGGGAGTTTTTTCCTCCTGTTGCTGCAGGAGTGTTAATTATAGGAAAACATTCCAAAAATTGAGATGAAGAAGCTATGAATTTCAATCCCAAAGGCATTAAAGCAAGACAAATAAGTAAAATCCTTATAACAGCTTGCAGACTTGAAATATAGCCTTTTTGCTATTCCTTTTTGTTAAGAATGTATCAAGATAGTCTATTATTATCTTCATAATCTCTAATTCTAAAGACCCAGAGCATCTCTGGTGATCTGTAGCCTAGGTTTTGTTTTATCGTTGGGGTTTTTTTCCTGTGAAAATTGTTTTCTTAAAAGAAAAATGTATCAGTGTTTGCTTTACTTTATTGTTTTAAATTTCCATTTATTAGATGAATGTGTTTTGTATTCACTAGAGTAAGATGTTACATACACACAGCACATGAACTGTACACTGTGGTTACCTGCAGCTGTTTAGATTTTATTGGAATAAAATCTAATGACAGAGGAGCAAGCAGAGTTAATGACTTATTTTTATTCTTTCTAGATCAGTCAGAGAAATGGACAAGGACTTAGCAGAACTTATCTGTACACTAACATTATTCAGTACTCAGCACAGAAAAATCAAAATGCTCTCCAACTACTGCAGATGGAAATTGCAAGAAATCAGATACCCTCCTTATTTTTCATGTGCCTTAGCAGAGTTTTCAAGAGGATCTGCTCCATGATCTTGTTGAGCCCAGAGGTGGGACTGACTGGCCTGTAGTTCCCGGGATCTTCTTTTTCACCCTTTTTAAAAATGGGGGTTATGTTTACCCTTTTCAGTTTGTGGGAACTTCACTGGACTGCCATGACTTCTCAAATATGATGGGTAGTGGCTTGGCAACTTCATCCACCAGTTCCCTCAAGACCCACAGATGCATCCTATCAGGTCCTATGTATTTGTGCACCTTCAGGTTCCTCAGATGGTCTCAAACCTGATCTTCTCCTACAGTGGGCAGTACTTAATTCTCCCAGTCCCTGCCATTGCCTTCTGCAACTTGGGTAGTGTGCTTAGAGCACTTGCTGGTGAAAACTGAGGCAAAAAAATCATTGAATACTTCAGCATTCTCCATATTGTGGGTGACCAGGTCTCCCATTTCCTTCTGAGGAGGGCCCATATTTCCCTTAGTCTTCCTTTTATCACTGAAGTACATGTAGATGCTTTTCTTGTTGCCCTTGATGCCCCTGGCCAGATTTAACTCTATCAGAGTTCTAGCTTTCCTAACCTAATTCCTGGCCACTTGGACAATTTCTCTGTGTTTCTTCTGGGCTACATGTCATTGCTTCCACCCTCTGTAGGCTTCCTTTTTGAGTTTGAGTTTCTCCAGGAGCTCCTACTTCATGTATGCAGGCCTTCTGGTGTTTTTCCCTGACTTCCTCTTTGTTGGGATGCATTGCTATTGAGCTTGAAGGAGGCAATCCTTGAATACTAACCGGGTTTCTCGGGCCACTCTTCCTTCTAGGGCTTTGCCCCATGGTATTCTGCCAACCCTGAAGAGGCCAAAGTTTGCTCTCCTGAAGTCCAGGGTAGTGAGCTAGCTGTGTGCCCTCCTTGAGGATCTTGAACTCTGCCATCTCATGATCTCTGCATCCAAGGCTTCCCTTGAGTGTGACATTCCCCACAAGCCCCTCCTTGTTTGTGAGAACAAGGTCCAGCGTAGTACCTCTCCTTGTTAGCTCCTCTATCAACTGGAGAAGGAAATTATCATCAACGCATTCCAAGAATCTCTTGAATTGCTTATGCCCTGCTGTGTTGTCCCTCCAACAGATATCGGGGTGGTTGAAGTCCCCCATGAAGACTAGGGCTTGTGAATATGAGGCTGCTCCTGCTTGTCTATAATGGGCCTCATCCGCTCAGTCTTTCTGGTTGGGTGGCCTGTAGCAGACCCCCACTGTAATGCCACTTGTACCTGTCCTCCCTTTAATCCTGACCCTTAAGCTGTCGGTCAGTTCCTCATCCATCCCCAGGCAGAGTTCCATACACTGCAATTGGTCCTTGACATAGAGGGTGACACCCCTTCCTCGTCTCCCCTGCCTCTCCTTCCTGAAAAGCCTGTACCCTTCCATCCCAACACTCCAGTTGGAGGATCCATCCCACCATTCTCCATGATTCCAATAAGATCAGAGCCCTGCAGGGGTGCACACATCTTTAACTCCTCCTGTTTATTCCCCATGCTACCTGTGTTTGCATAAAGGCATTTAAGTTGGGCCCCCGATGACGCTGACTTACTGGGTGGAGTGTCTGGAATACCTTTGTGCTGCACTCCAGGTACTCTCCTGCTGACCTGTGATTCTTCACCAGGGTCCCTGCATCTATTGCTGGTACTGGCATCAAACTGGTAGGACTGGGATGGATTGAGGTTTCCCTCCCCTGGCAATTCTAGTTTAAACTCCTCTTCTTGAGCTTGGCAAGCCTATGACTGAAGATGCTCTTCCCCTTCTCTGACAGATGGACCGCAGCAGACCTGGTTTCTCAAAGCAAGTCCCATGGTCAAATAGCCAAACCCCTGCCTGTAGGACCAGTCCTGTAACCATTTGTTGATTTGCCAGATTCGATCGGCTGGCCCTTTCAAACCCCTTCCCTTTGAGCAGGAGGGTTGATGAAAAAACTGCCTGTGCTCCAGAGTCCCTTACTGCTGCTCCCAGGGTTCTGTAATCCTTCTTGGTACTCCTCAGACTGCTCCTGGCAATATCAGTGGTGCCCACATGAAACAACAGCAGCGGATAATAGGTCAGATCAAGTTAGGCACAAGGCTGCGGTAGGTAACCAAGTTTTGTGTTGTTCTTCCCTGGTGTACGCATCTAAAACTCTCTACAGTCCTTTCAGATAAATGCACTCAGAAGTTGTCTTCACGATAAGGCAGATTATGAAACCAAAGACAGAGAAAGTAAAGACAGGACAAATTCTGTCTTGGTCCTTCAAGGCATCTGTGGAATAAAGTGTTCTATTTAGCACATGAAATACAATTTTAAAAATTGAAAGCCATAACCTTCTTCATGGCTATGGCGGCCAATTATCTTGCTGAGCTGGTGACTCCCATGGCAAGCCGATTTCCCTAGTCTGTAGCTACTCTCACTTGACTTGTCCGTGGAAAACCTCTGGAACATGAAGAGTCACCTATGGCCAAGAAAACTTGGACCTTCCACTAATGCTGACAGCTGAATTCCTGCTTCCTAGAATTTATGGTGTTGACAAGCCTTCCTTTCTTCTTGTTCTCCAAGCACAAGCATTTAAGCAAGTTGGATGAATTGCTGCAGTTCCTTGGTATATTGTTCCATCCGTTCCTCCTTCTTTCACAAGAAATCCTCTACGTTTCATGGAAATTGTCCCAGATTTTCCACATGCTGAAGTTCTCACATGCCAACTTCTTTCTTGTCAGGCTCCTGAAAGGTGGATAAGATGCTTCATCTCAAAGACTCACATCAGTGGCTTTATCACATGATTATGCCATGAGCCTATGCAAAAACCCTGAGTGAGTGTAAGTGTGCTAGACTGAAATTTGAGACTGTATTTTCCCGTGTCTCCTCTTACATAGTTAGTTTTCAAGAGCTGTGTCCACATCTGCCTTGGAATCCATTTTTCAATTGTCTTAAGATAAAATGATGCCAAAACAAACTTATCAATGTTCCATATCTTCTCCTCAGGTGACACTGGTGACAATACTGTAAAAGACTCTTTGATTATCCCTGGGAAGTGAACAAGTCTTCTTGCTAATTGGTTTGGGGAAACAAAAGGAGGATTATACAATCATTGAGATGGCTGTTCACTCCCAGGGCTGATCATAACCTTTTAGTGTCTTGACGTGGTCATAATGTGGTGCTCTGGTAAAAAGACTCACAGCCATGTGGATATGCCAAATATTTCATCATGACATTCTGACATTTCCTCTTTCTGCTCTTGAGAGTATGAACAGACGTTATGAGCACTTAGCCAAAGATCTTCTGGACCCTGGATCCTTAGGGGACGAGTTCCGTCTTCGTTTCCATCTCATTCCCCAAAATGATTAGACATATCTTTCAGGTTCTTATATTACTGGTGTTCGGTTTATTATGGACCTGTTGATCCAGTTCATCTTCACAGCAATATTGTTCCGGTGGGATAAGCCTTTTCAGATCTGTAGATTCCAGAGTATCCCTTCCACACACAGAAAAGCAGCCTGCCTTCCTCTACAATTTCTTCCTTACCTGGTGACAGCCCCCAGGTATGCCTTGCAACACAAGTAAGCAGCCTCAGGTTGCTGCAGGCAAGGATGTTTGGAGTATGGATGACACTGTATATATGGGTTCACGACAGAAAGGCTCCTAAGCTCTGCCCTTTAGCTTCCTTTCACCCATCAAGCAATGCACTAAGGAGCACAGTAAGAACAATGCAACAGAGCTGGTTGGAGTTCGGTGATATAACCACAACAAGTTTGCCCAGGAATGGATTCGGTTGGAATATTCAACAGAGTTTTCTGCGGTTTGGTTTTTATTTTTTTTTTAATAAACAGTGCCTTAACTTTGGACTATAAAAGAGCTGTCTCTTTAGATTAATGATGTGGCCTCAACCATGTCTTTTTCCAGTAACAAACTGTTCCAGCAGTAAATAAAACACTTTTGTAAGACAGGAACAAATCTCATTTTAGGCAGGGATGTTTATCTAAAGTAACCTTGGTCTGCCAGAGCAATGATCTGTAGTATACTTAGGGCACCACAAGGTTTGATCTCTTGCTTGAGAAATAATTTCTTATAGCACCTTGCTTGCAGCAAGGGGTAAACTGCTTCCCGACTCATTGTGCTAAGAAACTGGCTTCATCTCACAAATAAATTGATCATTACCTTCTTTTAAATATATGGCTTCAGAATAGTCTGAAAAAAATCATAATTACAGAGCACAGGTAGGACCTCCCAACTGCCTGTTCTCAAATCAGACTTTTAAATCCTTCTTCTCAGAGACTGACACAATGAAACTACTTTTATAGAACACCTCATTTTACAACCAAGAAAATTTCTAAAATGCATTTATGTAAAATCATAAAGACTTATCAAATGAACAGATACTATTCTGGCCACAGGAGAGTAGGCTTCTGTTTCCCCCTAGTATTGCTCTTTTGCATTGCTGCACTTTTTTTTTCCCCTCAACTGTAAAACAGAGATAATGAGAAACAATTTATGGTCCATTAAACAAAATTAACTGGTACTGTAATATGAAAAAGAGCCTTTTTTTCTGTTGTTTTTTTAGCTCAACCTTTATTCATCAAATACCTTTGCCAGCCAAAGGCACACATGATCAAGAAAATAAATGCTGATGTTACTATAACTTGATCTTAAACCCACTAATGTCATTGCCTGGACTTCTATTAACTTGAACAGTATGAAATTAATCTCTTAGGAAGATCAGTCCAAAGCAAATACATCAAGTATGTCTTTATTTTGCTTTCTATCTTGTTAGCTAAATCTGGAAAACCAAACCAAAATAAAACAAAACAAAACTGCTTGTCTATCAATGTGACTATCCATCATTATGTCCAAACATCTAGCAAATCATGCTTAATTGCCTTACTGTAGGAAGTGGTGTATATGATTTACAAATAATATCAAAGATGAAATTTTTCTTTGGGTTGCATGCTTGATTCATCCCATGCTTTAGAAGAAAAAAAAAAAAAAAAGAGAAGAAATTAAGAGATAGAAAAAATTGGATTTCCAGTGCCTATACATTTTGACAAATGTTAGTTTCTGTGAGTAATACTGGCATTTTGAAAGGCAATTGGCTTTTCTTTTCTTTTTTTTTTTTTTTAAATTAGCTTTGTCAGAAATCCAGAACTCTAACAGAGAGGAAGTAGAATGTAGTGAAGTAGAAAGAACGCGCTTATTGCTTGTGGTTTTCTGTTCTTCATCTTGCTGAGAATATTGCCACTCTTCTAGCTTTTTATGAACTACTTTCATGCTGATTGCTTTCAGAGCTATTGTCTTTTACACTAGTAGTTTTATACCACAGCATCCATTAGCAGAAGGTATAATACAGTAGGATACTACAGATGATTTTATAGCCAGCAGAATATAGCTTGCTTTTGAAATACACTTTTAAAAATATTTAGAGAACAGTTCAATTGATGAGCTCATTTAGCACTGATTTACAGACACCTCAATATTAAACCTTCTCCTCTAAATCTTGATATTTATATTTAGCTATGGAACTCCTATCTTGTATTACACTGAACCTGAAAGTGCTGAGGAAGGACAAAAATAATGTGTATTTCTAGGTATTGTTCTATAGAAACCTCTAAAAGGAAGGGAGATCACTTTGTTTCATCTGCCTTTCATGTGTTAAACAGGAATTAAATGGAAAAGTTCATGTTAGCTTCAGTGGTCCTTGAATCTAAGTCCATAGACACCCATTTAGAATTTTTCCCTGTACTTAGCTATTCCCACGTCTTCCTTTGCTCACCAGCAGCTTTCAAAAGATGCCTTTTCTCCACCCCATAAGAGTTAAAAGATCCACCTGTCCCCAGAATAACTGTGCTCTCATAGTTGAAAGTAAGGTGTTGCAGTAACCTAAACCCACATTCTTTTATAAGGTGTCTCTGAACTACCGTTCGGTTGCTGGTGTGGAGAAAATATTGTTGTCGTTACAATTAGAAGATAAAAGCAGAAATAATTAGGATCAGTTGCTCTGAAAAACAACCATAGTCTGGTTAGATTTCATTGTCAGTTTAAATAGTCAGCACTATTAAGAAACAATTCCTTTAATTTCATTGAGATCAGTTAATAAAACTTCTGGGAAACTCCTAATATGTGAAAAGATATCCATATTCTTTTGTTCCATCTCTCATAACAAAAATGTAAGCTTCAATGGCTCAATAAAGGGTTTTTTTAAAGTTTATTAAAAACAGAGTGAAGAAACACGTCAAGGGTTTTCATACTTTGATCAAGAAATAATATTTACGTGTCGCTATATTCAGTGTACAATTAAGAACACAAATTTAAGTATGACCTTCACTGGTTTCAGCTTGCCTCTGTTTGTCATTATTTTTAAAGCTTCAAACAGATACAGTGCATATGTTCTCTCTGCACTCAGCGAAGAGATACTGCTCACGTGTTTGTGTGTGCGTATGTGACAGAGGAAGAGAAAAAAAATATGTGAACTGGTAAGATTCCACCACGTGTCCTCTGGTCAAGTCCAAAACTATATCTAGAAGCAGAGCTACAAGCAGAGTGTATCCATTTGCATAATGAAGTCACTCTAGATGCGTAATAAAGATAATTTATATTATGATATTATATCATAGACACAGAATAAGATTAGAATCAACTCATTTATGGGTGGAAACATAATATCTGCAAAAATTGCCAATTAAAAAAGAATAATCTGCTTTCTCCTCCCTCTCCCATTCTAACCACATCATATAGCATGCACATAAGGACATCTTGGAATAATTAAATTAAAGACAGAAACCTGTCAGCATGCCCTTCACCGTCACTATTCACCCAGCCCAGGCTTTATACATGTGTGACTTTCACAGTGACACTTGTTAGGTTACATTTTATATCTCAGACCAAAGGTTGCTTTCCTGATTTTCGTGCCCCCGTCTGTAACATTGTGATTGCTATATTCATTCTCCCTGTCTGTCTTATTTTATTTATACATCTTCAGTGTCCAGTTTAAATTGTCCTCAATTACACTTTAAATGTAAGTGCCTACAGTTAGATACAGCGATTTTGTAGGCTGGTTCCCAGACCTTTTTCAAAAAGAGTGTCTGCTGACATCTGTGAAGGCTGTTGGAGCTCAGCGCCTACAAAACACCGGCTTCCCATCGCAGTGTTGACCACTAACGATAGAAATGGAAGTAAGGCTATTCAGAGTTTTCAACTAGAGGTTTAAGAAACGGAAAGAGGAGTTGTACATACCTCCGCTAGATAATAAAGTCAGCAAGTGCTGACAAATTCAAAATGGTAAAAGGATTAAAGATACTGACTTCAAGTGTTAACAGATGACTCATTTAATGTGGAAAATACAGTATTCTGGAATTATCACTTAGAAGAATTGCTTAGCTTTATGCCAGGAAATATAAACTTGATATTAAGACAAGATGACAAGAGGCCTGTATGAGAACTTGAGTTCAAGGAGTTCAGATTTTGAAGGGTGAACTAAGGACACAAGACTGTTCAATAATGCCCAGCTCTGGGTGAAACAACAGTTTTCTACTAAAACTTAAAATTGAATAAAGGCAACTTCTGCAGAGAGCAGAAGAATAAGTGTTGCACCTTGCCACTCTGCCTTTGTTTTTTTTTTTCCCCTTTCCCCATCTTGTACTTTAGAAATCACCGTATTTGAGAGGTAAAAAGCTAGAAAGTTTTCTTGCTGAAAAATGTTTTGTTCCTCCTACGGAGTCTAGTATAATAACTTCATCTGCTTAATGACTGATTATTTTCCTGATACATTATGAAATAGTTGGTGGTGTTGTTTTTATTGTTGTTAGGGTTTTTTTTGTTTTGTTTTGATGCAGTGGGTCTGGGTTTTAAAGGCCTCATTCTGGTTGAGCATACTACTTATGTGTGTGTATATATATATGTACGTACTATCCAGTATACTACCCAGTGCCCTCTCATATGTTGTGAAGGTTACTGCTAATTCAAGACAAAGAAAACTATCACAAACTCTGTCCTAAACGATTAGCTGTTAAACTAGCCCATAAGGTTTCATTGAGGGGTCCCTTCTATGTTGAGGAATTGGCCAAGACCCTGAGATTTTATATTGACCACAGCCAGTGAAAAAAAAATTAGTTTGCTAGTTATTCAGAAAACACTAGCAACAAATGTAAGGCTGAGGCAAAGAAATATTACATTTTCAGTAGTCCCAAACATCAACAACACTATTACTGGGTTTAGAGAGAGAGAGACACGGCAAAGGTAACACGTTTCTGCATGTGCACTCTGAGAGGTTTTCTCTTTGTGTTTCCCGGCTTACAAGCTACCAGAAAGATATGTATCGTTCTAGCTGTCGAGCAATTGCTGAAGCCAGCCCTCCTGCCCCCTGTGCTGTCCCAGAAGAGATCTGGGTCTGACTAAAAACTTATATATGTAGGTCTGGCTTGGGGCTTTATTCAGACATGTATTTCCATCCTATCCCTTGCTTAACAGAGGAAGTCAGGATGTACATTTTAACTGCAGCTTAACCTCTTCTGCTTCAGTTTATACCCGGGTAGAGGGAACTATCTCTTTCCAGAAAATACAGTAGAACAACTATAGCAGGTTTTATTTCTTCCTGAAAATAAGATGGAAAAAGATTTTCTTCGTATAGGGAGCAGGGTTCAGTCTTCAGTGTACAGTTTCTTCATCTGCCACTATCAATGTTTAATATATTTTAAATATATCAATAGCTAGTGATTATTAAATTTTATAATAATATATATAAAATGTAAGAATCAGATGTAGTTCATTGCTAATTCCTAGCTGAGACAATCAAAGACTAACTTTATCCTTTCAAGTGACAGATGACATGGAATACAGCCTCCATACAAGGCTTTGAAAAGTGTTGTATTAAATGGGTTCAGCTGCTAAAAGTTAAATTCTAAAAGCAGAAACTGTTACACTTCAGCTGGATGGATATACATGAACTGCAGGATATATCCTTTAAACACTGATTTAGATGTTATAATATGTACTATCTTCATTAAAATGTTTCATCTCATCTTAAATTAGGTGTATTTCGGTGACTGTAAGCTTTCCTTCAAGATGAACACTATAGCCCTTTAAAAAGAAAAATTATGGAGCTCAATGAAAAAAGCTGTTTGCTGAGAGCAGGGAGCTAAAGGAAGCTCAGACAACAATGTCAGTGTAAGAGCTGATTTAACTTCTTTGAAGTGCTGATCCATAATGACAGTGTGTTATACTGTTCAAGAAAGGTTGTGCTTCAATCCTTGTCGTGTCCTTCAGCCACGTCATGCTTACGTGTCTACAGGGACACTATTTGTAGAGTGTGCAATAAAGACACGTGCCACTGACTATAAGTGGTCTTCCCTCACATTTGCCAAATGGAAGTACTGGTGTTGAGACATAGATGCTCAACATACGAGCAGACAAACATGGATAGCTACATAAAAATAAAGTAGTGTTGGTTAGATAAATTTCATTACAGTCTGCCTTTTGCTAAAAACAAGATGTGAAGAAAATGGCAAAACTGTGTACATTTCACCTGTGGATTTTAACAGAGTTAATGAGAATTAAATATATGCGCACACATATATATGTATATAAAATTTCTCCCAAATGATCTTGAAAAAAGCAGCTCTTTTTTTCTTTTCCTAGTATTAGTCAAAGATATAATCAAAGGTATAATCCCAATACCAAGTGAATATTCTTAGTAATTCACCTTATCGCTTTATTATTTGTTTGTTTTATGGTTTTTTTTTTTTATGTTTGCCCACCGTGGATCAGATTTCCTATTTCCATGAATTTAGAAACATGAGCGGGAAATGGAAGATTTTTGGAATTCATGCATCATCACACATCTGCCCTTCTATAGGTTTCTAGTCAGCAACGATTCAGTTTAAACCTTGACCTACAATTCAGACTCAGCCTTAATTTCTCCAAAGTAACTGAAAGTCACTTTTGCACAATCACACTTATTTTTCAGTTGATTCATCATTAAATGAGGCATTTTTTTAAACCCTGAAACAGACGGTGTTATGGAGAGATTATTTGACCAGTGTTATATCGTAGGAAAGTATGAGACAAGGAGGAAAGATGTCCTAATAGATGTCATGCTTGGGTGAATCAAACTGCAGCAAACTGCAAGTCTTCCGGTCCCTTTCTATACTAAACATTTCAAGTACTTTTCATTAAACAAACGGATATGTATCATCGGTTTGGGTTTTCTGCAGCTCTAAACTCCCTTTGACAAATAAGAATACTGAAACCATATATCTCCCTTTGTTTACCTGGCCTGATGTAAAATGCTAAGTGGCACCATCTGATCCATTGCTTTACTTACTTTAGCTCAAATATTAAGATTTCTGTACAGATTCTGTTTGTTTATACCATGTGTGACCCAAGTCAGCCTGGTAGAGTTGAATCTGTGTGGTCTGCAGTCTTCTACTATTAGTACAGAAAGCAGTAATTTCCTATCTGTTCAATAAAAGGGAATGTAACCTTTCCTGTAACCTTTATGATCGCACATAGGAAGGATAACAATGTCATATTACAGTAATGAAATAGAAGAGTTAATTTCTTAAAACATTTCTATGCCTTAAAATTTAGCTTGACAATGCAACATAGGAAACCGTTTCCCTTCCTTTTTTTTACAGAGCACTGTGCTACAGAAATTTGCCTCATCAGTACAATACAAGATATTTTCAAATATAGTTTGATCTGCATCACTCTCTAGGCACAGGAGAATATTTTCAGAGTAACTCCTGTTCACAAAAAAATTACTGTTTTATCCAAGAAGCATAGCTTCAATTAACGTATACAAACATTGTAGTACACTCTCACAGTATATCCTGCATGATGAAATGTTTCTGTTGTTCCTTTAAAAAGTCTGGAAATATAACATATTTATTGTATTGCTTTGACTTCATTTGAGAATAAATACATCTGGGTTATTCCTCTCTTTCCCAGAGTCAGCATCAGTCTTATAGTCATCTGACAACACCACTTTGATATATGACTGAATTATCAGCCTAACATGTTGCTAAAGCGGGGCTGTAAATGCAGCTCATAAGACTGAAAATAATATAGTATCTGAACAGTATTGAATTTATTTTATCGTCTAGGTTAAATAAATAAAAATCTCCTGTTCTTTATTTCATTTACATTATAAGGAAATGTGACTTTTTAACTTTATTTACCACTATTATTTGAATAAATACAAATTATAGGATCTCTGCTTTTCACTGAGGAGGACTATTCAATCATAAAAGAGTATAAGCACGTACTGAAACATCATAAAATCCTGATAAAACAGAAGTTTTGCTTCTTGGACTTTATATCTCAGTTAAGTATAAATGTGAGACAGTCTTAAACATTGTTCCCAAATGATTATCCCAGTCCCCGAAGAACTTGGGCTTTTCCTTTTTGCTTCTTTTTTCTTTTTCCCCCCAGTTTAGGTATTCTAAACTTGGATTAGATCTGTAATAGCAATGATGGCATCTGGAAAACATTTTAGTAACAGAAACTCAGCCAAAATATCAGAGGAATGCAACATGTGGACAAAGTGTGCTAACTTCATTTATGCAACTAGGCACTTAGATACTCCATAGAATTAAAACAATTAAAACTTCAAGCTATCCTTTGATGTACAGCAGTAGGATTCTGATTCAGAGTGTATTCACGCTGATTGAATTTCTTTTAATAATATTAGTGTAGTCATTAGTGTATATTATAACTAGATGGTAACACTTTAAGGCAGGCTGATCGCCTTGAAATTAAAAAAAATATTGTAAATTTACATTTTTACTTCTGGATGAAACACAAGCTGGTTTCAGTATGCCATTTGGAAATCTAAGATTTTTTTTATTTGTGTCAAGGACAAACTATTTTTTTTTTAAAGACACGAAATCTTTACTTTTTTTATTTACTTGTAAAAAGGTGTATTTTATCAGTTTGCTTATCTTTACTCAGAATAGATATTGGAAACAAAAAAAAAAACAATGAGAGATACATTTAACAAAGCCACATTCTCATAAATTTGTACCTTGCCAGGATAATCTCAGAAGTACTTGACTCAGAAGTCCAGTTTGGTCCTTCTTTCCTACGTTGATTGTTCTCTGAGTTTATTCTGAGTACACAATACATTACAGTTGCTGCAGACCAGTATATAGGAGGGAACACATGCCTCTCCCCACCTGTGTGCCTATATAAATCCTGTTGTGACCCACCCCAGAACCATTTGTAGCCATTCATCAATTAGGTTACAGAAAGTGAGTAGTAGCAGTTGTGCTGAACTGGATAATTAATTTGAACTTTCAGATACTTTGTCACTGAATCATGTAGAAACCACAAGCCACAAAGCTCTGCCTCAACTAAGAAGGTATCAGAAAGTTGTTAAAATAAAGAGCACACTCAAGGATCTATTCAAAAGGTACAATTATTAGGTGAGGAAAATAATTAAGTGCTGTCCTGTTGAGCACACCATGGATTTTTTGGCTCCCTACAACTTTTAATCTTGATTAATTATTTAGCTTTCAAGTCTGAGTATGAAGGGAGGAGAAGGTGGACTGAAACAGATAAGTACTGAGCCTTCGACAAGCAAACTTCAAAGGACTCAGGAGCCTGCTTCATAAAGGGGATAATGACGGGTGGCAAATGAAATATAACATGGACAAATGTGAAGCAATTTCCATTAAAAGGAAGAATAGTAAGCATAGGTATCCAACACACTGAAGTAGAAGAGGATTCTAAGTTTCTCTTGCAGAACTAGATTAATTTCCCCCCAAATGCCAAAGTTATACAAAGGAAAAATTAAAAAGACATCTTGCCTTGCATTGTCTGCTTTGTCCCATTGTGTGCTGGTACAAAAAGTCAGTAGTCTTGGTTATATAAAAAAATGATATATATACATATGTCAGAACTGATAATTTTATCCTTTTTAAAATCACCATTTTAATTAGTTAGTGCAGAGTCTAGCTGGAGGTCAGTAACGAGTGGTGTCCCTCAGGGGTCAGTACTGGGTCCAGTCCTGTTCAATATATTTATCAATGACCTGGATGAAGGGATAGAGTGTACCATCAGCGAGTTTGCTGATGACACGAAACTGGGAGGAGTGGCTGACACGCCAGAAGGCTGTGCTGCCTTACAGCATGACCTGGACAGGCTGGAGAGTTGGGCAGAGAAAAACCTTATGAAATTCAACAAGGGCAAGTGTAGGGTACTGCACCTGGGGAGGAATAACCCCATGCAGCAGTACAGGTTGGGGGATGACCTCCTGGAGAGCAGCTCTGTGGAAAGGGACCTGGGAGTCCTGGTGAACAACAGGATGACCATGAGCCAGCAATGTGCTCTGGTGGCCAAGAAGGCCAATGGCATCCTGGGGTGCATCAAGAAGAGTGGGGCCAGCAGGTCGAGGGAGGTCATCCTCCCCCTCTACTCTGCCCTGGTGAGGCTGCATCTGGAGTACTGTGTCCAGTTCTGGGCTCCCCAGTTTAAGAAAGACAGGGATCTGCTGGAGAGGGTCCAGCAAAGGGCTACAAAGATCATTAGGGGATTGGAGTATCTTTCTTATGAGGAAAGGCTGAGGGACTGTGTCTTTTTAGTCTAAAGAAGAGAAGATTGAGGGGGGATCTTATTAATGCTTATAAATACTTAAAGGGAGGGTGCCAGGGGGATGGGAACAGTCTTTTTTCAGTGGTCCCCACTGACAGGACAAGAGGTAATGGGCACAAACTTGAACGTAGGAAGTTCCATCTTAACATGAGGAGGAACTTCTTTACTTTGAGGGTGGCAGAGCACTGGCACAGGCTGCCCAGAGAGGTTGTGGAGTCTCCCACTCTGGAGACATTCAAAACCCGCCTGGACACTGTCCTGTGCAACTGCTGTAGGTGATCCTGCTCTGGCGGGGGGGTTGGACTAGATGATCTCCAGAGGTCCCTTCCAATCCTGACCATTCTGTGATTCTGTGAAAACAAAACAAAACCAAACCAGAAAAAAAGCACAGGAAAATAACAAACTAAAAAATAAAAATAAAAAAATCACAAACATACTTGAATGCAATAAATTCAAAGACCTTCAGCTCAGCCAGTTGACTTGTATTCTCTGTGCTTCTCCCAGAGTCCTTATTCTAAAATAATATATTCTACATAATATTTATCTGTAAAATATATATCTGCAAAATGTTTTCAGATCTCTTTTCAGGGATATATTAGTCCTCAACTTGAAAATACACGTACAGTATTCATGGCTTAATGTAATTACCCATTTTTTTTACAATTTAAATGCAAAAAATAACCCTATTTCATGCTTAGTTCATTAAATACATAAAGGCAAATATTGTATCTATTCATTATGACTTGGCTAAGCTTGATGTATTTACATTCTTACATTTTTTTTCTCCTGAACAACCTTATTGCATTCACTCCTCTTAGACCTCTAATGGAATTATAATCCTGCATTTACAACCGGATACTTACTATTTCATGTTTTGCACTGCAGCATCAACAATTTTTTTACATGTTTCGTATAACATTCTGAGTATAATATCAATAATGCTGCATAAGGAAAAAATCACTCCCTGTGCTTTGGCTCAGTGTCCTGCAATTCTATTAGCAATTCAGAGTGGGCTGGAATGTACTTCTGTCATCACTCCGCCCCAGCTACAAAGATAAACTAATGCTTTCCTCCACTGTCATGTTATTATGTGAGAGGTAGCCCAAATCTCTGAGGAGAGTTAGGTGGTAATTATTTATAATGTTCCATGAAAAGTATTATTTTATATCAAAGTAAGCTTTGGTATCCCCTTTATCCTCTTAATTACTATTTTTACTTTTGTTTTGATCAATTTGCATTTCAAGCTCACATTAGTACATGTCCCTCTGTGAAGAAAAACATTACTTTTACTTTAAAAGAATGAACTGTTCCATTACATTATATTTCTGTCACGGCTTGTCAATCTGACTAGTCGATTCTGGACATTGTACCTTTTGTGCCTGTCCCAGATCCCATTCAATGCATCGTTATAGCAATTTCAAGTTGTTTGTTGTCTCTCCAATGCCATCATCAGCATATTTTCCAGTAAACCCTTACCCGTTAAATTTGCCATGCGGTCAGATGCTTAGCACGCACCCAACTGTAACTGAACAATCCCACTGCTGTGAACACTTACAGGTTTTACTGCCCTGAGAATTAAGCACTGGATTTTCACACTTGTTTTCTGCAGGTAATTTTGTTCCTGTCTAGATTGTATTTTTTTCCCCTCAAATTTCTAGCCTTCATAAATATATCTGTTTCCTCTCTACTGTCATTAAACAATCCATTTTAAACTAGCTTAGTATTTTATGGGTATTTCATTAGCAAGCTGCATAGCAGAGTATTACGGATGATCAATAAGCTGAGGTTTCCAACCTTCAGAAGTCTGCTGGACTCCTCTGCTTGCTACTTCAGCCAATTTTCACGCCACTAGGTACTGCCCATCTAGACGGTAATTCAACAGATAATTTTGGAGAAGGTCTTGCAATGATAACATGACAACTAATGCAGCAGATGAACTGCACTCCAAATTACCTTGCACCGTCTGTAGTAGTTTCATATAGACACCAAATAAAGGTGATGAGCAATCTCTATAAGGTTTATAAAAGAGGGTATTCAAGCAAGATGAGTCATTTCCTCAAATGGGAAGGTGGAATCACTCAGAAGGACCTAACAGGACATTGTGGAGTGTGTAGTTGAAACAACACCATATTTAACAATGAACTTTAAGTTTGCCAACAGATTGAAGAGAAGTGAGGACCATAGAAGAGAGTAGATGAGGGAAACTGATGCTACAGTCCCAGAATTTGTCACAAATAGAACTAAAACTATTAAAGCAAGACAGAAGAATCCCAATATTGTCAGGGACAGAAGTGGTCTCAATTTCACTGGAAATAAGTGATCTGTACGTAGCACTTGGAAATTGTAATGATGGAATATTCACTCTATGTTGGGTTATGTGATGAGATGATGTGTCCCTCATGAAGTGAGGATGCACTTTTCCTGTGTTGGATAAGCCCCTAACTCCACATCAGCTTCTGTGGACAAGTTGGCAGCACATCTCAGGGTACAGGTAATTTCCAGTGTGGCAGTGTAATACAGCACCAATGGGGGAGGACTGAGGCCTTCTACTCACTGACACATTCCTTCCTCGTTAATTTAATTTGGTTGTAGTAGAAGATTTAATTTTTCTCTAAAAGTTGATAAAGAAAAAAAAAAGTTATTCTTTTGGATAACACACTTATCATCCAATGAACCTAGCGATCTTATATCCTCCTTCTCAACCTATTGCACTACTTGTGTTCAGGCTGCTAATACAAACTTCGCCAATGCAGTCACAGCCTGCTCTTAATTCTTAGCCATTTCATTGCTATGTCTTTTGTGGGGGTCATCCACTGATAAGGAAGGCACACAAAACACATCTTCATATTGGCAAATAGGCCATCTTTAATAAAAGTTGCTTGCTGAACTGTTTAGAATTTATCTGGTTTTAGGTTCTCAGTGTCAGCATTCTTGTAAGGGCTGATTTCCAAACAATGCATGCTCAGGCTTATCCCGCTATCAAGTTTCTTTTGAGTTTCTTCCTTACTGGAAACCAGAATGCACTCAAAATTAGTCATATACTTAAAAAAAAAAATATTAAGATAACATGTGCATTTTTATTTATTGTGAAAATGTTTTTTTTTCCCAAAAAAATTATAAGATGGATTTCCAAGACGAGCTTTTATACGACAAACTTTTGCGCAAAACTCCACAGTTTTTTTATTTTGTTATACCCCTTTTAAAACTGAAGTTTATAATGGAAATAGTGACACCCCTAAGTATAGCCCCGGGAACTGAACTACAGTCATAAAAATTCACTGAAGCTTTACTGAAAACTCTCCTTTATTCTATAGAATGTTTTTTAATGAAGTGGGAGACTGCAGTAGTGTCATTGTCACTTATCTAAGATTACTACTGCCCGCTCCTTCCTTCAGTTCTTCTGAACTTGAACTCTGTTTGCTCCACTACGTTTCAAAAGAGCTTTATTTCTCATAACTTCTCTTCTGTTGAACTGCTTAAGGATATCAATGTACTGTAGCTTCGTGATAATGTGTTGCATAATAAGAATAGTAAAGTTCCTTGAATAAATTGCTGGAAGTTAGACATATTCAATCTCCGTTAGTCTTTTAGTAAATCCATACAGCATAAAGATAAGAAGCTTTTCATTAGCTCTTTAACAATCTATTCCCCTGAATTATGAATACTGATAAGTCTCTGCAAGCCTAATGTACTTTATCTGAAGCATTTAAGATCATTTGCTTTAGTTATTCAATTTACATCATGAACTCAGATATACCCATGAGGCCTTCATTTTTCAGGGAGACCCAAATGAATAATATTTAACCACTACAGCTTCTATGACTCTATTAGAATGAATCAATATTGCTAAGCACATGGTAATTACCTTACAGTTATAGTAGTTCCTAGAATTAAAGAAGGAAATTGGTATTATTAGTCATATTTGCAAGAGAAGAAAAGTATTCCACAAGTATGTGATGATGGGGAACTCCCAGCATTACTGTAAAGGTAGGTGGTGAATACTTTTTGCAATAATATGGGAAGTTTAGAGTACTGGAAGGATTTTGTACATAATATTGAATGTTCCACTGGACTTCTGATTTTAAAGTAATCAGAATATGTTTTTAAGTTGCTTTATCTAACCGTTTGATTTGGTCTTATATTAAGTTGTAAAAAAAAGTCTGATCTATTCAGTTGCATTCTATTTTCTTTATTTTTTTGTGCACAGACTGAAATTATGTATCCTCTTGTTCACTTTGCTTCATGGCCTTAAGAACCTTAATCTCTGACCTCTATGCTTTTTCCATTCCTTTCCGTGTTTTTCTAGAGATCAAAATTTATAAAGAAAACAATGATTGTACTGCCTTCAGAAGAAAAAAGTCTTTGTATTTTGTTTATCAGTATATTCCTAGTATTATGAACGTATGCTAATAATTTAACATTGTTAAAGAAATATTTGAAATTATCACAATCGTCTTCTCTAGTTAGCATTATTTCTGCAAAAATAACACCAGCTAGCAAAATCTTGAGGAAAAAGTATTTCTTATTGTAGTTTATAGACAGCTTTACAGCTCAAGAAAAAAAAGGATTTTGTCATTTTGCCATTTAAACCATCTATTATTAGAGCATATTACCATTCCTGAACCTTTGGTAAGTAATGCCATGTTAGCATTCTTATTTCCAGGATATGAAATGACTGTGTTAGTGCCCTTGGTGTAGTTAGCCCTTCTGATTTGTATTTCTCTGTGTTGCATAGTCCTACTGAGAATGACAAAGAACAACTTTCTTGCCATGCAATGTCTTTCCCTTTTGTGTAATCTAGTCCTTGGTACTGTTACTTGGAGCTTTTGCTAAAGAAAGATTCTCAGCATGACACCTCATTTCTCCTACGCAGCTGAAGGTCTTTTAACGTGCATGTGCCCATTGCAGCACTATGGCTCTTACCTGTGATCCAGGAAAATAAAATAGTTGCTTGGGATGTAATCTTGCATCTTCAATACAGAATTAACAAGTTTACAAGCCCTGTGTACAGTTATAACTTACCCTGACCTTGGCTGTATTTAACTTTAGATAAGTAGAAAACAGAGATAGGAGACATCTTGATAGGTCATCTAGTCTGACTTTAGCAAAGCTATTCCAAAGGGCATTGTTCTAGTCCAGTCTTAAATACTTCAGTAACAGAAGTTAAACAACTTTTCTAGGTGAATTATTCCAACGTTTAACTATTTTTCTATTAGAAAATAGTTTATTAATGTTTCTCAGTCTTCTTGTCTATGTCCTTTTACCTGGCTGCTTTTTGCCCTGTCCTCAGTGAGTGTGGAGAACAGCTGGTTTCTATTCCTTTGGTGACTAATCTTCATTCATTTGAAACTATTTGTGATGTCTCCTTCAATCCACCTTTTCATTACACTAAACAGTTCTTTCAGAAGTTGCTCACAGGTGCTGTCCTTTGGGCTGGTGTGTATCTTTGTTCAATAAAAACATGGCTGTGGCTCAGCTTAAGAGTTGCACAACAAAAAAGCTACTTGAACATGCAAAACTAAAGATGGACCAAATCTACTGCTTTGGAAACATATCAAATGTTCTCTCCAGACATTTTCTCTGCTGTCTTGTAATATCTTAATTTTAAATGCACCAGCTGCTTATCATGCTTTGAACTGGTATTTCCAGCCCAGCTATTGTTCCCTAGTTGTTACAACGATGGCAGAGACGGTTGCTCTATTGCTGCAATTGCTATGTTAATATTTCCACCCCAGGAATCTCCCCGAGACACAGAACTAGGGTCAGGCTGCTGCTTGGTAATAACTTTTGTTTTCCAAGCGCTCATTTCTCTTCTTAAAATATAAGCAGTTGAAGCCTCTTGATTTAGTCATGTTTAATGTAGGTGTTAATGGCAGTGAATCATCTTGGGGTAGGTACCTCTGTGACACTCCATCAGCAGTGCAGTTACACAGGTATCCCAAATTGTTACTGGTTATAAATCCTGGATGAGCTTTTGACAGCTGTTAAGTTTTGTAGATGAATACTGCATTGCCTTTTGCAGTGGACGCTCTCCCAAGAAAAAATTTGCATCCAGAAAGGTTAGTGGCTTTCAGAAGAAGCCAGCGTAGTTTCTCGTACTAGGTGTGGTTGTTTTCCTGATTGCAATGGAATGTCCAAAGCACCGAATTCCTTTCTATTATTCTGACATTTGGACTGTCGTGTCCTCTAAGTGAAGCTAGTTATCACGGTGCATTTTATAGACACCCTCCCAAATGTAGGCTTATGCCACTGCAATACTATTAAGAGGTTTTGTTTTTTTTTTCAGCCAGCTTCTTTTAAGCAAACAAAAATTGGACTTGATTCATGTATTATAAATCCCCACAGGGTTATGCTGTTTTCATGACTAATTTCTCCCACTAACCACAGCTTTACAGCCTATGACCTTACAACAGCAAGCAAGCTGAAAGAAAACATGGGCTTGTTGTGATGGTTATGCCTTTGCTCATGTTCCAGGTCCCCTGTGGCTTGTTAACTCTCCACACAAATACTACTTCAATTGCCTCCAGGCCAACTGCAGTTGTTGAATTGCCAGGGATCATGAAAGTAACCTGTCTCCACTGGACGCTCCAGATTAAAAATAAAAGAAGTCATTCTAATTTATGTTAAAATCAATATATATTCTTCTCAATTTCACTGTATGAAACAGAATTCTCTAAAGGAAAACAAAATATTTTCAGTCTTTTGTAATCTCATATGCAGTCTTTATTGCAGATTATATTCTTTTGATATTAAGTTATAGTAATGACAGGCAATAGATGACACAATGAGAGACTTGGTTGAAAAAAAACGACTTTTCACAAGCCACTAACACTTTGCCAGCTAAAAGTTGCTAAATATGTATTTACATTCAACTATTCTCAATGACTTTTTTGCCTCAGTCTTCACCGGTAGGGGCTTTAAGCACACTGCCCAAGTTGCAGAAAGCAAAGCCAGGGACTGGGAGAATGAGGTAATGCCCACAGTAGGGGAAGACCAGGTTTGAGACCACTTGAGGAACCTGAAGGTGTACAAGTCCATGGGCCCTGATGAGATTCATCTGTGGGTCCTAAGGGAACTGGCAGATGACGTTGCCAAACCACTATCCATCATATCTGAGAAGTCACGGTAGTCCAGTGAAGTTCCTACTGATGGGAAAAGGGGAAACATAAGCCCATTTTTAAAAAGGGTAAAAAAGAAGACCCGGGGCCAGTCAGTCCCACCTCTGTGCCCAGCAAGATCATGGAGCAGATCCTCCTGAAAACTCTGCTAAGGCACGTGAAAAACAAGGAGGTGATCAGTGACATCCAGCATGGATTTACTAAGGGCAAATTGTGCCTGACAAATTTAGTGGCCTTCTAAGACAACGTTACAATGTTGGTGGATAGGGGAGAGCAACTGACATCATCTACCTGGACTTGTGCAAAGCATTTGATACTGTTCCACACAACATCCTTGTCTCTAAATTGGAGAGACATGCATTTGACAGATGGACCGCTCGGTGGATAAGGAACTAGCTGGATGGTTGCACTCAAAGGGTTGCAGTCAACAGCTCCATGTCCAAGTGGTGAGCACTGACAAGTGGTGTTTCTCAGCCGCTGGTAATGGGACCGGTACTATTTAACATCTTTGTAGGTGACATGGACAGTGGGGTTGGGTGCACCCTCAGTAAGTTTGCTGACAACAGCAAGCTGTGTGGAGCAGTGAACACTCTGGAGGGGAGGGATGCCATCCAGAGGGACTGGAGAGGTAGGCGTTTGCCAAACTCATGAGGTTCAACCAGGTCAAGTGCAAGGTCCTGCAAGGTGGCTGGGCACAAATACAGGCTGTGTTGAGAATGGATTGAGAACAGCCCTGAGGAGAAGGAATTTGGGAGTGTTGGTTGATGAGAATCTCAACATGACCTGGCAACGTGTGGTAGCAGCCCAGAAGGCCAGACATACCCTCTGTTGCATCAACAGAAGCGTGGCCAGCAGGTCCAGAGAGGTGATTCTGTCCCTCTACTTCACTCCAGTGAGACCCCACCTAGAGTACTGCATCCAGCTTTGGAGTCCCCAACATATGAAGGATGTGGACCTGTTGAAACGAGTCCAGAGGAGGGTCACGAAGATGATGAGAGGGTTGAAGGACTTGCCCTATGAAGACAGCCCGAGAGAGTTGGGTTGTTCATTTGGGAGAAGAGAAGGCTCTGGGGAGAACTTATAGCAGCTTTCCAGTATCTGAAGCGGGCCTACAAGAAAACCAGAGAGGGACTTTTTACAAGGCCATGTAGTAGTAGGACGAGGGGTAATGTCTTCAAACTGGAAGAGGGTAGATTTAGAATAGATGTCAAGAAGAAATTCTTCACTATGGGGGTGGTGAGGCACTGGAACAAATTGCCCATGGAAGTCGTGGAAGCTCCATCCCTGGAGGTGTTTAAGGCCAGATTGGATGGCGCTTTGAGCAACCTGGTCTAGTGGGACATGTCCCTGTCCATGGCAGGGGGGGTTGGAACTCAGTGATCTTCAAGGTCCCTTCCAACCTAAACCATTCTATGATTCTATAACTGAAGTTCTTTTGCTGACACCTGACACTGGAAACTATTAACTACACTGTCAAAACGTGTAGGTCTATCCAATCACATGAGTTACCTGGCTTCCTTTAAAAGAAAAATGTCAGGTTACCATTCAAACATAAACAATAACATGTTTGATAGAGTTCCTTCTAAATGTAAGTTTGTCTTCCTTATCCTGCATAATTGCAGAAATGCTAGCCATATCTTTCTGTTCATCCAGAAGCACCTGGTATGAAAGAGGTAAGTATGGGAGAATAGTTGAAGGGCGGAGGGGAGCTCCTGCGGAATACTTTCTGCTGATACATATGAATACATATGTGTATATATATATTTACCCTACGTAATCAGTCTGACTGCACCACTGTATAATATGGAGTAGGTAATGTGAATTCTCAGATGATGAGACATGAGGTTTCTAAACAGATCATTTATCATAATCATACAATTTCAAGCTAAATATTTCTGAGGCTGGTGTATTTCTGGAAAGAAGATCTAAATGATGAGGAAGTAGCATGAGCAATGTAGTAGCTGAAGCCTTCTTTGTGAACTGATACTGCATCTGTGACCTACAATGGTGTTAAGGCATAACATATTATGAAGAGGTCATTAAAATGAATTCAGGCACCTTTGATCATTAAGAAATCTTATTGCACTGCTTGCAAGAGTACATGAGATGTTAAACTTGGCTTCTGGACAAGTTTTAAATTGGGCAATTTGAATCTGTTTGGGTAATTCAGATGGGGTAATATTCCATGCTATTTTTGTATCTACAGGCTCATTAAAGGAGATCTTTCTTCACTTCTCTCCTGAACTGTAATGTGTAGTATTGCTGTCAAGAACTAGAAATTTTCTCCCATATTCCCACAACATTAAAAACACACTTTATTTATAAGTAGGGACTTTGATGTGAGATTAAAATCCTACTTTTATGTAGTCTGCAAATTCATACATTCCTTTTATAAGAACATTAGTAAGTTACAGGTATCCCTGTTTAATAAAGGATAAAAGTCAGATTCAGGTAGCCTATTTTAGATGTCCAGAATAATTATCTCATTTCAGCTGGATTAATCCAGGCATAAAATTTATTCAGTATAGATCTGTTTTCTGTCTGCTGGTTGTATAGAGTGATTTAAGATGCTTATATGTGGTTTTGGGTTGCTTTCTGAGTTTAAAATTCTCAGTAAGGAGATTTCAGCTGAATACTGACTCAGTTATAAGTAGACAATTAAAAAAAAATAAAAATAGTAACAGCTCTGAGTTGTCCTCTTTATAACTTTGATTACCTCAATCGGACCTTTATAGCCTGACCCTTCCTTCATAATTCAGAGTTATTCTGAGGTCTTTGTTTAAGTGTGAACAGAGGTATCTCCAGATCAGCTGAAGGTGGTAGTGCCAACATGTACGTTCTGGAAATGGGAAATTTTTTTTCTATACTGTTGACATTTTAAGAAGATAGAAAAGTACAGCTCCTATCCACATCCCCAGGCAGCTTTTGTGATCGAAGTGTGAAAATGCCAATATCTCCTGTTTAAAGTTGCTGATGTTGGGCCATTGTTGGGAAGTCATAGAATCATAGAACGGTTTAGGTTGGAAGGGACCTTGAAGATCATCTAGTTCCAATCCCCCTACCATGGGCAGGGACACCTTCCACTAGACCAGGTTGCTCAAAGCCCCATCCAGCCTGGTCTTGAACACCTCCAGGGATAGGACCTCCACAACTTCCCTGGGCAATTTGTTCCAGTGCCTCGCCACCCTCACAGTCAATACTGCTGTCAACAGAGAAAGAGCAAGCAGAGAAAAGACCAGCTCTACGGCTCCCCACTGGGAGAAGAGGTGTCCAAGTCTTGTTTCCAGCTTCAGGAATCCAGTCTATCAAAGAATTAATAACTGGAACCACACCTAAGACTTGTCCCATGCAGTGGTTGTGCCCCCATCAGGGGGAACCAGACCCATGTGTCAAAATGAGAATATTAGCCCTTAGTTACCACTAGAAGTGCAAAGTGTACGTTACATGTTTTCAGCACTTTCATTCTGTTTAAGTCCCAACACAGATGGAATCTAGGGGGTCTGAACCTTTCTGTTTCTGATTTTCTGAGAAGTGATAGACTTAAGTGTTTTCTCAGTCATTGCAGCATATGCTAAAAAAATAATGCGTGTGACACTTCATAAGTTAATGAATATTTAAAGAAATAAACATTCTTAATGAGAATCTTATAGCTTAACTTTGCACCCTTATACCCAAAATGAAAGGCATATTTGTGATACACTTGGCTATGCAATACAAATGACTAATGACCGAAAGGAAAGGTCAAGTTTAAATCAGGAACTATTTCTGTATTCATCAGGCCATGATGAATAAGTGAAGCAATTATTAAGATTTTTAGCTAACCAGCAAAATGTTAATTGTGTCACTCAAACACTGAGTGACTTGTTACAAACATCTGTGTTGAATTAGAGAAGCATATTGAGTTTGAAAACTATGAATATTATATGTTGTCGTTCAGACCAATGAAATATTACACTTTTCTGTTTCAAACTCAAGCAATTCTTTGTTAAATTTCAATACAGGAATCTATTATTTAATCACTTATCAAGACAAGAATTTCTAATGTTTGAATACTGATTTTAGGTGTATCACTGTAGTTTTGCTTTTGTAATCCACATGGCTTTATTTCTTAAGTGCAATAACTGTAACTGTCAGACATGAAGAACACTGTGTTAACACAATACTGCAAAAATGAATTGTTGATAAGAGAACATATACAATATATGTCTAATTAATGGAACTAGCGAGATTATAAAACAACCATGCTTAGCAGCATTGCAATAATTTAAGTCCCTAATTTCAATGTTCTGAACAACACAGTAGACTTGCCAGAAGGAAGGTTAGGACATTCTTCTTGTCCTTTTTTTTTTTTTTTTTCTTATTAGAGAGAGCATGAAGCTTTGATGTAACCAAGCCTGATAACAAATTCTGGTTGGGTATGGCTATAATGATACAGAAAAAAATATGAGCAAATGAAGAGAAGATAAAGCTAGAATGTGACTGGTAAGTGGATATGGGAAAAGTGAAAAAAGGAAACACTAAGACTGATGGCCCAGTTGGTGGCTTGGACTAAAAGATTAAAACTATGAACTGAAAAATGTAAAATAAAAGATGAAATTTGTGACAGTGTTTTGGTCTGTGTAAAATGTAGAAGTAGAGTGCCGCAGGTGTTTTTGTCATTCATCTCTAACTGGGAAAAATTGTAGTAAACCTGTAAGTGGTCTTCAAGGAGAATATAAAGCTTAATTTACTGCATATTTTCTTTCTTTGGAAGGATTTCTTTTTGTTTATTTGTTAGTTTGGTCTATTTGCTCCTGATGGTGCAGTATTGTCATAAGATTAATATTAAAGGATATGTCCTTGTTTAAGACAGCAGTAAAACTTCCTGTGATCTGGGTTTTAGTTTTTCATTGTATTCAGATAATTGCAACTCTAAAGACAAAAGACCTTTAGGGCAGTATCTAATACTTATGGTGCTTTATCTAATATCTATGGTGTCTAATATCTCTTTACATCATACCATATCACACTGACACTCAAAAGTTAAAAGGATATAATTTTATTTCTGTATACCTCTGCTTAGTGTGAGCTATGGTTGAAGAGAAAACAAGGTGTGAAGTTGTTTAGAAAGAAACTGCAGAGATAATTCTACTATCTCTAAATAAATTGATGGATCTACATCAACATATGTTATTCAGGGTCACCTACAAGAACAAGAGACGGGGGGAGGATATTTTTCAACAAGAATGAGTTCAAAGAACTTGTTCAGTTCAAGACTGGTCAAGTACATGGTAAACTGCTCAGAGAAGTGTTATTTAATAGTCTTATTTTTTTTAATCCTTAAAAGCTGAGTGAGAAAAAAAGTATGAGAAAAGTGAAGGACATTACTAATTGAGAGAAACAGTTATACCAATATATAAAGCATTATGCCAGATTAGCCCAGATAAGCCCTTTTACCATACAACTAGTCCAGGTCAAAACCAAGCTTTTGGAGTGGTTTTATTCTGTATTTTATTGAGATTGGTCATTCCTGTGTTTCACTGATCTGAGCAAGAAATAAAAAATAAAAAAAAATATCACTCCTCAGTCATAGCATAATGTCTTGAAAGATATAATAATACATTCTGAAAATGTAGTAGATTACGTCTATTTCGTATCAGTTATTTTCAGTTTACTTAACTAGAAAAAGAATCTTCCTGACTGGTAGTAACATGGGCTGGATTCAGATGTAAAGCTGGAACTAAAAAAGTATTGTCTGGAAATTCCAGACACTCAGAAAAAATTCTAATATACATTCTCTTCCTAGTGAGCAAATTTTCTCCATTCAAATCCATTAGCTTTATAAACATATTTTAGCAGCATAAAAGCAAGAAAAGAAAAAAAAATCCATAACAAAGCCACAAACAGAGCAGCATACAATACCTAATTCTCATGCATAACTAATACCATTTCACAGTCGTCTTTGATGAGGCAACTGCTAAGACAGCTGTTTCCTTCCCCCATCCTATGATAATACCTCACTCACACTTTGGGGCTGTCAAATCTTTGCAGATAGGAGACCCAATTTAAGCTGCTCTGCTTCTGTTAACCACTCCTTATCACCCCTCTCACTGCTCCTAACGCCGGCGCCTGCCCTGACCAGCTATTTTAGCTTTGTTAACAGGTTTTGTTCCTTCAGTTCTTAGTAAAAATGTGTGCAACACTCAAAGGTTACTGTGTGCAGTAACCTTCAATACAGGAGAGGCTCACAAACAGCCTTTCCTGCTCTCCATCTGCAGAAATCTCTAATATGAAGTCATCTGCCTTCTGTACTGTTCTTTACTCTTAATTTTTTGCATATCAGTGCTAGAAACTATTGCTCAGTTCATGTTGGCCACCACCCAGGCACACGCTGCAGAGTTAGTTGGTTTAAACTCCCATAAGTCACTATAGTGTAAAAATGTTCTTGATTCTATCATACGACAATTTTGATAACAAAAATTCTCTCCCACAATACAGTCTATGTAAAATAAACATGTTTCAGGCCTGTGCATTTATCCCTTCGTTTGCCTCCCTGATTTTGAATTCGAGGTTTACTTCAGAATTTTAGTTATCCATATGTGTCATTATCCAGTTTCTGTCATCATCTTCAGAAATTTGAAGTGGAAACTGCATAAGAGAACAAAATCAAGGACTTCTCACTCTTTCTAAGAAGCTGAAATAAGCAATGTGTGTATGTATTACTGAAATGGCACAATAGCTGTGACTTGACCGAGGAAATATTTTGAAATCATCATTTACCGTCTTAAACTCCACTATATGTTATCAGGTTCACTGCTACCAACAATATAGCCTGAATGAATCACTATATTCCAGGGTGTTTCTGCATTACAGTCCCATAGTCAGGAGTCATAATCAAATTACACTTACAAAAATACAAAATTAAATATATATGTCTATATTCACTGTATGGTGAATATAGCACTTAGATTTCTTTTAGAGACATATGTTCATTAGATCAGCACAGCTATTATATTCCTCTGCTCAGATCCGCTTTAGCTTTCATGTTCGGTTAACCACATTCAGAAATATAACCTCACAAATGCTTAGAAACACACTTCAAAGAAAAAAGAAGACTGCTACAGGTGAGTTTTAAAATGTTACGAGCATCTGGATTTTGATATTATGGAAAGAGGCGGGAAATTTATCAGCATTTTTTTTCAGAATGGGCAGCACCTGCAGCCTACAGGGGATAATATACTTCAGCTCCTATGGGAAACACACTGTAGGCTATTACCATCCTCAAGTTGTAATTATAGCCCTTTGTATCAAAGCAAAGGTTGATTTTATACATTTAGTATGCACCTAAAATCCATCTTGAAAATTAATCCAGCCACAGACGGGCCTGATCCAGCATCAGTAGAAATCAATCGGAAGGTTCTCACTGATTTCAGTAAGCTTTGTACTTGGCTGTAATTAGAATATGCAGATGTGCATCTTTTCGTGAAGCAAGTCAGTAGTACAATGAAAGGGTAGAAAGTTAATAATACACTTGAAGTCGCAGCATGTGGCTGAATATTAAATACTGTTTGGATAGGCTGAGCTACTTGAAATGTTGCACCCTCAGCAAAATCTTGAAATGATTTACCTTAATGAATAATTTTTCCTCTGTGTTGCTTCAATTTTTGCAGAGAGTATTTCGTGTTTCGTGTTCAAATACTTTCCGCTTTGAAAAAGTACTAGAGTAAACTATCCCATATATAAATATAACCATAGGGATAGTCAGTGGTATTTTGAGTCTGCTGTAGGCAGTGCTTTTTTGACGTGTGATTATGATGCTATTTATTTGTATATTTTCTCATTTTATCCAACTATTATTTTGTTAGATGTGTATATGAGACACACCATGTCAGCAGGTAAGCCATGTAAAAAAGTCTTACAATATCATCTTGCCTGTCTGGAGTAAATTATGGGGCAGTGACACTGAATACTGTGTGTTATCACCCCTGAAATTTGAATCTCTGGCACTATATTTCATATTCTCTCCACAGCATTCGTGAAGGAATGTAAATACAGTCCTTAGTATGTGGTTCAGAGATTACATTAGGCAGGCTATTTCACATGGCAAAAACGGCAAGACACAAAGTGAATCCAGCAAAAATGTATTCAATATTGCCATCAATGAACAGAATAATGTTCTGAAAAATGCCATGTTTAAACAAATGGGAAAGGGTAAGCGGAATAGTCGTGTGTGTGAGGCATTGACAGAGAAGGTGCTTGGTGCTGTAGAGAAGGGGAAGGATTCAAAGCTGAGGGGACCTGCTTCAACCCTGAATAAAAGTAATGGCAGATTGACCTACTTAAAAACTGTTAATGAATTCAGGAAAGCCTCATTTTGTTCTGAAAAAGGGGTGAATGATGCCTTCTCCTCCTCTGCAACAAAGACATGCTATACACATTAACAGAATTAATATTCTGGAATGATCCTTATCTAGTTTAATGGCAGGAGAAGAGTTCTTACAACATGCTGCAAAGGTGAGTAACATCAGTTTTCACAGTTTATTTGATGTTTCAAATGAGGGTCATTTAAATTACACGAGTGGGCCCATTGTCAAGCTTAATTGAGTGGTAGAGCTGAAAATGGAATGTGAACGTTCTAGTTTCCAAGTTTCAGACCAGATCACTAAATTGTATGACCAGATCAAATCTTAGTTATTCAAATTTTTGCTGATATTCACACTGAGAATAGAGTTCATCCCTTTCTGAACAGCAAATATTCTGCCATGTATCTAACAGTACTTTAACACAAGTCCTTCCATTATTCCTGCTGCATGAGAGGAAAAGCCTATCCATCCAGGAGTCCACTTAATGACAAGCTGAGTGCCAAGGTGTGTTTTTCAGGGGAGCACAATGTATATAAAGGGTCAGGAGAGAGCAGCTATGTGTTTCGGCTTGCTTCTCAGAAGGCTGGCCAGCTGTCTCCCAGCATAATGTATGCATTGAGACAGCTGGACAAAGTATTTCGGAAACATGTGGGGACGACATATGTGTTGTTACAGGTCACTTGGTTACTCATGCTGCGGAACGCCTCGTAATTCCTGCACGTGGACTCGTGCCCCAGAGACGAGTCCATAGTAGCTTGCGCCATGGGAAATTAAGTGATAGGCAAGGATTCAGCTATGCCTTAATTCAATATTTAGCAATATACTGAGGAAGTGGATAAGTCTGGCAGGAAAAAGTTATCAAACAAAAGAACTGGGTGCCAGGTGTAACATGAGATGGATGAATAGCTTTGGTCTCTGAGCTGTACTTCTGGAAAACAAACTTTGGATGTAAAGTCTCTTTGCTTTCTTTTTTAACACTGAAGTTTTATTTAGTTTGGAAATTCTTACACACATTTGTTCAACCAGTATTTTAGAAAATACTACAGCCAACTAAACTGCTGCAATTCTATTTTTTTTAAATATTATTTTTCTGCTCTGGCCTAATGACATGAACGCAGCTTTTGTGTGTTCTTTTCTTAAAGTGTGCCACTAATTGTGCTCCAGCAATCTATTATTCACCTTGCAAATGTGATACCTTCTAATGGTGTGGTTTCCATTTTTTAACAAATATTTACATCAGAAAAAGTTGTTGACAGAGGAAAATGAATACCAGATATTTTAATTGTCTGATTCATACTCTTCGTTCTGTCTTGTTTCAGGAAGTCTCCAAAACAGGTTAAGAAACAGTATGAAATCAGTATCCCACTCACACAAAAAAATTGCTTGGAAGATCACAATTGCACATTTTGTGAACAATCAGATGCACATGAGTTATTTTAAAACATGTAATTTAAAAGATACTGAACATAACACTGAAAAGGAATGGGGATGCTGGTGTAAAAAAAAAAAGGCATAAATTGTCATTATCTTTAAATAGGGGTTTTCTCTAACTAAAGTGCAGAAAGCAAAATATTTATTATATTCTTTTATAATACATATTTTTATTGTATTTCCATTCAGTGGTAACTCTTCAGATTTTTCTCAGGTATTTTTCCCAGAGTTTGTCTGACCAATGCTGGTACCAAGTAGGTTGCAAAGTCCTTTTCTCCCTAGAGAGTACTTAATTTACAGTAATTACTTTTGTTTGGTTTCTTGTTTCACCCCTTTTGCTTGTTTCGTGCCTCTGTCAGTTCTTTGTCCTGCACTCAGTTGTGATATGATATTGTGCATTTCTAATCTTACAAGTGTTTTTCAATTTGTTTCCATTAGTGTACTGTAGATATTTTTTACTAAAATTTTCAGCAACCTCTCTTAATACACAATACAGATTCAAATAAAACTGTCCCAACTCTGTAACTGCTCACCTGTGCATTTTCCTTTGTATGTGCAAGTAGACACCATAACCTCAGTAATATTCTTCATAAACCTAATTAAATACATGAGTACTTGAGAAATTTGAATGTTACTCAGAATTCCTCATGTTGAACAAAGTTGGGTGCAATTGTTTTCTTTGGGAAGAAGGGCATTTCCTTAATGTTTCATTTGGCTGAAGAAGACAGAAAGGAATTCAAAGAGTAATCAAAGAGGAACGAACACAATAAGGTGATATCTCCACAGAGAAAGAGTGTATTTCAAGCACTGTGACCATATGTATAAGCTCATAAAATAGATATCTATAAAAGCCCAACCGGACACGAGACCTTTTTATGGCAGTGCTTGTAAATTGAGGCTATCTCTTCTTGCTGGCTGTCCCACAAAAGAACCGCTTCCTGCTCTACCTCTGGTCTCTTTTTTTAGGCTATGGACAATGGAAGCCCTATGGGTGGCTAATATAACAGCCCAGCACACTGAGAACATTGTGTTATCTAGTGACAACCAATATGAGTGTAATAACTTTTTAATGGCTCAACACACATGCAAACAGCAGGTTCCCTGGTCTCGGGTAATTATTTTTCACAGCTAGATCTAGATCCTGGCTCCTTTTTTCCAGGCTACCATCTCAGTGAATGAGAGGCTTTCAGTGGTCCATTCAGTCTGAGGAACTTTAGGAAAGAAAAGAGACTTGAAAAAATGTTTACAGAACTTTTTCTATGGCTGGCATCAGGCAGTCAGTTGTCAGTGACGCATGTTTTCTTTTTTTTTTTTTACCCTTTATGAAAAAACCCTTAAAAATAAAAAAAAATGCAACCTCTGACTTACAAATGTGATGAATAAATTAAGAAAATAATCAAGAGAACAGCTAAATCAGTATTCAAATGATGAACTAATTAAACTCTTTAGTTAAAACTAGGACATATAATTGGGACCATTTTCACTGGTTACAGATCAAGACTGGATCAGTATATCTTCCCTTTAAAGTCAGAAATTCTGTACTGTATCCAAGTTTTTCATCTTTAGTTTTAATCCATTATAGAGAATAATGAGGCTGTAAACATTCTTGAAATAAGGAGTCTAATAATTGGACTTTTCTTCTCTCTTCAATAAATTCTGGAACATTGCCTTCACCATCTACTTGAAAGTTCTACTAACAGAACACATAAATATTCCTGTTTTTTTAAAATGTCTTAATTTGTTTTTTTTTGTTGTTGTTTTTCTTAACATTATTTCTAAGCATATACATTCAGAATCTGTATCCCTGACATACACATATGTGACCTTGTTTTCCCAGAGTAAATTAAGAAATCTGCAATTAATTGTAAGAACCAGCACTGTTTTCTGAGACTATACTATGGCTTCCAGTCAAACAAACTCCATATCCAGTTAAAGTTACATCTTCTTTTAATATAAGTTCAAAGATATTATCACTTTGCCAAGAGGGAAAAAAAAGCTCACCCAAAACAAACAAAAACAACAAAACAGCAACAACAAAAAGAAGGAAAAAAAGCACCATGAAGAAAAGAATAAAAAGATCTTTCTGCTCAAATGGGCTATGAAAATTATCTCCAGTTGTACACTGATTTTAAAAGGAGAATGCTAAGGAACTATGAACTCAGTTTTCATCTGACTGTTATCGGTTTAACAGTAGAGTATCTGCACTTATTTAAACATTTCTCATTATGTCGGGCCAAATCAGAAGTCCATAAAAATGAGTGGAAATCTTCCTCTATGTTCAGTTTGCTTTGAACCGGCTCCTATGCCAACGTAATTAAAGAGAGAAACGGTCTGATACCTCAGAATCACGGAATCACGGAGTTTTCAGAGTTGGAAGGGACCTCTGGAGACCATCTAGCCCACCCCCCCTGCTAAAGCAGGATTGCCCAGAGCACATTACTCAGGACTGCATCCAGGCGGGTCTTGAAAATCTCCAGAGAAGGGGACTCCACAGCCTCCCTGGGCAGCCTGTGCCACTGCTCTGTCACCCTCACTGTAAAGAAGTGTTTCCGTGTATTTGAACGGAACTTCCTGTGTTCTAACTTGTGCCCATTGCCCCTCGTCCTGTCACTGGGAACCATTGACAAGAGCCTGGCTCCATCCTCCTTCAACCCACCCTTCAGATACTTGTACGCCATAATAAGGTCTCCCCTCAGCCTTCTCTTCTCCAGGCTAAAGAGTCCCAGCTCTCTCAGCCTTTCCTCATAAGGCAGATGCTCCAAGCCCTTAATCATCTTAGTTGCCCTTAATCATCTTAGTTGCTCTTCGCTGGACTCGCTCCAGCAGTTCCCTGTCCCTCTTGAACTGAGGAGCCCAAAACTGGACACAGTATTCCAGTTTTGGCCTCACCAGTGCAGAGTAGAGGGGGAGAATGACCTCCCTCGACCTACTGGCCACACTCTTCCTTATGCAGCCCAGGATTCCATTGGCCTTTTTGGCAACAAGGGCACGTTGCTGGCTCATGGATAATTTACTGTCTACCACGACTCCCAGATCCTTCTCCTCAGAGCTACTTCCCAGCAGGTCCGCCCCTAACCTATACTGGTGCCTAGCATTCTTCCTCCCCAGGTGCAGGACCTTGCACTTGCTTTTGTTGAACCTCATGAGGTTCTTCTTTGCCCAGCTCTCCAGCCTGTCCAGGTCACGCTGGATGGCAGCATGCCCCTCTGGGGTGTCAGCCACCCCACCCAGTTTGGTATCATCAGCAAACTTGCTGAGGATACACTCTGTCCCCTCATCCAGGTCATTAATGAATATATTGAACAAAATTGGACCGAGTATTGACCCCTGGGGGACACCACTGGTTACAGGCCTCCAACTAGACTCTGTGCCGCTGATCATAACCCTCTGAGTTCTGTCCCGCAGCCAACTCTCAATCCACCTCACTGTCACCTCATCTAGCCCATACTTCCTCAGCTTCCTAATGAGGATGTTATGGGAGACAGCATCAAAAGCCTTGCTAAAGTCAAGGTAGATGACATCTGCGACTCTTCCCTCATCCAGCCAACCAGTTATAACATCATAGAAAGCTTTCAGATTGGTCAAGCACGATCTACCCTTGGTAAATCCAAGTTGACCACTTCAAATAACTTCCTGTTCCTCAATGTGTTTGGAGATGACATCCAGAATGAGTCGCTCCATTACCTAGGCGAGACTAACTGGTTTGTAGTTCCCTGGGTCCTCCTTCTTGCCTTTTTTGTAGATCGGAGTGATGTCAGCCTTCCTCCAGTCCTCAGGCACCTCTCCTGTTCTCCATGACCTTTCAAAGACGATGGAGAGTGGTCTAGCAATAACATCCGCCAGCTCTCTCAGCACTCGTGGATGCATGCCATCAGGGCCCATGGACTTGTGAATGTCCAGCTTGGCCAAGTGGTCTCTGACACGGTCCTCCTCAACTGAGGGAAAATCTTCCTCTCTCCAGACCTTTCCCTTTGCCTTCAGAGTATGGGATTCATGAGGGACAGCTTTAGCAGTGAAGACCGAAGAAAAGAAGGCATTCAGTAACTCTGCCTTCGCTGTGTCTTCCACCACTAGGGCACCTGTCTCATTCACCAGTGGGCCTACATTTTCCCTAGTCTTCCTTTTTCTATTGATATACTCAAAGAATCTCTTCTTATTGTCTTTAACTGCAGTGGCCAAGCTGAGTTCTGATTGAGCTTTGGCCCTTCTCATTTTCCCCCTACATAGCTTTGTTATATCTTGATAGTCCTCATAAGTTGCCAACCCCCTTTTCCAGAGAACGTAAACTTTCCTTTTTTTCCTGAGGTCCAGCCAAAGTTCTCTATTTAGCCAGGCTGGTCTTCTTCCCCGTCTGCTCGTTTTTCGAGACACGGGGATGGCCTTCTCCTGTGCTTTTAAGAGCACCTGCTTGAAGTATGCCCAGCCTTCCTGGGCACCTTTGTTCTTCAAAACTGCCTCCCAAGGGACACTCTCGACCATGCTCCTAAACAGGCTAAAGTCTGCCCTTCAGAAATCCAGGGTGGCAGTTCTGCTGGCTCCCCGCCTTACGTGATCAAGAATTGAAAATTCTATCATTTCGTGATCACTCTGCCCAAGGTGACCTCCAACCTTTACATCCCCCACAAGACCTTCTCTGTTAACAAACAGTAGGTCCAGTAGGGCACTTCCCTTAGTTGGTTCCTTCACCAGCTGTGTTAGGAAGTTGTCTTCCGCACACTCCAGGAACCTCCATGACTGTTCCCTCTCTGCTGCGTAGTATTTCCAGCAGACATCTGGGAAGTTGAAGTCCCCCACAAGAATAAGGGCAGATGATCGTGAGACCTCTGCCAGCTGCTTATAGAATACTTCATCGGCTTCTACATCCTGATTGGGATGTCTATAACAAACTCCCATCACGACGTCTGCCTTATTGGCCTTCCCCTTAATTCTTATCCATACACACTCAACACTGTCATCCACACTGTTAAGTTCCAGACATTCAAAACTGCCCCTAACATAGAGGGTCACCCCACCACCTCTCCTTCCTTGCCTATCCTTTTTGAAGAGTTGGTAGCCATCAATTACAGCACTCCACTTGTGTATGTCCTCCCACCACGTTTCTGTGACAACAGATCACTGACAACAATTTCTTTGTTAAACCGTCAAAGGTATCTCCACTATGTATTTACCTCCTCCTCCCAAAGTTTAGGTGCTTAGTTTGAAGGAAGGTCATGAAATTCTTTCTGAGATAAATGTTAATTATTAGTTAGCAAAAACCTTACCTGTCCAGGTCTGCACAATAGTTGAAATATTTGCAGTACATTTCAATTACATGATAAGGTAGACTTCACATTGCTCACATTCTCTTTTATTTAACTTTCCTGAGCATTATAAGAGGGGTTTGCTAAATTCTTTGAGCATTTATGTTGCTACTATAAATTTCTCCCTCCAAGATTTCTGAAAAAATTATAGAGATATCTGGTGATATCCTTAAAATCTGTGTTTTTCTAACACACAAAATAAGTGTGAGAAGACCAGTACAAAGAAAGAAGGAGGCATGGTTAAGTGTTAGCTTCATGGCCTTGTTATCCCTGACTCTGGGAAACATTTATTCCAATAAATGGAATTTTGTGTTTCATTTCTTGTCAGCAGTGAGCAGTGAGCGTTCCCATAAAACCCAAAAGATATTTGGGTTTCCTGAAACCATTAAAGCATTTGAATTAAATGTCTGTTGGTGTGTGCATGATGGATTAGTCATGCGACTCTTAGAAACAATAAGTGTTATGAATTTATTCCATTGCACGTGGTGTAGGAACACATACTCTTTGAGGATGAAGTACCATATGTTTGGTTTATTTAAAAAAAAAAAAAAAAAAACAAAACCAAAAACACAACCAAAACCATGACATGTGGAGAGAAACAGAATAATGAAAAACTTAAATGGATTTTGAAATATGGACAGTGGACTGCAGTGTTCCCTCAACCACCATGCTAGCTGCTATATCTATACACTAGATATAGGCAAAATTACCTCCATAATTCTGTCAGTATTCACCTCACAAATATTAGCATTGCTATTTTAACTGTTCCAAATATTTGTTCTCTAGCTATATCTTTAATGAAAGAAGTGCCTCTTTTCGATTAATAGAAGTAGATATTTTAGGGATCATCTGGGGAAAACCACACAGAACTGAATGGAATTCTCAATAATCCTTACATGTTAACTCTCTCCACGCTAAGGTATTGGGGACAGACAGTCACAAATTCTTCCTAAAGTTTAATAAAGGCTTTTCACTGGTTTGTTAATTCATAACTATAATTTAGTCAGTACACTTAGATACCTGAAGAAAAGATACTCTAAAGGCTATTTAAGTTCTCAAAGGGTATTACAATTCAAAAGAAAATAGTTCATATACAATTTTACTTCAAAGAATAACCTGTAGGTTTATTTTTTGCTTATGTGACAGCTTTCTACCACAACTGAGAGCTGTTCTGAGTCATTTCACTGGGATATGTTAGGAACAAAGAACTAACAGGCTGGTGTGAAAAGTTTTGTTGTTAAGGCTTACTAAAGTTTACAGGGAGATTATCATATGTACAGACCCAGAGAGATGTTCAACTCCCATAAAAAGTATTTCTATTACAAAATCTTTCTTTCTTTGCTAACTAAAGCACCGCATGCACTAGCATATAGCTAAATCCTTATTTGTGCTTTCTATTTTCCTGCTTTCAAGAATGACGGAAGCCTATTGATGTTATCCACAGTAGCCTTTCGTGAATAGATAAGTATGAAAAAAATAGACATGCTAGATCTTTTCTACTCTTCACAGGCTAACGGATACAGAAACGCAACTCTGAAATATTCCCTGTACTTCTGGAAGCCTTGCAGTTGTCTGAATAAAAATGTTTCTTGAACTTCTGTTACAGGCATCCCTAGTGCATTGCTGAGTGTCCAAGTCACAAAGTAAAATATAGCTCCCTCTGTTTGACACTGGAACCTTAAGTTTGGTACAAGACTAAGGTCCTTAGGTGTCTACATATTACTCAGTTATCTACATGACTATTACAGTGAAGAACCTATGGTTTGATTCAGTCACCTAAATGTAATACTCTAGAACCATCTGAGGTGACCAAGATGATCAAAATATGCATGCAAGGAGCTGGCACATATGACACAGAGGCTATGACAGAACCATGTCATTCTGGATCAATAGCTGGAGTTCTGACAGGATATCAGACTGGGCATCTCAAATGTTACTGGAGGTCTATATTTAAGAAATCGAATTAAAAATCTGATCAATACAATGAAGCTTAGAGTTCTATTAAGGTGACCCCAAAGTAGATGCTTCAAGAATTTAATTTGACGTAAGTCAACCCAAAATTTAGGTATACATGTATTCTTTTTTTCAGATTAGTTGCACACTGGATTTCCTTTTCTAGATATAAACATCTGGTGTCATTCAAGCTGCACTAGGTAATTCTACATTGTTACCACTCTAGAAAGTAATTGATTCTCCTAGAGGTTCTGCACTGCACTTGCCAGCAGCACCTGAATTCTCTGATTCCACTGTTTCCATTATAGACGACCAACATCTGCGGTGGGATGTGATTGCATGTGTGCCTAGCACCATTTGGATGCCCTGGAGGCCATATTATCTTCTAGCAAGAAGGGCAAGTGTCTTCTGTTGGCTAAGTGGTATACTTGCCAAAGCCATAGAGGTATCTTAGCTATCCTACACCACCTCACACAGCACTAAAGCCTTTGTTTTGGATACTGAATCATGCCACTGGGTCATTTGAGTTGTTTTCTGACTGCATTTATTAGATATTAGCTTATTCTAATGAGAGTTTAGACATTTAAACATATGTTCCTAATTTTATGTGTCTTAATCTAGAGCTGAATCCCTTTCTACTATGACTACCACTTCCTTTTCTGTCAAGGGGTCACTCTCATTTCTATTTCTCCTTAAACGTGCGTAGGGTTAGTTCCCTTTCCATTAACCGTTCCAACAGAAACATACTCGTTGTAGCCATTAAATGGATGGGATCGGAAAGAAAGAAGTATATATGGTAGATCTTTAGGCACTTACTGTAATTAAGTGGTATTTCTTCTGTACAACCGCAGTGGTGTAATTTCACTCCTACAACCATGAAGGGAGAACTCCCCATACGGACATCGTTTCCAAACAGTGATTTTTATTTTTTTTTTTTTTGTTTAGTAATTACACCGCATCCAAAGAGATAATTACACTGGAGGAGAGAAATTACTGTATTAAGGCAATGTTTATGTTGAAACAGAGAGTTCACATGGGAGTTATACCAGCACAGCAGCAACAATGTAGTTGTACTGCTATAATTCTGCTGGATGATGTCCCTAAGCAGACAAATTTGGGAGTCTGGCATTTCTCCCTTCTTTTCAATAGGATAGCGGTGTTGGTAGGGATCCAGCTTACAGAGTTATTGGGCTGGTGATTTCCCTTTTCTCTGTACCATGGTCGGATACATGAGACACCTGGAAATAAAATTTCATGGCTAGAAAATTGAATTGTTTGAGGAAATAGTTTTGTTGGCCGAAGATAAATTATTCATTTCAAGGAATAATATGTTCCTCGTTACTGCTTTTTAAGTGTTATTCATTTACCTCTGTATCCCATGAAGAAGTTGAGTGTGCATCAGTATAATCTGTAGGTCATCTGAAGATGTTAGAAAAGCCACCTTTTTTTCTGTCAATTGGTCCAATAATAAAACAAGCTGTCCTTATGAATCTTGTTATATCCTTAAGTTCAAAAAGAACAATGAAATGGGTAACACAAAGTAGCTAAAGTAGCAGAGCTACATGTGGGCATTAAATACAAATATGAATGCGAATATGAATTAAATATAATTAGAAATAAGTACTATAAATATAAACACACACATCACATCTTCACAATGTAAATTTTGAAATAATGATAAAATATTGATCTAATGAGGGTCATACAGAATCACAAAATCACAGAATGGTTGAGATTTGAAGGGACCTGTGGGAGTCATCTGGTTCAGTCCCACTGCTCAAGCAGGGCCACCTGAACCAGGTTGCCCAGGACTGTGTCCAAGTAACTTCTGAATATCTCCAAGCATGGAGGCTGCACAGCCTCCCTCAGCAACCTGTGCCAGCCCTCAGTCACCCTCACAGTAAAAAAGTGTTCCCTGACGTGCAGACGGCAGCTCCTGTGTTGTAGTTTGTGCCCATTGGCTCCGGTCCTATCCCTGGGCACCACTGAAAAGAGCCTGTCTCTGTCCTCTTTGCACCCTCCCTACCCCCCTCGAGACTTCTCTTCTCCAGGCTAAACAGTCCCAGCTCTCTCAGCACTTCCTTGTAGGAGAGATGTTCCAGTCCGTCATTTCTGTGGCTCTTGTTGGACTCTCTTGTGCTGGACAGTCCAGAACTGGACACAGGACTCCACACGTGTCTGAGCAGAGGGGAAGGACCACCTCCTTGTTACTTGTCATCCTCTAGAAGACCAAAAATTTTTTTTTAAATATATTTTAATTATTACATTTAGGACCAGACATGCACAATAGTCTCAAATCTGGACAGCACTATAGGTTATGTGGGCAGTTTTGCATACTACAAAGAACTGGTAAAACCAATAGCACCTTATTTAGTATTTTTATTGTAAACACATACGGCTAATTATAATTCACAGACTGTATTCTTTTTATTATTGAATGACAGTTAAACATTTAGCCAATGCCTGTTCCGACTTATTCCATTTGCAATGTTGTAGATTGCGTGCTACATATAAAGATTATGTTACAGTAAAACAAGCAAAAAAGATGTGAAGCACCCCCTTTTTAGATTTAAAAATTTAGCATATTTTCAAACATACTGCTTTGAAAAAAATAATGTTGTTTGATCTCCATAGTGAGTTTAAATGAAATTCAGTGCATTTGAGATTGTATCTTTTTGCATGTGTGAAACATTAACTCAAAAGGCACTGGAATAAGCACTGTCAATTGAACTAAAAATCACCTGCAGGATCAGAAAAAAAAAGTAAAATGTTGGTTGAGCTGCAAATTGAGAAAAGATGTCTTTTGATTTATCTTATTTTTATGTCCATTAGCCAGGTCAATTAATAACACATTATTAATGCAGCAAGAAAACACTCAATGCTACTGAATTCAGATACCAGTAACAATATTTGAAAGAAATAACATCAGAAACAAGTATTTAGACAAAAAAAAATATTTGCATCCTTTCATCCTTTGTTCTGACACAACATTGTTGGCACATAGGCCAATGTCATTTTACCTGACAAGTTTTACCAAGAAGCAAGAACCTACCTAGTGAGTTTTAAAACACTGAATGTCATAACTGTGCTAAATATAAATCAGCTCCTGCTACTAGCCCTCCAACCCTCAAATAATGAAACTTGCTATCCATTGCCTTTCTACTCTAGCTTTACTGGATAACAGGCATAAAGATACCAAAACCTTAAGATTAGAAGATAAAAACCAAAGAATTTCAAAAAATTTCATAATGATGTATTTAAACACCTACCTAGATGTACCTAAAGATATGCCAGTCCTTTATCTGCACAGTATTGTTCCTTAAAGCCATGTAAAACACGATAGTTTTCCATTCTTCATTGGCTGCATTTAACAGATAATAAAGACACAGATAGATGAGCAAAATATGCTCTTCCCTCGGTCTTGTTTTTTAAAAGAAAACAATAATCCAGAGAATCACATCACATTTGCACCGAGTGTCATGACATCCAGTTTAATGAGGATTAAAAACCTTGTGGGGAACAAACTTCATAATTCCATAAATGAATCTGCTGAAATTCTGTCAGCTTGGGAAATGACTGTGTAAGTGTAGGGGAGTAGTTGAAATGCTGTCATCTGCCCTTAAGTTAGAAAGATACGGTAATATTAACCAAAGGAATTGGGATTCTATCAGGAATTAAAGCCAGTATAGAAACATCAACTTTCTGAGTTTTTTTAATCAAATTATAAAATATGAGAGAAATTGTCCAAAACCAGATTGTATTTTAAGCCAGCATGATACTAGTAGTGTACGTGAAGTTGAGGCATTTGTGGAGGAGTGAGGTGGCACTAGACAAAATTATGCTTACCTGCTTAGCTATCACACTGTGTTGCTCAGGAGCAGATTGTAGTTCTCCCTTGTAGGTACAAAGCTTAGCTGCAATGCCATAAAACATACACTTGAGTGTAGCTTCAAGCTTAACAGTACTTGGAAGATTAAAATAGTAATTTTTTTTTCCTTATAATTTACCTAACAATAGACTATCTTTTAGTAGCCCATTCTTAAAATTACATTCCTTAGTTTCAACAGAAAAAAAAAAAAAAACAAGTTAGCTTGTAGTTTGTAAGATTCACATAACATATAATAATATTACTTATTTTGAGGCATTTTACCCTGAAATCCTTCAAAATAGTTTTTGCATGTAATCTCTCCTAAACCAGCAAGATAATAATGAAATTCTCTTACAGAACCCATGATTTTTTGTGCCATCGTCACCACACATGCCAACATCTTACACATGTGTCTGGGTAAATCCAGTTCTTATAAAGAAACCAAAAAAAACAAACCAAAAGATAGACTTTGGTGGTGAAAAGACAGGAATAGGGTTATCTCTGTCAACCAAGTAATCCCAGATCTCCTTTCACCATGCTCTTCTGCGCTGATTTATGAGCTCTGTGTAGAGCCCATGTCAAACAACGTTACAGTAACACAGTGAACTCCCAAGAGGTAGCAGTGTTGAACCCTGCAGACCTTCACAAGAAGTGTTTTCTAAGGTTCTGTACAATCGGTGTCAGATTGAATACATCTGGGATAGATTTAGACCAAGTTTATTTCCAGCAGAGCTGTCCAACTGTTCAACACTTATTGAAAATCATTCTTATCCTTGAGATAACTATGTTCTATTTATCATTTTTTAATATATAGAGATCCATGAAAGGGATTATGATTCTGTGACAATTAGGAGAAAAAAAATAAATGGAAATCATCAAAGTGAATATTAAACTGAGAATGTAAACTAAAAAACTGCTTATAGGTATCCTCTAAGGGCTGTTCAGTATTTTCCATATGAGTGTAATTTGTTGATGTCGTTAGCTTCAATAAAATGAAAAACTCAGGAAGGCACTAAGAAGAAGGATGAAATCTGTCTGCTGTCCTCCGTGAGAGCAGATGGAAGCACAGGAAAATATAGAAGTTCAAAGGAGAGAATCAGATGTACTTGATGACTGTAATAGTGCCCTTTGAACACTGAATGACACCACAAACTCTTGCCTTTTCAAGACCTTTCTTTATTCATTCTGAAGTCTCCGTTACTACAACCAATGAGCAGTTTGTAAAATTTAATCCTTAGTGAGACTTCTGTCTCTTGCTGTATTTCCTTGCTTTATTCCCTAAATTATTAATGGGCAGAGGAGAAAATGAGTATGGCAAATATAGTCACTATTGATGTGTACAGTTAAGGTAAAAATAGATAAATCTAGTATGTGGGAAAGAAGTAGGAGGAACTAGTAGATTTTGTTGTATCTCTATAACTGGGCTTTCACCGAGCTAGTAATTCAGTCCTAAATTAATACTTCAGAGTTCTGAAGCAGTTTATGTGCTTGAGTTAATGTTGAGTTAGTATTTTGGTCTGGATTTTTAACTTTTTAATTTATTTTTTTAATTCTGTTAAAAAAATGCTCAGCCTTTGAAAGATATGAAAAGTTGATTATCTGAGTTAAGCAAAGTACCATACACAGGGAGAAGCGTAAGCACTGAAAATGTTTCAGTTTGAGTTTTGTTTAAATTCTGTCCTTGAGGTAGAGCTACACCCTGAGAAGCTGGCATTGAGTATCTGGAAAAGAAAGTAACCTAAAGAGTGTGCCTGGAATCACCTTTTTAATCTCCTTTTCCATGGCAGGTGTGAATGCAAATAAAAATGGCTGATACTTGAAATAAACCCAGCCTTCATATCTATGATTTTTCCTTCCGTGTTAAAAGCAGTCTATGAGACCTCCAAGTGCTTACTGCAACTCAACAGAAAGGAAAACCTATTAGGACATTGATATCAGAAGAATAATATAAGGAAGCAAACCTGTATAATGTAATAGCTTTAAAACGTTGTCTTTCTCCAGGTTTGGTACCCATTCTTGCCTGACTTATCTTGACTGCTTCTCCCCATCTTCTGAAAACAGTTCATTCTCCTCACACAGGACTCCTTCAGGCTTCACCAGTCCTCTCCAGCCTGTCTTCTGCCTCCCCTGCTGTCTTCTGCCTCTCCCTGCCTCCTCTGCTGCACCAGAGCCGTTTTTCTCACCTTCTACTCAGTTTATGGGCTAGCTGTCTTTAACACTAATCCACCCCGATACACACAGTACTCACCTCCCAGTGCCCCTTTCAGCCTTCATTATTCCGCAAGTCCACAATAAAGGCAAAAGTTGAATTTTGTTCTCCTGGAAAAAGTCTGTTATCAGCAGGATTCCAGTGCGTGAAATACTGACAGCAAACATATAATGGCTTGGTAAGTACTTCAGTGATTTGAATCCTTTTTTATTTTGGATTGTTTCAGGGTGAAACATTATGAATGGGTACAGCACTGTTTTAGGGGGAATAAGTTGGAAGGTTTGAGTGTTAAAACAAATACGAAGAAGCAACTCAAAGCAAAGGAAGCTGGAAGTGTAAAAAATCCACAGTTCCGGGGGACTTTGATTCACTTTTTTCCTCATAAAATATTTACCTTCATGTTAGATAAAAGACAGTACTTAGCCTTCCACAAAATACAAATAACCAGCAAAGGTGTTTCCTGAATGTCTCTCATACTTGAAGGTGTCTTACATTACAGAGTTGAAGGGTCTTTAGCAGTGAACTTGAGCAACACTGAAAACTGGAAAGTCTGAGATGAATGATGTCCAGAGAGTTAAATAATTTCGATGGAAAGTTCCTGGAAAGATGACAGTTTTTAATTAAAACTAAGTTATGTATATCAGGGGCATTTTACAGATAGAAATGTTCATTCAGAGTTTTGTCTACTCTTTCTGGTATTAATATATGGCTTCAAAGGCCATTAATTATGACTATATCCCTTTAAACTATTTTACCCATAAAGCTTTCAGAGACTTTTACATCATCCTAGGACACTGTACATCATTTTAATGCCTACTGAACATGATACTTTAATGTGTTAACATAACTGTCTTGACATACAGAATTTGGCACTAATCATTAATTCTTTTGTTGTCTGTAAAGCTCATGCTAACGGATTATTAAAAGCCTTAATTTGGCTTGCAGAAAAGAGATGTCTGGAGCCACGTAAGAAGATGTTTTCTAAGGGTGGCGTGGTCACTGGTAGCTCTTGCACCATGTACTGCTCCTTCCCGCTTTATTTTTTTTAACCAAATCAAAAAGTGGGTTTGCTTGTTCTTTTTTTTTTTTTGTAGGATAAAGTAACTGCTTATTTCAGTCTGAAATATTTCATTTTCTGTTGCTTCCAGCATTATTTAAGTTTTCACACTTTTACTTGTCAATTTAACTGACTGTTTTTTTTTAATGAAAAGTACAATGTTGGAGAGAGAGGCTACTACAAATTCTTTGGTGGAACGAAGGGAAAAAAAAGAAGGAAAAAACCCCACAAAAATTTCATAGAATAATTTAGACTGGAAAAGACCTTTAAGATCATCAAGTCCAACTGTTAACCTAACACGGCCAACTCCTCCAGTAAACTATGTCCCTAAGCACAACATCTACACATATTTTAAATACCTCCAGTCATGGTGACTCAACCACTTCCCCGGGGCAGCCTGTTCCAATGCTTAACAACCCTTCCTGTGAGGAACTTTTTCCTAATATCCAATCTAAACCTCCCCTGGCATAACTTGAGGCCATTTCCTCTCGTCTTATCACTTGTTACTTGGGAGAAGAGAAGATTGTTACAGCCTCCTTTCAGGTAGTTGTAGAGAGCGATAAGGTCTCCCCTCAGCCTCCTTTCCTCCAGGATAAACAACCCCACTTCCCTCAGTTGCTCCTCATAAGACTTGTTCTCCAGACCCTCACCAGCTTCCTTGCCCTTCCTTGGATATGCTCCAGCGCCTCAGTGTCTTTCTTGTATTCTTATTTCAGTTTTATTGTGTTGTTATAACTATTAAAAAATCAGAGGAACATGTACTAGAGATTACGTTAATATCCCTTGGTAGGGAGTTTCAAGCAGAACAACTTCCTGTCCATTCTTTATGTGGCAAATATTATGATTTATGAGCCCTCAGATTTTTATTTTTCTATTTTTAAACTAATATTCCCATGCATCCTTGAAAATAAGTTTGAATTTTATTAACTACACTACTACAAAGAGATGTCCTATCAAATGCTTGTAGTGATTTAAAACTTACCAACAAAAAGAACAAGACATTAGAAACAGATTGAGAGTAGAGAGTAAAGATGGGAGAGCGCCAGAAATGAAAGACCCTGACCTGATACACAGCTGATCACAGTCAGCAGTTCTGGAGCTAGTCATACAAATATTAATCCAAAGATTTTTCCTGTGTATTAAATTACAGCAGAAATCAGACGACTTCATTTAATGTAGCATGGTTATTTTTAATTCTAATACAGCTCAGCTATGAAAACATCACCTGTTTCTTTTTAAAACTAGAGATAGAGATGGCCTGAACCTCAGGGTGGAACACTGAATTGTAGAGAAAGTCATCGGCTGGCAGACATGAGGAGAGATAGAAGAAATGTTGACTCTACCTTTTTGATTGAGATTATTAATAACCATAAGCATGGAGCTAAATTCAAATGTCCCAAAGAGTACGAAGAACAGGAGAATATTTGGACACGGGGGGAATATGAGCACAGAGAGGTGGGAGAAAGAGGTTGCTTCCCATAATTTTTAATAAAAGCTTTGAAATTTGGGGGTTGCTCTCCTTTGAGTGCAAAACATACCTAAATATGTGGTTGCTTTGCCTGGTTGAGTCTGCACCTTACGGGAGTCCACTTTGCACCATCAACCAGGATCCTCAGTTTTACACTTTCTGGGGTTTTGGAAACCTTTTTCACAGATATCACAAGAAATCACCTGACCAAAGTTGGGCACCTGAATGTGGTGTTCCATAGCACTTCTAGGATGACATTCAATTGCCACTTGTTGACAACAGTTGAAGTAAAGCAGGTTAACTGTCCTCTGAAAGTACCGATTTCTGTACAACAGCTATAGGAAGTGAGAACCAAGTTCAAATGTTAATGTGATGTAGACATTTCAGGTTAAGTCAGACGACAAGTATCCTCCCAAACGTTATTTGAAATTATTTATTTCACGAAAATTAACTGCTACTGGTTTGGTAATTTGAAAAATACTATACAAGGAAGTCTTCAGGGTGATATTGCTCTAAATTCAAATTTAGTTTACATTTTATTGCTGTTTCCCTAAGAAAACTCATTTAACCATAGAAGTTACTGATTTTTTTCAGTTCACTGGCATTTCTGAGACACTAAAATTGTGGTGATTAAACAGTAAACTGTGTTTCACTTTGGCATTACATTGTGATTTACAATCAGTATAAAAGTGTGATAGCAGAGAATTTTAAAATGAAAATACATTTCAAATGATGGAAACATTCAATTTTGAAAATGTATTAAGAAATTTTTCAGCTCCGCTTTGAAGGAGAAATACTAGCTTTATCAGAAATGTTCAATTCAATAATGAAATGGTTTCAGCTGAATAATTTTGCTGAGTGCAATCTATACCTGCGAAAAGGAATTCAATACTTTAACAAAAAGAAGGAAAAATAGAATATAGTAAGACAGGAATATTTGAATCAAGGTAATATCAATTTTCATGTTGAAATTAAATATTGGGTTTTAGCATTATATTTAATTTATCAATTATTGTACGTTATTTAGTAGGTAAGAGCTTTGCATTTACTAAATTATAAGTATAAATTTTTTGTCTTTTTTTTTTTACCATAGGCAGCAGGCAGTAACACTTCTATGCAGATTACTCTTTATTTCTACACTGTAGTGACAATATGCAGAACTAGTGTTATTATTTGTGCTGACAAAAATGAGCTATATATATACAAACATGCATTCTTATGGTGCAATTATTCTATATAAGAACTGCATCAGTAACAGGAGGCATGGCTGTGGGCTGGGCAGGAAGGATAAGCCACATCTTTAAATCATTATGGAGTTTTACTTTGTAAATGTTCCTTGAACTGTCAAAAGATCATCGGAGGACCACACAAGGTCTGGTGTTTAAAAGATTTGGGAGATCATAACAGAATGAGATTTCTAACCGCTCCAAGTTTTGAAGAATTCTAGTGGTCTTTGGTGATTAATCCTATCATACATATTGTTATTAAGCACAGTACTTTACATGACTAGATTAAAATTTAATTATTCTTTTTGAGGAAAAACTTTAAGTACAGGTAGCCGAATACACTAAGTTCCTGTATTAAAAACTTAATGTTTCTAGTGAACTTTTCAAAGCATCAAAAACTTTACCTGACTTTTAAATCTTCAAAGGTGTTTAAATGCATTTACACCATTATAGGCTTGGATGTTTGGCTTCGCAGGGAGGCTTTTTTCAATGCACAGTGCACTGTAGAGTTTCTTAATGCACGCTGGGCTGCGGTGTGAATATTTTTAGTATGAGCAAAGGACAATTATTAGTGTCAGTCCAGAGGAGAAAGTTCTTTGCTTAATTTCTAGGGCCAAGCGTTGTTCTTGGTCACACCCAGACAGCCTCAGTAAACAGTCACACGAGCACAGTCGAGCTGGGGATCAGTCCCTTTGGGAACACAGGTAATTTGTTCAGTGTGGATCTTGCAGGGCTGAAACATGGGTCTGTTCTTTAGACTTAAGGAAAGGCAGAAGTTTAATGAAACCTATCAGCAGATTATGTAAAGGTTGATTAGTGAAGATCAAGTGTGAGACCATTTGAGGAACCTGAAGGTGCACGAGTCCATGAGACCTGATGAGATACATCTGCAGGTCCTGATGAACCTGGCAGATGAAGTCACTAAGCCGCTAGCCATCATATTTGAGAAGTCATGGCGGTCTGGCAAGGTTCCTGCTGACTGGAAAAGGGGAAACATAATCCCGATCTTCAAAAAGGGAAACAAGGAAGACCCAGGGAACTACAGGCCAGTCAGTCTCACTTCTGTGCCTGGCAAGATCATGGAGCAGATCCTCCTGGAAACTCTGCTGAGGCACGTAGAAAACAAGGTGATTGGTGGCAGCCAGCATGGCTTCAGCAAGGACAAGTCAGGCCTGACAAATTTGGTGGCCTTCTACAAAGGGGTTACAGTGGCAGCAGACAAGGGAAGATCAACTGATGCCACTTGGACTTGTGCAAAGCGTTTGACACTGTCCCACACAATATCCTGGTCTCTAAATTGGAGAGACATGGATTTAATGTATGGACCATTCGGTGGATAAAGAACTGGCTGGACGGTCGCAAAAAGTTGTGGTCAACGGCTTGATGTCCAAGTGGAGACAAGTGGCATTCCTCAGGGGTTGGTACTGGGACCTGTACTGTTCAACATCTTTGTTGGTGCCATGGACAGTGGGGTTGAGTGCATCCTCAGCAAGTTTGCCAATGATACCAAGCTGTTTGGGGAGGTAGACATGCTGGAGGGGAGGGATGTCATCCAGAGGGACCTGGACACGCTGCAGAGGTGGGCCCAAGCCAACCTCATGCAGTTCAGCAAGGCCAAGTGCAAGGTCTTACATCTGGGTCGGGGCAATCCCAAGCACAAATACAGGCTCGGTGGGGAATGGCTGGAGAGCAGCCCTGAGGAGAAAGACCTGGGGGTGCTGATTGACAAGAAGCTCAACATGAGCCATCAATGTGCAATCACAGCCCAGAAGGCCAACTGTATCCTGGGCTGCATCAGAAGAAGTGTGGCCAGCAGGTCAAAGGAGGTGATTCTGCCCCTCTACTCCACTCTCGTGAGACCCCACCTGGAGTACTGCATCCAGCTCTGGAGTCCCCAACATAACAAGGACCTGGACCTGCTGGAGCGTGTACAGAGGAGAGCCATGAGGCTGGAGCATGTGTCTTATGCGGAGAGGCTGAAAGAGTTGGGGCTGTTCTGCCTGGAGAAGAGAAGGCTCCAGGGAGATCTCATTGTGGCCTTCCAGTACCTAAAGGGGGCCTACAGGAGAGCTGAGGAAGGACTTTTACTAGGGCATGTAAAGATAGGACAAGGGGGAATGGCTTTAAACTGGAAGAGGGCAGGTTCAGATTAAACATTAAGAAGAAGTTTTTCACATTGGGGGTGGTGAGGCACTGGAACAGGTTGCCCAGAGAGGTTGTTGAGGCCCCATCCCTGGAGGTGTTCCAGGCCAGGTTGGATGGGGCTTTGAGAAACCTGGTGTAATGGAAGATGTCCCTGCTCGTGGCAGGGGGATTGGAACTAGATGATCTTTAAGGTCCCTTCCAACTCTAAACATTCTATGATTCTATGAAACCAAATTTTGTGTCCAAGTACATGAATCAACGCTGCTAGGTCATTAGTGTGCTATACTCCTGCAGATCACAGTTAATTTACACACAGTCTGTACCAGTTGCAGCTGGCAAGTAGCAGGCAACTGTTGCTTGAGAGCACCAAAAACTTAGAGGTCAAAGATTACATTTTGGACATTCCTTCTCCCTGCCACACACACATATATCAAATCATCTGCCACCTGCAAGCGCTCAATTTAAGATATTTTCCTGCCTACAACATGCTGTTTTTTTCCCTTCCAATCGCCACCCTGCAAACAATGATCTGCTTTTTATTTATTACTTTTCCACAGTACTCACAAGACTCGAGACACCTACTGTCTCCATCTCACTTACCATCCTTTCCAAACATGGGAAACAATCTCAAAATATGTTGCAAATAAAGACACACCTTGTATCAGGCTGAATAAATCCAGGCTATAACTAATGAAAAGAAGGACGAGCATTTCACTGATTATTTAATTACCTTTACCATTCTTAACGTTATTAACACTATAAATAATGGATAACACTATTAAATTTAGGGACTCCTTCAATTTAGGAAGTAGATTCTTTCCTGTTGACTCTTCCTTAAATGTATCCATTATTGTCCTATAATAATTTCAACCAAACTTTTGCTGAAAGTCATTTGGTATTACACTTCCTCCTTGATAAATATGAGAAGAAATCATTATATAGATCTTTATATATTTTTTCTGCTCCATGCCTGTTCTTTACTTCACAACTTGTCACAATTCCTCTGTGGTTAAGAACAACTTTTGTACTGTAATAAGTGTAAAAAACAACAAAGAAGAAATCTGTTATATTTCAGGAATGTTAATCTGTGCGAAAGTCTTAATATCCTTAAATTAAAACTACAGTTTTACAAGAGGAGTTCTTATTGATGTATCTAAATTAGTATTCCTCATAGAATGATACTTTCTTCATATAATTTAGGATATTTTACTCTGTAGAAATTGATTTGAGTTTTTTCCTTATTAATTTACATATTTTCCTTTCTTCATTGTGGCTGTATGAAATTCACAAAGCCGTACACTGTCAAAAATATATGCTTTTTTTATGCTGCTTTTGTGTGTGGATGTAACAATGAAACCTACTACTTGAGCTTGTCAATTACTCTGAACATTTTCACTGACATTTCGAACATTTGTAAAGCAAATATGAAAAACAAGCTGTTTCATGATTTATTACTGTTATTGTGGATTAGTACCCTTTTTTTACAAGCATTATTGATATAAAGACAACAGCTTGGCAAAATAACAAAAACTTGCTAAGAAATATTGCATTTTTTTTAATTTAAATTGTTTACAGTGTACAATCTGGTATCTGCAAAAAATTTAGTGGATATGAAGTCAATAATAAGTTATTACATAATATTGTTAAGTTTGCTCTTGCTCTCATCCCCATCAATAAGAAAGAAAGAGAAAAAAGAAAAGGAAGGAAGGAAATGGGGGAGGGAGGAAAAGAGGAAGGAAGGAAGGAAAAAAGGGAGGAAGGAAGGAAGGAAAAAAGGGAGGGAGGAAGGGAGGGAGCGAGGAAAGAAAGAAAAAGAAAAAGAAAAAAGGGAAGCAAAGGGAGGAAGGTAGGAAGCTCAGGAAGGGAACTACACTCTTCCAAAAATGGACTATTTATGTATTTTTTATTTATTTATTTCCCAAAACATGTTTCTGAAGCAAGTCATAATGATATTTCTTTAGAATTTCCTGAAAAAGAACACTATGAAAACTGCTTGGCACGGCAATCCCTCTGATTGATTGATGAAGAACTGTCAAAGTAAAAATGAAAGTTTGTTCTTTCTGGTCACTCACCAGACAGCTGTGTTTGGATTTACACACTGATTCTGCATGTTGAGAAAACATCTTGAGTTTAAGGAACCTCTAAGCACTGTATGTTTCTCTGGCCACTGAGCTGTTTCCTGAACACGAACCCCTCCAGTCCAGCTGACTTAGGCTCCCAGGGCGTCCCGGCCTTCCAAACCTCTCCAAATTGCCCTGCCTCTCATTTTCTATCGTGACAATTCAGGGACATGTGGAAAAAGACTGGGAAGCTGAACGCTTGCAGGACCATGAGCACTCTTGTCATGATGATTATGCTGCCACCAGATAACCGTACAAAAGCAGCACTGACTAGTAACCATACAGAAGAGAGATACTAATTTTGCAGGTGTTAGTAATTATCTGTTCTCTAGACTCAATCAAGTAGAACTAGACAAAAGAAACATGCAGAGCTCTCCAACTTTGTATCAGAGGCTATTAAAGTGTGGCATTTAAGTGCAGAGCTCTCTCAGAGCAGATTCTGAGGTGCATCTTCATAGACAGCAAAAGTGTCTCCAGAGTCTTCTGTGCCCCACAGGATGGCACAGCCTTCTCTCCCCAGGAAAAAGAAATTCTTGTGTGCTAGGGCACAATGGGGCTTAAGCCCCTGCAGGGATCATTCCACAGATAATCACCACAGCACCTGCAAATAGCAGATTTGCTCAATCTCCTCCATCTTTGTCGACATTTTTAAAAGAAAATGAGCCGACTTTCCTTCTGAGGAGCCTTGCTAGGTTGGTATGTGATATGCAAGCTCTGAGATCCTCTTTCCAGCCACGCGTATACTACAGTCTGAATGAAGATCCATAGGACAGAGGGGGATAGCAGTTCTTTGTTGCTCAGAAGGGTGACAGTTCAATAATGCCAAAAACAGAACCAGGGAACATTCCCATTCAAGCAAAGAAAGTTTAGCTGACACGAGCAGTGAAAAGTATAATTGTGAAGGCCCCTTTTAATGTTTATAGAGTACAGTACATAGGTATGGGTTCATTATCACCATCTCACTATGTGAACTAGTCAGTCTGGTCTTAGTATCAGAGATGTTCTTATTTCAGTGATTGGTATTTTAGCCAGGATCTATTTTTAATACCATCTGAAAGCTGTTGAGTGATTGTTGCAAAAATGACTATTGGTTATGGGGTTGGATCATGAGCATGCCAGCAAAAATTTCAGAGTAGCTCATTAGCTTAGAGATGGGTATAGGCATTGGAATTGCAGAGAAGTCCTTGTGCAGCAGAAGAGAAAGCCGTGTGGATGATGCTGAGGGACTGCTGGGAAGGGGGAACTGCTAGAAGTTTTCCTGAAGTTTTGATAAACCTCTAAAGTACTTTACTTCCCTTAGATAAGGAATTTCTTATTTGTTTTTCCTTTTGGTAAGACAGAGACCATTAGGAGAGTTAACTGCTGAGGTACAGCTTCTTGCATCACCCGTGAGGATTCAGGAAGGATCTATCTACCCCAAAATGACAGTGTTTACTGATAAAATATTTATAATACTTTGCATATAGACAGTGAAGTCTTATGTAATTCAATAAAACTTTCCTCAGTCAATAAGAATGAATATTTAGAAAAGTGAGATATGTTTATATAAGAAAATTCTTCAGATTTCAATACTGGCTCTGTTTATATCTAAGCAACAACATAAATCAATTGATCCCGTATGAAAAAAAGTTTTAAAAAAGCATTCATACTAAAATAAACTATTTTGAAAGTCTAAAAATGACCATTTTTCTGGAATAGTAGCTAGTTGCCAAAAGTATTCTGTTTCAGTTGGTCTTATATGATATATAATTCAAATATAAGATTTTTAAACAAAAATAAATCACAGCTTATCCATGCAGACAGTATATTATGCTTTAGCACAATTACAGTAATCAGGATTGTTTGGAATACCAGAATGGAAAACAAAAGCAGCCACACCCTTAATATTGGTGTTTTATCACTTGTTTTAAACTATCTTAAGAAATGAGTGGGGAAAGTATGGTTGACCACAATAATAATATTCCACATTTTATTCTTTATGATTTAATGTACAAATACTTGTCTTTTTCAAAACAGAAATTCATTTATGAATTTTCTGTAACACATTTCTATGTTCAGATATGACAAATTGGTTTTATATTATAGCTTTGGGAATTTTTTTAGTGTTCTTTTGAGACTAGGTTTACTACAATGGCTCTGTTCTTCCATGTGAGATTAGACTTTACTGTTTTAAGTGAAGAGGAAATGTAGTTATCCATAATTTAAACAAAGTGGATATGAGTTCTAATTAAAAGCAAATCAGTAATATACATAAATTCAGAATGAGTCATCTTGTACTTATTCTTCATTTTCATTTCCTTTTTATGGAAAATAAATACCCACTGAAAATGCATACTATAATTGAAGCTTATTTATGATACATCTGGCAAAAGAAATTCAGAAGATATTGCATTAAATTGTAACATGCAGATTAAAAATTTTAGTATCTGAATTTTTTATGTTTCTTGATCTATATAATAAAGAAATCTATGTAAATGTCTATTCTTTTGATAATTTAAATGGATATGCCATTTAAAGCATGAAATAGGAAAAAAGGTATTTCTTAATTGTAATATATGTATATTTTTCTAACATCCTTTTGGAAAGCTACTTTTTTTTGTTGTTGTTGTGAAACTGTTCCTCCTTACTATGCACAAACTTCTGGATTTTTCTGTCTTAGGTTGATTCCTTGTCTTGAACGCATTTTAAATGATACGACAACTAGATGCTTATTAATTTATAATGTACAGCCAGTAAAAATAAACCCCACGAACACACCCACAACAGAAGACAAAAAAGAACAAACCAAGAGAAACCTCAAGCAAAAGAAAATACATACAAATTTACTCTTTCTCATTAAAGGCAGAAAGTAATCTCTCTGAATTAAGTGAAGGTCTTGCTGAAAAAATATAGGAATGAAGGGCTAGAAATGTGTGGGGCCACATGCTTTGTTAATCCCAAATAGCCTTCTGAAGGTGGTAGGTTCTGAGTTGCTTATTTAAGTTTCTAGTTAAATTTGGCATGGCTACCGCTACCACCTTGGCATGGGATACGTGCGTTATTGAAATCATTTTATGTGGTCACAGCATTTCAGATGGTAAAACTTTGATTCCTACGGCCTCTCAAGCACCAAGGCAGTAAGACAAAGATCTTGTGTTTCTCTGAGTATTTAAATTCCACATAAAGGCAGAACTCCAGCTTACTGGGAAAGCTGTTGCTCAGCAGCAGGCTACCTAAATATTCTGAATGAGAACCCTAATTCGGGCATGTCCAGTCAAAAGGACTTATCAGAAACTTCATATCTGAATTCTAGACCTCTGTATACTTACAGTTCATCACAGAGTGCCGAGGGAAGCCTAGGAAGCAGTACTTCTGATTCAGAAAGATGGCTGGCAAGAGGGACATAACTTCTTGTCTACTGCTAATGGCATTCTCCAGGTACTGATTCCTAGAAATTAATTAAATTTTGATTGCATAAAATACAATAGCATTTTGAACTGGGATAGAATTCATCCTTCCTTCTCTCAAAACACCAAAAAATATAGATACAGAGCCTATTCAACAAGAGAGCTATTGAATATCCTCATGTCAGCCATATTTATAGCCTGGTAATGAGAGCTTCTGCCCCTTGAGGAACAGCAGCTTTAACTTTGAATGTCCTCAAACTGAGAAGAATACAATTCTCAGGTCTCCAATTTCCTTGCCGTGTGCTTCAATATGAAGAACTTTATACAAAAATATATCACCTCCTCCCATCTTTTTCAAAGAAAAAACTAATAACAAAAGATTAAGCAACGACATTCCAAGTGTTATTGACCTCAACTTTTGTAAAGACTTTAACACTGTCTCCCATAACATCGTGGTAGGCAAGCTGACAAAATATCATCAGATATGCGGACAGTGAAGTGGGTTAAAAACTAACTGAATGACTGGTCCCGAGAGGATTGCAATCCCCTCGTGCACTGGACATGGCCCTGGACTTTCTAGCAAACTGCAGTTCCAGGAGGAGAAGGTAATATACATATGTAATTGCACATCCACACCACACAATCTTTTCACAATATGGAACACATTTGGTTTACATCTGCCATAGCTACTGTATGTTAACCTTCTTCATATGGAGTAATGAGTTGATTATTGACTGCGGTCAAACTTCTTGCTATTGTTTGCAAACTAATATTCAACAGGAAAATCTGAGTCCTCTATAGATGTATATACAAACATTTATGTACACACTTTCAGGAAGACTAAACTGCAAACGAGTTCTGAATGAAGACCACATCTAAGTCAACATAAACCCATTTAGCTCTGAAATATCTTCTCCAGATTATAAGTACTTCAGTATTAACTCTTTCCTTCCTAAGACAGCTTTTTCACACATTTATTTGGAAACCTCCAAAAAGGTAACAACCATTTTCTAGGATTTTGGGGTTTCTTACATTTTCCTACTTTCTGGATGGTATAAATAGGGCTTTGAGAGCTGAAATAAAGTAATTGCAAGGTTTTCTTAATTTATCTTTCATTATGATGGATTACAGTTTGGATATTGCTTTATTTTTACTCTGTACTGTGTCACTCCTACATAAAGAAAAGAAACTCCGTAATAATAACACTATATATGAAACTATTCCACTTCAATGAAGGACTCTTAATGTGTAGGAATACTTGGCAAAGGAGTCAGCTTTGGGTGACTGGAGAGGGTGATTGGAACCCAGCTAACAGCACACCACTTACTGGGAGTGGAATAATGTTGTCAGTTTGATAGGAAATTGAGAAATGAAGGAATTTTTTCCCAAAGTTCTGAGCAAAGACTTTTTGTGTAGTCATGTCCATGTGTGTTGCATGTCCTACTTTGTCATCACCAAAGACGATTGCAGCACACCATGAGGCTGCGATTAACTGGGAGCATTGCCACTGATCCATTCTAAAATCTGCAAACCCAAGGTAGTAAAGATTTAGGAGAAGGCAGGAGATTGCAAAAAGGAAAGAAAGAAAAAATCCAGAAAGCAGATGTACAGGTATACTGACAATGTCAGTGTGTTACTCTGTTGCAGGTGAGTGCAGCTGAGGTCCCAAAGTGGCTTTGCCATATGGAGTCATGCTTCCTTAAAGGGTTGTGATGGTGGTGACACACATTCGGTAACTAAATATTTATGTACAGTTTTTTCTAGCCAAGACAATAAGCAGTTAGTAGAATTAGGAACACACAAACAAAGAGAAGACCCCTCAAGTTCAGTCTCCACAGAGAGGCAATAATGCAATGAGATTCTTAATGTTTTTTTCCCTGGTAGAGGGGTACAGGGTTGTTCCAGAACCTCCCATCTGTACTAGCTAAGAGCTTTCATTAATCAAACACAGCATCAACGTATTTCCCGTGTGTTGTTGCAATTTAGCTAGATGACCTTTACTCCACCCAGCTTTATAACTCCTTCATATATTTGTACATATTCTTTCTCAGGCTCCACACTCCTAAAATGTACAAGACACATAGTTTTAATTTTCCTTTGTAGAATGAGTTCTTTGTTGTCCTTATTCATTTATTGTCATTTCTCATGTCATATTACAGAGTCTCACATTTCTTCACAGTGTGTAATATATATCACCCCACTTCCACTACTTAAGTCCTAAAGAACATCTAACAGAAAAAACAAAACCCAAGCCCTACAAGTGATCTCTGTCCTCTGTACTGACAATATTTCTCAGTTCTCTGTAACTGAATTCACAGGTGATCTTGGCCATTGTGCTGAACACATCACTAAAATTCTTAGTTGACCCCAAGACCACATCTTGAAAAACTGGTTTATGAGAAGCTCAACATGAGCTGGCAATGTGCACTCATAACCCAGAAGGTTAAGGGAATCCTGAGCTGCATCAAAAGAAGTGTGGCCAGCAGGTCCAGGGAGGTGATTCTGCCCCTCTGCTCTCCTGAGACACCACTTGGAGTACTGCATCCAGCTCTTGAACCCCCAGCAGAATAAATATGTGGACCTGTTGAAGCAAGTCCAGAGGACTTTCCCACGAAGATGATCAGAGGGCCAGAGTACCTCTCCTATGAGGACAGGCTCAGAGAGTTTGGGTTGTTCAGCCCGGAGAAGAGATGGCTCCTGTGAGACCTTACAGCAGCCTTCCAGTACCTTAAGGGGGCCTACAAGAAGGCTGGAGAGGGACTTTTTACAAGGGCATGTGGTGATAAGATGAGGAGTAATGGCTTCAAACTAGAAGAAGGAAGATTTAAATTAGATATCAGGAAAAAGATTTTTCACTCTGAGGGTGGTGAGGCACTGGAACAGGTTGTCCAGAGAAATTGTGCAAGTTCCATCCCTGGAGGTGTTCAAGGCCAGGCTCAATGTGGCCTTGGGCAACCTGGTCTGGTGGGAGATGTCCCTGCCCATTGCAGGGGGCATGGAACTAGAAGATCTTCAAGGTCTTTTCCAACCTAAACCATTCTATGATTCTATGATTCTAACTGTTTAAAACACACTTTCAGTCCAATTCGACACAACTCACTGTTGCCTTGTCCTTTTTAATAGTTTATTACCTATCTTACACTTAGGTTAAGTGCATCCCCATTTCCTTTGTCTAGAAAAACTGTAATTTCACTGAGCGTATTAGACTAATGCCTTTTATAAACATGCACTGTAGTTTATGTCATTTCCCACTTATTTCCAAATTGTTAATTATCACTTATTTAGTAAATGACATTTCTTTTCACTTCAAAGCTTTTCTATTGTGGACTATCTGATCTACAATATGTTAGTACATTTATAAAACTTTTTCCTGAAATTTATTTTATAAACTACAGATGGAATATTAAGCAGCTTTGTGTGTCCAGATCCTGTTTTAATCTTTCTTGTACATTTGTAGAGCATTTCCTAACTTTCCACTGACTTGAGGTCATCTTCTTTGAGCCTACTGTTCCACATGCCATTTTTTTTTCTAATTGTGTACTGCAAAGTATCCAGTATCACAGCCCTGGAACGATCAGATCTTCTTGGTTTTCTTTCCACCATAGATATCATAACTTCCAATTTCATAAAATCTTTCCCAGACTCTTTTTTTCCAGTGTCCATCTTTCCATTCACATTTGGTGTAAACAAATGAAACAAAGGCTTATTTGTTCTTTTAGTTACAGAAAGATTAAATACCTATTTTATTCTTCCATTTAGAAAATTTATCGTAGATGTCTTTCTACAGCATTTCCCATCTCCTCTTTTTTAATCCCCCCTTCTCCACCCTTATTTTTGAAGCTTTTTTTTTCCATATTATATTCTTTCTCAATTCAAATCTCTTAATCCTCTCTCAAGCACTGACTGCTGAGCACCAAAATACTGCTTTGGAAAATTAGGCCATGATCTTTCAATCCTCTCCCTTCTTTGACATCCTGGTTTGGCATAATATTTTTCTACAATAAGTAGTGGTGCCATGATACAAGTGCCTGGACTCAATATTAAAATAATTGTGGTCAGAGAGAGACAGTCAGTGTGTAGTCACTAACATGTTTTAGATCCTTATGTCTATGCGGTTCTGAAATCACCCTCATGTCCATACACATCATTCAGTCCTTGACATGGGACAACTTAATACATATGCAGACATGCCCAAACAGATTGGCCTGTGGAAAAGGAGTATTCAGATTAGAATATAAGATGGTCATGAAAACTGACACTCACAACATGGGTATGAGAGCATAAGAGTTGAGATGCAGACCAGGTCCACCTTGAGAAAGCACAGCCTCTCTCAGCTATGTCGGAGTATCAAATACAAATAAACAAAACCCCTCAGAACTTTTATTGTTTATAAACTGAAGAAGTTTTAAAATAAGCTTAAGTAGGCTGTACTGCATTTTCAGTGGAGAATTCAGATTAAAAAAAATCTTATTCACATTCTTATTAAAAAAGCAAAAAAGGTCTTGTACTCAATATCTATTTAATGTACATTCACAGGCACATTTTCATCTCACTCAGAATGGTTTTCCCTGTCTTTATTTTTTCTTCTCCTTGTTAAGATGTTAATGCAATTGATTCAGTCAGGGATTCTACAGAAGACAGGACCATTATGATCTTTACATTTGACCTCACCGCACATAAACCTTCACCTAGTAATTCCTAAAGTCAAACCCCCTTCAGCCACGGCAATCAATTCACAGCATTACCCTTTGACATTTACTGTGCACTGATATTTATAATTAGGTCTGTGAAAAGTATATGGGCTGACATTATATAGTGATTTCTGCAGAAGGAACATTTCTTACACTGTCTTCTAACTGTACTGCAACATTTTATCTACTTTTTTAAGGATTTAGAAAAAACACGTTGCTTTCTGACAATTATTGACAAAAAAAAAAAAAAAGAAAAGAAAAGGAAAAAGTTCAGAACAGAATCTTTATCTAAGTGAAGCTGAATGTGACATTAACAGGAAGCCACCCAGAAATATTTTTAAGCTTTTAATAATTGGAATAATGACTCCAATGTTGTTGCAAACATTCACGTGAAGAAAATACTTCATTTGGTGGTGATCTTCGCAAGAGAGCACAGATCTTTGGCAGAAGCTAGAGAATTTATATGCTTTAACGTTCTCAATTGAGTACTGAATCACTCCTGCATTAAAAAAAAATAATAATGGTATCTCACTTTTTCTTGAAACACACTTTATAAAGTAATATGGAAACCAAAACACTGAGATAATTATATGATGAATGTTTCCTGGCTGTACTTAATGCTTATAATACCTTAGAGAGACATTCTTACAATCACCACACCTCTGTTTTTGAATTCTGGCCCACAAAAAAATGTATGTGTGGAGGCAGGATGTGCTAAACAGTAACAGACTGAACTTAGAAGTTTGTTATGAGCTGATTACACTCTTTCCCCTCAGAAAACTGCCCTAAGAGACTTGTCAGGTGAGAGTGCATTAGGACAGATTAAATCTTTGCATGTTTCACTGAGTTCTGCAAGCCAGAATTCCTACAGCTAGTCTTGAGTTGGCAGGACAAATTATAGGAATTACATCTGTAAAAATGGGCCTGTGTAACCCTTCTGTCAAACTAAAAGCTGCTCAAGAAGTATTTGATATCTAGATAATTTTGATTAGCAATGTGATACTTTATATGCCACACCTTCTTCCAATCAGGAGAGTTTTGGGATGAATTATTGGAGCATGCTGATCCCTATATTTATGGGATTTCACAAGAACCACGATGTATGCCTTGAAGATAACCACAGAATCACAGAAATATTGGAGTAGATCTAGTCCTACTTGAATTTCAAGACAGACCATCACCAACAATACTAAAGCAGGTCAGCCATTGCTTTGCATAGCAACATCTTGAATAATTTCCAAGAGTTCCCAGCCTCCCTGGGTGACTTGTTTCCAGTGAAAAATTCCTGATGTCCAGTCTGAATGTCCCAAGTTGTGGTTTATAGGCCTTGTTATAGCCTCTGATACTACTAAGAAAATTCGGTTCTATTGTCTTTCTAACAGCCTTCAAATAGTCACGCTTTTAGATGGCCACGTGGCTTCCTCTTCACCAGACTTAAACAAGCACATTTCCCTCAGCTTCACCTTGTAGGTTGCGTGTTGTTGGCCCTCAACATCTTTGTAGCTCTACACTGGACCCTCTCCAGTTTCTTGACATCCTTCTGGAATAAGGCAGCCCCAGACCAGGCAGCATATTCCAGAAGTGGTCTCATCATCACTAAAGGAAATACTTTCACTCAGTCTACTTGCCACACTTCTTTTAATGTAGTCCAGTATGCAATTCACATCCTTTGTGATTTGTTTATTCACTCGCTATTTGTATATTCACCCGACCTCCACCACAACACTTAAGTACTTTTCAGCAGGGTTGTTACATTCCCATGTACTGATGCATGATGTTATTCTGCCTCAGGTAGAGAACTTTAGAATTATTCATATGAGGTTTATGTTGGTTCAGTCCTTAAAGTCCCTGTGGGTTGAAGCACCTGTTACCGCAACTGAGAAGCATTAAAACTCTCACTGAAGGTGCAATCTAAATTATTATCCAGGATGTTGATGAAGATGCTGAAGAATACATGCCCCAGTATCAACTCCAGGGTATACATATCAATACTGGCCACCACTGAGACGCTGTTAAGTAATAGCCCTTTGAACCCAGAAAAAACAAAGTACTGAGCATGAAAACCTCAAACATGTACTGAACACAAAAACTATCAAACCCAAAGTAGTGAATATGAAAACATGTTCCAAAGGGCTCGATAAATAGTAGGTAAGCTAAGATAATATTTTTCTGGTGCTCATTTCCAATGTAAAAAGATATATTTTAAAACTGGTTGTGAATTTGGAGAATAACTTGATTATTGAACATTTGAGCAGGTAATGTTGGTTTCTCTTTTCTGTAGTGTTGTTTGATCAGCAGCATTTTCTGAGGACCCAGAGAAGTGAGAAAAGTCTGTTCTGTTGAGGAAAAGTGTTATGATAGGTGACCCAGTCTACCAATGGAAGAAGATCACGGCATACTCATATGTCTGGAGTGTTGCTGGGAAAGACAGGCTACTTGTAGCAGAATATTAATTCTGTTCCTCTGTTTGAACAAGACAGGAGACTGTAAACCAACTTGTCCATCAAATGGCACTTCCCTCCCCCCAAAACAAAACAAAACTCCCCAGGTATTCTGTAACACTAAATCCGTTGTTAACTGACATTTAAAGAATTTATCTTTTTGAGGTAACCGACTAATACATAACCAAGAAAGTATCAAGAAAATTAAATGCTTTCAAGGAAATATGTGGTATGAACTCACTGAACTTGCTCAGTGGCAGGAACATCACACAGCACTGCCTACACCAGTAACCTCTACACCAGTAAGACTACTAGTACTGGTAGTCTTACCAGTAAACCAGCAAGACAAAGTTTACTTGTTCCTAAAGATTTCACTTTCTACTTCTCTGCAACTTCTCCCAAGCAACATGTCATTACCACAAAGCTAGCTGCAGAGAAGCTTCATAGAGTATTTCTTAATGAATAGCAGCAAATAATACTCCACGCCCAATATTTAGGTCCTGACATGGAAATGGAATTTTTGACTTTCCAGAAATTCCAGGATTCAATGGCAGTTTTGGCTGACTAAAGGCTAGCCATTATGTGCTTTGATCTTTATGTATGATACCTTTAAATACATACTGTGTTTCAACTTAAGTTCAAAAGTACATTTAATCCTATGTCTCTTCCTGTCCGCCCAATACAAAAAAAACCTCCTTCCATTTCACAGGACAGATCAGAGGGTGAACTTGTTTGAGCCTTCTCCATTCCTATTGTTTCCAACTTCAAAAAGCCTTATGATATGGAGGATATTTCATAGTCCAATCTATTATAATGATAGACAGATGGAGATCTTCTAAAGGAAAAATAGCCAGAGGAGCAAGAAAAATTATAGGCTACGTACACATCCTAGCTTTGTTCTAGAAGAAAAGAACCTCACCCACTCAAGGTATTAGGCTTTGCATGAGAAAACAGCAGACTGCCTACATTTCGTATGTGTGTGCATACGTATGTCACTTCTTAAGAAACAGGTCACAAGAAAAATAAGATATCATATTTAGCACATTAACACCACATGCCATTTCAGACAGTGAGATAAGATAGCATGGTGAGTAGGCCTAACTGTTGGTATTTAAGCTATTAATCATAACCTCTCCTTTCTAGCAGCATGGGGGGAAAAGTCAGCATAGTTAACATATTTCTCATGCATACGCTAGCCTGTACTTCTGTACTGTAAATGAGATATCTTTCCAATACCTTGATTTGATCCACTGTGTTTTTTAATTTCATTGTGGATTACAGTAATCAATGGCAGCTGCAAAGGGAAACATTATTTTCATTATTTTGGACGAAACTGAAAACAAACTTTAGGCCGTATGTCATGGAATAAATTAAATCTCTTGTACTTCAGATTATATTCTAAACGTGATACATCAATCATACCCTCTGTGTATTATGGGCCTCTTTTCCATCATGTTCCTTAGTGACCTTTCAGTGTGTTCAAAGGATAATATAACAAAGTAACATTACAGAGATCATTTTACATACCTCCCATTTTATATTCTTACAATCCATTGCAATAAAAACATATTACAAATCTAAAACAAACAGACCTAGATTATATACATTCAACAGATCAACCACTGGTTATGTTGATTAGGCAGCAAAAGTTTAAGAACACAAGCTACAGCTTGTGTAAACCACTAACACCAGTTACAGTAAACTTTCAGTATTCAAAGTTCACATATTTATGTGGAGACACATTCTCAGGCCTGATTTTCACCTGAGTGCTTTTTACAGCTTACTTAGAAAATTCAAGATAACTGTTGCCTAAATTTCTGTTTTACGTTTTATCTAACTACACTGTTGGTGGAGAAGGAGACGCAATCTGCTTCTAGTGACATGACATGGAGACACGGATGTTTCAGCATAGGGACCACAACTCTCTTGGTTACCAGCCCTGAAAGCATCAGTAAAAAGCAGTAAAAAAGAAAAAAATGTAATTAAGGGACATTCATGGAAGCTTCTTTTCAGCTCTTTCTATTGCTGAGAGGCACAATATCACTTGTAATAAACGCTGGATATACCTAATGCACATTTTCTCCTGGCAGTCAATCAAAATCAATGGTTTCAACAACTTGCTTGGCTCATCTCCAGATTTTCCTACGAAGACTTATGTTTCATTAACCTGCTTTTTAGAAAAAAAATGGGGGGAAAAAAGGACACTAAAATAAAGCAAAGAAAGAACTAAGGATTCTGGAGGACAATAGGGATAGCTGAAGAATTTTTCCACTAAAACTGTGAAGTTATCATTTTATATTTTTCTTCTTCTGGGGTATTATGCTCACTCTAGGAAATGCAACTCAACACACATGCAGAAATAGAAGTCAGAAAGCATCATGCTGTGGATTTACCTTTTTATTAATAAAATAAGAAGCATCTCTGCACCTTACTGAATTTAGCGGGAAATCTTTGATGTATGCATAAGAGTTCCAGAGAAACTTCTAATTTATAAGTCTGCTTTCTTTTACCGCAGGGAATGTAATCACTATTTTCTTATAAACAAGCAGAAATTTCTGTTGTGTGTACCCCTACCAAAACCAATTCTTTTCACCTCGATGTTTTCAAAGATACTGAATTTCATTATGGTCTTCAGAACAAATAAGTAGTCTCATCATGGAATTAACACAGAGAATGGCACCCATTAGTCCTCATAGATTTCCTCATATCTAGTTAAACTTTGCAAAATGTGTCATTAATAGAGGACCAAATCCATATCAAAGTAATTAACTTGTATTAATTCCCTGAGCTTGTACTATTGATATTCTTCTTGCTTATGCATAGTACACGGTCATCTTAGTGCTACTTAACGTCCTCAAGAGGAAGCTATCTCAAAATGGAAATTGAGGGGCTACTCTTGAAAACACTTAAACCCACATACCATTCTCTTTTCTTTACCATAAAGGGGCAATTATTAGGCTGGAATCCCTTTCTGGTTTTTGTTTTTCCCTCGTGCAAGCAGTGTGTTAACCAAAGCAGCTGTAATCTGTTCTTTCTTAACTCAAATTTACTTCCTATTTTCAGTTTCCCCTAAGAAACTCTGAAAAGCAAATGAAAACTTGACTTACTGCCACATAGTGCAAATTTCTAGTCTGTTGTCAAGGAATTTATTTTTTGATATTCAGTTTGGAGTCTTACTTTCTTTATTTTTACCTCATTACTTTTTATTATGTCAAGTAAAGCCAAATTTCTCCAAAGGCTGCTTTTTCTAGAGGGGGGCTACTAAGCCCCTTTAAGATCCTGATGGTAAAGGGAATAATTTCTCCTCCACTTAATTTCTTTTTCTTCTATTTTCACAATTACCTTGTTGCTTCTGGTGCTTTGTTTTTGCTCTGCAATTAGATCATTTTCCTTTCTTATTCCTTTAAGTTGCGGGAAAATTTCAGATACATTGATTTTAGACTCAGTTGAATAAACCATAGATATCCACCACGAACGCGTTCTTCCTTGTGAACTTTGTGACTGATATGAGCTCATTCAAGTCAATGGGAAAATTTCAGCACTGCAAGGTTAGGGTCATAACTATAGCATTTATCAGGCAGTGTATGTAACTCTTAAGAACATTTGTTGTAAAGTCGAAGTATATAAAATGCTAAAGTCATTAATCTCTTGAAATTGCCCACAAAATCAGTCTTTAAGTAAGAGAACACCTTTAAAGCAAATTAAACCACTGTAAAATGTTTATCAAATTCCATGTGCAATAACAATGAAGTCATTATTGCTGCCTTTTAAAACAGTTCCGTAATGGAAAATTCTTAGAAAAAACACTTCCCCGCAAAAGTCCATAGGCTCTAATTTAGCTGTTATTGCTTGAAAGAAAATGACTAAGATGCTGACAAAGCATGATTGTATTGTTAATCACCAGACTCATCACGCTCTGTCACTTTAATATCATCTCCTGAAATGACTATAAGTGGATTTCAGTATCATAAGTATTCAGTGCAACTTATAAAGAAAGTCTAATACTGTTCTGACCACAGAATCTTATATTAATTTCAGATGTAAAACATGTATGTGTAATTATGCATTTGTAATTGCAAACAAAAATATTTGTGATACTACAGGAAGAATGAAAGAGAGCTGTTGTTTTTTTGTTTTGTTTTGTTTTTTTTTTTTTTTCTCAGGAGAATCTGAAAAACACCTCAAAGCAATTTCACAGCATGGGCAATATTTCCAAATTAATAGATTCACATGTTACAATAAATTGTTTCAGAGTACTGTAAATTCTAGAATAACTAGTCTACAGACTAGTCTTTGACGTCAACTTTAGTAAGGTTTTTTGATTGTTTATTTGGTTGGGGTTTTTTTTGTTTGTTTGGTTTTGGGTTTTTTTTTTGTTTTTTGTTTTTTTTTTTTTTTAAGAAATGTATTTATAATTCAGCAATTAGCTTGTCTTCTGGGCTTTTACTTCAGTAAAAATTCCTGACACGTGATATGGTAACCTTTCATGATGCAGACTAGTGGGGTTTTGTTTGTCTCTGTGTGTGTGTGTTCTTTATCCAAATGTCAGGTAAGAAAGTTATTCCTCAGTATATAGTAAAATTTGGGTAGAGTGATAGGAAAGAAAAGTGCTGTGTCAAGTCAGTGACTGAAATAAGGAAATTTTATGGTAAGTGTGTGAAAAGAAAACTTATGACCAATACTCGCATAACCAATTTTATTCATGAAGCCATCCCACCTAACTTCAAGCATTTAGCTGAAGTACCCAGGATAGAACCTAGCTCTCCTAGCCTTCTTTTTTGTTTTTATACGCATCAGCCTTTTTTTTGTGCCACACCTAGTGAATAGCTTGTGGATTGTAAACCAGGAGTCAAGCCGGGATAACTGGAAACTGTTCAGGTGATGAAAATAACAGCAGACGAAATTATTTTGAAAGTATCCTTGCACTGTCATTCAGTTTCTTGCTGAACATAAGTATATGGGTACCTCGCTTCTTTGACTGTAAAATGGGAGTAGTTGTATTTGTCTCATAGGAACTGGTGAGCAGCAACCATTAAAGACTTAAAGGCTTCCATAATGTGCCTAGTTAAGTATAAGTTATTTAGACAGCAAAGTTTTCTTTCCATTCTCATTTCATTTGGGGGGGAATTATAAATGTTTCAACTATGCTATTCTCATTTAGATCTTGCAATTTTAAAAGGAGAGGAAAGGAAGGAGGACATTCTTTATAAAAACTTGCTTTAGAGATGCTATGTATCACCTTGTACGTTTTAGGACTGATTAGCTTGAAGCCTAGTCTGCAGCATGAGGCAATGGAATGGCACCAAAAATAAGCTAGGACAGTGGTTTGGTGATTTCAGGATTTCTTGATGGCCAGTGTTGGTCTGGTCTCATAAACAGTTCCCAGCAAATTAAAGCTATTCTGAATTGCAACAGATGCGTGAGTCCCCAGCTCATGTTTCCAGAAGCCAGGGACTGGCGGTATAAGATCAACTCTCAGTATCCTTTCTCTCAGCAATGTTACACTCAAAATCTTGTTGTGGCTAAAAGGGGACCATGCCTTCTACGTGAAGCCAAGAATTTACTGCTAGCCAAATTGAAAGCTTTAACAGTATAACCAAAATGAAACACAAATTTATTATTTTTAGTCCAGATATGTTGATGGCAATACAATCTAAATAGAAAGCAAATCTTGTTAACAACACAATATCCTCAGATAAACCTTCTGCTACCAACACCTTATTTATCTCTGCTGTTAAACTCACCTTTCCACTGCTGTCTGGAGCCTAAGGGCAACAGTTAAATCTCAGGGGAATTACGGGGATTCATGAGCTACTTGAAATCTTTGCTGGGAGAGTGTGATGTTAATGATGGGGGCTAATTCCTTCTCTTTTACAAAAGGATGGTTGGTGATTTCTTCCCATCCCCTTACTGCCATTTTTATGTTTCCTTACATGCTTTACACCCTGCTCTGGGGTCACTTTGCACACGTTGGATACTTCTTCCTTGTCCTTTTTTTTTTCACCCTAAATCCAGTATTGTCCAGCTTCTAAGTTTCTATTTTTTATCGGTCACGGATTACTGGTGGGTTATTGATAGCCCTGGCACCACTGTTGTCATACTGTGCCCAAATCTTCCAGACATCTGCTGTCACACCAGATCTGTCCTCCTTTAAGCTGCATCATACTACAGAAGTAGTTCACTCTTGTATGGCATAACTGCTTGCTGTTCCTATCTATATCATTAACAATAGGCATTGCACCACATAACTATACAATGCTAAACAAACTAAAATTAAATAACAGCCACCTGGTCATTAATCAGTTGCTGTTAAAGTTAAACAAGCTAGAGCGAAGCAAGCCAAGTCCAAACAAAGCATGTCTGATGGCCGCAGGCCTGCGGTCTGCCTTAGCTTAACGCAGAGCCGGCGGCCTGCTGCAATGACAATTCTGTACGTGCTGGCCAACAAGATTACGGCAGACGGAAGAGTATATGCTGACTATATCACACAGGAATTATTTTCTGGCATAGGCACCACAAATGACAGCTTAATCTGCCTTTAAATCTGAACAGATAAACTGTGTCACTGGTGCAGAGGTCCTGGCCTGTAACATTGAGCAACTGTATAGCAATGTACATTTTCAAACAATGGCCAGACATTAATGGATTGAAGAGCCTTACCATATATCTATCTGCCTAAAAATTGCAACACTAAGTCATCAAAGATCCTTATCTTAACATTATGACTTCATAAAGTGATTTTAAAGATGGGGGAAAAGTGGGAGACAATAATGTATGAATGGATGATTTCAGCTATTTACATTTTTTTCTTATGTGTGTGGTCAAGACACTGCTCTGCTTCCAGATTTGTTCACCTCTTGACCATCCAGAGATCTCAGAGGAGTCTGCACAGAGTTTGAGTAACAGCCCAGAGAGCCCCGGACTGGCAATGCAGTGAGTTTATATTCATGACAAAATATTAAACTACAACACAGGCTCACAAAATTCCTTCGAATATGAGATATGGCCTCTGGTGATATGCGTTGTTATGCATTCAGGAAGGTCAGCTAACCCTGTAGAACTCCTTACAAGACAATTTAAACATACAGTGTTCTATAGTCAACCAGCTTATGTATTAAATTTACAGATATACTTCACTAAGTAAAAAGACGTAACATTACTGAAAGCCTGTAGGATAGTAGAAGAATGAAAGGACTCAAGCAAAATTAATTGCAAGCTGAGCTTTATACCAAGACGACAGACGAAAAAACTATTAAAATTAGTTTATCAATAACAGTTCTTTTTCCTCACATGATATGTATGGAATTTTTCAAATAATTTTATTTCAGTTTTGGAATAGATCTTCAAAAGTAATTAATTCATCATAAAATGCACATGATGCATTTTACTTCTTATTGCAGAAATCACAACACTCAGCTTCCATGCTATTGCGGCAGACACATGTTTTCATTTGTTTTTTTTTTTCTTTTCCTTTTAAAAAATAAAACCTAGAATATGAAATGAAAATTAAAATACAAAAAATAAAAAATACAAGCAATATATATATATATAATTTGCGTGAAATTTTTAAGAGAGGAATCTCTGAGGAAAAGAATTGCAAGTTGCCATGCTCATATCCATCAAAACTATAAGGCCATTATCTACTTATCATACAGAATTATTTGCTAGCATGAACCTTTGTAGTTTTTGCCTTTGCAGAGGCACAAACGCCGCTGAATTTCAGCCCTGAAGAAGGGCTGGAAGAGAAAATTGTTTCCTTAAATAAGATTTCAACTTTGAACTCTATAGAAGATTTTAGGTGACCAAAAATCTGCATGCATTTAAGTGTTGCTACATGTTGAAGATATCTCTTTATGTAAAATAATAATTTGTTTCCAAAAAACTATGCAGTAACCATCTGACAATACCAGTTCAGAGCTGTATTTAAGGTGGCCTCTTAAAGAGAGGAAATCACAGCTTCCTTTTGGGTAGGATCCTGCTGATGTGAATATACAGAATTAAAGTTCATGATTCAATTACTTCTAGCCTAGTTACTTTTTGCCTTCTCTAAAAGCATCTGGAGAATAGTATCTCATCTCCCCATTGGACTCTGAAATCAGAGGCAGGAAAACAGACTCAGAGCCTCATTAAATTAGGCTTCTATTATAGCACTGGAAGTTGTTGCTCTAAATTGAAACGGTCAGTTTGTCAGCTGCTAGAAATTGAAATAATCTTAGTGCAGAGTATGTGCACTAACTTAAATGCACTAAGGATCTTATCTATGGCTTTTCTTGTCCCAAAGGTTTTTTAAATGTTTGGGTTTTTTTACAAAGAATAAGATTTAAAGATGTTTAATTTTAGTTTCTTTTGGCACCTGCTGAGATAATCACAATGGACCACTGAATTTGTTTGCCAAAACATATGCTACTATATCCAGTCCAAATCTTATTTCTTCCATAGGTGAAAAAATATGGCAGAGCTGTTCTTAGGAGTCATGCTGGTGGAGCTACTTCCAGCTTCTTTGCTTGTTCTAAGATTTGTGAATGCCCTCCTATAATTTATGAGAATAAAGGTCAAGTAGATGAAGGACCAGAAATGGCACAAGATTAGGAGCTAACAGACAGCTGAGAGGTCAAAAATTATGCCAAAGGCTAAATGCAGCTGAAAGTGAGGACGTCACATAGAAACTATGCACCTGTACCTATTGTACCTATACGTACATCTCTACATGGGATACCTTGTTTGACTGATGGAAGGGAATGATTTTTGTGGTCTTGGAACTGTCCCTTTCTTAAAGTGAACAATGGTGGCAAGCTTCAGCTACACAATGTACTTAGAATAATAAACTGCTGTTTGTTTGTTTGCTGTTTTTTTTTTTTTCCCCAGGTCAAAGTTAGTTACCTAAAGACTTTTCAAAAAGCTTACTCATTTTTCATATATGCAAACATTTATGTGTCTGAATGCTTTCACACAAGAAAGCATACCAGGAAAAAAAGAAATATAATATTTGCACTGTTCCTTCATCCCAGTATGCTGTCACTCAAAGTAGGTTACAGTCGTGAGAGAATATAAGAACAGAGGAAGTATGTATGTATGTATGAAACTTCCCTCCAGCACTTTCTAATAACTGTTGGAGACTTTCTGTGCGAGAAGTGATGACTCTGTAGTCTGGTGTAGCTTTCAAGGGATTTCTCTTCCATGAATTTATGCAAATTTACCTTGAAGATGTATAAGCTTTTAACATTCACAGAGTTCTGCAGCAAATTACAGTACTTAAATTTATGTCATATGGATAAATATCCATATGAATTAATATCTCTCTTTGGTATTTTGAACCTAAGACCCCCCCTGCTCACCCCACTTTAATTGGAGAACCTTTAGTCCTTGAAGTTGAAGAGATAGTGAATGGATATTTCCAGTTCAGGATCTCTTCCATGCATAGTTTTACATACTTCTATCATATTTCCATCACATCTCCTTCAGTCATCTCCTTGTAAAGATAGAGAGTTCCTCTTTATATTCTGATTTTGGTTTTGAGCAGGCTTTTGATAAGTGTATGTACCATCCTCCTCATCCAGGAGCCATTCTCTACTTTCTGTACTTTTTTCAGTTTCACTACATCTTCCCTTTTCACACAGTATTAAAGTTGATGCATCAAGGATCCTTATGGAGGCATAACAAAGGTCTTTGTTTTGATTTCCATCTGTTAACCACAGGAAATCTATCTATTATATTTCAGTATCTCTTTTCAGCATCATAACAGTTAGAGCAGGGCTACTCTTGACACAAGTAAAGTCGCGACTGCTTTTTTATGCATGTTTACTTCCATTCTTTCCCCAGATGCCTGGGGCTGCAAGTTTTTCTGCAAAACTGTACAGTCATCTTTCAATTTAAGTGCCCCAAACATCTGCAAATTTCATCAGTTTTCCATTTGTCCTCCATTCCAAACTATTTATGTTGAACAGCACCATCTTTTTCACAGATCTCTGAAGGATTTCACTGGTTATCTCCTACGATTATGTAAAGTGCCCACTAGTTTTCCATCTTCTAGCCAGTTCATAATCAGTATGAAGACATCACGTCCTGTCCCATTGAATTAGGACTCCAAAACAAGGAAATACCAAATTAGGAAATCCCAGTGTTTGTATTTCCTGTGCAACCTCAATATGACACAGTCTTGCATAATCACATAATTAAGTTTTCCAAAGTTGCCACGTCTTAGCCGTTGCACTGAATCAATTTCATTACAAAATCAGTCAGAGCTCTGTACTGACGTTGCATGCCAACTTTGCTTCCCACAGAGGTGGAAGATGAGTAATGAATGGCAAAGGTTAGCTGTGGGAAAACAAAGTATAGTTGAACTTTGCCTTGAGAACCTGTTGTACGCCTTTGCCTTGGAGATGTCAATGTTAGAATCCTACTTCAGTGAGATTTGCCGCAGAAGTCACTAGCTGTGTGTTCTTAACATTTATTTCTGTGCGTTCATCCCTTATTTTATGGTGTGAAATTTGCAGATGTGCTTAGTGTGTTTTGGACAGTGATAATGCTGTATCATGGTACATACTTAAAAAAATCCCAGCTAATAGTCATCTCAAATTAATAGATTCATCTGATTTACTGTGCGCATCAGCTTCAAGCTTTCTGACCTTACCTCTTGCCCTCAGCCAGCAATGTCACCAGATCTGTTGTGAAAATTAGTAAATAAATGCAAAGGACTTAAATGCCATAGTGGCGAATGCCATGCTAAAGAACGTACTGAATTTAATAATTTATTGCAGCTCCTACATTTTGTGCAGCAAACTTAACTTAGGCTACACGGCAAACACTGCACACTGTATGCACAATGTTAATTAGCTGCTCAGTTAGTGAGCAATTCCCATTCTCTGCACAGAGAGGCATGGAACAAATGACAAAAGATTATGTAATTAAAGACTACATGGCAATGAATACATATAGGGCAACCAGAACAAAATAACAAATGCAAATGTAATTGTGACCTTTCCTAATCTGAGTGTTTTACAATATAACCTTAACTTTAAAAAAAAATATATATATTCACTTAACTAATAGACTTGATTGATTATAAATTAATATGAACATTTTTCAGAGAATTGCCTGAAGTCAGCAAACACCAAACAGCCCAAGTTTGCCAATCCTAAATCATGTAAGTAAATTTCATTGACAATAGTTCCATTCAGTTATCCACACTATTTCTGGCTGGGGATTTTCCAGCAAAACAATTTTGACAGAAAATACCAGTTAGTTAACCCTTTCCAAGGAAACTTAATCATGTCAATAATTATTTTTTTTTTTTTTAAAGTCTTCCTTGAGCCAAGGGGTAATGTCTGTTGAAACAAGTTCTAGAGTAAGATAAAGAAGGAGGAAGTGAAGGAGAGAGAAATTGAGGAGAAGGGATTGCCAATGATCTGTTGGTTAAGTGAGTAAGCCTTATGTGGAAGATTGTCTGGCGTATTTCAGACCAGAGACTTGAATCACTGTATGAGTATGATTTGGGGCTTTTCTTGGATGAGTTTCCTGTAGTTTATGTTGGTGGTGCTGTCCCATTTTTCGTAAATAATTTCATATTCCCAGAGTCAGAAAGAAGGAGGGAGAGAGAAGTAAATATTTACTTGATGTCTATAGACATAAATATGTGATAAGGGCATTCATCTGGAATGTGGAAAATTAGATTCAGGACTGAATGGAGAGTTCTGATTCAACGCTATTCAAAACCTTGTTTTCTATTCATTGTTCAATGGGAGAATAAAACTTAGTGCTCCATAATCTGTTACCTGGTGGCCAGTTTATTCACCTGATTTATGGGTGCTTCATATTCAAGTCTCTCACACATGTCATTCAGGGTAGAGATACAAACACTGACTCCCTATGACATTTCTAATTCTTGGAGCTATTCTAGGTTTGAGAACTAGCTTTTATTTTGAAAAGGTCTGTAGGTTCATCTGTTAGTTGTGAAACATTTTTTTAAATTTGTGTACAGAAGCATTTTCCCACCCTGTTCTTCTGGAGTCATACTCTTACCATCGTTTGACTTAATGTCATAATTTTACAAGTAATATTTATGACCACTTGAAGAAGAAGAGGAAGGAAACATTGGTAAAAGAAATTATGTTCTGTGCTTCCTTTGTCCGTAACATATGGAGAAAACAGAAACTTATTTTTGGTCTGGTGTTAGTTTAGATAAGTCTATCCATAGAGGCTGTAATGTAGCTAGTTTAGACAGTGGTTGAAATCAGATATGAAAGCACAGGCTCTAGTGTAGGCATCTTAAACCCACCACTGATTTCAGACATGCTCTAAGTCAACTAGCCTGTATTGAAGTTCATGTTATCATAGTTTCACTGTTATTATTACCACCAAAATATGGTTGAGATCTTTCAGCTACAGTTAAAACAATGACCTGAAAGAGAAGCTCTGGATTTGTAGAGAAAAATGTGGAAAAAAAACCAAAACTAAAAATAAGGAAAGGTTAAAAATAAACTAACCTGTAAAGAGGAACAGGAAAACAAAAATGGAAAGGACAGGTCAAAGAAAAGGAGATGAGATGCAGAGAAGATGCTTGGTAAATTATGTAGCACTGAAGACAAGAACAGTGTGAAGTATATCTGGAGAGGATCAGAAAATACCTTTCCTTTAGGCTGATTCAGATCATAGGGAGACAAGTCAGGACAACCAGGGAAGAGGACGTGGAAATAGCAGAGACAGAAAACTAGACTGTGAAAAAAAGGTTTCAATAGTAATGGAAAACGTCTTTCAGCCAGGAGTAAACCTGCCAAAACTCAGAAAGAACGAAAAAGAAAGAAGGTCTGAAGTTGATGCTAAGGCTGAATATGTGTGTGTGACAAAGAAGAAATGTAATTACTGGAATTAACAAAGAAGAAAAGAATGAGAGGTAATACAAAATGTCTCATTAGTCACAGCCAGCACTAATCAGAGATTAGCCTGTACTTCGCTGAATTTCCATATTGCTACGGTAAATTAAAATGACTTCTATTTTTCTGCCATACAAAGACTGAAGAAGCAGAACGGGAGAAGAGCTGTACAGCACGCTAACTTTGAGCATTAGCATAACCCAGTTACAGACCCAAAGATAAATGAATACTTAACGTCAGGTTTCAGGGAGAATAATTATGTTTGTGTACAGAATAAAAGGCAAAAGAAAATGAGAATGTAAAAATGAAAACCACATTCCAGTACCACCAAAATCTAAGGAGGTAAAAAGTTCTCAATCTGGGAAGCTGGAAAAAACTCATTTCAGAATCCTAAAAACACTGGCACATGAAATCACAGATCCAGTACTAAGGACTATTTAACGAAACAGTCATATCAGAAATTATAATGTCTAATGGGAGTGGTGAAAAAGAAAAAGAAAGATCAATTTATATATATTTCTCAACTGCATGGAGATATTAGAAGGGCCTGTGGATTTAGGGAATAATTAAAGGCATGAGACAATAATAAATGAGGTAAACTTCAACATGTGTTTCCCAAAGACAGATCTTGGAGATCTTTGGAAAGGTAACTTCTTTGATAAGGAAACCCATTTCCAAGCCAAAAGAAATGTTGCGGCTTTTGTGTGACTCTACTTTGATAAGGAATTTAACGCAATGGCACAAAGGAAATTCCTTGTGAAACTGGAGAAGATAGGGATTAGCAGAGGAACTGAATGTTGAACAAAAGGGATGGCTCAAGGAAGACAGTGATTGAGGAAGATAGTATCTGGCTGGAAAAGAGCTTTTAAGGGAATTTATCAGTTTATAGTTTTTAGAAGAATCTGATTTAAAGTTCTTATGAGAAACTTCAAACCTGATTAAGAGGACATTAATGTAAACCAGTAGGTACCAGGAATCAACATCATTACAGAGGAAGACTGTAATTAGGATCCAGTATCTGAATGACTATAATGACAAAAAATCTCTGTGGGCAGATCTCTCTTCAAGAAAATGAATTCAAACCAGAGGAAGTGAAAAGAATATCAGGGATATCAGGGAAGAAAGAGAACCTGTCATATATGAGGAGACTTAAGGAGCTGAGATTCTTAGCAAAAAAAGGCAATAAAGGAAATAATTTCTATACATAAATATTTAAAAAAAAAGAAGAAATGAACGCAGTAGGAGCGTTATTTAAGATAAAACCCACGGTGGCGCAAGCAAAAGGTTATAATAAGAACAAAGTGTTATAATCACTAAAAGTGCCTTTGAACTTTGGTCACAGTCATGTGGTTAAAAATCTTAGTTTTAACCTGGAGGTAGAAAAGCAGGGACAACCAGTCCCCATTGCCACAGTGGGGAACCGAATTTGACTGGAGGAAGACCAGGCAGTCTTCCACGTTATATCCCATCTTCCTGTCCTGTTGGATGTGTGGTCATAATTAGTCTGCAGATAAGTGTCAAAATAATCTGCTGCTAAAGGCTATTAATGGAGAAAAATCTACTACATTTAGTAGCATTTAAGGAGGTAAAGCATGTCACACAGTGAGACACTCTGTGATTTTGACTTGTAGCAGATCCCTGAATATGCTTTACTGGTGCCAGCATTGGGTTATCAGGAAGATTATTTTTATTTTGAAATGCCAAAATCTGACTGCCACACCAAATCTGTATTCAACCTGCTTTGGTCTGACTGAGATCATAGTACAAACTGAAAGCTTTTATTGGCATACCTTCCCTGTGCCCTGGCCATGCACACAAAAGATCTTTGTTCCAAGCTACCTGTGCTCCTGCTTTGCACTCCCAAAATTTCACTGACATCATTTATCAAACCAAGAACATTGCCTTCAGGACATACAGGCTACAAGTGTCTTTTTTTATTAGCAAACCCACAAATATCACAGAAAAGGACATATATATCTATCTTAGTCCTTAGCTCCCTTTAAAGGACATTTTTTTTTCAATTTGATCAATGAGTCAAGTCCTAATCACACAATATTTGATCTGATTTTAAATGCATAAAAATTAATATTCTAATTTTTTCTGTCCTGTCTTTCTACAAGCTGATCTTAGTAAGTATGGCAGAAATCAACACATTGGCAGTCATTAAAACTGCAAAGTTCGGGTAAAGCCATGATTACAAAATAAGAATCACTCCCAACATATTCTGAAATATTTCTAATATGGCATGGATATAATTGTTTGTTGGATCTTTTCAATCTAATCATATACTACCACTCTAACCGGTTAAAAAAACATACATAGGTTTGAAACAAAAATGTTTCTTTCACTGATCACACTATTTGATAAAACATCAAGTTTCCCCTGTCCTTACAGGAGAGAATTTTATGATCTAATGCATGTAAGCTCAAGGTGAGTTCATTATATTTATTTCTGGAAGAAATACAGCTCCCATATGGCTTTTTTATTTAATATTAGGACAAAAAGTCTGTGGTACTTTGTAGCTAATATTTACCTTTTCAAATATACAGTTTTGACAGGATTTGAGTAGTGTGCCAAACCATTCTGTGATATTTTTGGCTATAAAAGACAGTTTCCCAGGTATTTGGCTAGATAGATGAATGGGAAAAGGAAATAAACTACCTCCAAATTTGAGGACGTGAATGTGAGCAGTGTTTGTTGTTTGTAGCTCATTCTTTGTTGCCTTCAAACTGCAGCTTACAGCCACGTAAGAATGGTCACTCAGGAAAGCAAAAATCACAACTGGTACTTATCTTCTGAGGTCAGAGTGAATTGATTTAAATCAACTCAAGATAGAAGTGTCTCCATTGAATATGTCCTCATTTAGAATCCATTTTTTATTAACATTTTGTTACTTTCCCAATGAAATTTAGACTATAAACCCCAGAACATTCACTTATATTATTATAATATTTGTCAACCAATTTTGAAAGTTGTCACTTCCTTTTATATTCAAAAAAAAAAAAAAAAAAGAAGCAAAAAACCCAAGAAATCTTTGTATCTTGTCCTGGTTTCGGCTGGGAAAGAGTTAATTTTCTTTCTAGTGATTGCTGTGACAGGGATGTCACTAATGCATATTGTTTTAGTTGTTGTTAAGCAATGCTTATACTTTTCAAGAACTTTTTTCAGCTTCTCACAGAAGCTGAGAAGGAGCCTGGACAGAACGATGAAATGGCCAATGGAATATTCCATACCATAGACATCATGCTCAGTATGTAAACGGGGGTTGACTGGGAGGCTGGAATCTGCAATCACTGCTCGAGAAGGTACCAATTAACCAGGTGGTGAGAGTCATTATTGTTATTATTACTATTGTTATTTTCCTTTTCTGCTATTGTTCTGTTAAACTGTCTTTTTTCTTAACCCACAATTTTTTTTTCCCCTTTTCCTTTCCCCTCCTTTTCTCTCTCTTCTCCCTGCCCTTCTAGGGAGAAAGGGGAGGACTGCGCAAGTGGCTGCATGGTCTGAGCTGCCAGCTGGTGCTAAACCATGACATACCTACATTGATTTTGTGTCAATATCCTTATAAAATGTAATTCTAACAAGACATTGATGTTGAAAGGTTTTAAACATTTACTAAGATGACACCTATACCTGATACAATCTTGGAGAAATGGGATATCTTTGTTCTATTCCCACCTTTTCCTCTAACTCACTGTGGTCATCTTCAATATATGTGTTCGAATGGGTCAAACGTGGTTACTAACCAAATTCCTGCCTGCTTAGCTGTCCGCTTTGAAGGAGCGCCTGCTTGTGAGGATGCTTTGAACTCGAGCAGCTTGTCTGGTGTGTAAGATGCATGCTGACACTCAGGTGCTCAAACTAGCAGCACAATATGAATTCAGCTACTTTAATTTAATACTAGAATAGAGTTTGCATGTAACCCTATTCCTGAATCCTATTTTCCTGCTTGTCACTCTCACTGAACTTAATTAAGTAACAAGCGGGATACCCAAGCTATTTGCTCCCAAGAAGGACAAGAACTTTATGAGTCAGAGGCAAAAATACTTCAAATAATCTTTGCATCTCCGTCTCTAGACTTCTACAAAATACTTGTGTTTTTCCATTCAGACTTAAGTTCAAAATGTGTTTTGATACTTACAGTAACCAAAACATTTCTTCTATGCCTGTCTTTGAATGTTTTTTTTTTTCAGATATATTGATTTGTTTTACCCCTTCAACACTAAAAGAATGAATAGAAGATACAGGAAGCCCGTGAATACTAATGTGTTTGAACCAGTCTTTGGAATGATTAAAATCAGCATGAGTTTCTTCATACTGTTTTAACCTGACCAAATGAAAAATAATCATGACCATAATCATGATTTCAAAGTGCTTCACATGACACTTTCCACTCATAGTTATTAGTGATTAGCACGGGCCTTACAATAATGAGCATTGCATCATTTGTCTCTTAAGCCAAGAGGGGTATTTTGTACTTTCCAGGATGGCAATGTGATACATTTCAATTGTTCTTAATGCTAATGAAGCTGTGCCCATAAGTAATAGATAGATGTCAAGATGAGACACTAGATTTAATAATCCTAATTAATTTTAAAATGTCTACAGAATTACTTTAGTCTTAGGAACAAAGACAATTCAAACTTATTTATAGAGGAATGCTTATTCCTCCTCAACCATATCATCGGTAGGTGTTAATATACATGCCAATGTCGAAGTGTCTGCTTGCAGTAAAATTTAATGCTTTCAGGAAGAAAGATACTTTTAGTACGTTGTGTCTCCCACACTTTCAGAAAAACGTTGCTTGATTTAATTTTAAAAGAGATAAACATGACAAATGTTGCACATAAAATTGTTAATAGAAATGTAAAATTGAGTAAAAAGCCAATAAGTCAGAAAATGAAGAGTTAATGATACGTTTATGATGCAAATACCAATAAAGTTGTTGTACGCATACAACACCTAGCAAAAAACATTGCCTTTGTGTACATCTGAAAAAAATAAGGAATACAGAAGAAATACCTTCACTAATTCACAGCAGTGCCTCTTGTCCTCAAAGTCGTGGATGACTGTACAAATCTATACAGTAATACAGAAAATGGGACTTACTGAAAAGGTGTCTAGTAACATTATGGAACAGGTTTATTTCTATTATTGGTGAAGACTTGATATTTTGCAAATATTCTCCTTCAAGCTCATGCTAAAGTGATGGATGGTGTGTCTAATCTTGCATCTTTTAAAGACTAAGTCTGGGATTATTGCAGGAGGGATATTTAATTTCACTAATTGCTTTTATTTAAATTTTCAGTAGAGAATATATGTTTAAACAATTTATTATAGCTCTAGACTTAGCTAAACTTTCCCTCACACTTCAATTTACTGTGTCAGATGGCCCTATAATAAGAAAATTCCCTTTGGATTATCTCTGATTTTTACCCAAATTCTGAAGTAAAAATATAAGGAAACTAAATTAATGTAATTTACACTAATTTACAAAACATTTTCAAATTATATCACTTCTTAATTTTACCTAAGATTTTCTAAATATTTACCCACATCAGTGTTTTGCCAAGTGTAGTAGCTACTTAGTTTAAGGAAAAGATACTTTCACTGTGGTAACAGAAACAGACAGATTTTTTTGAGTATGAGGCATCAAGGAAAAGACTTGCTCTACCATCTGGAAGAATGTTTAATAAAACATATAGAATAAAGTGTTTCCAAATCAAAATATTGAAAAAGGAGCTTCTGTACAACCTTAAGATAATTCAGATATTCCCACTAATACGTGCTTTGGAGCTAGTGTCCTTCAGGAAGAAAGGGATGCGACTGATTTCAATGAAATTCATGTTCTGAAGGGTTGAGAAATGTAAAAGAATTTGACATAATGAAATTCTGTCAGAACACAAAAGTTGTTTGCCAAACAAGAGTTCATCTTATAAAATCAGGGTACAAAAATACCAGTGGTCAACCTGGCACCACTAGCATTTCATTTAATTTAAATACAAAGGGGAAAAACGTATCCAAACAGTTTAAAATTGCTTGCACGTCCACAGGTATTAAAAATTCTGTATCCGGCTCTTTTGCAAATTTTTTGTAACAAATTTTTATATCCACCCCTCATGAAAGTAAGCTAGAGTATGTCATGCTTTTCCAATTATGAATCACAGCTTGCAGAAAGGCAGTCTTATTTCAAGTTACCAACATGAAGCCCTAATTTTGATGGACTAGCAAAATCATATTCTGCTGGGAGAACTAAGATTCAGGATGATAACATATCTATTTATTATTATATTTTTTTTTCATGCAAATAGAGCTTTTTTCTAACTCTCCAATTTGGCAGAGATGGTTTTAAAGTTCAGTTCGCTGAAAAAAAAAAAAACCAAAACCAACTTTTAAAATACTTACAGGATGATCCTATTATAAATAGGTTCTACATATGCTATATATTTCCTCAGATTAAGCAACTTTCTTGTGAGTCATAAGGAGGATTATCTATGTAGTCTCTTTGGAGGTTCTTCTCTCTTCAGGACTTGCTATAAACTTCATGACATAATTTCACCTCCCTCTTGGTCTGTAGTTATTATCCACTTCATCTGGATTAGTTTCATGCATAGAAATTAATGAGAAGTGGGTAAATAGAGCCAAACCTGTGCATGTACTTCTAAAAGACTCAGGTCATCTACTCTTCTGTGCAATTTTCTTGAAAAAGAAGAGAAAAATAGTACATTTTAAGTATGTTTCAGAGAGGTAGGATTTAGTTCCTGGGGTCAAAACTGCACATTCCTCCCAGTTAAAATGTCTGAGGTGCCCGTGCCCAGGCTGGTCACCCGAGACTGCCTCTGTAATCCACGCACAGGAAATGCAAACCTCAAACGGTGAATCCTCTGACCTGTAAAGGTGTTGCTACATGTAAGGACATGTTCTTCTCCATTAACTCAAAAAAATAACCATTACAGGAACCAGTTGAAAAACAGAAGTTGACCATTGAAAGGCTTCATTTGGAGCATGCTGCTGATGGTCATAGGATTGCTGTATCAGCTCAGTGCAACTGAGTTTTCCTTGAGTACAATTCAGCCTTGGACACCTTCCTTTCCCTCTGAACTCTTCTCTTCCTACCAGTAGCTGATTTGTACAATTTAAGCATTGAAAAAGAAATGGGAGACCCTCTGAGGAGGTTTTCAGAAGCAGAAGTTGCCCTTCGACAATTAGAAAAGGAGAGAGTGATCTGGTGATTACAGAGCAGGACGATATTGCACGAGTAGAAGATTTTCTGCAGGTTTGATGCATAAATCCATTTTAGCTTTGAGAAGCCTTAAAAAGCTATAGTTTTCACAGTAAAAAAGTAATATGTGCATGAGTGCAGGCAATTTATATTTCCCTGTCCTGCATAGGTGATGTAGGTCTTAAGTGTTTAGTATCCATGAAGAACGTTTTAAGGTTGAAGGAAAACTGGAAAAGCCAAGTTTTTTCCCTTGCTATTTTTGTGCTTTGCTTTTTCAATATTACTATTAATATTGTTCTTTTTTTTTTTTTTTGTAAAACAGATTCCCATTCGCTTTCAAAACTCCTTGTTCTGTCTAAATGAAACCCTTTCAGTAAAACATGATTATTTCATATGAAAATATAAGTCCTGATTTTGTATTTTCTTTCCCTCAATATTAGGGTTGTCATAATAAGTTCATCCTTGTGAACCTGCCTAGTTATCGAGAGTTTCAGTGCCAGTCTCAGATGCACTCTTTTCATAACCCACAGTGATCTCAGCAGTAGTGCCAAAGTAATGCTTTTATTTGAACATTTTCACGTTCCCACCCTATCCTCACATAGTCTATATATCTCACAGTCTGCATTTGAGCTGAATAAATAAAATGGACTGCTGAGTGTTCTTACTGGGATGGGATGTCTCAGATTCATTCCACATGGTGTTTGCTTTTTCATTTCTTCTTTTTCCCCCCCCTGTTTGCTGTTGTGAGCCTTTTGAAGTTTACAATCCAAGTTCTTCTCTCATTTATACAAGTGCAACCCCGTTAACTCAAATAGGTGTAAGCTAGGACAGGACTTGGACCTGTTCCTACCACTTGCTGAAAGTTGTAGTCTCCTTTCTAGACAGGTATCTTACTGCTGGCTTTATTGACCTGTTTCTTTTAATTTCAGCTCTAAGAATGTGCAAGGATAAGCATTTATCATAACATGCCATGGATTCTAGAGTTTCTTTAATAAAAATAGCCCAGCATGTGCCTGCCACAATTTTCAGGGTCTGCATATCTCCTACTCAAAATAAAACATCTCCTCTCCACGCTTAATTTTGAGTAGAGATGGACAAATATGGAATTAAAGGCTAGCCGTAGGGGGCCTACAAGTGCCTGCGACATTCAAGAAACAAATATCCAAACAGTTTTTCTTCTTCTTCATTTCTTTTTTAGGTGTTTTTTAATATCCATCTTTTACCGGTAGTTCAGGTGGCTGTCAGGAACGTAGTTATTTCTACTCAGAAAACTGGCTTAATGAAAAACCATGAGTATTTAGGTCAGTGAGTCTAGAAAAATGCTATATTCATGGTACATAAAAAAAGCATCCCTTCAGAAATCACACAATTCTTCCGGTGTTGCAACATGTTTGTGAGATCTGCTGAGTCTATTTACAATACTTACAGGGATACGTTCACCTCATTTCAAACGTCTTCCTGGCCAACCATCTTAATGGTTAGGAAATGCTGATTCAAATAGAAAGAGCGGTCAAGGAGAAAATATTAAATCAAAACCAGAGTAGGGTGAAAAAAGAATGGAAAAAAATCTGATAAAATAAAGAGAGGAGGGAATATAAAAATTGAGAGATTTGAAGGTATCAGTGAGGTATCAGGCCCATCTACAACCTCGTTCTTAGCTTCGCTGATCAAGTAGCCTACTTGCAAAAAGAAAGTAGTGGATAAGAGTCCTTGAGCCCTAAATGAAATTTCTAACCAAACTGTAACAATTCATTTTCAGAGAGCAGGCTTCAGCTTAGACATTGCTTTCAGGTTGTTTCTGATCAAGCGTGGAGTTTTCAAAACCCTAAGACCAGATTTTATCACCTACCAAGCCCTATACTCCCATGGCTCTCCATGTAATCAGAAACATTATGTGTCCCTTGAAGACAGGCTATATTGCAGGTTCTACGCAAAATGTTGTCTGACTCTGACTCAGGCCTGAAGCCTAAATTAATGGACAGCTAAAACTATTTGCATGTTTGTGATCACCTCTTTGAACAGGCAAAATTCGCACTGATTTTAGAGGGACAGTTGTTCATTTTTGAATCCCATGGGTTAATCTGACATATGAACGCAGTCTGGTTTTAATCAGGCCATAAGGTACTTGAATCAAAGTTATTGGTTTCACCTGAAGGCAGATGTTCTTCATTCAGTAGAATTTCTTTTGAAGTATCAGAGTTTGCCTGAGTAAAAACTAAGGAAAAAATAAAAAGAGCATTTAACTAAACAAGCATCACTCAGGTGATCAATAAAATCTCCATCCAGGAAAGCTCGTAGAAAAGCTAGTACTGCCAGTTCTGTGGCTGCAACGTACAAGGTACATTTGCTAACACACTCATTAATTATTTCCCTGAACAGACGTGGCTGGAGACAGGGACATGACATTTTTGAAAAAGTGAGAAGTATCTCCTTATGTAACTTCTCCAATAGAGAATTGCTACTTCATGTAATCGTCCAATCAGAGCTACTAAAATTTGCGTTCTGTTAATGCCCTTTTAACCTGTTACCTTAACGCAGGTTGAGACTAAATCAATGATGTGCTACCTATTCCATAGACTTTAAGTTTGATGTTATTGCCAGTTCTCCCCTACTCCCCCAGCAGCTGAAGACCTGCATTCAGTAACAAAAGAGCTTCGGTTTTCAGCACAGACACGTCTGAAAAAACTCATGGGGAGCTCTGAGGAGCCAGACATTAATAAAATTTAGAGAGTAAATTTGAGCTTTGGAGGCTTTCCTTATTCACTTTTATTTATTTATTTATTTATTTATATATATTTGCCAATTGCTTTACCCCTCATACTTCTTTTTCCAGTAAGGAAAAAATAAAAAAAAAATTCTTTCACTAATTTGGATTCTTAGTCTTCTGGAAATTATGTCCCAAGAAAAAAAAAAAAAGAAAAATAGTTTCTGATCTCCATCATTAACACCTCTTCGTTTTCCTATATTGTATGATTTTTCAGCTAGTGTACTTTGTTTTACAGTTATCCAGCCACAGGCTACCTGTCTGATTAGAGATATTTGGGGTTGGTAATGTACTTATTTATTAATTATTGCCAGGATCTTCATAAGAACATATGAGAACAAATGAGTTACTGGATGAAATGCTCCCTCTACTGTCAAAGCAGAGTATCAGTAGTGGTAGGTTCTTTCTTAATGCTGCAAACTTTATCAGGTATAGACAATATACATTAAGTGTATTTCTAACTGTACTGGTGAGGTATGCGGTCTCCAAGGACAAGCTCTCAGCTCTTACCTTTAGTCTGGATGAAACTTAATATCTGAATTTGAACATTTCCTCTGGAGCATTCAACTTTATTAAAACAGATAAAATAAAACTGGCCCAGTTCTTACACCATAAATTGTACCGCTAATCTGTTTCAGATACGGTGTAGGCCGTCAGCAGCTGTCTGGAAGCCCTCTGCATCAAGACAAGTTGTTCTCTTGACTTCGGTGGCTTTGCACTGGACAGTTGTTGGGCAACGTTTATGTCTCTTAATTTCTGTTGTTTGTTTTCAACAAAAACTCCAAGCAAAAAAGAAAATGTATGTCCTGAAAATAAGGTGACAGTACAGAATGGAATAATACCTGCACATATAGAATTAATTTTGATGGCAGAAAGTAGGAGAGTTGCCCCTGAATGTAGCAGGGCTAGGATATCACCCGGGGAACTCTGCAAGAACAATGACGTTCTGCTGCTTGCTGAAGTAATGCAAATCTTTGATTCTGCAGAAGTGCACTTTTGTACACTGTGCTGAAACCTTGTTAGCATTGGCTCTGTCCTACAAAAATGTGATCATAAATGCTCATGTACCAGGCGCCACATGTATTTGCTTTGATAATGTTCATAAATTCTTTTACTCACCTTTTGAGAACTGTTGTACAAGCAAATATTTGTTCACAAGAGTATTTCCAGAACGTGAAAATGTGGCGAACACTCAGGCAAACAGGTACGTGTATGAATATTTGAACAGCAGGTTTTTTTTAAAGTCCTTCTCAGGTTAAGGATCCAAATGAGAGAGAACACAGTACCTTAAACAACAACAAAAAAAGTGGTAATAAAATATCCCAAAGAAGCCCCAAACCAAGCAAAATTTGGAGATTCCCCAAATCATAATGTTTTCTTACAACATTGGTATACTGGGCAGAACTCTAATCTCCTTTTTATTCCAACTCCTCCATCAAAAGCCTAAGTGAAATCATTATTATGCTAACAGAAAAGGCCTTATTAGATATGATTTATTCCAATTAGGACACTCAATCAACAGCAGAATATTTTTTTTATTTTTTTTTTTTTATAAAAAAGGACCATGAAGGAGAGAAAGTAACCCAGAGGGAACCCAAGATCACCAGCACTAGGTTTCAGTTGCTCATTTCTTAGTAACTAGTCCAGAAATTCTGCTCTATATGCCATTTATAGATTTTATTTTAGACAATTCTGGGATAAAAACTGTAATTAATCTTGAACACAGAATCCTCTCAACATAGTACTCTAAGCTCTGTGACAGATACAAGCATCTTTTAACCATTCTCTCCTTTTGAGTGTATGACTTGGTGTTGCTGTAAGGATACGGTGGCCTCATACACTGGTACTTTTTAGTCTGATGATTATAACATTTTTCTATGTGAACAAATAGGATTGGAACCTCTACAGGTTTAGGAAAGACTTAAATTCCGGGAGGAACTGGAGTGAAGAAGTGTTCCAGCCGCAGAAATACCATCGCTGTAAACATGCTCCCAGTATGCCTAGCAATATTGCGCTCCCAGGAAGGATTCTGTCAGGGATGTGCCAGGAGAAAGACCTGTATGTACTTAGCTCATTGAAGACAGCTTTAGGTGGCAGAAGGAGCCTTTTTTTTTTTTTTCTTTTCCCTAAAATCTAAGGTGCTATTGATCAATTAAAAAGGTTAGACAAATTTTTTGTAAACCACCTTCTCATATGTTAGTTTCTGTGCTTAAATGAAAGCTTCCCTGGAAGCCTGAATACCTCCATAGAAGGCATCATATTGCCAGATCCTTTTAAAAGTAGACAACGCCTCATTCATCAAGCAAATCTCCCATAAACCCATAGCACTGAAATGCGTAGTCTGTTTGGCAGATCTACCAGGAACATGGGGACAGTCCCCAGCCAAAATAATCAATCTATCTGCCCTGCAGCCAGGGACCAGGTATTATGAGATATGTAGCTCCAGAGCTCACTGTAGTTTTCAGGATCTTTCCTTGGAACAGGGTGAGCCTCCCTCCAGCTGGGGTTTAGCTCCTGACCCTACAGATGGGCTCCCCTATTACAAACAAGCCACTCCTGGCTGACCTCTTGATGTCAGAGCTTTCAAACTCTGGTGAAGCCAGAGTTCCAAGTGCATGTGGTTGTGGGGTGGTCCCCTTGGTGGGGAGCCAGCTCTTAGGAGTTTCTCTTGCTGCTCCGTGACACTGGTGCTATTTTCCCTTCAAGCTCCACTGAGCTGAATGCCGATTTAACAGACCAAGCCGCCCATCTCACTATTTAACTCATTTTCCTGTGGTTCTCAAACGCATCCTGTTCAAATGTCTGGTTCAATTAGCATTTTTTAGAAGAGGCTGTGTGTCAACGTACGCTTGTAGGCAATATGGCAATAATTGGACAGTACATTCAAGTCCTGCAAGGAGTATATTGTAGCTGTTTATCACTGATACATTAAAATCGTAAATCAAACAGGAGAGACTTGGATAAGTCAACAGAAGATTTGTGTCTATTAGAGCAAAGCCACAGGCCAGAACCTCAGCAAAAAGGCAGTGAATTAAATTAGTCAAAGAGTACGCTGCGCTTTTCATGGTTGTGTGCAATTACACGCAGATTCAGTTTCTTTGAAAGAATTTGACAGGAGAAAATTTAAACTAAAAGTTTCTGGTAGACCAATAAATCTTGCTTTCCATGACTCATATCTCTGTCTCCTGGCCAAAAAAGAAGCCCGATATTTTATCTGTGTTTGCATATATGGCTAGAATTATAAAGCCCCACTCAAAAAAAACAAACCCCAAAAATGCCACACAAAGAGGAAAATATGACCTTTCAAATATTCTTTAAATATAAAGCCTCTATTAATATTCTGTTTCCCTTGCATAAGACATTCCAGTCCCATTCATGAGAAAATTCAGACACAAAAAAAATTATATTGCATGTAGTTCAGCTGTGAACTTTTTGGTCTGTCAAAGTTTTTAACCTTTAACCACATGAAGATGCCTTTGTTATTTAGGAATATGCACTGTAGATTATAAGATCCTGATACTAAAATTAGAGTTTTTGAGAAGGATTCTTTTTGTTTGTTTATCTATAGGACTGGTCGAACAATTCATTGCAAATATAATAATAATATTTCACTAAATGTTATTCATTGTCTCTCTTTCAGGTTCCTTTCCTCACCTGAAACTGCTTTGATTTGTGAAGAGCTAATTCCATAAAAACTATACAAAAGCTTCACTTCTTCAGAATTATTCTGCGTATAAACAAAGGGAACAAAAACAAGATTTGGATCAAAAGTTGGAAACTTATTTATCAGATATATTTAACATGAGATATTCAAATCACACCCTTCATGGGTAGACAAACCGGGGAAGAGTTCCTACTTTGTAGAGGATTGTGCAAAGCTCTGTAGAAGGTGACTATTGGATCTCATTTAGGCAATTATTAAGTTTCTAATTCAGGTTCTCCAGCTTGTCCCCTAGAGGCGTTTGTCTCTCTCCATGTCTGTCACATAGACAGCGTTGGACCCTGACATAGTTATCTTCAAGTGTAGATAACTATTAGGATAGTGATGTTTAGTATAAAGATAAGTAAAAAATTTCTTTAATAATAACTTTATTATTATCTATTAATTTTGTGTGGGTGAAACTTCGCCCGAGGCACCAGCTGAGCTGCTAGGGACTGGTTCTTCTGTAGTGCATCTCTACTTTTATGCTTTTTCAGGTCTTAGAGCCTGGCACATTTTTTTTTTCCCTTTTTTTCCCTTGATTTTTGTTTTATGGTTGTTTTGGTTTTTTTTTAACTTTTTAACATGCTTCCTGAACTTACACCATAGACTGACTATTTGAGAAGGCTGACTAGAAATCAAGTAAGAAAGCTGAAGAAGAGGTTATGTACTTGTGGCTACATCAATGTTAGTAAATAATGTGGGACATTCATTAATTGGATGTGGTATGGCTCTGGCCCACATGGAGGAATACCCTTGCCCCTCAAAAGAAAGACTACTGGGAATAGTCTCCGTCTGAAATCACACCCAAACATTGCTTGGGAAGGTAGGCTGGAGCCAAGGACTGTGCTTGGGACCTTTCTGTTTGGAAGGTTGGATTTTCCCAGGCCAAGTCACTTGTCTATGCCTTGGTCCTGTTTATTTAGATATGTCCAATATGTCTTTTTACCAACATTACTTTACCTACCTGCCTGTGAAAGATGACGTGCAAATCCAAAAACCTCGTGAGGTCAAAGCACTGAGAAAGTGTGTGCTCTCTCTGGGTTAGGCAGCTCAGCAATGGTTGCAAGGCTCCAGGGAGCTAAGCTGGATAACCTGATTTCTACTGAGGGAAACACGTGTCTAGAAAAGCCTGGAGAGGCTAAAGAAAGATGTGATTTCTACTTACCCAGCTCCAGGAAGCCAACACCTGCAACAGCTCTGTCGGACCCAAATTTGTAAGCTGTGGAAAGGACCAGATGGAGAGTTTAACTAATCCTTTATGAATAACATAACATCAAACACTTGCACGCTTTAAAGCCAATAAAGCAAGGCTCAGAAAGAAAGTAAAACGCTGAATTAAGACTGAAAGTACCCCCCCAGGGCATGCAAGTCCGGCTTCCCCCAGGCCCTGAGCTTCCTCAGTCTCAGCAATCATGTCAGGCTCAGGAACATCCACCATCAGTTTTATCCTGGGAATCCTCCGTCTGCCTGTGCTGAGCTCTCCTGCCTGTGCTGTTAGTGTACAGCAACGGGCACAAGCTGCAAGAAAGGCTCTAGCCCTGAGCACAGCGTTGCCGGTTCCCAAAAACCAATTGCACGGCACAGGGGAACACCTCAGGTGTGCTGTCACAGCCAGCAGTGAATATTTCCGAAGGATTTCATTTCCTTTTCTCGCTGTTTGCAGGATTGCTTTGAGTATATACTCACCCAGGTACCTTTGAAGGCGAAGCACAGTTTGCCCCGAGGCAAACAGCTCGTGAGGCCAGTTACTGGCTCCTATATCTGTAGCAATGGGCACATTACACAGAACAATTTGGCTTTCGAGGTCAGCGTCCAGGTTTAGAGAACCACCTGTGTGGGGAGAGAGGGAACGAGGGAAACCAGCATCACTGCCGCCAGGAAAGTTCAATGGTCTTTAGCTTTTCCATGCTACCATATACTTCTTCAGTTATAAATCAGTAGTCATTAGAGCCGGAGAGAAATTACATATTGAAATGTCTTGACGAAATAAAAAAAGGAGTTCAAATAGGAATTTTCCATTCGGGTACTTCATGAAAATCTTAGAAGAGGTGTGTATATCAGTCAGGGATAGCCACTGACATCAGAAACACAGTACAGCACTTTGTGATGCTGATTAACTTGCCATAATATGACAAATGGTACATAAATTCCTGCTTTACATTTGTGTTAAATAGAAAAGCTTTTAAACAGAAATAAAGAATACTGTAACTAATGTGCTGCCTGAATTTTTATCATTCATTTGAGTGAAATATGTATTTTTCTCTTTCTTTTATTGGGACTATAATCAATTAGTGTATTTTGTATGCATTTACCATCTTTTTCTTACCAATTAGCACCATTTTTCATGTCTTTTAAATGACAGACTCAGAAATTACAATAGTACATCATCATAGCGGGTTTGGTATCTCCGTATATCTTCCATCTAGCATCAAAGACAAATTTCCATGTCTGTTGTGTTATAACTGTACTTAAGGAGTGACAGCAGGGCACAGCCATAAGGCTGTTTCCAACGCTTGTGCTGAATCTGTTCTAGCTGTTCTTGCATAGTTTAAACTGTTTCTGACAGGCTTAACCCAGATCTCACAGAAGACAGAAAAAGTTCTTCAGTGAGCTCTGGTGCAGACCTCTGAAAACCAAGATAAACTGGTTTTCCTTCTGCGAGAGTGCACCAAGGGCTGTTCTGAGCCCTACACGTTTTAAACAATGTTGTTTAAAGATACCTAAAGCTGTGGAGGTGTCTGATGCTTTCTGGCATCTCTCTGTCATTTTACGTGAAACCTAGGAAGACCTGTCAGCTTAGGACTTTGCCAAGACCCACATTACTGAACATACAAGTCTATATGGTGAAACAAAAGTGACTCTAAGATTATCCCGCGCTTCAATAAATGTTTTGATATGAGCTTTTTTATTTTGTTTTGTTTCTCTTCTTCTGAACTCCTCTTTGATGCCAAACAATAATATCATCTCACTAAGGGCCAAAGACCAAGCAATACAAGCACACTGTGCGTGAAGGTAACCGTCTTTGCTTCCCAGTGATAAACCATATGAAAGAAATTACAGCTTTTCCCTATTATTCATGGGACCGATCCAAAGCCCATTAAAATCAATGGGGAACTTTCATATCAGTAAGTGTTTCAAAACAGGTTTCAGGAGATTTGTGATGCAAAGCCAGCATTTTCAAAGGTGTCAGGGAAGAGATTTAGGACATGGGCAGACGATAAAAAAACCTAAATAACCACTCAGTTAATGAGTTACCACTCATCAGCAGAACCACAGTAACGCACAGAGTGCAGTCTTAATTTATTATGAATTCACAATAAAATGTTAATTTAATTCTTTATTAGCCATCGTGACTCTAAAGCTTGCAGAAGACCATTTATCCACAACACTTCATCCAGGGATTGACCTCACCTGCTGTAACTATCCCAAAGTTTCAGATTCAAGCTGAAGGGTATTCTGTGCTGCCAGGGTAGGGTTTATCACAGTTTCTGTCATTACAGCTGTTCTGCTTTCTTTGAGATGCTACAACAGTCACTGGGAAGAGAAAGAGAAACAGAACAGGACTTGTCATAGTAAATACAGAACTGACACAACTTCAACAGAACAGACCAAGCAGTTCAAACATTGAGACAAGTGCCTAGCTATATTCTAGATTTCTTTGAGCAGAGATTTCCGTATCTGGTGTGTTGTGCTAGCAGAAATATCTCTGGAGCTGCCGGCTTTTTATATAAATGCTTAGCAGAGTGGCACTGTGAGCATCAGTATCGCCCAACTAAAGGCCTTCTTGTAAAGCTAACTTGGAATGCTGCAGGTTTAAACCAGTGGGATCTGCAGGAGTATAGCACAGTAATGACCTAGCAGCGTTGATTCATGTACTTGGACACAAAATTCGGTTTCATAGAATCATAGAATGTTTAGAGTTGGAAGGGACCTTAAAGATCATCTAGTTCTGATCCCCCTGCCACGAGCAGGGACATCTTCCATTACACCAGGTTTCTCAAAGCCCCATCCAACCTGGCCTGGAACACTTCCAGAGATGGGGCAGCCACACCTTCTGTGGGCAACATGTTCCAGTGTCTCACCACATTCAGACTAAAGAATTTCTTCTTAATATCTAACCTAAATCTACCCTTTTCCAATTTAAAACCATTACCTCTTGAAATATTGCTACACTCTTTGATCAAGAGTCCCTCTCCACCTTTCCTGTAGTCCCCCTTTAGGTACTGCAAAGCTGCTATAAGGTGTCCCGGGAGCCTTCTCTGCTCCAGAATGAACAACCCCAACTCTCTCGGGCTGTCTTCATAGGTGAGGTGCTTGAGCCCTCTGATCATCTTTGTGGCCCTCCTCTGGAATCATTCCAACAGGTCCATGTCCTTTTTACGCTGGGGGCTCCAGAGCTGGACACAGTACTCCAGGTGGGGTCTCACAAGAGCAGAGTAGAGGGTCAGAGTCAACTCCTTCGCCCTGCTGGCCACACTTCTTTTGATGCAACCCAGGATATGGTTGGGTTTTGGGGCTGCAGGCACACATTCCCGATTCATGTTGAGCTTCTCATCAACCAACACCCCTAAGACATTCTCCTCAGGGCTGTTCTCAATCCATTCTCTGCCCAGCCTGTACTTGTACTTCGGATTTCCTTGGCCCATGTGCAGGATCTGGCACTTGGCCTGGTTGAGCTTCATAAGGTTGACACAGGCCCACCTCTCCAGCCTGTCCAGGTCCCTCTTGATGCCATCCCTCCCCTCCAGCATGTTGACTGCTCCACACATCTTGGTGTCATTGGCAAACTTGCTGAGGGTGCACATAATCCCACTGTCTGTATTGCCAACAAAGATGTTAAACAGCACTGGTCCCAGTACCCACCCCTGGGGAACACCACTCATCACTGCTTGCCACTTGGACATCGAGCTATTGACCAAAATTCTTTGAGTGGAGCCATCCAGCCAATTCCTTATTCACCGGGTGGTACATCCGTCAAATTAATATCTCTCTAACTTTTTTTTTTTGTCGTGTGAGACAGCGTCAAATGCTTTGCACAAGTACAGGTAGATGATGTCAGTTATCTTCCTTTATCCACCGACGCTATAACCAAGAAGGCCACCAAATTATCAGGAACAATTTGCCCTTAGTGAAGCCATGTTGGCTGTCACTAATCACCTCCTTATTTTCCATATGCCTTAGCAGAATTTCCAGTTTTAAGCAAATCACATTCCAAATGTTGTTCTAAATGCTTTTTTTTCTAGAACATCAATCTTCAATGCAACAGTGAGGCACTGAGTTTGATGGACCCCCTGTCCCTGATAGGAATTGGCAACTCGGGAGAGGATGGTCAGCTCAAACTTACAGCACCAAGCCATTCACTAAATTTCCTATTTGTATTAGCTGTATGCATATAGGAAAGCAACACAGTACCACAGTTACTGGATGTTTCTGTTCAGAAAATAGCAGGGACTGGAACAACAGGGGTACTACTATTCAAAAATGGAATGCATTGGCCAGACTGAGTGTTTTGAAAATTATGCAGCACTTCATCTTGACAATATGCCTTGGCTTAGCCAGAAGCTACATTTTGTGATTAGTATATTCAGACACTTTCTTTTCTTTATGTTCAGAATCCAACTGTTCTGCAGATCTGAAAAACAGAACAAAAAGAAAAAAAAAAATGCTTTTAAAACCAGTCTGACAACTGCAATTAAATCAATCACCCACTCAATTTCAGATATTTGTAACATCAAGTAATTTAACAAACACCTTTCATCCATAACAGCTCAAGGCATATTTGCTTTAAAAGCACTTCAGTAGAAAATTCCAGCATTCCTCCCCCACTAAGATCCTTTTATAAAGAATGCCCTTCTAACTGTAGAAACTAAAAAGGGTTGAATATTCACTAGTTTATAATTTTCAACATGGATCATAAACTTCGGAGGGAATATGCCTAGACGAGGGCAAATCTACTACTTCTTGAGGGAAAATATTTAGGAATTTATGGTATGTTAAACTACAAATAAATTTCATGTAAGCACTGTTTTCCATTTCTGTTGTGCTGTTGTGTGTCCTATTAGGCTATGAAATAGAAACAGGTGCTTGGGTTCCATCTTTGGCAAAGTATCACCAGCAAAATTGCTGGAAACTTCAGTTTCTTACGGTTTACCACCCTGTTCTGCTATGGAAGTCATGAATAGCTAGAAACGTAGACGGATATGCCCAACAGAGCAAACTATTCATGGGACACTTCTTGGAAATATTTTAAATCAAACGGGATCAAATTTCCTGATACGTTCTCCATGTTCGTGCCAGGAAAGAATCTACCCCAGGACATGGTTGAAGATTGCCAGAGTTTTTGCTGACATGGCTAATCATGACCTTGTTATCCACAGTCTCTGTACAATTATGATGGATGCTTACCAGTTTAGTAGGCTTAGCAATTTATTTGATCTTAATTTTCTAAATAATCTCCTAAATTTTCTGTCCTATGGAAAATATAATCTAATACACCCAGCACTGCAGTCAAGGGTAGGATTCAAATCTTAGGGAGGATGCACAGGCTATATGTATAATGAACAAGATTAAATAATTGCAGCCTGATGAAACATCTGTTGAAGTCAAAAGCACTGTATTAGCTGCATTCCTGCCAACACTGCGACCTTTGGCAGGCATTGGTTACCCCTTGTTGCAGGAGCTGATCTAAGGGCTGTGCAACGGAAGATCAGCTGCGTGTTGTATGTGAATTGGACCTAATGTAGGATGTACTGGGTCCATTCCGTTCAGATCTGATGATGCTGGTGGATTGCACAAACTGACAGCATGGTCTAACCTTTTAAAATATCTGATCAATGATTTTTCCTTTTGTTGCTGTTGTTGTTGTTTTGGTTTGTTTTGTTTAGACACTGTGTTAGGAGTATAAGGGGGAATGAATAGATGGCAATAGTTTTATGCAGAAACGGAAACTTACATAAAATAAAGGTCTAGGAAAATAATTTAGAAAATACTGGTAAACATGAACGGCAGAGAGTGCTGAGTCAATGGTAAGAATTTTAACTGCATATTATTAGTACTATAATCTCAGCAGAGTGAAAATAATTATAGAAATAAAATGTTCTTTTTGGTTCCTAAGATTATTTAGAGGAATATGGGATGCAGATCAGAACCCTTTAATTTTATGAATAAATGGGAATGTCACATTTCATTTTTTTTTTTATATTTCCCAAACAAAATAATACACTTAATTGGAAGAAATATGTAGACCATAGATAGAACTCTAGAAAAATGTAAATTAGGAAATAATAATTAAACTTGTCAATGTATGATTGGGTGCTGCTTAAAATCTCATTTTATTTCTACCTCTCTCTCACCATATTAATTTAATTTTTATGATACATAGGAACAAAAAGAACATTTGTATAACAGATAAGAAACATAGGTCACAAGTGAACACTGTGCAGCTTCCCTGTGCTGAGTGTCTGAGCCAATTACCAAAGAATATCCAGAGTAATAAACAGTAACAAATGGTACTCCAAAGTTTTCATTTCAAAAAAGGTGAAGAATAGGTCTTAGACTGCAGCATGACAGAAAACCGGACTACAAATAACCCGACTTTAATTTCTTTCACAAGTTATGACCAAATAGGCGTGCTGGCTGTGTAAAATCACGGATCAAAATGCCCAAGTCAAAACTATTTTCTCCCAAAGCTGAAAAAAACTGAGTGAGTTCTGAGCAATATAATTTGTTTCTCCCAAATTCAGTTTTTATGAAAATAATCATATCTGTACCTTTTCCCATCTAAAACATTTCTAATTGTACAGTTAGAGTGAAATAACTACTTTTCATAATCCATTTCTCACTACCCTTTTGGCTTAAACAGCGGAGAGGTGAAGACATCAGCGAGTGGCTGTAATCAACTTTTGTGTTATTACCTCAAAGTCTGGAACGTTATGGTTATTTTCAAATCACAGAGTTATCAGCTCTGCTAAAATTACCCATTGTCTTTACAATTCAAATTCACTTCTTCCAATGAGGTCAGAGTTCAAAGGAACAGCAATTACTGATATGAGCAAATTCCTCTAATGAACATACTCCTTAAGCACCACATAGTTAAGTAAACACAGTATGAAGGTATAAATGATATGACCGCACTACAGTCCTTACAATCTTAGAACTTCATACATCTAAAGTGTTCTTAAAAATAAAGATTTTGTAACCCATTAGGAGGCAATACAATTTCCCCGAGCTCAATCTGAAGGCCAATACCAATGAAAATCTATGGTATGTATTAAATGATGATGCTTTCCACTTCATATATGTGAAGCTGGAGGGGTGGATCACAGTATTAGGGAAATCAACCAGAAATTAATACTTTTTTCCAAATTTCTGCAGCAGTTAGAACCAAATAAAAGTTGTTACTATATTGTTTCCTGTCATTGTAAGGTGAGAGAGTATATAGTGGGCTACAGGTGAGAAAAGGCACAGATACATACACAGTATCTGACTTCCACCTGCTGATTTAGTAAGTAAATTCTCAGAAGATTGTATTTCATTAAATATAAAAATCAAATCAACTTAGGTGTAATATCACAACTTTAGCTATAAAGTTAACACACACTTTAGGAAGACAGATATGCACAGAATTCTTAGAAGCTGATTGCTCACTACAAATATTTTACTAACCACAGTTAATTATCCACAGCATTGTTTCAGGGTCCTTAATACATTCTTAATATAATCTTTCTATAAATCAGAAAGATTTATATAAAAAAATATTTTTTTTTATATAAGCCTCTGTTGAGGGTAATGCGTGTTAAAAATATAAAGTATAGGTAAATCACCCAAAGCAGCAAGCTATACTTGCCTAAAAAACAGTTGTCTAAAATAAGTTGTACAATAGATGGAGGATGAATCGCCCCCAATGGGGACATCTTTTGCTCTGCTGACTCTTAAGGAAATCAGCTAAGACTTTAAAAGCTAGAATTATATAATATGAATCTAACCCCAGCCGTAAAGCACTTTTTCATTGCCTCTGCAGCGCTAGCTTAAATGCACTTCCTCTCTTTATAGCTTTGAAAATACCCATGCCATGTTGTGCCTTAAAAACAGTAAGGTTGGAGTGAGGAGGCAAATAGGAGAATCAAGATTCAGAGACAAACCCTTTTTCAAACAATGAAGCTCCAGAGCTATCAAAACTAAATCTCTTTCACGAAGTTCTTCAAGCAGGCAAATCTCCCCTCTCTCAGCAAAGCGAATGCCAATATATATCACGTCACCCTGATGAAATTGCATTGAGGGAAAGGAATAGCTGTGAGAATTGGGAGTGCAATCAGAGTATTACCATAATGCGGAGAAGGGAAATCAGTAAAACTCATATAAAGATTTATCCAAAAATTTCTCACTCTTTTTTCCTGTTATAATTAAGTCATGGCTATAGCAGAAACTTGTGCATTTGCTGCCAATCGTGGTGTAGTCACCTTGAATGCTTTGCTGCTTTGAAAGGGGCCATGTGGCCTCACTGGGAGCCAGGCTGCTGGGATGGAGTTGCTGCAACATGTCTTAACACCCTGTGCGCTCAGCGCTGCCTTCTGGGACAATCTTGTAGTCAATTAAAGGATATCAGTATAGCAATCAGGCAACAATAAGAAATAAGCAACCTAAATTTTGTTTTTGACTCCATTCTGTAATTTGGGTGCTTCAACATAAATATATATATATATTTCTTCTATTTGGTTTGTTTTATTTTTCTAAAATAAGAGATCCGGTACAGGCAATCCAATTTCTTTGACCAGTTTTAGAAAAAGAGTATTATTTTTCTCTGTTTGCTGGACTTCATTGACCTCAGAGGGTTGATTTACACCATAAAAATTCCCTGACAAGGAGCAGTAGCATTTCTGGGATCATTTCAAGACACAGTTTCGGGGTGGATGATAGGTACCATAAAACATTCACTGATTTTTGAAATCTTGCAGCAGGTTTATCCTCTCTCTCTGGGAGCACAAGCACGAGGATCATTGTTCCTTTAGGGGTATCAGTCAGGATCTGAAAGCTTGCCAGCATGGTTTGGCAATTACTTTTGTTGCTGGAACAAACATGGGATGGCCAGTTATTTTCTAGTATACAAGACCTTAAAGAGTTTCCAGCTGCACAAGACTTTTATTTAACACAATATGTAGGAAATATCAGAGAGTTTTGAAGTAGTCTGGTGGTGTAGGAATAGTATTGATATTCTAATTCTGTTAGAATATTCCATTATGGAAATTCCAAATTATGGAAATGTTGGCAGATCACTAAGTGTATTTATCCAATAAAGTCTACGATGATGATGAAGTGCTCAAATTTCTTTAATGAAGTTGTTTATTTTAAAAGAGTCTTTTAATTGACCTATTCCCCTTTTGTATAACAGTGAGAAAACCATCATTACAGCGAAGACCTGAACCTGAATCTCTCTACCACAGGTAAGTCCTGTGACTTGCTGTGCCATTCCCTTCTCTTTGGAGGATGGTAGTTACACAGTGTAAGTAGTTCAGAAATATAAAGATCGCAGGACACCTCTTAAATGCTCCTGAATTATCTTACATACTCTCTAACAAACATAATCAATTCATTAAGAGACAAGTTCTGTGCTTAGGGAACTCATCAGATGTCAGAACCCAGTGTTCGTATGCTGTCTCAGTCCAGCTTCAAGTAGGGGATAAAATGCAGGCCTTCTGTTTTCTGTTAGGAAGTGTTTGAGGGGTAAGGGAGGAAAGCAGTGAAATTCTGAAACCATTTTATGTTATATAAAACTGTTTGTTAAACTGGGTGTCACCCATCATAGAAAATGATTTGGATTCCCCGAGGGGAGGCAGGACATGTGAGTCCTTCTCCCCATTCTATATGCCAGAGTTGAACAGGGAATATAGCTTCTTAATGTCTTACGAAAGCACCCTCTTTGCTTTCATTTTCTTTTATTATAATGATTTATAACTGAACAGAACAATTTGTTCTTCAACACGTTGAAGAAAACATTTCACTGAACCAAAAAGGATAGGCAAGGAAGGAGAGGTGGTGGGGTGGCCCTCTATGTTAGGGGCAGTTTTGAATGCCTGGAACTTAACAGTGTGGATGACAACACTGAGTGTGTATGGATAAAAATTAAGGGGAAGGCCAATAAGGCAGACATCGTGATGGGAGTTTGTTATAGACCTCCTAATCAGGATGTAGAAGCCGATGAAGTATTCTACAAGCAGCTGGCAGAGGTCTCACAATCATCTGCCCTTGTTCTTGTGGGGGACTTCAACTTCCCAGACGTCTGCTGGAAATACAATGCAGCAGAGAGGGAACAGTCATGGAGGTTCCTGGAGTGTGTGGAAGACAACTTCCTAACACAGCTGGTGAAGGAACCAACTAGGGGAAGTGCCCTACTGGACCTACTGTTTGTTAACAGAGAAGGTCTTGTGGAGGATGTAAAGGTTGGAGGTCACCTTGGGCAGAGTGATCACGAAATGATAGAATTTTCAATTCTTGATCACGTAAGGCGGGGAGCCAGCAGAACTGCCACCTTGGATTTCCGAAGGGCAGACTTTAGCCTGTTAGGAGCATGGTCGAGAGTGTCCCTTGGGAGGCAGTTTTGAAGAGCAAAGGTGCCCAGGAAGGCTGGGCATACTTCAAGCAGGTGCTCTTAAAAGCTCAGGAGAAGGCCATCCCCTTGTCTCGAAAAACGAACAGACGGGGAAGACGACCAGCCTGGCTAAATAGAGAACTTTGGCTGGACCTCAGGAAAATAAGAAAAGTTTACATTCTCTGGAAAAGGGGGTTGGCAACTTATGAGGATTATCAAGATATAACAAAGCTATGTAGGGGGAAAATGAGAAGGGCCAAAGCTCAATCAGAACTCAGCTTGGCCACTGCAGTTAAAGACAATAAGAAAAGGTTCTTTGAATATATCAATAGAAAAAGGAAGACTAGGGAAAATGTAGGCCCACTGGTGAATGAGACAGGTGCCCTAGTGGTGGAGGACGCAGAGAAGGCAGAGTTACTGAATGCCTTCTTTTCTTCGGTCTTCACTGCTAAAGCTGTCCCTCATGAATCCCACACTCTGAAGGCAAAGGGGGAGGTCTGGAGAGTGGAAGATTTTCCCTCAGTTGAGGAGGACCGGGTCAGAGACCACTTGGCCAAGCTGGACATTCACAAGTCCATGGGCCCTGATGGCATGCATCCGCGAGTGCTGAGAGAGCTGACGGATGTTATTGCTAGACCACTCTCCATCGTCTTTGAACGGTCATGGAGAACAGGAGAGGTGCCTGAGGACTGGAGGAAGGCCGACATCACTCCAATCTTCAAAAAAGGCAAGAAGGAGGACCCAGGGAACTACAGACCGGTTAGTCTCACCTCTGTCCCTGGGAAGGTATTGGAGCGACTCATTCTGGATGTCATCTCCAAACACGTTGAGGAACAGGAAGTTATTGGAAGTGGTCAACATGGATTTACCAAGGGTAAATCGTGCTTGACCAATCTGATAGCTTTCTATGATGTTATAACTGGTTGGCTGGATGAGGGGAAAGTCGTGGATGTCATCTACCTTGACTTTAGCAAGGCTTTTGACACTGTCTCCCATGACATCCTCATTAGGAAGCGGAGGAAGTATGGGCTAGATGAGGTGACAGTGAGGTGGATTGAGAGTTGGCTGCGGGACAGAACTCGGAGGGTTGTGATCAGCGGCACAGAGTCTAGTTGGAGGCCTGTAACCAGTGGTGTCCCCCAGGGGCCAATACTTGGTCCTATTTTGTTTAATATATTCATTAATGACCTGGATGAGGGGACAGAGTGTATCCTCAGCAAGTTTGCTGATGATACCAAACTGGGTGGGGTGGCTGACACCCCAGAGGGCTGTGCTGCCATCCAGCGTGACCTGGACAGGCTGGAGAGCTGGGCAGAGAAGAACCTAATAGGGTTCAACAAAACCAAGTACAAGGTCCTGCACCTGGGGAGGAAGAATGCTAGGCACCAGTACAGGTTAGGGGCTGACCTGCTGGGAAGTAGCTTGGAGGAGAAGGATCTGGGGGTTGTGGTAGACAGTAAATTATCCAAGGGCCAGCAATGTGCCCTTGTCGCCAAAAAGGCCAATGGAATCCTGGGCTGCATAGGGAAGAGTGTGGCCAGTAGGTCGAGGGAGGTCATTCTCCCCCTCTACTCGGCACTGGTGAGGCCACAACTGGAATACTGTGTCCAGTTTTGGGCTCCCCAGTTGAAGAGGGACAGGGAACTGCTGGAGCGAGTCCAGCGAAGGGCAACTAAGATGATTAAGGGCTTGGAGCATCTGCCTTATGAGGAAAGGCTGAGAGAGCTGGGACTCTTTAGCCTGGAGAAGAGAAGGCTGAGGGGAGACCTTATTATGGCGTACAAGTATCTAAAGGGTGGGTTGAAGGAGGATGGAGCCAGGCTCTTGTCAATGGTTCCCAGTGACAGGACGAGGGGCAATGGGTACAAGTTAGAACACAGGAAGTTCCGTTCAAATACACGGAAAAACTTCTTTACGGTGAGGGTGACAGAGCACTGGCACAGGCTGCCCAGGGAGGCTGTGGAGTCCCCTTCCCTGGAGATTTTCAAGACCCGCCTGGATGCAGTCCTGAGTAATGTGCTCTGGGCAATCCTGCTTTAGCAGGGGAGTTGGGCTAGATGATCTCTAGAGGTCCCTTCCAACTCTGATAATTCTGTGATTCTGTGATTCTGTGAAAAGAAAAAAAAAATCATTATTGTCTGAAAATGCCGCACAAACCAGTTTCATTTGCCAGTTGTATCTGAACCCAACAAGCTGAAGGTATTATATGTACAAGCCTAGTCTTAGGCTTGCCCTAACATGGAATGGGACATTTCTAAATGAATTAGCTTTTTTGTGGGACAGGAAAGCCATTTCTATCCAGCTAAAGAGGAACCAGGAGAACGATTACATCTGACATGATTATGCAGATTGTCTACAGATGTGAATCAGAAGGGCTGTAATGAATTCAGTAGGGTTCTGCTGATTTACATTAGCCGATGATCTCAATTTGCTGTGTTTTGGATGAAAGATAGAAACAATTTGTCCTGATTTTTTTTTTCTAGCGATCCTGAAATACTTTCTGAAATCTTCAGTCCACATGTTCTGACTAAATCTTGTTTTAGAATGTCAAACTACTTACCCCTGCAGTGCTACCCAAAATAACTGCACAGCGGTGTTTAAATAGCAAGGGACTTTGCTATTTAAAAGGACATTGATAGACCAGAAATGTAGGACAACACTAACTTTTGAGGTGACAACAGTAGAAACATAGATAGAAATAAGAGCTATGTTGAGCCAAATTGGGATGACCTCACGAACACAAGGTTTCAAATCGCTGTAGGTTGTTGTATTTTATCCTTCGGAGATTTATTGATAATGAATCTGCTGACATTGAACTTCATCAACAACCATATACTGGTTACATGGAGCCCGGGGACGTTTAAAATACAGACGGCCGTTACTGTAGGCTTCTTGTCTTGCAAAAACTTGTCAAAAGTGGGGGTGATGAAGAAAAGGAGTTTAGAAGGACGGAGGTCTAGTCACCTGAGATAGTTTTTATTGTGGAATTAGGCTTTCCATTACAATTCTTTCTAGTGATCAAATATGTTCTGCAAAGTCTGAAAAGTTCTGGTGGTCAGGAGTCTTAACTTTAGAACATTCAGCAAAATATATTTCATGTTTGCATTGTGTAAACGGAATCTTTGGAAGTCAATTTAATTTTTTCTTCAATGGGAGGGAAATTGATATCAGTCTTTACCTAGAGCTAGATGAAATAGAAGGAGATGGTAAAACTCCAAGAAGCTGGGCCTGGAATGTAGCAACAGTTCTACGGATCATGTTATTCTGATTTCTCTAAACCTTCGATATCCTTTTTGGAAAGAGCAAAGTGGCAATGGCTGTCCCATGAGGAAACATTTAACCCACTTTCTTGACTCTTTTACTTTCTCCTGCCATGCAAACTGATGCTTGTGGAGTTGGTGCAGGTTAGGATGCATCTGTCTTCATGTTGACAAGCAATTTCTAAAGGAGAAACTTTTGGAGGCACCCAATTAGCAGAGACATTTTCAGCCTTATGAACGTGGCAAAAACATTGTCAGTAAACAACATAGGTACAAGGCCTCTATCCTGATTTTTCTGCCTTTTACAGCAATGGAAAACCACAGATAAAGGAAAGCGAATCTTTTTCTTCACAACTAGGAAAACCTCAAGAGAAAACATCAAGAGAGAAACTTCAGAAAGTTTCTGTCTTCTCCATCAGAATTCTACACAAGGGTTACTTTGACTTTGTAATTCTGCCTGGGCTAATTAAGACCTGTCTCTGTTAAGTTCACCAACAAAGATCTGTTATTTGTAAAACCCACATGCTTTTATTTTCTCCACTTATGCAGTTTTCTACTTCTCTGTTTTTAACTTCTCTTAGGAACAATGAGTTTCAAATTCTGTACGGATGATGCATTAAATCTTTATAGAAGCAGATGTTGCATGTGTGCTGACTGCATGAATTATCAGGTACGAGGCTCTTAAAGAGACTGGCTTGCTTGCCTACAAACATGTGACTTAATAAAATGTCTTTTATATACTATTAGACATGTGTGTGTTTGCATTTGTGCTATGCTGTATTACATCTGAAGGGTCTGAATGAATCAGGAGCTGGCATTAAACTCTAGGAGCAAGATGTCTACATTAAAGATGATGTAAGTACTAAGAGGAAATGGCACTATCATGTCAAACAGCGTGATTTACAGAGCTTTTGTCAGGACTTTAAGGCCAAATTCTATGCAGACATGAATTGATACTACTGACTTCAGAGGAGTTCTGCCTGCTGTAACCGTCACACAATGTGTTTCTTAGTTAGAAAATACCAAACAATATAGAAGTATAGATATAATGATAGAGTTTCTCATGCTTTCTATTACAAAAATAGTCTGTAAAACTATTACAAATTTTTTTTTCCATGAATCAAACAATGTAACAGGAAGGATATTCAAATGCTGAGTCCACTCATGCTGAAATTACTTCATCGTGAGAAAGGATTATTTTATAGCGTGGCTCCAAATCCTGTAGAAAACGTTTGGAAAACACTCCAGGCTACTGAAGTTTAACTTTTCATACGAGAAAAGAAGGGTGAGCCAGCATCTTCCTTCCACAGTATCACTCCTGCACTGAAATCCTCTTGTGTTGAAAGTACCTGATAATTGAAGAGTACAGGAAAAGGGTTTCTTAAGGTCTGTTTACAAACTGCTTCAAATGTTAATCATTCTTTCATGGCTCTATTGCAGATTTAAAGCAGATTTATTGCCAGCAGTTGCTGGGTGACTTGTCACGGACAGAGCAGTTTGTTTCAGGAAACAGAGGAGTTATGGGGAAATCTATGGACAGTTTGAGTAGTGTTCCACCTGCCCAGGACTCAACTTGAGCATCCAGAAGTTAGATGCTTAAGTCTGATTTAGGTATCATGTACATCTTTGGTGGTCAATGGAGAGAAAAAAGACAACTTCAAAAAGGTAATTATTTTGACCTGACATGTTTGAATTGGACTGTAACATACCTATTTTCTTCTACACACTATAAAAGGAGACTACTGTAACTTAGACTTCATGTGTTCAGCTACATGCATTCAGAACTAAATGAGACGAGTCCCACCTATTTATACCAAAAGCTTTACTTACTTATTTATAGAACTTAAGTGTCACTTTTTTTTTCCTTTTTTTTTTTCCCCTCCACATCCACATACCCACAAGTCCCTCCCAGTTTTGAATCAAGATATAAGGAGAGCTCCTGGGATCTGTGTAACTCTTCCTGTAGTCTTGACCTAAGAAACACCTTCTTTAAAACATGTTCCTAAATATTTCACAATGTTCTTAAGTGTTTGGAATATCCAATTTGTGTGAGAAGTAGCACTGAAATCCTGCAGTTAAGGTTGGATGGGGGTACTCATTTATTTTTTCTTGCCTCTTGATTAGTAGTGATTCCTGCACACATTAAACAAACGTATCTGACCCCATTGTTCTTCTTTGATGAGGTGGGAACATTGCAAAACTGCTTTTGAAATTGCTGCAGTTTGTTTATAGTTTCACTCTAGAAAAGATGTGCAGGTGCTCCAAAAGCGGCAATATGTCTTGTGGATCCTACAAAGACCTGACAGGCAGATAACTGGTCCAATACGATCTTAAGTTTTAGGGAATAAAATGTGTTGATGGAGTGCAGAATTGCATTCAGTGCTTCTACGTACAGCTTTGTCATTGCCCCTTGTTTGGGAATGGACATATCATCTCCAATTCGCCCATCACCACAGAGGAGAAATGAAAATATTACTACTGAATTTTTTCCTTATAAGGCTGTTTTGCCAATTTGATAATTCTTATGGTACAGTTTGACATTTATTATTATATAAAAGTCTTAAAGAGCACTTAGGTATAAATTCATTTATGGCTTATGATAGCTTAGCTGAGAAAATGATTTCTTTGTTTTTATTCTCTTTATCCAATTGCTGCAGTTTTTCATTCTTGTCCTTGGAATTAAAGCTTTGAAGTACCTGATTGCATTGGCTTTATTAAGATGTTTAATGATGGGCATTTGATAGACTTTTTTGTTGTTGTTAACAGGCCAGATAGAGTGTTTAAATTTAGGAACATTCAAAGTCACTGCCTATGGGAAAAGAGTAATTATGTGCAAAGAGATGTTAGAGAAAGGTACAGCATGCAAAAAAAATATTTTCATACCACTAAAGTTTCCCAAGTAGAGGAGACTGATATTTGTGTTACCTCATTTCAAAGGTACTGCAAGTTTTCCTGAGCAGCTTGGCATATGCCTAATAATTACTGTAAAACTACAAGGAAATTACCCATTCCAGTTTGCTTAGATAAAGTTTCTTTGAACTGCCTTCCAACACTGGACTCCATTCACAGCACGTTTCATTCTAACAGAGTTTCCACTGTCTGCTGTAGAGGGGTAGTTTGTGTAAGTTTTATGAAGCACAGCATATGGAGTTACACATGCTATTTGTAACAATCAGTGCATAAATTACATACACTTTAGCAAAAACCTTTATCCTCAGTCATAAAATGAGATGGGTGTTTTCAACAAGATGAAATTTTCAACTGCATCAGTTTCCTTGTGATCTTTTATCAATATTGGTGATGTTTTAAAATATTTTCTGAGGTTTATTGTATAGCTATGATTTGCAGTCTGACAGCTTATCAGTTCTTACAATATTAATGTTCAAATATTGGAAAAAAATAAGCAGCCGTCTACGTAAAATCCCAAATAGATAACTGCAGGTGTCTAGCAGGCACAAAAAAAAAGACATGCTTGCCACCTTTTTCATTCCTGGAAACAAAAAAGGTTTACTTTTCAAAATTAGTGGAAACTAAATGACAATCAGTGTTTAGAATCAGAGCTGGATCCATTACTTCATCAGGTGGAAAAATTTATGTGTCCCTCACCTTATAAGAAACTAACCCTAACTTTGTAAACTGAGAAATGAGCTTTTTAATACAAGACAGCATTCGTAGTGTGCAAATGAATCCACATGTATTTTCAGTCATATATGAATGGCATTGTGTTTTACAGAGAACAATACTGCATATCTGTTTATGTGCTAGCTCCAAACAATAAAATGCCTAACATTTCTGGTTATTATATTTTTAAAAAATGTTATAATATATATATATATATATGCTTCTATTAATGTTTCATACTGTGATTGTTTTTCATTTCTAATTTGGAAGAAACAGCAAAATTACAGGGACCAAATTGTGAAATACTTCTTTCCTGCTCAGTCTGTTGAAAAGATTCCTGTGATAATGACAGATTACCCAGTTACAAGATGACCTAACTTAGATGTCCCTTCTATCAATCATGGATAGAAGCAGAGCTACTTCTGTTTTAATGGAGAAATCTCAGAACAATTATTAAGCAATGAAATTCAAAAGAATCTGCAAAAACTAAGGGATTGTGCAATGGTCTGCATCTTCTTAATAAGACAATATTTGCATTTAACAAGTTCTGGAAACCCTATGTAAATTTAATTTAATGCTGTGAAATGAGATGCAAAAATTAAGCCATTTCTGTTATACTTTTTCAGAATATCAGCTGGCTTCCTCTTCAAATGTGTGGAACCACTTAACGTGAAAGAATTGCAATAGGAAGCACTAAGCTTCAACCAAGTGTTCTCCATTAAGTGCTTTTTGAACCTGCACTTACTTTTAGTTACTGTTTGGAATATGAAAATTAGACTGAGTCCAGTTTTCCCCTCTGCCAAGGCCAGCCATTGGGAACCATCTCAGATGACCCAGTTCCTGAGTAGCTTTGTGCCAGCAGAGGAATTGCTTTTATTTATAGAGCTTTTGGTTTTCCCAATGGGACCTGAGGAGGTTTTGAGAGGGATGATGCAGAAGCTGAATAGCCAGGTCCAAGATAAAGAACAGTCACTTTTTCTCCCTTGTAGTCAACAAAGAAAAAAAGAAAAGGCATCTCTTAGTTCCCTTAAAAACTAACCCATTACTGGAGGTAGTATGGAATGGAGTAGGTCAAATGGCAAAAATGTTTGTTACCTCTGCAGCATTTTGTAGGGAAGACTAACCCAAATGGAAATTATTGTTTCATGTCTCATACCTGGGGTCCTGGTGTCTCATCAGTCTGGGTCAATGCATCTACAAGCTGATCCCAAGCGGTTCTCAAACTATGAGAAGCTCAAGCGTGCTCAAGCAGTATGGGATGTTTCAAAAATTTTACCTGATAAAGTTGAAATATGTGTTGGCACGAAGCATAGGCCCTCTTCCAGATGCCATGTGCTTGTGGCAAAGGATGAAAACTCATTATAGAATCATAGAATCATTTAGATTGGAAAAAAAACTTAAGATCATGGAGTCCAACCATTAACCTAACACTATGAAGTCCACCACTAAATCATGTCCCTCAGCACTACATGTACAGGTCTTTTAAATGTCTCCAGGGATGGTGACTCAACCACTTCCCTGGGCAATGTGTTCCAATGCCTGACAACCTTTTCAGTGAAGAAATTTTCCTAATATCCGATCTAGACCTCCTCTGGTGCAACTTGAGGCCATTTCCTCTCATCCTGTCACTTGTTACTTTGGAAAAGAAATAGATCCCCACATCACTACAAACTCTTTTCAGGTAGTGGTAGAGAGCGATAAGGTCTCCCCTCAGCTTCCTTTTCTCCAGGCTAAACAGCCCGAATTCCCTCAGCCACTCTTGTGCTCTAAACACTTCACCAGCTTTATTGCCATTTTTTTTTTTGGATGCACTCCAGCACCTCAATGTCTTTCTTGTAGTGAGGGGCCCAAAACTGAACACAGTATTTGAGGTGTGCCCTCAGCAGTGCCGAATACAGGGTGACAATCACTTCCCTAGTCCTGCTGGCCATATTATTCCTGTTACAGGCCAGGATGCTGTTGGCCTTCTTGCCCACCTGGGCACGCTGCCGGCTCATATTCAGCCAGCTGTCAACCACCACCCCCAGGTCCTTTTCTACTGGGCAGCCTTGTTGAACCTCATACCATTGGCCTTGGCCCATTGATCCAGCCTGTCCTTTGTAGACCAGTCCTACTGTCAAGCAGATCAACATTCCCCCCAACATGATGTAATCTGCAAATTTACTGAGGGTGCACTCAATCCCCTTGTCCAGGTTGTTGATAAAGATATTAAACAGAACCAGCCCCACTACTGAGCTGTGGGAGACACCACATGTCACCAGCCACCAAATGGGCTTAAATTCATTCACTACAACTCTTTGTCCCAGACATTCAGCCAGTTTTTTACCCAGTGAAAAGTACAACAATCCAAGCCATGAGCAGCCAGTTTCTCCAGGAGAATGCCGTGGGAAACAGTGTCAAAGGCTTTACTAGAGTCTCGATAAAAACATGCACAGCCTTTCCCTCATCCACTAGGTGGGTCATGTTGTCATAGAAGGTGATCAGGTTTCTCAAGCAGGACCTGCCTTTCATAAAGCCATGCTGACCTGATCACCTGGTTGTCTTGTACGTGCCACATGATGGCACTCAAGATGATCTGCTCTGTAACCTTCCCTAGCAGCAAGGTCAGACTGACAGGCCTGTAGTTCCCTGGATCCTCCTTCCAGCCCTTTTTGTAGATGGGCTTCACAATTGCTAACCTCCAGTCAACTGGGACCTCCTCGGTAAGCCAGAACTGCTGATAAGTGTTGGAAAGTGGCCTGGTGAGCACTTCCGCCCGCTCCCTCAGTACCAAGTAACCATCAGCAACCATAGGTGAGCCCTTTACTGTTATGAAAACAGTTAGTTAAACACTTTGAGAAAAAGGCAACAAACATTACTATGAGGTGCAGGGCTGGTAAGTAAGTGGCAGTAAAACAGTAAGCAACAACAACATCACAGAGATAACCAGAGAGATAATTAAAAATAGAGAAAAACTTAAGAAAGGAGAAATTTTCTTTAATGGTAATTGAGCATAATAAGTAAACAAAATGGTGACATTAAAAAGTCGACAGCATATCCTATGTCTGAAACATATAATGTTTTGATATATGCAACTCAGTTTTGGTCCATTTTACAAAGGTTTTCTGGGGATTTCACACCAGACCAACCTTACATATTTTAAAGAGTACGTGTGAATTGCTAAAGACACTATGGCACTCTATGTCACTCAAAACTCTATTAGAAGAGGAGTTTCTCCTGGGTTTGGAAGATTATGATTGACGGCAAATTTCCCCTTTCAGCTGTGAAATGATTCATTTTTTTTTTCACAAAGCTTCTTGAGGTTCAGAAAACTAATATGAAAAGTAAGAATCAATTACAATTATTAAGTTTTGTTTGCCTAATTTAACTGCTATGAAATTTATATGCTGCTTTAGCAAGCAATAAACCCAGAAGGGAGAGAAGGTAGGCCAGATCTGAAAAACTTTGAAAATTCCAAGTTTACTAATTTGTCATAAAAAAAAATTAATCCATGAATATAATGGACTTGAGGAATGCAGAAACATGCCATAGTTTTCTCAGACTTGAAGCTGAAACCATTGCTGAAATAGTCATCATCACCCTTGTTAGTGTGTGGATACTCCATTTTTTGTTTTCCTTATACAGTTAAGCCAAAGTTGAGCTCAAGCAGTTAATGTTATTGTAAACTGGGGATAGCCTGAACTTTAGGACATTAAAAATAAAGGCATATGGCTTTTAGAAACACTAGATGCTTTATTATTCATTCTCTTCTTTAATATTTTAGTAAAGATTTTAAGCTGACTCTTAGATTTAAGATTTCTTGCAGATATCAGATTGCAGGCACAGTGGAAAGCAAAACAATTATTGGGTGTTATCCATTAAGAAGAATTCAAATGGCAACTGTTAACAATCTGTTACACCAGGGTAGTTGTGGGCTTTTCTCTATGTCATAAAAGACCCTCAAAGTTACCATAAAGTTTCATTCACTTTCAGTGTGATAGGTTACACATGTGATGGTTTATTTTACAAGCAAAATCTGCATGTAAGCTGTAAAGTGCCTGAATGCTTGGATTACAAAATGGAAAAATAAACAACTGCAATTAAGGCATCAAACATTCCAACATTGCTTCTATTATATCATGTGACTTTATTTTCCTAAAAGCACTTCAGAGAAATATCCTGCCAAATTAAGAACTTTAATCTCTTCTGAGATGATCAATGATATGTGGATATTCCAGTCAGGAAAAAACAGCATTAACATGTTGACTATAGAAAGTGTTTTCTGGGAAATCTTTCCTGAATCGTTTGTAAGCTTTAAATAAACGTTTAACTATTGAAATCACCTGTCTAGTTAAATTATTCATTATTTCATTTTCTAAAGGAAGTGAAAAAATCTTTGATAGTTCTCTTCATCTGAAGGTGTACTGTGTGCATTGAATTTTAGCCTGAGAGAGGTATTACAAATTAAAATAGGTATATTTTTGAAGCCTTTGTAGGGTTTGAAAGCACCTATGAAATTAGAGACTCCAGAGAGAACATTCTTTTTAAGTTTATGCTACACTGTGTACTGATTGTGAAGTTCATGCAGATCTTGTTAGAGATGTTATTTTCAACATTAAAAATGTTTGACTATACCATGAACCAGTATTGTGCAGTGGTATTGTAACGAAGTCTACAAAAGCTGCTTCCAACTGTCTGGTTTGCAAATCAAACTCTAATTCTGAATGCAGATACCTGATGAAAGTTTAACTAAGTAAAGTCTGCAGTACTGGAACACCTGGAATCTATCAGTGATGTATTCAATACACATATTTCCATCCCTTATTAACACTCTATTTTCTTAGAGATTTAATATTTTGACGTGCTTTGTGAATGTTAAGTTTTGGTATGTTACATTTTCAGAAATGCAATTACTTATTCTACTTTGTATTTATATGTAAAAAGTTCTACTGCACAAATTACTTTTTTCAAAAAACACTACTAGGCCATGTAAGTTCTTCCCAAGTCTTTTGTCTGACCAGAAGGGCCTTTATTTTATGTATTTTATTATTATTAATCAAAGAACGGAACATCAGGCTTTAGTGAAAAAAGAAATTTTATATCTTGCACTAAATTTGCCTATTTAATGAAAGCAACACACTGAGATACAGGGATGCATGAAAGTTAAAGACAATAAGTGAAAAGGAATACCATATGTGCGAAAACAACAAAACTACGTACTCTTCTTCCCCTCCTTAGCTATCTACATGACAAGGCAAAATTATCTGCCTGTTCCTAAAAGCACAATATCTTTAACGACCACAGTGGTTGGATGCAGAATTTTGCAGATCATCAACAGAAAGCTTTTTCTACCTCAGTACTCTAAATACCTGACCAAGTAAAAGCTTCATACTGATTTTGAGGGAATAGTGCCACCTACTGAGCCAGTATCTTCCATTTCTACGGCACTTGAAGAGAGTTCCCATAAATATGGATTTAATCTACTGTTGTGAACTAAAAAGTATCTCCCACTTCTTAAGCTTTGAACATTATTCTGATGTTCCTAACTAGGTGTTTTTTTCATTAAATTTATTCTAACATCTCTTAAATTCAAGGCTAAACTGCTTGGATGTAGCCCATATCTAGTAATGGGTTTGCGTACTTTAGCACGTGAGGCTCAGAGTCTCTATGATATTCCAAATGCCTTTGGAATATAAATAATGAAGAACATGGTTCCGGGCTTTTAGATAAGGAAATGAATCCACTCTTTCCAGCTGAATTTTATTGGCAAACCTCAAGACATTCGCAAATAAGTAAGGCAGGTGATTTGTCATAGCTTAAACTAAAATAAAATGTATCCTATGCATAGCAACGATATTTAAGTCAACGCAATATTTAAGTGTTTTTCTTACTAGGTTCCCAAGAGACTACAGATGATCCAGGTAAAACAAAAATGCAAAAGGACTCATTTTAGAATATTTTATTTAACAGCCTTAATTATATGCCTTGAAGTTGTAAAATGACCTATAAGTTCTCTTAGGAAACCTATAAATCAGTAAAAAGGCATCCAAAGTAAATGGACTAGAAAATAAACATTGTTTTTAAGACAGACATTTTTATCAAAACAATCCGCAACCAATTGAGGGCAAGATGTGTGATGGCAAAGAGAATCAGTCTATTCTTCAGTTATCCCATCAATTTAGGAGAAAGACAAAGACCCAGTAAGAATGCAGATGCAGGGTCTGGCATCCTTAAAAAAATGTGGAGGCATCAGTAGTTAAGGTTGCATTCTGATTTACACAGAAAGGAGGGCAGAAATCCTCCCTTTCCGTTTTCGTGACTGAATTTGGTCTCCGAAATCATAAGTCTTAATAGAACCATTTTTAAAAACTCTTTAGTGAAATCTATAGTAAAAATAATTTAGAGGAACATATTTCAATGTTCTAACTTTTTGTTCTTTTCATAACTCTTTAGGTTTCTAAGTGAACAGTCATTTTCCATTAGTCCTTCTGTTCTGTTTGGAGGAGGGTAAATTGAGAATAATTCTAATGAATTTAAGACATCTCAGTGTGTGAAATCCTGGGATTACTGGGCTGGATTGCTTTCGATCTGTATCTTTCAGTCATAGTTCTGACATTTTGTTAATCCATTTACTTCTTAAGGTGTCAAAATGTGTGTCAAATTAAAACATAGCCTGTGATTAATGATTACGGTATTTGAGTTACAATTTGCTTCCACATTTTCTACAGGTTTTGATGGATGAGGAAGGCCAGGGAAAAATCCTTCATAAGATCTGCCTTTATGAGTACAGAATGAAAAACAGAACTCAGAATGAAGTGGAATGCTCAGTCTGTTTTCAAAATTTATTTCTGAAGGGTAGGAGGAGAAAAAAATCAAAATACAAAGCATTTTTTTGTGGAATGAGAAGTTCGAAAAACAATAATTTTGAAACGCTGCTTCATTTTGAACCAATTAACCATTCATTTACATCTGTTCACTTTATTGCAGTGCTGAATGGAAACTAGTTCTGTCATTTGCTTTCATAGGGAAGTCTGGTTTTTATGTAGAATATTGGTCTCAGGAGAAGAGTTTTGCATATGACTGAGTGAAACAGTAGATTAAACAAAAGCAGCATCATATTCTAAATTACAGTTTGGCACTTTGGAATTCTTAGTTGAAAACTTATACGGAGCACAGTATTACAGACTGGGCTCTATTTCAGAATGAGCAGGCAATGCATTACTTGGCAAGTAAGCTCCCAGATGTGTGAGATATACCCTTTTTACATCGATAGGATTCTGTATTTTAAAGTAAAATGTGCCATTAGGTTTTGATATAATTTTGCTACCCCTATCCTCTCATTAAGATTTGTCATTGGGCTTCCAGAGATCATTTAAAAACAAATAAATCAGGAGATCTGGTTCAGCTGAATATTTTCCCTTAGATTTAAGAAGGTGAAACAAAGCAGAATTCAGCTCCCTACGCTAGGACCAGCAGACAGCTCATACTCAACGTTCATTGCTCTCTTGAAGCCTGTGTTTAAGGATAAATAGAACTAATACAACTAAAGCCTCTACTTTAAACTGAGCGTGCACTTACATGCCTTGTTAAGTCAGGGACACTCCAGAAGTTTAGAGTGGTTTTTTAGATGGATCAGAGGAAAAATGGACATATAACGGTCATGGTGAAACTAGAGAAAAAGCAATTGTGCATATTGTACATGAAAAAGCCTGTCGATGGCCCTGGAAAACCCATTCCTGACAGGCAAAGCCATTGCGATCAATGAAAAATATGTAGGATTTAAAGGTAGTCTGCCAACAAAACATCAAAGTAGCTCCAGGCACATTAATGCACTAATTCAAACAACAAAATCTCTTACCTTCTCCATGCACATAAAATCATCTGCAAATAGTTTTTACATTAAAATGACGGATGACTGTGTACTGAGATTCAACCAAAAGGATATTTAGGAAAAGCAGGAATGACATTCTGTATGAAAAAAACCTGTAAGAGTGTTTTTGTTCAGATGGAATGTAATAACTTTCTGTCTAACCTATCCTAGTTTTGGGGTACAATAATAGGGAAGAGGCATTGAAGAGACTAGATCTCTCCCCTCTCTAACTGCTGTGATAATGTTATTTTAATTCAACACAGTAAATAAAACACATGCACATATACAAGCACACTTACTTATATGCATTAAAAACAGGAAAAAAATTACATTTTTCTCCCTAGAGCCTAAGCTGCAATATTATTTCAAAATGCTGATTATGTGATAGACACTATAAACTTTAGGGAATATAAAAAGATTAAGACCAGGAAAAGATGCTTTTAAAAAGGAGTGAAGGAACTTGAAGATGTTGTGCAAATGAAATAAAATCCTAAGTATAGGGACAGATAGATTTCGGGCCTTCTGAGTCTGAATCTAAGAATAACGATTATCTGCTCGGTGCACAGAGATTTATGTCTGAAAACTCTCTCGACCACAAGAAATGTTATCACCAACCTAAGAAGACGCATTTTTCTTTCTTCTCTAGCACACATATATAGCCCAATGTGTTACAAAAAACACCTTCATCAAAACTTCTTCCTGTACATATTTTTCTTCCTGACATTCTGCATCTTTCCACCAGTTCGCTTGTCTATCATATAGACAAAACATCACCAAGATATTTCTCTTTACTGTTGGGGTAATTTTCCTCCTGGATTCTGCAATAGCGCTTAGAAGATGCATTAGGAAAAGGATTATGAAATGTTTCTTTCATTAAATGGGATGGACTAGACTAGACTACACTAGACAAGAACAGAAGAGAACAGAACAGAGTAGAGTAGAGAACAGATCCTGCTTTTCTTAATTAATATGTAAGATAAACCCCAATATCACTATTTAATTGAGTGAGGTCTAAAACTTTCCCATCAGAAACACAATTTTTAAAAAGGGCAATCTAGAAAGTCCTATGTAAGGATGGAAAAACAATAGATATGAGCATTAAGTATGCTACCACGAGCACTGTTTAGCTTGTGTTCCTCTAAGACCCTCACTCGACACTGAAGACAGGAGTCTATTGTATGCCAAGATAAAGTAGATTTTATTACAGGCTTTAAAAAAACCCGTCAATAAGTGCTTAAGGCAAGGGGATTTTAGTAGCCACAAGTAAAAACGAATTCATCATGAGACAGTCGTTCCCATTAGAAATGGATGGCCCTGGTGTCATTTTTCAAAAGCCGCTGGCCTGGCAAGGGAACAGTACCCTGCAGACTCCTACAGCTCATTCCCAGAAGTATATTCTTGTGAAGTTCTCATTCTTTTGGGATAAATTAGCACAGCTATAGTTTATGAAATTTCTCATACTTATCAAATCCTCATAAAAACATAATGATAGAGTTTACATTCGTATCTAAAAGAAAACCCCCACAAAATTTATAAAGCTACTGTTCTTTGTTTTAGTATATTTAGACTGGTTTAAGTCAAGCTTTTTCCTAGCTCTGGTTGTGACCAACAATGTGTCTCATATTCAAAGGAGACATTTTACTTTTACTTGATCAAAGGGAAGATGAAAAATAATGAACTACACTAGAGTTCCTAAAGTTAAGTTATGTTGATACTATTTGGTAAATGACATTTTACAAGTCTTGTATTTCCACTGTAATTGCATGAGTAGAAATCTGGGTTATAACGGACCCATTTGCATGTTTTTTTTTTCAATTTCAGTTTCTACAATTATTGTCTAGTATCTTCTGTTACCTTTTTTTTTGTAAAATTTTCACCACCACCCCAAAAAAAGACAAAAGAAGCCTTAAAACATTTACAAGAAAATGTCAGGAGATTCATAAAAAAAAAAAAAACAAACCAAAAACAATAAACCCCTTGAAATTCAGTGCAGAAGGAAAACTGGAATGCTGCCATTATGTGGTGATCTTTACCACATCTATGCACTGGATATCTCCTGCTATACTTAATATAGAGGATCACGGTAGAAGTAAATCTGTAGATCTACAGAAGTCACAATTGCAGCAATTTCTATCAGCTAAGAGGTAGTCCAACATAAACATTTTTTAAGGCATGAAATGAGTTATATTTTTCAATACAATAGCAAAAAGGAAATTTAATAGGACAGCAATGTTGTTCCTTCTGCCATGCGCTCTTAACTCCCACCCATAAGTAACGTTGTTTCTTGCCAGAGAAGTGCTCCTTTTCAGACATATGGCATGTTCCAGTTCCTACTGAAGCCTGTTGGATTCGATGGGAGTTAGGTCACATTCTTAAAATGGGTTTTGAACAGACAGGAAAGAGCATAGATCAGCTCTTTATGAACAAGTTTCATTGTAGTCTGGCACTTCTGAGCCAACGCTTCTCCCCCGCCTTCTCTCCAAGAGTCCACTGGCAAGTTGACCATCTGTCTATGAAGGAGAAAGCTTTGATATGTATGAACAGCTCAGCTTTTACTCAGCTTAGAAGCATTCTGCACAGTAGTGTGAAATGCCCTTAGAAAACCTACCGTGACAGTTTTATGAATGGAGTCCATTGTAAATTTAAACTTTGAAACAGAATTTATGGACTATGCTTAACGCTTAAAAAGGGAGTCAGCTGGAGCAGGTATCTTGGAAAGTATGGTTCATGAATAGAGAGCTCCAAAGGGAGCCACCTTTTGCTTTGCACTTCAGAGAATGATTTCTTCATTTGAAGAAAAATAGTCTTCATTTGAAAATTAAAAAAAGAAAGAAAAAAAAAAAGAAGAAAGAAAAGAAACCAAGACAGTATAAACTACAAAAAAATACACTTTCACGTATCAAAATTTGCACAAGGAATTAAAGAAACAACAGCAAAAATCAGAATAAAACATTACTTTCTTACTTCTAGAGCAACTTCTAAATTTCATTCTATGTTCTTATTTTCTAGGAAGCTTAGAGAACTAGAAGTTTATTTTGAACTATACATGATACTACTATGCAACAGGCATTGCTTTGTCCTGACAGTGGAAAAGAATCTGAGGATGAGGATTTCCTCTTTTCATGGTTCAGCTGGAGATTTGCAGCCACTCTGACACCATTTATGGCTAGTTTTTCCTTTGGACTGTTATGCTTGTTACCCACATCCACCAAAAATTTAATTCTAAAAGCTAACCTGATTGACAGCAGATGTTAATAGCATCTCAAAGCTTTTTTATACCTTAACTACTCCTTCTCTGCCTTCTTTACTTTTCTGATCCAAGAGCTTTCCTTTTTTGACCACAGATTTTTCAACTCAGCTTCAACCCATGCTATCCTCTCATAATTCTTCTCTCTTTCATTCCTGAACCCTTTCATACTTTTCAACTTCCTTTCCATTTCTTTCCAGCTGGCAAAAAATAATATCTCCTTCCTCTACTCAGCTACTACACATCAAACCATCAAACCACTGTGTAATTGGCTATCCACAGTATATCCTTTCTGTGTGGGTATTTTGCCTATTTTGCCTATTTTTGCTGTCATATGACTTGTGTTTTAAATGTTGAACACTTACTGACACAGACTAGATAAGAAAGGTGGTTTGGCAAAGTCAAGAGAACTAGTTTTGATTAGTAGCTCTGCACTAGAGATCATTTTTTATACAGTCTTTGATCTAAGTCTTTGATATGATTTATCCTCTTTATACTCAAATGGTGGCATATCTACAGAGTACAATGCACGTCTGCAAGAGGTGACTAAAGCATCTCTGAGTTATGTAGTTTCATTTTCTCTCGTTCTCTGTGACTACCGGTTTTCCCCAAGTGTTTCTCTTTGCTGCTTCTTGTGGTAACACATCCACTCTGGGGCCCAGAACAGGTCAGCTTCTGCAGCACCAACAAATGGAGCACAGAGCCATCCTCCCAGGGACATTTCCGGGATATGAGGAAGGAAGGAGAATTTTGTATTTATGTTCCAATTTACTCTGAATCTGGTCTATGGCTACACTAACTCCAGAAAATGTTTCTATGTTCCAGATTATTTTAGCGTAGAGGAGACATCGCTGTTTAAGTAAACATTTCCTGCATTTTCACTAGTTGAGTATTTTTACAATAAACTGGACTTACTTAATACTTCCTACATCAGAACTTTCACATTCCTCAGACATCATATTTCTTTTGTCTTATCTGTTCCCTCAGCTGCACATATTGCATTACCTTGATAACTTGTCACACTTCATTATATATAGAGACCTAGATTGTCTTTCTAAAGATATTTTCTCAATTATCTTCAAATTTTATAGTGAATTGCTCTAATCTCAAACTCTAATGTCACTCATGGAAGCAGTATTTTGAAGAAGGTGGGGAAAAGTCTTTATTAAAATTGCAAATTTTTTCCCATATAAACCTAAATTGTTGAAAGGAAACTAATTCTATCAACTGTGTGAAAAGAACACTCATCTTTTACTTTGTCTTTAATGTTCAGCAAATAATGTATTGAAAAAAAAAACCCAACACTTTACAGAAGAAAAAAAGATAATTTATTTTCATTTCTTGTGTAGAGGAATGCCTTGTCTATTTTCCTGGTGGTGAGGTGGAGGGAATGCATTACACTGAAGGCTGATACAGCATAAAAGCCTGAATTTTGTATCTACTTAAATTATTTATCTCTATCATTAACAATAAAGGGATTGGAGCCAGGCCATGAATGATCAGCATCAGTCCCAAAATGAATGTGTATCTCAGTGTCATCTGGTAGAAGATTCTAGAGAGTTTTCAGGATCTGGCAGTACAGTAACCAGATGTGCCACTTAGTAAATGAAATTAGTAACTAAATTCTGCCATAGTACCAAAGAAACCAGGGAAGTTAAATCAATGCTGAATTTGAACCGTTTCCTCAAAACACAGACATGATTTGATTGAAACATTGGCATTAAGCAAGTATTTTTGTGAGTGATTTCAGGGTAGGATTTCTTTCACTGTTAACCCTTCTTCATACTGAAAAAAACCTAAGAAATTCAGAACAACTCTACAGAATGCACGAGTAACATAGTTATGACAACTCCTTTCTTTTCCTATATACATACACTTTGTTGGGTTTTTTTTTTGTTTTTGTTTTTTTTTTTTGGTAGTCCCAAACATCAGAAATAGTGAAATACTTGCATAAAAGTCCTAAAGATACCAGCCATTGCCATTTGTTGAAAATGAGAGTGAATCAAGGTGAGTACCACTATGACCTACAAAGTACTGATCCACACAAAGCATCCTATATTTTAAAATCCAATAAGAAACATTATGGGCAAAGGAGATTGTAGAATTTCTGTTCAGTCGCACACATTAAAGTCTGAATTTCACTCTAAGTTTATTAGTTATAGCTGCTTCTTATTACCTATGTATTCCCTGTTTCAGAAAAGAGACTTTCAGACCCATGACCTGCTGCTTGCTCCCTGTGTGAAGCTTTTTCTAATAAACTCATGTAGATTTTTTTTTTTTCTCAGATTCATCTTGCAGTTTAGATAAATTTGTGTTTCTCTCTGAAGCCACCACTGTACAGGTAAGGATCTCCTTTAACTCAGTGAGGGAATAATTTTTTTTTTTTTTTCTTTCAGTTTTAGAGATTGTCATCAAAGCTTGAAAGAGGCTGTGTAAACAGGTTTTGAATGTAAAGTAAGTTGAGGTAAGCTTCTCACAGGAAAACATGTGGCCAGTTTATCAGTCTAGATTTATCTGGCCACTGGACAAGCTAGGAAGCACTTAAAAGAAAAAAAGCACTGCTTCAATAGTTCATTCAGCCTGAGATCTGAAAATATTCTCATTTTTGTAGCAATAACAAAGCTAGGTACAAATGAAACTGAAAAAGATCTGGTTCAATCAAACACACAGTACAGCTTCTGGAGAGAACATTGTCTGTGATTTTCATGGCTCCTGAACTGGTCATATCCTGAACTTGATTTGGGCTCAAAAGCAGAATGGTGCTTGATATGATAACCTGTTCATAAGGTATTCAACTGTAAGAAAATATTCTTAAATTCTTGTGTACTACCTTCCAATCAGATTGTCGTTGCCTTCTAAGGATATTAGGTGCAGCAAGGGAACAAGATCAATTTAACTAGAAGTCTTTCTTGTAAGTTTTCCAAAAGTTTATTTGAAAAGGAAAATAACCGTATTCTAATATTTCTAAAGTTATTCAAGCCTGGAAATCATTAACAAAAATGCAAATGATTATGGTCTTGAATTGGTTTTATTTCATGAAATGGGGTTAACTCCTCGTCCTGCTTCTCTGCAGTAGAGTAGTGTTTTTCAGACACTGGCGTGACTTGGAATTTCAATTACTCTTTTTACTTTAATCATCAGGAATATAATCTAATGCCCCAATCACCCACTGCCTTATTCTACTGGAAAAGTTTGTGTATTTCTTGATTGTTGTAAGTGATGAGACCACACACAAAGTGAAAGCAGACTAAAGACGCACTAATGAAAAAAAAAAAAAAAAAAGAAAAAAATGTAACCCTATCCCATGTGCTTATCATGTGGTTTGGGCTGAACAGTGCACAATGTGGCTCTATCTTATAAATTAAACCTATCTTAAATTGGCAAATTCTATAACTCTGAACATGAAAAGACGGGTGGCAGCAGTCCTGTTTCAAATATTTCCATTCAGATCCTTAGGCATTTGTGTGTGCTTTGGATTTTGAGCTGGGAATCTTAAACCTTCTCAGTAGACCCCCAACACTTTCTGGTTTCAGCCAGCCTGAGAACAGCCTCTGAGAATTTAGAGTACAGATGTGTTCATTAATCAGCTCAACCACCATTATTTAAAGATCTGTAAACTCTGGAGAAATATGGCATCCCTTAAGTTTTCTTTCCCAATCCCTGCACAAGTAATATTTAAACAAGCAGCAACTGTTGTTTGCAATGTAAACCAGTAACTAACCAACAGGAAGGCTAAAATCTCTAGACTTTTAAAATGCTGATTAGACAAGCCTTGAGAAAATACTCTTCTTTTTGGTTTTGTTTCTTTTTTCATATTCTTTTTTATTTTTTTCCATTCTGGATGAAGTGGAAATTTTTTACGTTTGCAGTAACATTTAGTAGACCTCAGATCTTCCTGATTTTGCATAAAGTGATAATTGTTCACTCACCTATGACATATATCGCAGCACTGCTTTAAAAAATGCAATGAATTACTTGGGTATTCCTTTATCTCTGTAATTCCCCTCAGAAAATGAATCACGTAACCAATCAATCTCTAAGGTGCCTTCAAGACATTTTCTCTTTTTACATGATGTGCACTGACCTTAAGTTCTGTTGAGTGTTAAGCTGGTGAAGGCTACTCTTTCATGTATTTAATAAAACTTGTAACTAATTTATCTAACAAAACCTTATCTGTCACCTCTAGTAGTCTGGCTAAAATGAGAACTCAATAGCCCTACAATCACAAATTTAAATCAAACCGACTTTCTTTTGAAAGGTGACAACCACATATTTATTAATATTTTGGCTTCTTGCTTTCATTTCATCATAATTCTGTTCTGTTTACTGAAAAAAAAAAAAAAAAAAAAAAGTTCCAAAATTGTCTATAGCAGGAGTTCTTGAGTTCTTCTAAAATTTTAACCCCAACTTAAAGTCAAAACCAACCTAAACATGTTATGTTCAGATAATCATCCCAAAACTCTGTGTTTCCAAACTGCCCCTGTTTGTGGTTACCTGGGTCACAGGCATTTGTTTGCCCTCTCCTTCGCCTTGTCTACCTGCTGTGATCCATCTGCACAAGAAATCTATGTTAGTGTCAGTTGGTGACCACCGCTGGCTCTGTGGCAGGTCTGAATTCGCTTGGTGTATTTCATCTATGAGGGATACTTAAATATAAGTTTTGTTTCTGACAATACGATATAACATTTTTCAGGTTACAGAAGGAATGTGGGAAGGTTTATATATTGCCAGACAAGGGGAGAGATACTTTGGAGAGATCAAAACCAGGCACACTTGAACTGATAATTCAAAATACAGTTTTTAAAATGTTGTAGTACTACACTGCAGGTCAGGAATACATCTCAAAATAAACCAAAGAGGTACTTTCATCTTGTCACTTACCATGTGGTGACACTTCATCTTTAAAGCTCCTAAGAGCCTTTTGGACACTCTATTTTCCTTTCCAAGGAATGGAGATAAATTGACTTTACAGGTGTCTAAGAAAGTTAAGAAACTGACAATGATGGCTCAAGACAATGCTTTGATTAAACTAACTTTATTTCATATATGCCCTTTAAAAAAAGGGCAAAATTTTATGGGTGTTTTTAAAAAGTCTGAATGAGACCCTTAAATATAAATGAAAAAGACAGGGTTTTAGTGTTGTTTTCTTTTGTTTGTTTTGGGTTGGGATTTTGTTTGGGTTTTGGGGGGTTGGTTTTTGTTTTGTTTTTTTTTTTCACTTCTTTGGAAACAGGAGTAAACCCTTTAACTATTATGAAATCTGGTGACATTTTTACATGTATATTGGGTTTGAGTCCTTACTAGGATGCTTCTCATGGTTAAACACAGCATGAGAAGCTTTGAATCTATTTGTCCTGAACAGCTTTAGTGATTCTGGTTTTGATTTCACTAACCTCTTCTCTACTGTGTGACCTTCTGACAGGAAAAGGTCATCCATGTATACGCTTAATTTCATTAGATCTTGAATTTTGTTTCTGGGCACTTCTCTCACCTTAAATCAAAAAGAGGGACTCAGGTAAACGGACTACTCCAGTCAAGCAAGAAACTACCGGCCGGTCAGTAGCCTCGTGCGTATGGAATTCTCTAAATCAGCCTGTTAAATGGAAGGCCCTGAAAATTCAAGAGTTAGTAATGGCTAAATTTTAAACAAATGCATACACATTGATGGCTCTTCTGAAGCTGAAGAGAAACTAAAGTAAGCTTATTTCCTCTCCTAAGCAGATTTTTAACCCAAAATGGCATTTCATGATTCCCAGCTGTTTATATCCATATTTACTGAACATTTGGCACTTGATTTCTCTGAAAATGTTTTTCTTAACGTGATGGCTCACCCACACTAGGCCTAATTCTGTTCTGAATTGCACTCCACAACCAAGAGGGAGAGTGGAATTTGGTCCATGACATTAATCAAGCAATACAAAATGTAACTTTTTTTTCTTTTTTCAGATTCTGACTTTGATTGTAGCCACCAAGCGTGTCCACACTGATACATACTTTATTTAAAACAACAGGAAGTTGTTTTCAATGATTTTTCATTGATGTAGTGAACTCAACTACAGTGAAGATAAAATTCACTGCAAAGATGTTGAAAAGAACATAGAGGAACTAATTGGGGGGGCAGGAGTGGGGAAAGTTTTTTTCACTGACAGTAGTCTCACATCAGATTCAGACTGAAGCTATTAAAAGTTTCTGAGAAAACAGCATACGCCTCAGTTCTCTCATTGTTTGGCTCTTTGAATAATCCAAACTGCTTCCTAATTTAAGGAGAGACATTTGTCACTACATCAATACAATGACTTTCGGTATAAAACTCTATCTGTTTACAAAGTCTTTCTTTTATCTTGTTAAGTTTTCCATCCTTCATCATTTATGTAGTTGAAAGAGAAACGATCAACAAAAAAAAACCCTTAAGTTTCTAAAAAAAGGAGGAAAAAATAATTTCAGGTGATGCAAAGAACATGAAGCTTTTGAGTTTTGACTCACAAGATGTTCTTTCCAGGATGTTGGGTCTCCTTGACCTCCTGTCTGCTACTGCCAACACCGCCCACATGCAACCAGCATGGCAATGCACCTGGTTTTGCCCTACCTGGCTCTGGCTGGTGTCACTCTGCACTTTGTCTGTTCTAATACTAACAAACACATTGTGCTTACAGAAAAAAAAGAAAAGAAAAGAAAAGAAAACAAAACAAAACACACTGGTCTGGTATGCATAGTATGGACGGGATTGATTTATATGGGATTGATTTGGGTGGGAATTGTCAAATTCTTGATTTGAGTATTCCTTACTCCTAACTATGAGTCACTGTGAGACAAAAAAGTCTCAAAAATTACATTTATTTGCAATAAAAGTATTGGAATTTCTGACTAGAAGCTACAGATACAAATGACAGAAAACAGGGTGCTAAGAGAGAATGGGGTCTAGGTCCCTAGAAAATTCATTTGTCCTGAGAAAATCCGCAGGAATGAGGGAGAAAAAGGATCATTCTATCTAGACCCATCACAATAAATTATTTTAGAAACTCTCTCTGATCTCATGTTACCTTACAAGAAAATTTATCACAAACAGGATTTTCACAACTTATGCATCAATTCAGAAGGCAAAGATTGTTCAAATAGAAATTATTTAAAATTTAATTGATAGGAGTAGGTCTTTTTTTCTGTGTATTAAGAAAAAGTGTTCCAATTTACTGTATTAAGGGATAGATTTGAAATGGCTTATACATTTATTAAACAATGTCAAAGAAAATAACATCTGGAGGAGCTAATGTTTGAAGAGAAATTTGAATGCACTTCTAAGCCAACATACAAGCATAAAATTTTAGTTCAGTATACTCTATAATTGACTAACCAGGCTATACACACACATGTACTCCTATAAAAATCTATATATTTAGCCACTTGTGCCATAAAACACATTTTAAAAATATATACAAGTCTCTGAAGAATTTGACTGTTAACTACAAGCTGTATTAGGTCAGCACAGAGCTTGAGGTCAATTGGAAATCTCCAGTACCTGCTTAGCTGGAAAAATCAGTCTCTTTCTGAGTTTCCTGCAGTTTTTAGCAATAGGCAGAAAAAACCAGCATACTATCTGCAAGACTGCAGACGCAATCTAGGTGAAGATAAGACCCCGTTCTTGAAGGAATTCCTATAACTTTTGCCACTTTCAGTAGCACTTGATAATCCTTAGTACTAGCTTTCTGATTGCCAGAATACTTTAGCATCGGTACTGGCAATTATTTTGAAGCTCTCAGATATGGATGTAGCAATTTATCTGGAGCTTTGTAAATCTACAGTAAATTTCCTTGATTGCCGGAGCAGTTTTCACCTGAAAACTCAGCTTTATTCATCGGTCTCATCATTTTGCCTTACATGTTTGATTTGAAATAACTAAAGTTTATGTTGAAGCCACCTAATAAAGAAATATATGTGAGAACTTCCTTACATTTGGTGTTTGTGCATTCTGCAATTACAGAGTACTTCACAAAAACGATGAGTACTTGTGCCTCCCTTTGAAAATACCACCACGGTAGACTTGTAGTAGTTCAGGATTCCCTGAATGTGAAAAGGAGGACCATGGTTAGGCTGCAAAAATGTCAGCTTGTGCCTGGGGAGAATGCAAAAAAGTGGCACATCTCTGGCAGGAGAATGAAGGAAATTCTAGGACTTATAGTTTCTTCTTAGCTCTTAATTCAGTGCTGTCCTGGAAAAAGGATTTGCTGCTTAGTCTGATATTTTCTTTAATTTTGAAACTATTTTTTAACCTCTGTTTGCATCACTTACTTCTGGGTGATCTTAACAAACAAATGTAATGAGATGGATTAGAATGACGGGATGACTGAAAGCCCCAGTGCTTCGAAATAATTGCCTCATAGCAGTAGAAGAAGATAATGCTTGTCACGAGGGTTTTTCTTTCATACATATATATATACACATATACACACACACACATATGAAACTCTTGCTTCTGTCTAATTCTTGTTAAAAAACTGAGCAGGGGAAAGAAGGAAGGTGAAATGTCTTGTATAATCTCATTCAGCTGTCCTTGGTCAGTGCCCTTTTTTTCCATAGACAACCTAGCTGCTCCTGACTATTCAGACGTTACTGGACAGAGCTGCTTTTTGTACGTCTTTGACATTTATACAAACTGTAAGGCATCTTTACGCCAAGTATCTCTGGACCTATGTCCAGATGTCACTAATGGATCCTCAGTAACTTCTGCTTCTTGCAGCTGTTTTCCTTCCCCTGAATACACCCTCTGTTACCCAGCTGCTTAATGCTGCTGTTGATCACAAAGGATATTTGAATCAGGCTTTGGTGCACAGCAAGTCGTTTATGTCTAGGAGCACATTTTATATATTCATCCTTATTTCCTCAGACCCATTTCCTCTCAGGCATCCCTCATCCTTATTTATTCCTCAGGCTGAACACATTCTGCCAACAGTGACCCCAGTATAACACCCTGGAGTGAGAAGTGTGGGTAGAGGATGGAGATCAGTAGCTCAGACGGATCTAACAGCCTGTGTTTGGGAGAAACCTGTGTTCATCAGCAAATAAAAATAGATACAATGACCAGCTAACACTTTCCAAGCCTGGGTGGCCTTCAGTCAGGAAACTTAATGGCTGGATGATTTTGCTGTAATTTCTAATGGTGTTAACAGACGTGAATACTCAGCACAGAATCACAGAATCACAGAATTTTCAGAGTTGGAAGGGACCTCTAGAGAACATCTAGCCCACCCCCCCCTGCTAAAGCAGGATTGCCCAGAGCACATTACACAGGACTGCATCCAGGCGGGTCTTGAACATCTCCAGAGAAGGGGACCCCACAGCCTCCCTGGGCAGCCTGTGCCAGTGCTCTGTCACCCTCACCCTTAGCACTTAGTACTAATTTGTAATGCAGTAATAGCTAGTGCCCCATACAAATATTAGCTGTTGTCTGCACTCTGAGGGGCATCCATCTGTGCCTGGGATGTAGTAGAAAGCCCTACAAACTCCTTTAAAGGCGGATAACTGATATAAGGATACACGGGTGACTTGCCCAATTTTCCAGCACAGCACATCAATTACACCTAGTTGAGAGGCGGGACGGTTATCTAGAGCTGTGTCTGCACTGCAGCCTGTACCTCAGCAAGCTGACTCTGAGACAAACTTCACTTGTTTAAACCCACTTTGTGTTTCTCAGCACTGCAGGAGCACAGTTCAGGCACAGCCTGGAAAAGCCGGTCACTACAGCTGTTAGACTTCCTCAACCGGGAGGTGATTATGTCGCTTAGCCATCCACAGAAACTGGGGATGTTTTTCTCTCACTCAGCGGTTTTTGGCGGTCTCTCAGCAGGGACTGGGCTCTGGCTCGCCCCGGCCCTCCCACGCGCCCCGCAGACGGCCGGGGGCTGGCCACAGCCCCGCGTGTCATCCCATTGCCGCAGCCGCGCGATGGAGCAAGGGACGGGCTGACCTGGAGTCACTCATCCAGAAAGCACGCCAAACCTCTCAACCTTAATGTAAATAGAATTTCTGTAAAGACCGAGGAGCCTTAAAGATGCATATATTATATGTCTGACAGCACAAGATTCAAAAGAAATTTTTTTTTTTTTTTAATTATATGCAGGCTGCCATTCTAGAGCACAACTCAGTCATTCTGACAGTCTGGTATTCATGTCCATGCTAGGGAAATATAAATAATAATTTATATATATAAGTAATCATTTATAGTTTCAATTCCTTCTCATCCTCCTCATTTTTGCTTTGTTTCTCTTGGAATTACAGTAAGGGCTGAGCACCAGCGGTTCTGATAGACCTTACAGCAAAAGAGCCTTTTAGCTTTTCTGACTTGTAAATCAGATCGGGGAAGATGTTTGACACTTTTCACGATTAACACCACATGTGGCTGGTTGTTACACAGTACACAATACTTGCGCTAGCACAATATTTGCCATTTTTCTTCTGCACTAGACCTGAAGACACAAATCAGCATTAACAGTGAAATGAATCCACAAAACCAAACTAGGTGATTACTCCCCTCTCATGTATGTGCTGCTACACGTGCGGTGTGTGGAACTCTCTCACTGCTCTGCAGCGTGGTCTTTCAGATCTAATGTCTGCGCATCGCCAGATACACTTTCCCAGTGGAAAAAATGGTTTGTGATTATAGCGCAGCTTTCAGAGTATAGCACGCAAGCTAACTCGTACAGCATTGCAAAGGCCCAGAAGGTTGGACAAACACATGACCGGTTTGAATCACCTTGTTAAATTTCTGGAAGTGAGTTGAAGTTTAGCACAAACGATACCTGAAGACTATCACCATGGAGGTATAACAAATCTTATGTGGACTTCTGAGGCAAAAGCTGGCCCAGTTTACTCTTCTAACTGCTCTTATCCCGGTATTTTCTTTAGCTTCTAGCACTCTGCTGTTTTTTGGGGGATATATGCATCACAGGGATGATTTTATTCTTCATTTCTTCTGTAATTTCCCATCTGTGTAATTGCTTTTGCTGTCCTCTGCCTTTAGTCTGTCAGACCATCTTTGCCTCACTGTCAGGTGAGGCACATTATTTATGATGTAGTAAGTTGTGGAACTTCTATAAAGGAGTGACTAACAACACTGTAAGTTTGGGCATAAATTTTGCAAGATACTCTCTTTTAGAAAATCCTATTCCTTCACCTGAAAAGAAGTAATTTGTGTCAAGAGTTTGTGGTTGCTTTACAATACGGACAAGCATCTGCCAGCCCAGCTAAAAGCAGTTCATTTCCAGTTTAAACTGTCCCCAGCCCAGCTCCTAAGGCAGGGATGACAGCCTTGGATACAGATTAAGACCAATCTCCTCCTTCACTTCCTCCACTCAAGTGCAGCCAACATATGCAGCAGCTTGCACAGCAGTTTCTGGGTTCTGTCTTGAAACCTTTGAGATCTTGAGACTTCTTTTGGGATCATCAGGCACTGCTTCAAGGAAAGCCAGTGTGTCTTGCTCCTGCTGGGAGAGGATAGCGAGAGGTTGTGACTTTCTGTAACCTCCAGCATCTCCTTCTTCATCAAAGGGTGCTTGACACACCTGTCCCAGCTGACTGCAGAATGGGGTCAGATGCCCTCACCATAGGTGCTGGGGAGAGGCCGTTTAAGTGCTAGCCTAGGGTGCAGCTCACAGAGGAAGCAGATTTCATGGGTGAGGGCTTGAAAAGGCAGAGATATATCCAGACATGTTAGGGATGCCCCATATAGGCTCACTGCCCCAGTGATGTCAGAGACCCAGACAAAGATCCCGAACTAGGGGCTGCAGGTGCCTAGAGCTTGGGGTAGGTGGGCTCCTTGCCTGCAGGAGGTGTGCACTGGTAGAGGCCAGCAGACTGCACAGCATCAGAGGTGATAAGAAAGGGACTGATGGGCTCTTCTCTGAGGCTGTGCAGCTTGGTAGCCTGAACCCCCAGCTGTACCGAAGAATGGACAGCCAGAGTGTATCTCGTGTCAGCTTGCAAATCACTGTAATTTAGTGAATATGGAAGGTTTACATATCTCCTTTCTTGAAAAAAAGATGTTTATGGCAATTGTGATGAAAACACTATCAGCTGCTTCTTTGAAGCAATCAATTTATTTTCATTGTGATCATCACAAATGCTACTCAACAACAGTGTTATGACAGTCTTAACTAGGGATACTTGTAGACATTAGAATCATAGAAGGATTGGGGTTGGAAAGGACCTTAAAGAGCATCTAGTTCCAACCCCCTTGCCACAGGCAGGGGCACCTCCCACCAGACCAGGTTGCTCAGAGCCCTGTCCAACCTGGCCTTGAACACCTCCAGGGATGGGGCATCCCCAACTTTCCTAGGCAATTGGTTCCAATGCCTCACCACCCTCATAAGTGAAAAATTTCTTCCTCCTATCTAATCTAAGTCTACCCTCTTTCAGTTTAAAAAGTAGGAAAAAACAAATTTTCTTATTCTTTTCTTTTTCCTTCTTACAGCCTTTTCCATTGAAAGCTGGGAGAGAAAAGAAAAACAATAAAAAAAGTTGGCCAGCTAGTTGTAAACTGTTTTCATTCAAAACTATTCTTATCTGTGTTTGATGTCAGGATCCTTTTGGTGATAAAAGATTACTCTGGTATTGAACTTTTCAAGATTATGTAGGGAAGCACAGTGTTCCGAGAGAGAGAAGTTAGATTTCACAGCTGTCACGGGTCATCCAATGACTGCAGCATGGTTTACAGAACACATTAATGATGCACCAAAAAATCTTTAATGTGCTAAGTTCCACAGGAGCAGGCGGGAAGCACAGTTAGGGTACAGAGCTGGGAATATTCTCTGGATATTTTGAATATATAGTCTTTTTTGTGGGGAGAAAACCTAACTAACTTTGTCTTTTCTAAAACATTTGGCACATTTGTTCAGCTATGCTTAATGTTTTTTTCTTCTCTGAGGCCAAAGAGAAGTTTGTAAGACAGGTTTATTGACTGTCTAGAGTACTTTATATTCCAGTTTCTCTTGTCACCTACACAAGTAATCACATGTGTTTTCAGCTTAGTTCCAATGCTTTCGGCCAGACCGATGTCTGGGCTTTTATTTCACAGAGTGTCTGGGCTCTGGCTGAGAGGATTCAGAGCTCCGCTGAGCATTCCCTGCCTCCATACAGAGCACATACAGAACATATGCTTCACACTTCTGCCAAGAATCAGAACTGTTCTCTGCTCTGCCACGCTGCATTTTTCTTACTCTCCTAAAGCACAAAAGGGTGTCCTACTATCCTTTCTTATCTGTCCATCAAACTTGTTTTCTTCATGCCACGCCATTGACCTGTAGTTCTGAGGATTTGCTGTGCCAATACCTAGGTGGCAATATCGTAAGAGTTATATTTTACTGTGTTATGTCTCCTGGTTTTAATTGCCAGTTTCTACAAATGATGCTTCTTCCATCTCAGGCTACAGGTACAAATCCAGACATATGGCTCACCTGAGTACGTTCTCATGGACTGGATGCTCAGCAGCTACTTGCTGTTTTTTAGTGTGTGTGCTTTTTTGGTGGTCAGTGGGGGACTGTATGTTTGTTTGGTTTGTTGTTTAAGTTCTCTTCCTTTTTTCGCTTTTTTACTAATTTTTACGTTGATTCTCTATACAGTGAACATCGCTGACTAGCTTGTTTAAAACAGTGTTCATCAGAAGCCCGAAGCAAGAAAATTCATCCATAATTCTTGTGGGTAGCTACATGGTAATAAGTAAGGAAGAAACCCTTTGGGCAAGCACTGGGTGAACAGATACCAAAGACAGGGCTGTTTTGGAAACATTGTCTGTATAAGCTTTAGAGATGTGGCCCTCAGTGCCTTTGGAATAGTTCTGCTTTGTTCTTTCTCTGGTGCCTGTAGTGCTGATACCGACTGCTTGGGGTTGTAGATACGTTCACCACTACAGACTTTTCAAGTGCTCTTAAATGAACTATTTCTGAACTCTGAGTAACATATATACGCCTGGGAGAACACACAGTATGAGCAGAAAGAAATCTGATTATATAAAGCAAAAATAAGGGCATCTGTTTCAGTTTGGGGGTAAGAGAAGAAGCAAAAAGAGACAGACTTCAGTAAGGTTTTTAATAGGGTATTGCATAATAGCCATGTAGCCAGGTTGTAGCCAAAGGAGATATGGACTACACAGGTGGACTGCAGGGTGGATGGAAAGCTACTTGGGTTGCCAGACTTAGGACCTGTGTTCAGCTCTTCGAAATCTCTCACTTAAACTGTGCATCCCTTCAAAGAGTTCAGGTATTTTAATACGTAACAACAAGCTACCGTTTGAAATTTAACCTGTGTCAGGCTTAAATGATGTTCCCGAGGGGTTGGTATTGTGCCTATACTGTTTAATGTATCCACTGAAAACCTGGAGAATGGGACAAGAAGGCAGCTTTACCTGATTCACAGGTGGCATCCTATGGGGGTAGTGTCAAACCGCAGCAGGGCAGGGCTGCCTTTCAGAGCAATGAACCAAGAGAAGCACCACAAACTTCAACAAAGACAAATGTGAAGTCCTAGGACAGACTAACCCTGTGCATCAAGACAGATAGGGAAGTGACTGATACTCAACAGGCTAAAAATGTTTTCAGTGGGTCCTCGCAGTATGTAGGCTGGCTGCATAATGGGCTACTTTATAAAAAGCATAGCCAGACGGTCAAGGCAAATGATTATTTCATTCTACTTAGTGCTTCTGAGATCTAATCAGAAATACTGTGTCCGATTTCACACGTACCCACCCCTTCCCCAGGAAATATCTACATGTCCAATTTACATACCTGAAGACAGAATTAGAAGACAGCCAAATTCTTCTCAGAAGGCCACAGCAAGAAAATAAGAAGCAAAAGTCACAATTAGCAATAGCAGAAATTCTGACTATAATAACTTTTTTCTTGTATTCAATAAGAAAGTTTAACCACTGGATCAGGTGGTTTGGACCCTTTGGAAGCTCTGTCCTCAGAAACTTTCAAAACACCTGGTAAGCATGTTATATATGCCTGTTATAACACCCAAGTTATTTGATCTAACCTTGAAGTTAGCCATCCTCTGAGCAAGAAGCTGAATTAGAGACCTCCCCAACTCTTTCCAACTCAACTTTTCTGTTTCTGTGAGTCTAATATTTACTTAGAAAAAAAAAAATAAAATTAAAAGACCTTGAGAGGAAGTATGGTGAAAAGTAATCATAGCAATAGCAGTGAGTAACAGATAAAAGATGTGGGTAAAGAGTACTCCTGTTCTTCTGGTAAATCAAACTATTTCTGATGCACGTTAATAAGTCCTGTTGGTGCAATCTGGATTAAGTGACTGTCAGAATCATGTTCCACAGGAATTATTTTTCCTCTCATTACACCAACAAGGACTGTTGGATGATCTGAGTTGCATCTGGCTCCATTCTGATAAAGGAAGATGTCTCGAATCTCTTCTGATCCTTTCCTGTGACACAGTGGCAGCTTTTGGTCTTTTACTATGGGTCTTGAGTGTGACAATATTGCCATGCAAACCTCACCCTAGCAGTACCCCACTTCTATGGCTGTTATAAAGATACTTATCTGCCATAAAGTTTTGGGTTTTGTGTCAGAGTATTGTTTTCTGACTAAGTAATCCTGTGGTGTCTAAGGGTAGATCCAAGGTCCCTTTTGAGGTTTCCTGTAGCCTGTATTTCTATAATTTCTAACTTTTTTTCTGTTTTGAGAGACATAAGAAAATTCTTCACAGCTCTGTGGGATCAGATTGGAGTACATGTTACAGACTCTAAAACTTCCTTTATTTTGTGTGAAATATATGCTTTTTCCTTGTTCTTGTTTTGTTATTTTTGGAAGTAAGGAGCATTCCCGAGCAGTCTGCCAGTGTGTTGGCAGGTACTCAGCTAATGATGTGAAGTGCTTCTACACAGTGTCAGGATGAAGAATGCCAGTCTAAGCTTTCAACAATCTCCTTCGCTCCTAAATAGAAAACAACGGTGCTCTGTAAACTCTGAAAGCTGAGGGTTAGACTGCTTCTTTGGTGAAGAAAACTGGTGGAAATGGCCAGACGACAGCTCGCCTAGCAGCGGAGCCAATGCAAATAGCTTGAGACCATATTGCGGAGCAGAGTCAATAATGCCTGGCAGTGGCCTACTAGTCTGGCAATCCAAAGCTGCTGCAATAGTTTCGGGTTTCTTCCAGGTCACCAACTAAAAGATTCTTAGAGCCACTCCAGCCTGAATAAAGGGAAATAAATTGGACATGCATGTTGTTCAAATGCAAACATCCATACTGAGCCATCCTTCCCAGTATGTAAGTGGCACAGCACAAATACAGATTGACTGTGAACATCGGTATCTGTACTTTCCTAAACTTACATTTCTAAAACCGACTTTGGACGTGTACAGAGGGAATAATGACAAATACACACCCAAGAGGAAGGGTGGATTATATTGCTATTTTTATAACTGTCATAATTCATGCTTATTTGAAATCATCCCCAGCCAAGTTCTCTTGCATGAACTTGCCTTTTCCTATACTCTCTGGGCTGGCTAAGTAGTTAGAGAGGTGAAAAAGTTCAAAGAACTTTGTCCCAGATGTACATGTATGCAAAGGCAAGCAGATGTTAGAGGGGATATGATTGAGGGAGTCTTTGGTTCTGCTATCACTGCTGGAAATGAGAAGCAGCCTTAATATAAATAGTATGCGTATATAAATATATATGCATTTATATACATTGTAAATATATATATTTACATATGAGAAGGAACAGAATTAGAACTGTGTGCCTCAGTAGTCGAAAGAAATATATGAGCAAAAATAAAGTAAATAACCTACTGTATTTTACTGTAAGATTTCTTTTTACTACCATCTGGCATGGTGACAAACAACTCCCTAATTCCCTGTGAATTTCAGAACAGAGTATCTGGGCATGATCAAATGCAAAGGTGTCCATTAGAGCTAAAATGAGTCTCTGGACCTAAATCAATATTGTTGTAAATGTCTTTAGGACTGCAGAATTTTAGCAGTAAAGGGATATAATTCTCACTGCTCGTGGATTCTTATGATTTCAGCCTATATGACTTGTTCAGACATTTCAGAACAACTCTCAAATTATTTTAGAGTATTTTGGACCAAGAAGGTGTTAATTATTTTTGATGTGTTTAAAATATCAATTCCACTGTGAGATTCTGCTGGTCAAAAACTGATCATATAGACAGATCAACAGACATCGAAGTTGGAACTAGTCACCCAAGGTTGCCTTTGCAGTCATTGGAAATAGAGATACTAGATCAACTCATCCAAATGTGGGAGTCAAAGATGAGTTAGCCTAAGTTGTTCCCTAGAGGTACCTATTTCTTTTCACTGCCTGAGAAGGGAGCCTAGAGTGATCATCTCAAATGTGGATATCTACCTTGCAAGTCAAATGGTAAGAACTACACCTGAATGCAAATAGCTTCAGTTAATTTGCATTGGACTTGAGTACTCCAAAATCAAGTGCAGAACATCCTAAATATACTTGGAATTTTAGTTTTAGGTATGTGTCTTCCAGTCTTCCACTCCTGTCATTGACTGTCTCCATCAGAGAGCAGAAAAGATACAGCAGGACTTCCATACAGGCATACACCTAGCTCTCGCCTTCTCCTTTTCCCACTCTGTACATGTAGATATTTCTCATTAATTATTCTCTCTAGACTTCCTTGTTCCAGAGATCTTAGTCTTTCCAATCTTCTGAGCTGACCATCCATTTGCTTCCCTCCTCTTTTCTTTTTTTTCATTAATCTTTGAGTCACCATTTAAATGTGTTTTTACTCTTTTTATATCAAAAAGATTCCAGTGTTATTAGCCATGTTGTTACAGAGTCACATCCACCAAACCCACCCTGGATTCTCTCCTTAAACTTTCTTTCCACAACAGAGAAGGACACTAGCAGTTGCTAAACTGGTGATGTGCTGTGGCAAATTTTGTCTCATGACTTTCTCACAATCCCTGATTTGTCTGATTGCATTTATTTTTTCCTATACTGGATTCAAGTGCGAAGCCTCCTGATAAAGGGCAATAACTTTGTTGCTGTTTTTCAACGACGTGTCATGCAAAAGGACATGGTCCATGAGTCAGTTTTCAGTTGTCTATTAATAAAATCAGTTCAAAATTTAAAATATATTTGTAATACAATTGTGCTGTACACATGCTGTAACATCATTCTTATCCATTTATTAGGCTAATACTTGTGCCTGTGAGCTGCCAGTAAAGATTTCAACCTTTTCCATGCATGAGATGAATGTAGTGTCAGATTGTGTGCCTCTAGATCCATGCTATCTTGAGTAAAATTGTTATTAACGTCAATGGCTTGATGGTTGTCCTGGTTTGAGCAACACAGGACTAATTTCTTTTCCAATACTTGGGAAGACTGCACTTTTAGAAGACTCTAGTGTCTGAATTTGTGAAAATATTTACTTTGTAGCCAGCTATGGTGTATGGGTTTCAAGGTCTTGGTGTTTTTGAGCTCACCAGGTGCGGGGATGAGGAGGAGAGAGACCTGGGCACTTGACCCAAACCGGCCAACGGGATTGTTCGGTACCTTAAATGTCACATACAATATAATTTAGAAAGTTTGCTGAGGAGCTCTCTCTCTCTTCCTTGATGGCTGCGATTCTGAGAACTTCTTGCCCCGGTGCTGGACCCCTGAGCCCTTCCCTTCCTCCTAAAGCCATAGCACTTGCAGTGTCCGACATTTGCTGTCCACTGCTGGGAGTGCACAGCTTCCCACTGATATTGTTGGCTGAGTATAATTTTTGTATACTTTGTATTGGTATCAGGATCAATATTTGTTTTTCGGTGCTATTAATGTTAATTATCTAATCTTATTCTATTAAATCTGTTTATATGTCAACCTCCAGGTTTCCATGTTTTTTTGCCATTCCCTTTCCCACGTGGGGAAGGGTTATCAGGTGATAGAACTATTGTCTAGATGACAATAAGTTGTTGTGGGTTTCTCAAACCATACGGATGGTACAGAAAGTATATAAGACAACATTAGAAAATCTGATTTCTAAAATGTATTATTGACTGTAGTAAACTCTTCAAGATTTATCGCTGTGAACCAGTGCACTAGATGCATTCTGTTGTCACTGTCATCTTCAAATATTTTTCTGGTGTGTCTTTAAAATACATGTTCTGTGACTCTGATACTTACATGCTACTGCTTTTTAGACACCTAATAAGTCAACAGGAGTTGAGATAAGCACCAAGGGACTATCAGTGGCTGTAGTTGGCTGGAATTGTATTGAAGTCTATGAAATTTCTTTAGTTTACAGTCACCAAGGATCCAGCAGACAGTCTGCAAAAAACCAAGAGTTTCATGCTGGCTCCTTTACAAGCGTAGCAGTTCAAACAGAGTCTGGCAGTGGATTAATAATGTGACTCATGGATGTGACAGTCGCTAGGACCTTGTTATAGTCAGAACCAGACTGGAATGTGAGAACTGTAAATCATAAAATGGCCTGAAAATACATGAAATCTTATTGAACTGATGATGGAAAAACAGTTTAAACTTGTGTCATCTCCTGAGCTGCTTTTATCAGGTTTGCAAGATTTAAAGGGAAAGTTCAGGGTGAGAAGAAACTAGTGATGAGATATTTTTTTTTTTGCTATGTGTAGACAATGATTTAAAGTGAACATTGTTCATAAATCTTATTCAAATGTGTATGGTTTTAGATGCTCATATTAAAATTCACAAAGTTTAAGAACTGTGGTACCCAGAGGAATCATAAAGTACATTCACTTTTTTCATATGAAAAACGGAATAAATCTCCAAGCTGGATTTTATCCAATGCTTCTTTTTTTTTCATTCTATTTTATTTTTTAAGAGGTCTGAATGCCTTTTATGAGAACTTATAATCCATTGATATAAAAAGACATACTGAGTTCACTGCATGATAATCATTGGTGCAATCTAGCATGCAGTGAGATGATGTGTTCCAAGTGAGAACTGTAAAACATGAAAATAATTCTTTAGATAGCATAGTAATCCACTTATCATTGCTTGCCATTGATTAAGTATCTCTTAATTCTGTGTTTTCACTACGTCCCTTCACTTTTCACAATATTTGCATCTTCCTAAAATGGAATTTTTCTCAAAGAGTCCCATTCCAACAATCATGTTTCTTTAAGTAAAAGTAAATTTTCATGATACCTCATCTTGTATGACTAACTATCCTGTAGAAATTATCCTGGTTTGCACTTGCTTCAAGCTAAGCGATGCAACCTTGAACAATGGCTGTTGCAGTCCAAGGCCTATCTGTGGGCAGATCCACTCAGACAAACTTCCTTAAGCACAAACCTTCTACCTATTCTTTCAGGTATAAGGCAAAAGGACCATCAATTTATGGCAATACTTGAAACAGTTCTGTTCTTTCTTACCATCAGCCAGAGCAGTTAATCCATGGCCAAGCAAAGCATTATCTATGCGTTTGCTGCCTTTCTGGACACGTGGAGAACATGAACTGCCATCAGAACAAGGGCTAAAATATCTCTGAAGCAACTATAAAAGCTTTTCAGAAATTAGATCACTTTATTCTGTCAAACTTATCCCTGATTTGAAGAAATAAAATTATTTCTCTTTCAACAACCAGTAAGAGGCCTGGGAAAGCTGAGAAGGAGTAAAATCTTCCTGGATTTGAGGACTGAAGAGAAAAAAGACTGTCTGACATCTTTTGAAGGCAAGTGTGGAAGCAATTAGTCGTTAGATTTGGGCACAAAAGAGCTCTACAGGGAAAGGGCTCAAGACACGTACCTGCTTAGAATAACAGATTCTGTTATTTCTAAAATTCAATGACTTGCAAATTCCCGAGTATTTCAGCTAGAAAAAATAAGGCTTATCTCAATCTCTGTATTGCAGGTAAAATTTTAATAAGTAGCAATAATTACTTATATGCTTTGACCTTTCAAATGAGCTCATACATATATCTCTGCATCCCAGTCATAATTTCTTCATGATTAGTGGAGAAACACTGATTAGAGGAAACATACTCAGTTCTTAAAATACAATTTTAATTTTAAGCTGTAGTTTACCTAATATTTTCTTTATATTATCCTGCCATTTAGAAGCAGCAGGTTCAATTCATCTTTGGGTTAAATATAGGCTTGGCTGGTGAATTCTGCACTTGTCTAAGCAATTGATCAAAAATTGCTTAGACAATTAATAATTATTTTCAATACCAAAGTAAAAGACTAGGGAGCCTGAAGGCGAAGAGCTGTGTTTGTTGGCCAGGCAACTTGTTAGAAAGTTTACTGAGCACTTGTGTGTAGGTTTGTCTGCAGCCACTGTTGTAAAGCTGCTCCAAATAAGTGAATAAAGTCCACCCGGAAGTTCTATTGTTGGGGGACACCAGGAGATTGAATTTGCATTTGACTTTCTAACACAGAAGGAATGAATGCTTACAAAACAGTCCAACCTCAGAAATTGCAGGTGACTGAGCTACTCATGGGATTCTTTCACACTGAGATGTGGCTAAATAGTGTCTACCTTGGGAGTTTCCTTGTGCACAGACAGGAAATAAGACAAATAATGGAGAAGCAGAATTTATAAAGCCTGGTTTTCTATGACTTTCATACAGTTCTCTGCTGTGTGGTTTCTGCAGTACCTAAACAGTAATATATTGACTTCCCTGGGCAGGTTTTTATTCATCAGTGGGTGTGAGGGGTACTTATCTGGGTATTCTTCCTCTACTTAGCTACCAATGTTTTAATAATATTCTAATATCCCTCTGTCAGGTATGAGTAAAACTGGGTAATAAGTTGCAAAATTGTTTGGAAGCCATGGGGAGGTGGAGGCAGATAAAGAATAAAATTGTTATAAGCTACACTTTTAAGAAAAAAGCTTGCTCAGGTATCCTAAATCTCCTGCACCCAGGTTATTCACATTGGTTGGTACACTTTTAAAGCATTATTTTAAAACAGTGCTTGTCCTGTGGGACACTCCAGTTTTGATCAGTCTACACCACATGAGAACCAGTTACTGGGGATAAAAAAAATAACCCACAGCCCAATTTGAACTTGACTAAAGATATTAATTTTTAACACTGATTTCATGCCAATTCAGAGAAAAGACCTTTTGATACCCACTTTGCCATCATTTCAAAGAAACTTTGTGTTCTTAAATGCCTTTATCGATGCACAAAAGCAATTATAACCAGAGTAAAACTGTCATGTCCTTACATTGCCAGTGGAATTATAAAATAGATGCACATACAATCTGATGAAATTAACTAAACCTGAAAACATAGCAATAGAACCGACTTTTTTTGTGATCCTGGATATTCTAGGAATACAAAGACTTTGACATTCTTTATTCAAGTCCCAACAGACACTAACTTCTAAGAGAGGGTTGCATTTATTTCAGTAAGGTGTGAGAAATTATCTTAATGCACTCTGAAACAGACCTTGATTACCATTTTCTCTGAGAAAGAGAATCTAACCTATAGCTGATTGAAACCAAGAGAGGCCGCAGGAGTTTATGGGGTCAGGTCTCATGTTTATGTTTGGAGAGTTATGATTCCCTCATCACAATAATCTGTCTTGGCTTAGTGTTGACAAGCAGCATCATCTTGATTGTCACCAAAGCTGTTGCACAGTTCTCAAGCCTGGGAAGAGGAAAGACTAATATTTTAAAACATATACAGTAATCAGTTCTATTGGAAGGTTAATGGCCTCTTCATTTGTTTTCACAAAATAAATACCAAGTTTCTTCAATTTCCAGTCTACTCACTCAATCACATTCTAGCTAAAACACTGCAAAATTAGTTGCATGTGAGTGGAGTTACCTCTAGGGGATTAACTGCACAAAACAGATGTAGAGGATCTCCCCAGCCTGACTTGCTGTTGCTGTTCTGCATCAAAATCCTGTCAAGAGGAGCCAGCTGAGGTTGCCCTCTGCGAGAGATGCTCAACTTTCAGCCTTCAGGCTCTGTGGATGTTAGAAGAATGACAGGAGACAGACAGCGTCTGAGGAGACACCTGACTGTTTTTTTCATACTGCAGCGAATACCCAGCTGATCCCAGAGCCATTCAGCTTCTTTAAGGCTCCAATTTATTGTCTGGCTTTGTTGACTTCAATGGGATTTAAGGACATGGTCAAAATTAAAAAGATTTTTTGGGGGAGGTTTTCTTTTTTAGACTAAAAGGAAGGGAATGTCACAGACTATATGTGAATACTTGTGACGATTGAGAGCCAGGTAAAATATTTAATAACTCGCTTCTTCCCACCTTCTTTCCATGCCCTTGTCCTTCCCTGAACCGTGTATTATCAAACTGATACACACTATAAAATTCAGTGCCATAGTCAAGTCTCTGCTGAGAATTGGGAGGTGAAAGAGGGAACAGGAAAAGCAGTTCTTACTTAACAGAACTTTTCATTTAAGACAGAGCTGAACATAGTTTTACAGATTTTACCTTTGTTTAACAAAGAGAATATTTTAAAAAATAAAAAATAAATCCTTCAGTTTTTAACTTTTTTAAATTAATCAAAAATCAAATATTCTCACAGAAGATTTCTTACCTTAATTTAATAGTTATGTTCCTAGATTTTTTGTTAACCCCAGTAACATGCCAACTATAGCTATGTTACTTGACCAGAATTGTTTGGGAAGCAAGAATACATTTGTAAAAGAACAGTTAACTAAGAAAGTTCACGCAAATAAAATTTAAAAGCTTCTTTTTGCTTGTTCATAGATTTTTTGCTTTGTTTGTTTGTTTGTTTTTTAACCTTAGTCTGGAGTGGTATCCTTCAGTGTTTGTCAATAAATGTACGGAGTGATTTTGAAAACACCGTAAATAGGAGTGATTTTACTTCTCACCATAGTTTTTTTAGGTACTAGTGATCATGAGTGCATTAAAGGTGTAAGCCCAGTCTTTAAAACCTATTTGGCTACTAGCTTAGCAATTTGAAACTAATCTTCAAAATAAAGACTCTAGTTTATCCCATTAGTTGCAGCTGAATGTCTCAGTGATGCAAATCATTATATGTAATTATGATTTATATTGTTATGTGCAATCTCCATTCCTGCTGTTTAATGGCCTAGTCCTTATAAATTAGGCTGAACAGACTTTGATACATTAAATTAATATTTTTCCTTAGTGTGCAACATATTTCATTTCCACTTAAGCAGCAAATCATTGGTTTACCAACAGTGTGTAACAGGACATACCTTAGATTATCTCCCTGTCAAAGAGTTTGTCGTTTATACATATCAGAAGAAGAGCTAGAGCTGTCATAATTAGCGCTAAAAAAGCATACTGAAAAGGCTTTGAAAAGCCTCTGTTCCAGGTTTAAATAAATCTCTTATATGTGAAAGATTAAAAGGAAATCTTTATGAAAGGAATTATTCCTATTATGAGTTCTTTGTCTCTTTTCTGAAACCTCTGGGTTTTGTCACTAAAGCCACAATATCAGAATGGAGCGCTGTTTTGCTCTAACAGGTTGTTACCTGTCTCTTGGTGGGCAGAAGACTTTACCGCAGTCATTCACACACATAAGGTTTTTTATTTGCTTGTTTGTTTGTTTTAACTGCTCTTTAGTGTCCTTAGAATCTTTAGCACCTGGGGAAAAAATAATGAAAAATAAGAGATTTCCTTTTCTGAAAACTTGTGGCATCACGCTTTGATACCTAATGTTTCAAAATAAAGATTTTTTTCAGAAACATAAGACTGAGTAGCCAGGCTTATTGCTAGTTCGGCCCTTTTCTGAAAGACATGGGTAATATGTGACTTTGATGCAGTCTGAGTGAAGCTCCAGATGATGACCGCATGATTTCTACAGCAGCGTTTGGATAGGTAGGAAACCAGTTTCTAGGTATGGGAATAGGGCTTGGTCTTCCACTTCCTTGAAAAGTTCTGTCCAGCGGATGTGAGTGAAGTTTCTGCTAGAAGATATGTCAGCTGAAGACTTCCCACCATTTCATAAGATTTTATTAGTTTTTCAGTGCTCTGCAGCATGACTTTTCTTCTGCTTACTTCGCTCATCTGTTTTCTATATAAAAGAGATCCACTATCTAATGCACTAAGTTGTTTTAGTTTTACAGGAGTTGGAGAACGTTTTAGCTATGCTAATCCTTTTTTTTTTTCTGTTTCATTTTTTTCATGTCTGTCCAGGATAACCTCCAGATTTATTTTTCTTCCAACCTACTTTTTCAGAGGAAAACTCATTTGAAAATGGCTGGTTTTGACTAGCTTCATAATTTTAGTGATTTTTTAACAGCTCCAGCTATACGCTGATTATTCTGAAGCACAGTAGTCAACCAGCTGGCCAGCAGCCTATTTTATCTATGGAATATCTGAAGTATGCCCTCCTCCAGGATTGCAAGTAACAGTCCTCATACATTACCTATACATTTGCACATGAGGATTGAGAGTCGCTGTTTGTATTTCATGCACACCTTAGACACTGTTTGAGTCACCTGCTGTATAATAAGTATTGCTGGTCTTTGTGTTACCTCTGAACTCCAGGCATATACTGGTATAGATATGCCTTCAAAAATGCAAAAGGCAATGGCTTCAGCTAGAGACTCCACTCCTTAAAAATAAGACAACGATGGTGCGTAAGGGAAGAGAGAGAGACAAATGCTGATTTGCCCAAAGTGACCCTACAGGTCTGTGAAAGGCAAATGCTACTGCTCTTGTCTCCCAGTGTAGCACCTTAATTACAAGGCCACACTGCCCAGACCAAGCAGCCTGCACTTAATAAAATTTATTAACACAGCGTATACTTTCTTTGTACGTGATTAATAACAACGGGTTACAATATGTCTCTCTTTCAGTGAAATATTAGTCATTCAGCTTCAGCCACCAACCTTCAAACCACCAAGAAAGTACAGTGGAATATATAGTTTAAGCCAACTCCCTGGCAGTTCAACTTTATTGGTATGCAAAAAGAAATAAACATGAGAAAACCAATATAAGAACACCACCTATTAACTTTTTGTATACTGCAAGAGAAGCGTAGCAAACCAGGCCATTGAACAAAACATTGATATCGACTCAGGCTTTTGTCTCCAATCTATTATTTTCCATGTAATTCCTCTTGCATAATAAAACAAAAATAGTAACAATAATTTTAAATAGAGTTTATTCTGATGAAAGGCTGCTTATTAAGCCAATTTAATGCTGTGTGAAAGTAGATTTTTTCTATCTTTAGCTTCATGGGGCAAGCTAACAGGATTTTTTTTTTTTTCCAGGATAAACTGAGACTTTTTTGAATGTGCCACAACTTTGATTGCTTTGTTTTGTTGAGGACATAGGCTGTAGAAGAATTCCAGCAAGATTTAATTACACCTCGTATATTTTATTCTTAGGAAAACACTAGTCAATACTAAAATAAGGAAGAGTTAACATATACACATCACTTTAGCAATTCTGGGGGATAATAACTGGCTAACTTTCCTGAAACTCTTAACACAAAGAAGCTCCTGTTATTCCGCTAAAAACATAGCGGATAAAACACTGACAAAATTACAGGGTGAAATTCTACGACCCATGTTATGCAGGAGTTCAGACTAGATGAGCACACTCCTTTGCTTCTGACCTTAAATAATATACATTTGAGACAAATATGGCTTATATATTCATTTTTCATAAAAGGTCTTTCACAGACACAAACACAACTATACTTACACGTCAAAAATATTATGTAGCTCAAATGTTGAGCTATAGTAGAGAAAATAGTACAGTTAGGGTAATATCTTCTACATCTGTATAAGGGTGGCTGTTCAATAAGTGTTCTTGCATAGACATAAATATTAAAGTTACAGCAGACTGATGGTGTATACCAAAAGTTAGAAATTAAAGATGTGCTCATGCTCAGACATAGACCATGGCAAGAAGGTATTGAGACCACACTTCTCCACCTATGAAGTGCAGAGCTGCAGAACTAGCTTGCTAGTTGTCACACTAGTGACAATGTGGCTGTGGGAGTGTGGTGTCACACCCACTCTAGTGAGCACTGTCCCATCATGAAGGTGGGACACCTTGGCTACAGTGCCATAAGGGCAGAGTTGGGCTTTTTCCTGTTCAAGGGAAGTTCTGAATGGCAGTAACTCCAGTGCTCATCATACGGAGCAGGCATGCTCTGAGAGCCACAAAGGTCCCTCCACCTCGAGGGTTGTGCACTAGGACTAGAGCGCTAACTAGCACAAGTTTCTAGCGTAAAGCTGACATGAAAGAAAACTGTCCTTCTTTACCTGTAGGATATGATCACTAATACAAACATCAGCTTGGACACCAATCTTAAGAATCCACTTGTGGGAAGTGCCTGGAGGAATATAGTCATACATGTCCAAACCCTAAATTATTAAGTGTTGGTTTTAAGAAAGATTCTTTACTCGACTTATCCTGGCTTAGAGGTGGTTGGAATTACTTAAGAGATGGGTAAAGGAAAACATCTGCAGAGGAACTGAGCCTATGAAACTGTTCTATACCATGTCCTCACCCTAAATGTTCTTATTGAACATGTTGAATCTTATGAATATGATAAAAGAAGTGACACAAGTCAAACTGCAGAGCTAACTTACCCAGAAAAGGAGAAAACTCATGAGAGCTGGGCTCACCCAAGTACATTGCATCTTCTACAGGCTGCCCTGAGAAACCAAGAGCCTACAGGAGGCCTTGTTATTTGGGAAAGCATCAACAGAAGGTAACTCATGGCTGTGGTGAAATATAAGGTGTACTCATGTCATGTGAAATTAGAGACATCAAATGGTAGTTTCTGATGTGCTAAATAAGGAAGTACTAAATACAATAAACTTTTGCAATATATGCAATTAAAAAGACCGTTATTGGAATACTAGGTCACATTCAAATACTAATGTATTGTAAAAGATATTAATAAAGTAAAAAGTATTCAATCAAATGATTAGTATGTAATTAATTGCACAGTTAATTTTCTGGACTAATACTATTTTTTTTTTTCCTCTTCAGGAATTTTCAGGCTTTTAAATGTTTTCCTTCTTTTGCTTCAAAGCAAAACCAATCTCTTTCTTTTGTTCTCTCTCATTTCTCTCCCCTTCTCCCCCCTGTAAAGGGGGGGAGTAGTAAGGACCTGTAAAGGACCTGAAGTGCCTGTTGTCTGGGGCGCTAGCTCAGAACGGAGAAAACTCACAGTTGGGTTCCTGCAGAGGGAGCGTTGATACATCATTAATCTATCACTTTAGCTGATGAAAATGAACCAGAGGAAGTGACAAAGAGCAAACACTCTGTGTGTAAGACTGATTGTTCAACAAGCATTCTTGAACAGAAGAACAAACATTAAAGCTGCCTCAGACGAAGTTAACAGTATATATCAAAGTTGTCTGCTAGAGATGATCATATATGAGAATAATTGCTTGTTCACTGAGGAACAAGAGAAGGATTCAATAGATATACCAGTGGTCATTGCTTTAAATCCCCCTGCGTGCCAGAGGCCACACTCTGCATCAACTTTCTTTCATTTTTATCTTTTTTTATCTGGATGCCAGATATAACTGGATCTACTTTCTTTCATTTTTTATCTTTTTTTTTTCTCCCCTATAACTTTCTCATTTATATCCGAAAGATATTTTTAGGAAATTATTTTGCAAAAAAATACCGATTTCAAAATTCTAATTTCATAATTTTCTACAAGCTTACATTTTCTTGCAGAAAAACTCTCCTGTTGAAAACTTCCCAGACTTCTTATATCCCAGCCTATGAAACATAGAAGCTCACACATTCTAATCTAGTTTTCCGCAGTCATCAAGAAAAGTACGAGTCAAACTGTGTAAAGCAGGGTCAGTCACAGGTACCTATTGCTCTCTTTTGAACAAGGGTGAATTTCCACTCTTGGTAGGTAAATATTCACGTATGCCTCAGCAGTTTACCTGTTTTGACAATCGTATGGCATGTCACATACAGCAATGCATATAGCAAGAGTTTAGAGCAATAGGAGGGAAAGTGGTATTCTTTTCTTGATAGACAGACTGTTGTTTCAGCTCATCTGAACCTGCTTTAAAAGCAAATGCAGTCATAGAGTTTTATCCATTGGGTTTTTTCTCCCTCTGCTTCTGTAATACAAATGTCAGCTCGTGTTTGGGGAGTGAATGGAGTTGTTCGATGTGGGTAGATCTTCATAGCGTTTCTTAGTGTACTTATCAATTGAAATTCTTTATGCTGAGGCTGTTACTGCATGATTGGAATAGATTCTTTCCAGTTAGAAAATATTTCAAATAACCCACTACTCAAATACAGTATATTTCTTAAATGAAGGCTCCAGGAGGATGCTCTGGGTTTTGGGGCTCTTTGGAAGCAACATTCTAGGTGGATGGCCTTTGAGTCTTTTTTTTTTTTTTTTTCCTTCTCAGCATGTGTTGTACCCAGCATGAAACAAACACAATGATAAGAAAAGAGATTACAGTCTTTCGATCTACCTGAATAATTTACTGGAAATTGAATGGTATAAAAACCTCATTTTATCTATACACTCAGGAATTATAACATTGTTTTAGTGCAGGCATAGGAAGAATCACTATAAAATTGATTTAGTTTATTGCTACTGGCTGAATATAAGATTCTAAGCAATCTCATTCGATTTCCTTGTCAACTGCGATGTCTTGGACAATTTTGAAAAGTGTCCATTTAATTAGCTACTCACAGGATACATTTGTAGACCTACTTTTATGATCACAGTTCATATTGAACTGAAATTGTTGTGTGTCTCTGGAAACAGAAAAAAAACCCACAAAAATACTGGAAAACAAAAACTTTAAAATTCCCAAATTGTCCCTGTTATTGAGACAAGTTGTGTACTGTTATGCCGAAGTGTAGTAAAAGCAGGTTTCTGCAAAATCAGAAACAACAAAAGCTGCCTCTTTTATCTGAAAATTGATAGCTTGCCTCTAATATTTCCCAGTTTTCAGAAATTATTCACAATTCGTGCCAGTAATTGTTGGATCACATAGAACATGAGTTATTGAGTCAAGTATTTGGTAAACTAAATTTGTCTGCATGAATCTGGCTGTTTTCTAAGAGGAAAATTTGCATATACTTGAAATAGAATTCTTTTAAACAGGAAGGACTATTATTAGACCTACATCTGATGATCTTACAAGATCACCAAATCATATTTTGAAATTTAATTTCAGTAACAATTTCTCTTGAGAGTAGTGCAACTTTCTAAATATCTGGCTGGTAATTGAAAAAGCTTAATGTAGAGCAGAAAATTGGTTTTATTGAATATGTACTTAAAAATAAATGGTGGATTAAGATCTGACTTATGCTCCTGATTAATCTTCCAGCACATTGAATCCAAGTACAAGGGAAAGACAGACGCACAAGCAGAACCTTGATCGCGGAACCAACAGTAACAAATTAACTAATTTTGTTAGCACCGTATTTTTCACAGAAATAATGGATACTGCTTTCATTCCTTTCTGTAATACAATTACTATCAGATCATAGCTTCTTTAATAATGAAAAGCCACACTGCTGCAAGACGAAAGCTCTGCACTTAGAGCTCTTCCAGTAACCTTAGGGCTAAAAGATGTTCAAGTTCCTGGGTTTCAGGCGCATTATGTTGTTGATTTAGCAGGATGGTACAAAATAGACATAATTAGGATTATTAAGTTTATCCTGTGATTGCAGCTGGCAATCGTCTAGTAGAAAATGCTAAAATAGATCATGATTTCAAGGTAAAGTTTGAGTAACATTATCCTGGACACTTTCCCTAAGCCCTGTATCCCACCTAATTTTTCATCTTCTTTTCCCTTTTAACCTGGCATCAGATACTTCTTCCAAGCTTTTTATCCGTCCACTTGGCTCTGTTCCTCTCCCTCCTTCCAATCTTTTTAATTCTGCTGAGATTATCTTGTTTTCTTGGGGGTTTTTGTTTGGTTTTTATTTATTTATTTATTTATTTTATTTTTACAGGAGAGATACGCCTGTAGCACTCAGTTCCCTGTACACCTGGATTCAGGGCCTCAGGCTTGAGAGTATGCAAGAAGAGTAAGAGTTGTCCCTTTCTTCAGCTGTTTTTTCACCCTCTTCCAACATTGTTGCTTCTTCTTCAGGCTATGCTCCAAGTCCCTGCCTTTATTGGAGACTTTCCTTCTAGATGGAAATATACCCAATAGTCGGTTTAAATTCAAATTAGCTTGTTGTTTTGCTTTCTAGAGATCAGCTAATCACAGAATCACACACAGAATCACAGAATCACAGAATTATCAGAGTTGGAAGGGACCTCTAGAGACCATCTAGCCCAACTCTCCTGCTAAAGCAGCATTGCCCAGAGCACATTACTCAGGACTGCATCCAGGCGGGTCTTGAAAATCTCCAGGGAAGGGGACTCCACAACCTCCCTGGGCAGCCTGTGCCACTGCTCTGTCACCCTCACCGTAAAGAACTGTTTCCGTGTATTTGAACGGAACTTCCTGTGTTCTAACTTGTGCCCATTACCCCTCGTCCTGTCACTGGGAACCATTGAAAAGAGCCTGGCTCCATCCTCCTTCAACCCACCCTTTAGATACTTGTATGCCATAATAAGGTCTCCCCTCAGCCTTCTCTTCTCCAGGCTAAAGAGTCCCAGCTCTCTCAGCCTTTCCTCATAAGGCAGATGCTCCAAGCCCTTAATCATCTTAGTTGCCCTTCGCTGGACTCGCTCCAGCAGTTCCCTGTCCCTCTTGAACTGGGGAGCCCAAAACTGGACACAGTATTCCAGTTGTGGCCTCACCAGTGCCGAGTAGAGGGGGAGAATGACCTCCCTCGACCTACTGGCCACACTCTTCCCTATGCAGCCCAGGATTCCATTGGCCTTTTTGGCGACAAGGGCACATTGCTGGGCCATGGATAATTTACTGTCTACCACAACCCCCAGATCCTTCTCCTCCAAGCTACTTCCCAGCAGGTCCGCCCCTAACCTGTACTGGTGCCTAGCATTCTTCCTCCCCAGGTGCAGGACCTTGCACTTGGTTTTGTTGAACCTCATTAGGTTCTAATAAACAGTTAAACTCCAATAGTAGAATTGTACTTCCTGAACACGCCAGAATTCTGTGGAGACATATCTGCAAGGTGGATTTATTTCTAGCATTTGTCATGTGTTTCTTAATATTTCCGACAAGCAAGGATAATCTTAGGCACTGGCAGGTTCCTTTTAGAGGTTTCCTTAACAAGTTATGTATCAGCTAACAGCTTGTTAGTAGAGGGTGTTGATATAGAAGCACAGAGAGAAAAATGTAATATTTGAAAAGAACCAAAGTAGCATGAAATAACTATGGTCAGATTCTTCTGCTTACAAGATCATTTTCACTCCAGTTAAATTTCTGAATCTCTTCTGTATTTCTAGAATTTCTACTGGCAAGATGAAGTTTAGATGTTGTTGCTTACTGGTGTTAGAAACAGGATGTTTGGCAATTCTCTTATTTTCAGGAGTTGGCTTGACTCTGGAGTGTTGTAGAGTCACAGACGAGATTCCTTCAGAGGAGTCGGCAGTAACGCTCTTCCCAGGGTCCTTACAAAAAAATGCTTCCTCTGAGAAATTTATACTTGGTTTAGCTAAAAAAAGAACTGTAATCCATTTACAAGTGTACGGAAAAACAGGTGACTTCATGACAGGTGTTTTCACTTCTGGGAATAAGATGAATGGGAACCAATTGCAAAAATGGGAGGCACTGTGTAGGTGTTGGAAGGGCCATGCAGATTCAGCTCCCAGTGGGACTGCGGTGCCCAAGGGTGAGAGAGCACCAGAGCTCAGCTGAGACAACAGGGAAGCATCCACAGAAGCCTGGTGTAGATGAGCATCTTAAAAATGCGTGGCTTAATATAGGACAGCTATTACAGGTATACAAAAGTCAGCAGCACCTTAAGACAAATTCTATGCACAGATACTAACAGAACCCGCTCTTCTTTTTGAATGGGAGCAGGATTCACTTCTGAGATTGTTATCAAAGTCTATAAGAGCATTTGATAATATTTTTTAATAGAAGTCACTGCATAAAATACAATTATATTTTTTTATTTCGTTGCTCTATTTAGAAATACTTTCATTTATTTTAATATTTGGAAACTAAATAAAAGATGGATTTAATTTTAAACATGAATAAAATCTTTGGAGACTGACTGCTATAGTGTAATGCAAAAGGTTTGCTAGAATTCTACGTATGAGGTTTATGGGGACTTTGTATCCACTCCTAATGGGAAAATGATATTAAAACATAATTAAAGTTGTGAATGATTTTAAAGAGTTGATGGTTTAAATATTCAGTCCAACTTCTGTTGGTTTTTTATGTGGTATTTAATAAAATTCAGAAAATATATATAAAAATTCCATGAAAGATTATTTTCTTTGATCTTGGGATTTGGTAAATTCACTATCTGGAGAAAACATGATGCTAATTTGCACCATTCTATTTTGGTTACATAAAATTGGAGGATTCAGGATTGTTCTCTTTTTAATAGCATTTTTATAAAAAGAGAGATTGAGAAACACAACCCAAATTTGTACAGGCCCTAATCCAAATCTAGATACTAGTTTGAAGTTCACCACTTAAAATAGTAGGTGTTTCACACAGAGCAGAGCTTTATTTGGTCTCTATAAATTCTGCAACACAGAGAACATATGGAGTTGGTGCACAAAAATCTAAACAGAGATTCTTAACCACATGCACTGAGGTCAGTCTCCATCTTTTAAGGGAAACTTTCTTATTATAGAGGCAGTTGAAGAATTAGAGTATAGCTTCCTCGCCCTCCTTCCCACGCCTCTTCTTAATAAATTGGAGCTGTAAAGCTTAAATTACCCAAAGAGAGACAAGAAAAGACGGCCTTACATGGCCATTTTATGGCACATTCAATTACTACTCAAAATTCTAGCCAAATCAGATACCTGAATGAACAAGACATATAGAAGAATGCTTGCACTTGCCTCTACAGTGCTGGGACTGCTGGCAAAGGAACAGCTGTAAGCTCATCTCAGCAGCAGCAGTCCCAGAAAAAACAGACTTTTAAAAGCTATAGACAAGGCGCTGGAAAGCAGCAACCTCTGGCAGAAGAGATTAAAAGTCAAAAACCAGTTTCTTAATGGTTTAAAAGTATAAAAGCACCATTAACAAGAAAGTCCAGCAATGTCTTATGCCACCTTAGAGGGGGAAGAATTTCTGTTCTTTTTATCCGCACTGGAAAGAAGGCAACAACATGGGATTAACAAAACCCTTTTTTCCTTTATGGTTAATCTTCTTCGACAAGCACGTATTTTGACTTTAAGTAGCCAGCTCTCTTCAGGCCTTCACAAACTGGTACCCACAGGATGTCAAACCAAAGCCTGGAGACAAAGGAGAGAAGCCAGGACATCAGAACGAGAGCACATGCAGTGGCCAAGCAAATCGTGTATAAATAGAGGCGAGTCGCATGAAAAAATATGGGAGAAGATGAGGTCGAACCACAAATAGGATGGAACAATGGAGTCCACCAATAGGAAGTTGGTGAGCTCATTAAATTAATTTGCTTACCATAGCATCATAACTAGTCAAGAACTAAACATAGCATGTCCAGCATCATAGTCTCCATGATATTACTGTAAATTTTGTTCATAAATTATTTAGAGAAAGCAATTCCAGATGTTGAATCTCCTTCAAAGCTTCTTGTAAGATCTTGCAGTTTCCTCCTGTTTTCCTATCGGCAAGCTGAATCAGCTCACTACTAACATGCTTAGCTGGTGTGAGTTAATAGACTGAAATGATAATATAAAATACTGCCAAAAGACCTTCAGCTGGGAAGTATGTAGGGAGCTGGGTGGATGTTAAGGTGCTGTTTTGTGTACCAAAATATTACTTTCTATCCAATTACTGTTTAACTTACATGTACATTAAGGAGCCAGAAATCCAAAAATCTACCAGGCTACAGCATGCTTTCGCTCTGAGCTGCTGAATTTTTCATTCCTAGATATAGGGTGGCTCAACTTTGACAAGCATAAAAGCCAATAGTCATTTTCATCTACCCTTCTTCACACGCAAGGAGTGCACAAATGCATTCTAATGAGACATAAGAAGGGAAAGTATCTTAATGCTCTGACTTCCTATGCAGTGCTTTAACCACTGATGGGGAAAAAAGGTGTTTCCTCTTATTTTGTTTTAAGAGAAAAAGAGATACTCAAAAAAGGCACAAGAAACTGTTTTGGACTGAATCCTAATAACATGTGAGCATCTAAGCTGGAGAGAGAGATTCGGCTATAGCCCTTTGGAGTGTTCCATGCTGTCTAATTCAGACACCATGTGCACTGGTTGTGGACTGTGTTGTGGCTAACCTTGCTTTTATATACTAAATGGGAAGAGCTAGAGAACTGTATAAAACAGACTAGGGAGACCTCACAGCAAATTCTGCTCCCAGGCACAATAACAGACATTTAACCCTTGGACCGTCAACATGGGTCTCATTTTGCCAGGCTCAGAGTGTCAGAAATCTGTGGCTGATCTAGTCACTTGGGGCTCCTGATATAGTCATGGGGAGATACAAGGGCTCTTTTAGAGCATCTTTTATCAGGTCTATCTCAAATGCCTGCTTCATGTTGAATGTTCCAGGTCTGTACTGTTCAACGTCTTTGTCGGCAACATGGACAGTGGGGTTGAGTGCATCCTCAGCAAGTTTTCCAATGATACCAAGCTCTTTGGTGAGGTAGACACACTGGAGGGGAGGGATGCCATCCAGAAGGACCTGGACAGGCTGGAGAGGTGGGCCCAAGCCAACCTCATGCAGTTCAACAAGGCCAAGGGCAAGGTCTTACATCTAGGTCGGGGCAATCCTATGATTCTATACCTATGAGCTCTATATCTGCAATCTAAAAGGGGGGAACTTTGTCACCACACTAAAAAAGGAGTTAAGTACTTGAAAGTGCATCCATATGCTACCTTTGGAGGTAAGGTTCCTGCTGACTGGAAAAGGGGAAACATAATCCCGATCTTCAAAAAGGGAAACAAGGAAGACCCAGGGAACTACCGGCCAGTCAGTCTCACCTCTGTGCCTGGCAAGATCATGGAGCAGATCCTCCTGGAAACTCTGCTGAGGCACATAGAAAAGAAGGAGGTGATTGGTGACAGCCAGCATGGCTTCACCAAGGGCAAGTCACACCTGACAAATTTGGTGGCCTTCTATGAGGGAGTTACAGCGGCAGTGGACAAGGGCAGATCAACTGATGTCATCTGCTTGGACTTGTGCAAAGCGTTTGACACTGTTCCTCACGATATCGTGGTCTCTAAATTGAAGGGACATGGATTCGACAAATGGACCACTCAGTGGATAAAGAACCTGGTCTAGTGGGAAGTGTCCCTATCTATGGCAGGGGGGTTGGAACTTGATGATCTTCAAGGTCCTTTCCAACCTAAACCATTCTATGATTCTATGATTCTATGCCTATGAGCTTCTGGTCTGGGTAATTTATTTTCAAGGAAGCTCAGGATGACTGGGTGAGATGCAAATCTCTATACTGCAGGCACATGTATCGATAGATGAGGTTTATAGGCTGTGTCTCAGATTCACATTTCTTTTCTTTTTGAAGCTAGCCTTAAGTCTGATCTTAAGCACCTTAAGGGTTAGACCCAATATCACCTGAAAATCAACAATAGAATTTAGACTCAGTCAAATCAAGAATGACAGGATCCCAGGTGCTCCTTCATTCATAAAACCAACCCATCTCTCACTCTGCTTATCTGAAAAAAAGTTGCCTTTAACAAGTGAAATATTGAAACCATATCTAGATCATGTAATCAGCCTTCCATGCGAGACCTTCATACAGAAGAAATCAGTGTACCTTCCATGGATCTCTGATGTTTTATAGAGATTAAGGATATGGCTTGCTCTTTTTACCAGAAAATAACATATAATTTTGTATAAATAAATTTACACTATTCAAAACATAGCAGACTGTGATTTTGTTTATTTAATCTGAAGCAATTTAACAAACTGACCCAAAGAAAAGAATTTCAAATACCCTTACTTGTGAATGTCAGTTGTTAGGGTTTTTTAAAGAAACAATAAGATAGATGATGTGTTAGATTAACCTGAGCTAAGAAAATAGAGTCATAGCCAAAATTATAGACAAAGACTAATATCTGTGCAAGGAAACATACTGAAAACAAACTAAGTTTGACCTCTGGTAATGCTAGCAGCTGGGCTATATGAGTACAACTTCAGACCTGCTCATTTTGTAGGATTTTTTTTTTTTTTTTAGAGTCCATTTTGTTGAACTGTTCCCGATAAATTAAGTCTTGGGTGAGTTTCCTACTTTTTTCCTTTTTTCTCTGAGGAAACCCTTCAGACCAATCCACTGAGAAACAAAATGAAAGTTCGTACTATGGCCTGTTGCTGTATAAATTTTTATAAGAAATAAATTTATGCTATGGCCCAAAATGCTGAAGTGGTGAGTTAGCACATTTCCCGTGGTTTCCTGTCTTGTATCAAAATTTCCTCAGCCAACTATTTCAACCTGATTTTTCCTTTCAAAGACACAATTTTACATACGTTTGGTCTCCATGTTACAGTTGTTCTTAGATGTTGCATCTTGCTCTTCCATGTTGGACTGCAGTTTACTGCCCCTTATGAGTTGCCATGCTGTAAAATGGAATAGGGAAGTATATTTGTAGACGATATTTTGTTTTTTTTTTTTTTAGCTTATGTCAGTGTTTATTTCAGTGCCTCAGCATGGTTGAGGTGTACAATAAATCACAACCAGAGACAGGGACAAAAGTCTCTTAAAATGGTCATCTTTAAAGAGAAAATGTATGTGCTATTATAGCCTAGTAGGCCTTGGAGAAAATGACTATCAAAAGGTCAGTTGGGGTGAAATAGTTTTCATGAGATTAATAAAAAATGAGGACCATGATTTTATATAGCAGGGTGGATGTTGGCGAGGATGGAGCTGTAGTGGTAAGACAGGAGCATTCAGCTGAGATTCCCTCTCAGATTGTGCCTCCCTTCAAAAACCCCTCAAACCAGGACAGAGACATAGTTATTTGCATGCACATTCAAAATAAAATTTGAAATCTGAATGAAAACTCCCCATCTTGCAGTGAATAGTTATTTCCAGAGAAGAGGCTAGATCTCATTCAAATGTAATATAACTTACAGTTTGCAAAAATTTCATAGAATCATAGAATGGTTTAGGTTGGAAAGGACCTTGAAGATCATCAAGTTCCAACCCCCCTGCCATAGACAGGGACACTTCCCACTAGACCAGGTTCTTTATCCACTGAGTGGTCCATTTGTCGAATCCATGTCCCTTCAATTTAGAGACCACGATATCGTGAGGAACAGTGTCAAACGCTTTGCACAAGTCCAAGCAGATGACATCAGTTGATCTGCCCTTGTCCACTGCCGCTGTAACTCCCTCATAGAAGGCCACCAAATTTGTCAGGTGTGACTTGCCCTTGGTGAAGCCATGCTGGCTGTCACCAATCACCTCCTTCTTTTCTATGTGCCTCAGCAGAGTTTCCAGGAGGATCTGCTCCATGATCTTGCCAGGCACAGAGGTGAGACTGACTGGCCGGTAGTTCACTGGGTCTTCCTTGTTTCCCTTTTTGAAAATAGGGGTTATGTTTCCCCTTTTCCAGTCAGCAGGAACCTTGCCAGACAGATATGACTTCTCAAATACGATGGCTAGTGGCTGAGCGACTTGATCTGCCAGTTCCCTCAGGGCCCGCGGATGTATCTCATCAGGTCCCATGGACTTGTGCACCTTCAGATTCCTCAGGTGGTCTCGGACTTGATCTTCACCTACAGTGGGGGGTTCTCCATTTTCCCAATCCTCGCCTTTGCCTTCCGTGTCATGGGCAGTGTGGCTGCAGTCCTTGCCAGTGAAGACTGAGGCAAAAAAGTCATTGAGTCCCTCAGCTCTATCTCTGTCCCGGGTAACCAATTCTTGCGTTTCCGTCCGGAGAGGGCCCACAGTTTTCCTAGTCTTTCTTTTCTCGCTGACATACTTAAAGAAGGATATTTTGTTTGTCTTAACGTCCCTGGCCAGATTTAGTTCTATCTGGGCTTTAGCTTGTCTGACCTGATCCCTCGCTGCTCGAACGATTCCTCTGTGTACTTCCCAGGCTACCCGCCCCTGTTTCCACTCCCTATAGGCCTCCTTTTTCCTTTTGGTCGTGTCCAGGAGCTCCTTGCTCATCCACGCTGGCCTCCTGGCTTTTCTGCCTGCCTTCCTCTTTGTAGGGATGCATTGCTCCTGAGCTTGGAGGAGGTGGTCCTTGAATATTAACCATCTTTCTTGGACCCCTCTTCCGTCTAGAGCTTCATCCCATGGCACCATACCAAGCAGATTCTTCAAGAGGCCAATTTATTCTTTTAAAAATTATCTGCCTTTTTGTGTACATTTTCAACAGTATTTGAGCTTTACACCATATTTGAATGAAAACATCAGAGCTCATATGTGATATGGTATTTATGAGCTTTCGTACAAGTCTCACATCTCATGATTTTTCTGGAGACTGTGCAGGACTTATAATTTTGAATTACAAGATTACAAGGACATGCCAATCTAACAGTTGCTCTTAATGTGATGCAGCATTGACATGCCATAAATATGAATGTGTTATTAAAAAATATTAGAAAAGATTGTTACGTAAGTGGGATAAAGAAATGTGTTAATCTATTTCTTTTGGAAAATAATCAAGCCAGTATTCAAGACATATACCTTATGCATGGAGCATGTCTAAGGCAGGAACCTCTATCCTTGAATATTGCATCTGATCAAGAAAAGAGGTCTTTTTAATTGTATGGTTTAATATCTGTATAGCACCTTTCATCTTCTGCCAGAAGACTTTTATAACTGGTATAAGAGACGCATGAGACTGGATGCTGTTGGCATGAATACATAGGACTCCTGGATTATGTTTCCACTGCTGGACAGCCAACACTAATAATTCCTCTGATCAGGGCTTTTATGATGCCACTAAACTTGATTTACAATAACATTGCACTTTGCAAAATGGTAAATATACATTGACAAAACCTGAAGTCTAGTATCTAGGTTATTATTTATTTAATTCAAGTATCTTCCTCCATGTCCCCTTGGTATCTAAGCACCCTTAAATTCTTCTAAGGAACAGATTTGGGAAAAGAGGTAAAAGGTGTCCATTGAAACTTTGAGGAGGCCTCAGAGAGTCAAAACATTTTTGTCTCGAACATGATTTTTTTTATGCTGTCTAAATGACCTCAATGAGCAAGAATTTAGGTTTAAGCCCAAAGACAGAATCTCTAAAGTTGCAGGTTTCTACACCCCTATGGGTTACAGCTTCTCTTATACTGAAAAGTCCATTTTAGGAAAATACTTTATTCTCGTTACTCACAGGCGGGATGATTCATGATTACATACTCTGCTTTCCGGAGGACTTCTGCCTTTATTCAGTAACTAGGTAGGTCTTCACGGTATGGTTTCAAGTCTTTTTTTAATACTCAGCATGCAAATTTTGATCAAGATTTATTTCAGTGGTCACTCACAGCCATGGTTTATCAGTATATTTTAATAGATTCACTTGCAAACATACACATAGCTATTCTGTAACACTGATCCTTCACAAGGGATAACGGTAAATACCTCTTTGAGATGTTAAAAAAATAATAAAATATGTGGTGTTATATGCTGAATGAATGTAAATACTAATTTGGCACATGGCTGAAACACCTCACCTGAGGGCTGAAGATATGAAGAAAGCCATCCTGACTCTCATCTGACATTCATAAGACTATTGAACTTCAGTAATTTACAGCTTACACAAAACTGCAGCCAGAAAGGATCCTGAATTATCAGACTTTTCAAACCTTAGCGGGGGCAGCACAGCCAACACCGCATGCTCTGCACTTAGCCAGAGAAGACAAGGAACTGCTGTGTGTCTGTGTGCCTAACCATGCTCCAGCACGCAGGAGATTTTCGTTGTGGGTAGGAAAAATCCGTACAAACTACCATTTTCACAAATTATGTTTACCCACTTTGCATCCTCCAAAGGTAGCATATGGATGCACTTTCAAGTACTTAACTCCTCTTTTAGTGTGGTGACAAAGCTCCCCCCTTTTAGATTGCAGATATAGAGCTCTTACAGCTATTACTAAAAAAGAGAAAACCCATCTTACTAGCTCAGTTGAAAGAGTTTTAGAGAAGCGTAAATTCTGCATCATCCTGCTCATGCTGAGCAAATGTATTGTCTTGGCATCAACATTTTTACAACTCCATTTAAAAATAGTTCTGTTAAAATGTTCTAAATGTCATTGTGCCTTCTGTCTCTCCTTTATTCTTCAACTTAAAAGCTTCTAAAGCATCTATTATCTGAGTATTATGGGCTTTAATTACCTATCTCACATGTCTGTATGGGATTTGAGATACTGACTCCTTAATCACCTGTTCCACAGTAATTTTGGTTTATTGTCTGCAGTGGACAGGCTTTCTTTATATTACATTTCCCTATTACATATCAGTATCTGAGCCTATTACAGAAACGTATTTTTTCCTAAGTGTAGGCACGAATATAAAATACTGTGCTTTACATTCTTTTACAGGAAATTTGAGAACCGGTTTCTGAAATACATTTACCCAATCATGACCTTGCAGAGGTATGAATGGTACCTGCTATTTTTCAAATGTGCCCCTTCTCCCTTCAGAGTTTTTTTTTAAATTATGTTTTTATGTTGACATTGTACCAGAACAGAAATGGACACATTACAAAGCTTTTAAAATATTGCTCATCCCCTCCTACCCATAGAATCTCCACTGTTGATCCCTGCTCTGAGAAATGAGTCAGATAAAATTTAATTTAATAGAAAATATCCCTTAAGGCTCTCATTCCTAGAAACTCCCACTCCATTCCATTTTTCATACCCAAATCACAGAAATATTTCAAATCACCATTCATTTCTTTATAGTCATCTGCAGCTCTTTTATAAACTTCACATTCAGAAAGTGTCTTATACATACTGCTGAGAATCACATTATTTTCATTCTTTTCACTAGATGCAATGACTCATCATGTCTTATTCCATCAGTTACAGTACAGTATGACAGTATATATATAATATCAGCAGATGTGGCCAGATTTTAACTCTCCATTTTGCCTTTGAGAAACAAATTCTGAAAGCTGATTAATTTTTCAAGATTCCTGAAATCCTTCATTTGATTTACAGCATGTATATCCACCTGAATATATGGAAAATCAGTTACCATAAATTTAACCTACTTACCTGACATATTTTTGCCCCTGTTGGCATTTTTATTTCATTGTGGCTTTTATTTCAACTCTACTAATTTAATCACACTGAAGACTAGGATAAATACAGAGCATGTATTGTGAAAGATGTTTCTAGACTTATGCAGACCAAATGGAATTGAAGCTCATTAGTGACCCTGATTCCGCTATAAAAATCATGACAACTTTGTAAAATATACATTTAAGTTATGTTATGACATTCACGTCTAGAAAAGGGGATTTGATCAGTTAATATGAAAACTACCAGAGTAGCTCCATTAATCAGATTTTGTTTCTTCTACATATCTGAATGTAAACAATTGAGCAAGTGCGAGTTTGTGAAATGTGTTTATTATGTTACCCTTTTAACCTCATGAACTGTTTAGTATATTTAATGTAGAATTGCATCAATCACTCTTTTCTGGACAATACTCAGTGTAGATACTTGGCATTCCTGAGAAATCTCTTGAAAAAAAAAAATAAAGTGAGAAAAAATAGTCAATATGCAAAAAAATTCTAGACAGAAGGACTTTTTTACTAATTTTTGATTTCGCTGGGGATGGTAAGTCAGTGCTGTCCTGCAGCAGGGTCAGGTAGACTGCCCTAGTGTAGTTTCTGACTTTTTCTTTACCGCCTCAAGGGCAAAGGACTGTGCAGCTGAGAACCTTTGCTCCCCAGTTCAGCCTGGCTCAGCAGTACTGGGAAAGCACGATGAGGCTTAGAAGCCGACTGCAGGTACAGGCAGAGCAACAATGTGCTAGGTAGCCCAGACATACAATGGCTAGCCACAGATACATGACCTGGACATCCCTTTTCTTTTTCTTCTGGTTCTGGTCTTTATCTTGCTAAGTAACAGTGGATGCTACGGACACCACAAACACAAATCTGTTTCCCTATGTCAGACCTCTAATAATTGAGCAGTCAGCAAAACCACCTGTCAAGCATGGAAGCATTGTACTGCGTTAAACTTATCTAAAAAGAGGCGGAGTAGATGGTCTGGATTGCTGGATTCTGGGGTTTGGCAGAATTTGGCAGCCCAGATCTGTCCCTTCCTTCACCCACGTTCTCTGAGAAGGGGCAGAACATGCAGGCAGAGGAAGATGAGTCAGTAGAGAGCTCCCTGGCTCCACTCTGTGATATGAGAGAGATCGCATCTGGGCCTTGCCCATCTAAGCTGGAATGTTCTCATCGATGATTTTTTCTATGAATCACTTACGGCAAGACATTTTTGAAGCTATAGGAGGTTGTTATTTCAGTGAATACAACTAAACAGCAAGCACAACGTGTGTACAATCCAAAGTTCAGCTGCCTGCAGATTCCCCGAAAGATGACTGCAGCCATCAGTGACCCCCCGGGTTCGCCGCCTGCGTTTGTCATGGTTCACCGGGAAGTAAAACAACCTGAAGACATTTCTTACTTCCCAATCTGAGGCCACAAGCATCATCCCCACAGAACCAGAACAACTGCTGAACTCGCCATCAAGTTTTTGGTGCCACAGCGCTCTGACAGCTGCTCCCTGTTCAGGGATTGGTGGCTTTTTCCAAGTCTATGGCAATGCGTGACCTGTTACGCTGCTGGTGAGTGACTCTGCATCCTCACTGAAATCACAGGTGACACGGTTGCACTATTATTCCCATTCAGTAATTTGGTTCTGTTTTTAAATTAACCTCATTCTATAGGAACGCAAGATATTTTAGGATAGATTGAGACTAAGAGACCATTCAAAGTCTGTTTCTCTTTAGGGTTAACGTTCCATGAACAATGAACCAGCTCATGAGCTTCATCTTTCACTCCCATTCACCTGGCAGATACTCTTCATGGTATGTGAAAAGTGATTCATTAAACTGGCCGCAAAGGGCAAACCTCAGAATAGTTTATCATCTTTGTTGTCTTATTTATTATACAGCAAGTAGCAACAGGCAAACTTGGTTTATTTTATCACTTTACTCACAGGCCATAGTTGTGCAAATGAGATGTTTACCTCAGTGTGAAGAGCACTTTGGTTTGTTTAGTCGAGCTGGGAAGGAGATGGATGAAGACACAAAAAAGGAAAAAGAAATAAAAGTCAAAAGGGGAAGTGTGAAAGAGGGCAGAATTTTAATGAATGAGTGGATATACAGTGTATATATTGCAAAAACTGTGGATATCTAGTACCTTCCGGTAAAGGATTATACGCACTTAATTTAGGAAATCTATTACATCAGCCAACCTTTAAAATGTTTCTGAGCCAGATAAAACCATCATAATTGACACGCAGGGCTGAAGCAAAGTCCCAGAGTCTTTTACCAGATGACCATCAGTAACTTGCCTCTGAGGGAAAAAACATATAAAGTGAGACAAACAGACTAATTTTTCATAATGTGGACCCTGACTACTTTCAGCACTATGGGAAAACCTGAACTAGACTTTATAAACCTCTGTAATCTCTGTTTTCATAGCTATTGCATGTATAGACTCCAATGTTTAAAAAAGTTGCTCATAACTTATGCAAATCTCTGCTTTGGCAAATTGTTTTAATTTCATTTATTTGCACTAACTGAATGTCTGACTCACCGTTGATTTAATTAAATGGAAACACCTTCTACGAATCACAGTATTTGTTTGCAGGAGTTAAAAAAATAGTCTGAAATGTGTAGAAAAGTTTCACTGTGGACATATATCTTTTATCCAGAGAATGCAACAGAGTTTCACTAACTCGATTTGTACTGAGAATTATGTGACTGGTACGGGTGGCGAGAAGATATCACACCTCAACACAGCCAGATCAATGCGCCCTTACCTCCCAGTCCACAAAAGCAGTGGAGATAAAAGGAGTATGCCCTAAGTATGCATTCCTCTTTTCTGTATTAACATTTTATGATTTTCATAAATGTCATTCAACACCGAGCTACCATACTTTACTAGATGATAAATAAAGCACAAAAATACCACTAGATGGCATTTGTTAGCTGTAAATGAATTAAGTCAGACTAGCTCTAAAGGAAAACTAAAGGGAAAGGATTTACTTACTAATAATTGCCATGCGGACGGTTTTAGGTGAACGATACTGTGATTTAGGGAAGGAAAAAAAGTTTGAATTAAGGCTAAAATTAAGTCCAGAACATCAGAGACACAAAAGAGAAGAGAGTCTTGTGGAAGAGATAAGCACAGCTAGTCCAAAGGCAAAATTCCTGGCAAGGAGAAAAGTACATTTGAGCGTGACTGACAGGCAAGCAGGAAGCTCCCCAGTGCTTCTCGCACGTAAAGGCTGCTCCACTTTCCTGGCGCAGAAAGTGCGTTCCTCCGTGTGCGAGCAGCTCAAAGGCCCGTAGCCTCCTGTAGCCCCGCATCTCACTGGGATCCCAACCCACGCTCTGGGGTCTCGGCCTTAATTCCCCTATAAAGCAGCATCTCTGTGTCTGTGACCCAGAGGTCCCACCCTGCACTTTGTGGTCTCCATCAGCCATCAGCCAAAGAGCTGCAGTGCAGGAACCAGTGCTGTGAACAGCTTTCTCGCACGTGCAGATGTGTGCATATCAGGGTACACAGTACACTTGCTTCCAGCTGCGTGACCCGAAAGTTCCTACTGCTTGTGCATTTTGTGCATATTCCTGCATGGATAACTGATATTATTTTTTTCAGGTTTTTGGACAAAAAAAAAAGAAAAAAATCTCTAAGTCTAGTATTTCTCTAGCAAATGAGTTTTAACTTATTTGTAGAATAGCTGTTGATGCTTTTAGCCTTGTCAGACACAGAGATCATTTTGCGATCCTTTCCAGGATTTCTGTGGCTCACATCAGCACGTTTCTCTCTTGGATACATGATTATAAGCAAGCATATGGGGACAGCTTAACTCAGGACCTGCCACCCATGCTTCGTGTTTCACATCTCAAAGAAAAGTAGTTACACCTCTACTGCATAATTGCTCTGCAGGATGCAGCTGATCAGCACAGTCTACAATTTGCTGATCGGCTGCTGTTGGATATATTGTGTTTTTTTTCCCTTGGGAGCCGATTTGATGCTGAGGAGCTCATGCTGGGCCCCAGCCTCAGTTACCTTGTGTGTGTATCGCAGCCACTTCTATGTCTAGGCACTCAACCTGCTCACCCGCACCCCGGCTTGCTGAACTGTCATTCTGGCTGAGCCTGGTCACATCCTTGTCCTCACAGCCCTGCCTGGACATCCCAGGCTCTGTCTGACCCCGGTTCCCTTCACCGGGCCTTATCCTGCCCCACCTGCAGTATGACACCCCAGCCTGGCCCTTGTCACTTGAATCATCCCATGCGAATTGGGTGCTATAAACTAAATAATGGAAAAGGTCACAAAATACGTAATTTTTTTATCTATTAAAAAATGTAGTAGAAAAAATCTGTGTAGAAGAAAACATTCACAACAAACCTCAGTGGAAGTTTGCTTGAAAACACCCCTTTGGGGTTTATAAAAGTTGGGGTTTGCCCCTTTTCCAGATGATGCAGCCCAGTGACTCTCCACCCCAAACAGCTCTGTCGTCCGGACTGCTGGGGGGCACCAAGGGATGACTGTGGCGCGGTACCGGGGACGCTCTGACTTGGACACAGGATGTAAGGCACTGGAGGGCATTTCCAAATCTTTTTGTTTTGTTTTGTTTTCAGCCAAAGGTTTTTCAGCTGTCAGGTGTTCTCTCTTTCCAACCAAAATAAAAGATTAAATTGTCTGCAGAAAGCAGACACATTCCAAAAAAATGTCCTTCTAAAGAAAACTCAATATCCTGTTGGAAAATAGCTTCAGTGGAAAACAAGCAGCAAGAACCTTGTGCAGTTTTAACCCCAAAACAATTGTTTCCCTTAAAAACTAACACACGTTTAGAGAGCCACAACCTGCAATTGTTCAATGTAAGAGAAGGGAAAAAACAGAAATCATGTTCAAATGGTCACTGAAGGGAGTGTGTCAAATGTGAACACAATAATCTATCAACATGTGTTTGTTTAATTAAGGAGACTGAGACTCATTTATGCAGGCCATACAGTTAGCATGGCTGTTGATCTATTTTGGGCATTTTGCCAAGCATTTTGAGGAACCAAAACAGTATTTGCATATCAACAGCTTATAATATTAGCGCTAATATATTATTTAGGCTGGAAATAACATTCAAAGCCTGTTACAAAGCATTCAATATGCTTAAATTATGTCAGTGTTATCATCTGTAACAGATAGCTTAGATGTGATTTTAATTGATATAGGTTTTTTTTCAAGCTGAAGAACGGTGAAGAGTGGATTATATTTTGGTGCTGGGTTTATTCCATGTTGAATATTCTTTGGTGATCAGCATGTTGGATACTCCAATATCTGCATTGCAATAGTTTTACTTTTAAAGACTTACTGCATACCTGTTATTAAAACAAAGCAAAACAAAAAAAGAAACAATAATATAATAGCTGAAATATTCATAGCTCTGGAAATGGAATATTAATTTCAATTACTAATTATTGTGTTGTTACTGCATTTATGCTATTTAGAGCTGAAGAGAACAAAAGCCGTAGTCTCAAGTGTAAATCCTGTTTAGATTTCTAAACGGATTTTGTGTAATTCTTGCTGCAAATTCAAAATAAATTTATCAAACCAAAGTTCAAGACAGGTTAAAATTTCCCATAAAGAAATGCTAATGGAAGATTTGCATAACAGTAAAATCATCAAAACTAAGCTTAACTGAGATTTAATCATGATACTATACCCACACATACAAACTGACATAGAAGAAATATTTGCCCCATATGTGCATATAGCAAAAACATAATGGGGAAGAGGCAATTGAATCAAACACTGGGTCAAAATGCAAATAAGTGTTAATGAATGTATATTCATTGCTCAGACAGCATTGCTTTGCCAGATGTTACTAAGAGAAATAAGGTAGCTGAAGGGTTGAAATAATGATATTTTGAAAAGACTTGATATAATTAAAGGCATAATGAGGTACATTTGCCCATAATTTGTGGACATAGCGGTGGTACTGGTATATTTACCTCCATGCTTTCGAATTTCAAAGTGGCTGAAAATGAATCCCGTTGCTCCCTTCACAGAAGGAACCTACAGACTATGCAAAAAACGTATCAAATATGCCCAGAGCAGTTAGTGCGCTCCTGCAGCTTCTCGAGAAGAAAAAACAATTTATTCCTAGTTCGCTAGTGTCATCTGGTGGCCGCATCGAAAACAGACGTTGTCTTTCATAAGGTTTTTGAGCGCCTTGTTATGAGCTGGCTGAGAGCCCCGCTGCTGTGTTCGGCCTCACCACGGGACAAAAATCCTTCTCTCCCTGTTTTTCCATTCGCTGCTTGTTTTGCTCTGTTCGTTTTGTTGTTCTTTTCTATTCTTTATGCTGATTACCCTCCTCTTCAGTTCCCTCTGATAAAGCACAGACCCTAACTGACTAAACCACAAGCCCTCGGGGTAGCTTGCTGGAATCTGTGAGCTACCATCAGTGAGGGAAGTCTGCTTTGAGATACGTGGGACATACCCCACCAGCGAACAACCCTCCTGCTGTCTTAGTCTCTGAGCTGCACTCAGGGCTGATGGAAGAAAACTAAAACCATTGGACTGCGACTGTGAAGAGAGAAATTGAGATTTGACCTCCATGAGAGGCAAGGGAGATTTTAAATATGATCTAGGTTTAATTCCTAACATCTGCACTATTTATTCTTCTTTCCCATAACTACTCCTACTGCTCAACTACTCTTTGTTGACTCCTGGGAATGAATAAGTTCAGAGATGAACACGATTAAGATATAAAAGGGATGGCTGACAGCTAGCACATGCCTGTGACATCTGGTCGTACTGGAGGAGGTAGAGACACTGAAGGGCAAAAGTCAAGTTCTTCCTTCACTCCATTCTTAGAAGAGCCAAGAATAAATAATGGTTCATTCTTATTCATGGGAATGCAAAATAGGAAGAAAGGTAGAGCTTGCCAGTGGCTAGAGAGGCCAGCCATGCTCGTCAACTTTGTGTGGGGAACATTTCCACAGAAAAGATTTCTGCATGTACTGTTGGTGATTTTCAGTGATTTACTTAAATATATGTTTAATAAAAACAGATAATGTCTTGAGTTTCTGAATTTCAGTAACTATCTAATGAAGCTGGTAAAAAAAAAAAATCATCTTTATAAAGAGTTCATGTGTTAATGCTGTATTTTACCTGACTCTACAGCACATTCATCAGAAATTACCGACGGTTGCAAGAAAAATAAGTAACTGACACTAAATTATATGACAGCTATTTCTAAATATAATTATTGGTTTTTTTCCCCATAGAGAAAAGTAACTCCCATAGTGGACACTCCCCTCTATTTTCCTCACACAAATTGCATGTAGTGGACAATAATGAGCCACAGTTTTATAACCACCAAAGATTTGTATTCTATCCTTCAGGGAACACCAGTACCATCAATATGTGCCTGTAAGTCTTTTTCCTTTAGTCAAATAACCTACTAAAAATATCTGCCCAGTAAATGTTCAAAATGCATCCAGAACACGATTTAACAAATCCTGAGCTTTTATTGTTACAATGATTCATTAAAGGAGAAAGTATGTAATACCTTCATCGCACATACTATTATCGCGTGGGACTATGAAACCCTAGAAGTTCTGAAGTTTGGTTTTGTCCCAATCAAGACAAGAAGATAAAAACTCCTAGGCCTTTTCATTAAATGAAGTATTTCAAAATATTTAATTTTCAATTATAATTGAAATAATGAAGTCAAAAGGAATCACTTAATAGTCATTAGAGTGCTTAGATAAATCCACAAAGAACATTGTCATAACAGTTACAAATTTTAGTGGGCCAGCTTTTTCTGCCTACACACTGTTCTAACATAAGATTTTTGGAGAGCTATAATCTTATCTTCCAGTGCTGTTTCTCCTTAAAGGCTAGAAGATTCTAAACTACTCTGTCAATTTTTCCACGATTATTATTATTGAACACCTCTGTTCTGGACACTCCCACATCTAAGTGGCAATTTTATGAAAAAATGATACTAAATATGCAACGGTATTGACAAAACCCAAAACCTCGCTCACTAATATAACAACATGATGCAAATATTTGAAAACAAATTAGAAGTAGTCTTTCCTTTCTTTTGCCTTTTCTCTCTGCACCTGTTCATTGTATGACCGTGCATCACTTCTACACCAGACAAAAAGAGCCTTTTCTAACTCCCTTCAGAGCCCCCATCTCACTGAAGAGCTCCTATAGCCCTTAGAATCACAGTATTTTAGGAAGCAAACGTGGATGAATTCAAGATCGCACTACTCCTGCAAAGAGGGACTGTGTTATTGTTTCTATTTTCTACATGGGCAACCGAAGTTCCCATCCCAGGACGGTCTGACGTTCCCAAACAGGGACTACACCCAGGTCTCCCGAGCTAACACCCCGACCGCTGACGTATAGAGAAACTGTAATAAATAAATCCCCCACTGGTACTAAATTGATGCAGGCTGAACCACATGCTTTTCCAAGGCAAGGGGAGTGCCAACACAGATCACGCACATGTGTGGGTGGATGATGTCTGGGATTAATACGTCACTGAAATTTTGACATCATAACATGTATATTTAGTCCTTTTAGCTGATAGTGTTATGAGGGAAGAGAATGCTGTATACCTGGTATAAGAGTGTTGCTTACACTATATGACATAGTCTTTAATTACAAAATAAAGAAGTTTTTTTCTTTATTATTTCAGAACCCTTTCTCATGGACTTCTAATTATCCGCTGTCCCTGTATCATGACTTGAAAATAACAATTTTCCATCTCTACTGGTCTGTGTCATTCATTTTTCTGCTCTTTTAAGTCCTTTTGCCTTTAAAATGACCCATGACCATGCCTTTTCTTTCATCTATGACAAATATGTACTACAGTCCCGAGTTTTCTCTAAATACTAATTTATAAATGGTGATATATTTTACACTTCTGTACAGCATAATAATTCCATTGAATATTCAACTTTTGTAACAGAAAAATTATGTCCTCCATGCAAGGCTTTCTTGAAAATAAACTCTATTTTTTTGTCTTATCATAAGATCATTTTAATACCTCCTTGCATACCTACAATAAAATTGCTACCTTGGCCTATAACCTTAACTACTTTCATTTGTATGCATTTTTCTTGGGGACAGAACATGACTTTTTGGACTATTAAACCAACAACTGAGTCATGAGTTTCCTCACAGGTTCAAGTGTTCCTGAATAATAGGTGAGAATCACAGAGCACTGCATTTACCAGCTAATCACCCAATCAGTTCTTATTTCTTTATTTTAAATGTCAGCCAGCTCACAAAATACTTATTCTCTTTTCTTTTTAGGACGAACCAAGAAAAACTAAGCTTGAATATGGAGTTTTCAAAGAACAATGCAAAAAGAAACGCAAGTTCCTATTTCTTTAACACCTGGAAAGTATAACCAGGTCCATAGTATGTTTATTATTAAAAAGATTCTTTATCTTAACAATGACACAAATTTTAACACATGAATAGTTTTAGTGAAGTCATTGTGCCTATCTGTGGATGTACAGATGAATGGGAAGTTTTTAATCTTCCAGAAGGAGGATCTCAGTTTTCACATTTCCTGATTTCTACTTCCTCCGAACTTACGCGTAATTGTAGGAATTGAAAAACTTTGTAAAGAAAAGTGAAACAAAATGTTGTTTCTTGGAAAAAAAAACAACAACAACATGCCAAGACACATAAGTATATCAAAATTAAGACAGCTGATACATTTAATAATGCAAGAAACAAATCACGAACGGCCCGGTGAAGTGAGATTCAAAACAACACAGTGTTATTTACGTGGTAATGCAAAAAATATACATTAATGAAAAAAAAAAATACCAGTAGGAGTTTTCTTTTCATAATGGGCACATCAATAATAAAAATGAAGGAATATAAGCATGTTTTAGAAGTAAACATCCTACCTTAGATCATGCAGCAGTTCTCAATGCGATCATGGAAAGTCCCTTGACGTTTTTGCAAGACAAGGTTTGTTAAGCCAAGTGTCCTGGACAAAGGCCACTACATCTGGGGCTGTAATGAGAATACTTTTTCTCCTGATGCTCAAGTGATTCCAAGAATTAATTTTCATTTGATTATGTTCATGATAATTGCGTGTTCAATTAATCCAAACATCAAGGAATAGAGCTTCAGCCTAACTAGATTCAGCGTCTTAGACATCAGCTGAGACATGCAATGACCAAAATTTACTGAATTTCTGTTCTAGAACATGTATTCTCCTTAAGTGTTTCAGGATAAATTCTGCCCTGCCGAACAGACAGAATCCCCCATGATTTATAGAGTTAAACCCCACAGAATAACAGTAATAAAAAGCATTAACAGTAAAATAAATAACTAAATAAACAAATCACAGTGAAATGACCAAGTATACAGGGCATTAAAGCATTTGGACACAGAGAAAGAAAAAAACTGGATGTGTTTACTTTTCTTATGAAGTTGTACAGCTCATCTAATAAAAATATTTCACCTGGTTAAAATTCTCCATTTTACTTGAATTAAATAAACCATGTTCTTCCACTTATTCGTAATTTTCTTGTAGCTTATATGTCAGTCCCTGAAGCATTTGGAACTATTCTTACCTGACTATTTCCTATTTTAAAAATAAATTTATTTCTAGTCCTTTGGGAAGCAAAGTTTTAAGTAAAAACTCCACATTTTCAAAGGAAAAGACTGAAAACTTGATTAATAAACTCTGAAGAATTTTCATAATTCAGGCAGCTGTTCAGCCATTTAATGTGCACAGACTTCTTATTATCTTTGCAGTATTCTGTTCTCCTATGTTCTTCTGAAAGCCACCTAACTGTGCAGTCAAAGTAACATGCAGACTTTCTAACTTGTCAGTGAATCATTAAGGCAAGGAACACAGGCATAAAATTCGACTACTGAAACACCAGGCAAAAGGGAATATCTGTCCATATTCACTTCTTTTCTCATACACCAAAGCCAGAAAGAAAATAAAGCAAGTATCCTACAGAAAGCATTACTACTTTTTTTGTACTTTTGGACTTCGAAAATACGAGATGTGCAACTTAAAAAGTATGGATTAAAAAAAAATATATATTTTTCTCTTTCTCACTAGCTGCCTCGCTTCGCAAGTTCAAACAGGAAATGAAGAAATACTGAAAGCAAAAAAAGCACAGATGGCCACAGGACACTAGTCACAATTTTAAATATTTATTTCTTCGTTTCTTGTAAATCTACTCATGTATCTGTCTGTCTAAAGTCTTGCTTTCCCTTAAGGTAACCTAAACAGTCCAATTTCATCAGACATCTTAGAGGGTTCCCACAGTAGTTTCAAGAGGAAGAATTTCTTTTTGGAGTTCACTATGCAGATCTTTTGACATCTCCCCTGTCATTTTCTTCCAGGGTACATATTCCTACAGTAAATATCTCAAAAAACAATTAAGTGAACTGCATTTATAAGAGTCATTAGATAAAGAGTGCCATGTTTGTTCCATTTGCTAAATAAAAGCATAGTTAAAAGGATGGTCAACCTCAGCATAAAAGGCCTTTAGACTTTTTTGAACACTGTTTCAAATGATCAAAATTACAAATATTCATTGCATAGAATGTGAAATATGAGAAGCATTAGTACCAGGGCTATACTGCTTCATGTCTTTTTTTTTCTAATATAGAGCAGAACTTTTAATTTCAAAAGAAATATGTTGTGGTTTTGGTTACAGACACTACATTGGTTTATTAGATCCAAAAATGCTCCTCTTTTTGGCTTGCTACACCAAAATCTAGCCCCTCGGCTCCCAGCACTGACCTTCATAAGCAGTCTTATCTCTGTAACGGGCCAACCCACAAGCTTGGATACATTCACTGGAAATTTTTGCAACTTTGGATGAGGCACGAACTTTGCTTTCGAGGCTGATGCTAATGACAACAGAAAAAGAGCTAAATTCTGAATTTCAGCTGATGAAGTGAGGGTCCTTCACAGTAAAGTTGTCTTAATCTGAAAAGACTTCATGCTGTGCAAGTAAATTGTTAATGAGCCATAAAATGTCAAGAATTATAATTTGAAGTTTAAAAGGAGGAAAGAAAAACTCCCTCCTGAAGGAGAGATTTCTTAGCCATACAAAGTTAAATCTTAATATTTTAGATTTTCCCTGTTCAGAAAAATCTCCAATGGGCTTTGAAAAGTTTCAGCATGTCGCCTGCAAATGATGAAGACAACACAGAAAGAACTGTTTAGATCCTAAATAGTTAAAAACTCTATTTTCATCTCCTCCAGAAGATGGTAGTGTAGCATACTGTTAAAGTATTGCAGAACCTAACCACTCTTCTAGTGTGGGAGTGCTAAAGCTAAAACTAAAACTAAAAAGAGTGTAATCGAGAAGAAAATAGTTTAGAAAGTTGCACTTACGCAGTTTAAAATGCAGGGAGGGTCATTTTGGTCCACTGCTTTAATATCTAAATTTAGATGTTGTATTCGCTGGCATCAAAATATTATTGAATAAATGGATTACTGAAATATTTCATAAAAGGGAGCAGAACATGTTTTTGATTCTGAAGATTATTTTGTTGTGCTTGAGAAAAGAATGCATTTAAATAAATATGTAGCACATTGTCTTGCAGAAAGCAAGCACAAGAGGACTACAGGTTCAGAGCCTACCACACTAATGCTAACACTCTTCTGAAAAGTATTTGTATATTCCAGAGCAGAGAAAAGGTCAACAATTGCTATTTAAAACAATTAAATAAACAAATAGGATATAAAGTCAATTAAAGTTGCTATGTCAAATATGTATTATAAATAATATGGAAGTAAATTGTTGGACAAACACTTTCAGTGTCAAAAGGTGTAATATTCCTGAGAAAGAAATATTTGGTTAATTTATTAAATTTAAGTTCAAAGAAACTTCATAATATGTACTGCTGCTGGCTGTAAATTGTAGACCTTTCCTTAACCTTATTAACACGGAGGCTTGTGAAAAAGAAAGAACAAAACAACAAAACATAAGAATAACTTCTGATATAATTTCAAATAGCACTATTTTGGGATCTGTATGTTTGACTTAATTATTCATTCACTGAAGCAAGTAAGTTCTATTTAGCTGAAATGTATCAACTAGAAAACCATCCAGTCTGGCAGAGAAATTGACACTTTTCTGCTTTCTCAGTACTTTTCACCTATAGTTGCTCACTCACAGTTAAACTGTTTAGCCCATAAATCAAATCCAAGGAGTTCTGTTTTCAGTTTCTAACTGTATGGTGTTTTCATACCTTCCTAGGTTATAACAAGAGCAAAGTTCTGTTTAGTATTTCTTTCCCTGAAGGCATGCAGGCACTCTAATTAAGTCAACTTTCTCTAATTGTCACGTTAAGTCACCTCTTTTTGGAAAACCTATGTCTCTCAGTTACGCAATTTCTTCAGCCATTGAAATAATTTTCTTCTATTTTTAAAATTTTTCTTCGTGTTTTATAAGCCTTTTAAAAAGTTGGACATGAAAAGACAGAAGATGTACTCCTGCAATGTGTACAGAAATAAAATACCTCTCTCTTCACTCCTATTGATTATTTCTACCCAAATAAATTTAAGAATAGATCATATTATGTAACAATCATCTGTGTTGCAGTGATTTTATGCTTTCCTCCATGATACTCCCTTAAAGACACCAGGATACAGTCACAGGTAATGTCAGACTCTTTCCTTCTCTCTAGGTGTGTAGCTTCGTATTTAGCAGTTAACAAGACATTTTGTTGAATGGATATTGCCAGAAAAGCTACATCTCTGGATTCAACTATTCTGTCTTCTGTTTTGCACCATTCTGCCAACTTCACGTCATGTGTGAACTTTTATTAATTACATATCATTTCAGATAATTGCTGAGAGTGTTGAGTACTTGGCTAACTGTCTTTCCATCTGAAACCCCATTAGAAACTTCTGTTTCTGTAGGTGGCAGCACATCGACGAATTCTCTCTGACAGCTAGTCCTTAAACCATTTCATGTGCTCCCCTATGATCATTCTGCAAATGTTTTGACAACAATGCCATAAATCCAGACATCAAAGAGTTACAAGGATTATTGCCTTGTTAAATCCTAGTCCCCAAAATCAAGAGACAGCTGTCCAGTCCTGCAAAAGGGTCCATAAAATATTGATCCACAAACCTTTGCATACTAAGGCCACTGAAGTCCTCTCAGCTGCCTGTATTAACAAGCATTAAATCTAGAGTAAAAAATTGCAGCAGTGACTCTCTCCAAAAAGGAATAAATCTTCCATTCAGGCTAGTCCAATTTTACCAATAATGTTGCTCAGCTTTCAATATTTTTTTCCCTACTTGTCACAGATTTTAAGAAATTTTAAATTAAAATTCTTAAATTTTAAATTTAATTTGATTTGGAAGTATTGTAATTGCCTTTCCACTGTCTATTGGGGCATCTACAATGCCCAAATACAACAGGTCACATTGAACCCACACAAAATCCTTGCCAGAAAACACAGGCTAAGGGGGATCTTTCTCCTTCTACTCAAAAACCACAAAAATGAGCCATCCATCTCTCTAACCAAAGCTTCTTCACCGCAGCATGCAAACATGAAGGCAGCAATGTTTGCTTAGAGTGACCCTGTGCGTCAGCATAGTTTGATTGCCTGCTTTTTTCCAGATGTGACTTAACTTTTATATTCTTTCTAATGTAAAGTCCTCCAACTAAATGCCTCTGGATGTTGCAAAATGTATGCGGAAATTAACCCTGGCCACTAATAGATCTTCTACATCCCTAGTGGTGTCAATGAAGGGTTTAAACCCTTGTTTTCAAAATCTTAACTCCCTGTAAATGTGGTTTATCTGGAAAACACTACATTTGTCTAATAAGTACGTCATCCTACTTTCCAAATACAGAACAGAAATATTTATAGAAGATATCTGCAAAACTAATGATCACTGTCATCTCCATTCAGTAACAGGCCATTACTGTTGCTAAACTTTTTATTATTATTGAAATCCTTTAAAAATCATTATTTTCCTTTGGTGTGTGCTAGATTTCCTTCTTTCTCTTTCTCTCTTTTTTCCTCCTATTTTCCTTTTAATTTTCATTTTTTCTTTCATTCTTTCTTTCTCTCATGCTCTGTTTTCCCTTTTTTCCTTGTCTCCTTTACTCTCTCATTCTTTCTCTTTCTCTCTTTTCTCTTTTCCTTCCTTCCTTCCTTCCTTCCTTCCTTCCTTCCTTCCTTCCTTCCTTCCTTCCTTCCTTCCTTCCTTCCTTCCCTCCGTCCTTGGTTTTTGTAATGATGGTTTGTCAGGCATGTGAGAAAGCCTTCTTTACTTTTTCTATCATAAAATTTCTTTCAGTCCACTGTCTTTCTTTGTATTTTCTTCAGAAGAACGACCTACTGACTACACGTTATCAGGTAGGGTTGCTTATACTGAACACAACAAGAGCATGATCACGAGTCCCTAGGCAGTCATAATCTTGCAAAGCTCTTATTAACTTTATCTCATATAACGAGGCCTAAAATGTGGTTTCTTCATTCTGGGTGCAGTATCTCTTGTATTCTAAAATTAATATCTACTTTTTTTTTTAACTCATTATTTGTTTCATAAGTGTTCAGAACCTTTTCATTTTATCGTTGCAAAGAAGTAAGGAGTAAGCCTCATTTGTTCTCTGCTCCCCCTCAGTAGCAGACTCTCCCTGCCCACCTTTTTGGCGCCTGTTCATTAGGACTTACTCATCTATGCACACTGGAGAAGGTGTCCATCAGTTTTGACCCTGTAACATTTTTCTGGTTTCTCTGGTGATGTGATCCGCAGTATTGGTATTTCAGACTATGAAGTGTTAGTTCCTCTTCTCTGTCTGGTTGCATAGGCGTTCTAGTTCCTTTTTCCTTCTTTCTGTCATGCGTACGCCACCTTCTTCAGCATGTAATTCTCTCAGACCCGCTGCTGCCAATCTTTTCAGGGGGGTTTCCGGCTAATTTACTTTTGTCCTTCAAGAACCGTTTCTTAAGGTTACTACCCGGTTGACACGAACCTGCTACATGCTGCAATGTCAGTCCCGTGGAGGCAGGATCGCAGCTCCATGCTGTTGGGCTGAGCCCGCAGCACTGACATGCAGGACGGGAGGTACGAGAGGAAGGCTCGTGTAGTCACCAACTAGTTCAGAGAGGGTTTTAGTAACATTTCATCAGAAATCAGCACCGAAATAATGGGTTAGAGATGATTAAAAGACTGAATTAACAGTGTCTGAATACTTACTGGGGCTGTCTGTAACTGTATGGATATGTGTGAGAGACAGAGAGATTTATTTCAATATTATGTCACTGAACAATGAAATTAAAGGATTTAGACAGTTACCATCTGTTGTGTCTGGTCTACAAGTGTCTTGACACTCTGAGCTCCTTATGGCTGTGGCTTCTTAATTTGATTTCCTGGCTCAGCATCTTAATTACTTAGCTGGCTATCTCACTCAGGGTTGTATTATTTTTAGAAATTTGGACAGGTCATAACAAAGGGAAAGTCACCTTGGGAATAGTGTGTCTCAAGGAAATAACCAGAAATAGATACTATAGAGAAAGGATAAACTTGGTGATTTTATATGGGATTGGGCCTGATCCAGTTCCACTGAGCTATTTGTGACCCACTTTTCACTTCACTTCACTTCACTTCACTTCACTTCACTTCACGTCACGTCACGTCACGTCACGTCACGTCACGTCACGTCACGTCACGTCACGTCACGTCACTTCACTTACTGGATGATTACAAAGGCATTTCAGCCTTGCTCATGGAAAGTACTTCACTGTTTAAAAAATCATTCAGGTGGACTTGCTATTAAGTACTAAATCCTGATGGTTCCCAAACTTTTCACCAGTTGGTCTTCAAACTTTCTAGGCACCCACAGACTTCCTTGTTCATGGCTGCCTTGGCCTGAACTGCTAAGGGACAAGCTCCAGCTGGAAAAGATCATCAAAGTTCCCTGAGTGATCAGGTCTGAGAGTCAGAGGTTAAAAGGAAGGAGATAAAGTTTCCAATTTTTTTTTCATCATTTCCTAAGACATTAGCGCTCTTCCAAAACCTGCTCTCAAATCCTTCAACTCCTGCCATCATTCTGTAGTGAATTATGGAGTTTTGAAGAAGCTGCAAGTCCCAAGCATTAGGATTTCCAGGTAGTTTATTAACTTTCTTGCTTATTATATTAATTTTAAAAAGACAAGTGGAGCAACCGGTATCTTAGGTTATTCCCATTAGACAAGAACAAACCCACCTTAGTTCTTTCAAAGAATATGTATGGAAACTCAGGCCTGAATATGGAGGTGTACCTGAAATACCTGCATAAGCTGTGGCAAGGCACAGCGTGATATATAATTCCGCATTTAGCATTTGCCGTCACATAGCTTGGTTACTCCCTGTAAGATGCACATATTTTTTCTGATGCCAGTCATGACCCTGGGTACTCTGTAGATACCTAGGCTCTCTTTGAATTTTTCCTTTTGCCAAACATCCACAAATTTTGGCATCTCGCTAGCTGCCAAAATTTTTCCGTGAAACTAGTCTAATATGACAGCAGAATAACACAGATGCTGCTTACCATGGTTTGTATCAGACAGGTTCTACTTGTATGCTGGCAAATTCATACCTCAAATACCACTACTTGCATCAAAGCACCATTGGTGCAGTCAGAATTAGTAACCAAAAAGTTTATGTGAGTATAAGAAAGATGCAGATCATCCATCTATAAAGACAAAATAAGAAAAGAGCTACAAAAGCAGTGAAAAACTGACTTACAAGAGCCAGGTGAGATAGCTATAATGGACCAGCTACATTTATGTACATACACTGACACGACAGACAGGCACACACTCATGGGATAAGCAATCTGTTTAGGGTGTTTCATTAAAATGGTTTATTGCCTAAGAAGGTACCTATCATTATCTCCTGACTCTGAAGTAAAAAGGCAGCTGAAGAGAGATTCAAAAGCAATTTCAAATCTACTTATAATACAGTATTAGTATTCTATGACCTAGCAGTGTAAGTAATGGCACGAAGGCGAGTGTGAAACCAAGCAGAACTTGGAGAGAAATACGTAAAGGTAGAATGCAGCCATCCATACAGAAATTTGGCAAGGATACTGATATTAAGCTTCAAATTCTTAAAAAAATTGGTATATATCATTAAAGCAGAAGCTGTTCCACGTTTCCGTCTTATCCAAGACGGAGAAGTTTCCAAGATAACATGTCCTTCCTCTTACTGGTTTAGTTTCAGACTACAGAAGTTACATTGTTAAGTTGTCTTCCAGCACAGTTACAGCAACCCAGAGAGCTTGCTCTAGATTCTTCTCACTTAATTTTAGGCAACAAATTTAGCATCTAAATCAGGAATGTAGTTGCCATAGACTTTCTCAATACTATGTGTTGTAGAATAAACATCCACAGAGGAAAATTTCATATGACAGGAACATAATCCCATATTCCTTTGAAAGTTTTTTCCCCTAAGTATGATTCTTAACCCTGTAATTCTGTGAAGTAGATCTCAATTTTCAAAAGATCTTTATTTTTATTTTATAAGATCCTAGCCAAACTATTGTGAGGTCACAGACAGACTATGATCTTATATCAGCAAACCGCACTCATGAGATTAAATTCACATAAAAATATTTCACTTTCTGATCTCTTTACAAATGTTGAACAGAATGGACTGTGTGCTTTCAAAAAAAGGTGTTAATCACATATTATTTTTAATCACTTTTCATATATTCACTGACTGGCGTGGAAAAAGTCTGACACTGTTTCAAAGGAAAATGAAGCACTAAATGTGGCACCTAGTGCAGCCACAGGCATGTTTGTACGAGCAGTAGGCTGGACAGTCATTCTTGGAATCATGCACTAATACAGTTTTTCTTGCTGGATAGCTTTGTTTCCACGTAATTCAAGTCATTTCAATCAGTGGCTGTAAGTGTAATATCATGATTTTTTTCAAAATGCATCCTGCTGGAAAGCCTAAACAGTTGCCAGAAATGGAGAGTGAACCAATTATTTGTGTTGCCTGGAAGTAATGAGGCTGCAGACCAAGGGCAAAGACCAGAAGATTAAATGTCAAGTTTTTTTTAGTTTTATCATGCTGTCCTCTTAAGCTTATGGGATTTACTGCACACATGGTATCCTCACATTTCATCTTTGGTTTTCCCTTAGAAATTTTCCAGAGTAATAGAGACCTATCTTATCAATAATGAATGTGTGTCGCTATTATTTCTTATAATAGAGTAAGTGAAGTGATTAAGTAAATCTTTATCCAAACACTCCAAATGAAGAAAATGCCTCTAACTTCTGAAAGATATTCTTTTATACACCATACTACAAAAAGAAGGTTCATCATTCATATGCTATAAAACAAAAAGAATAAACTATTACTGGTATAAACTCAGCTGGATTTCCTTCCTCCACCTCGCCAAACATCCAGTTAATCCCTTGCACAAAAACATACATATGTAATTCAGAAGCATGCATGAACATGTGTCAAATCTTTACCGGTCTACTATCATTTGACATAACAAATGAATCTGTTGTTACTATATATATTTAGAATGACATCCGCAAAAGAAAGCAGCTACCTGTGGATGAGATTAGATAAGCAATTATCAGCACTGATAAATTCACACATGCAACTATTGATTTCAAATCCCAATGATTTCACAACAAAGAGGTCAATACGGACAAAGGCATTTGTCTGACATTGGACTTCTGATATTAGAGGCACTGCTGAGTAGTGTCCAGGAATAAATATTGACAAATTGGGGGATATTTAAAAGTCTTTCACATGGTAACACTTTGCTGGTCATGTCCTCTGATGTATTACTGTTTCTCTTTTCCTTATGTGTTATAATCTGTTAATGGCAAACATCTGTAATTTATAAAACGTAGTTTATTAGTCCAACACATTTTATTTCTACTGTTATGCTCAGAATCTTGTTTATGGGAAAAGAGGAACCATGTCTCATATATAAAGCAGAGAATTTATTGTTAGCATAACTGAAATCTTAAGAGTCTATTCAACAATCACTATGAGTCCAGATCTAATTATTATAGAAAAAGCAAAAGAAAAGATAATTAAAAAATCAATACTGCTTCAAAGAAAATGTATCGATAATGACAATAATAATAATAATAATAATAATAATAATAATAATACAGTTTAAATTGTTATATAGAGAGTTATTAATCTCTGTCCCTTTTCCTGGTGTTGGACTCACCGTTCTCCTTCTCCTCTGGATCCCACGTTGTTGGTTCAGTCTGGTGCTGGGGGTTGTTATGCTGAGTTATCCAGAGTCCTCACCGGGACGAAGATGATATTTGTGTCAATGGTTTATTCTTTCTCACTCTGGAATCCACTTGGGCTGATTTTTATAAGTTTGCTAGCACATATTTTACACCTTATCTCATTCTGCATTGCTCTCTTAACTCCACGTGACATATAAATTTACAGTATGTGGTGATTTTTGCAGACATTGAATACTTTTTTTTCCTCTTTGTTACCACTAAAACTAGCTTTGGCCCACTCCGGGTCTGCATTTCTTTAAGAAGCCACTGGTGAGTTGTTTATAGCCATTGGTCTCCGCTGCCAGCCTGTGCCCCATCTCTTCCCACCCCAGCCCTGCACCCCTCTGCGCCGCATCCTGCCTCTCTGCCTCTCAAGGTCTCTGCTGTTGTGCCAGGACTGAATGTCTCTACAAGAAACCCCAAAAATATCTCATTCTGCACAAAATAACTACTTGTCAGTACAATCTCTGTAAAACTATGGTTGCAACGTTGTCATGATTTAACCCCAGCAGGCAGTGATAAGCAAATATAAACCAAACTTGCCATAGCCACCACTCAGATGAAAAAATATCTGTTACAGCTAAACCAAGCAAAACCAAAGTCGCAAGGAGGGCAGGACAAGTTTGGACAAGTAAATCTGACAAGCCTTAGTCCTCAAGCCTTGCAAACTCAGTACAAAGCCTGTGGCCTGTTACCAGCAATGGCAATAATGTATTATAGAATCATAGAATTGTCTAGGTTGGAAGAGACCCTTGGGATCATCGAGTCCAACCATCTACCCTACTCTACAAAGTTCTCCCCTACACCGTATCCCCCAACACCACATCTAAACATCTCTTAAACACATCCAGGGATGGTGACTCAACCACCTCCCTGGGCAGTCTATTCCAATGCCCGACCACTTTTTCTGTGAAAAATTCTTTCCTAATGTTCAGTCTAAATCTACCCTGTTGGAGCTTGAAGCCATTCCCCCCTGTTCTGTCAGTATAGGGGTACATGGTTACTCTTGTTAGCATTCAAAATATTATCATTGAACAATATCAACATGGGCTTGCCCATATCTCACACAGTGAATACAAAGTAACTCTTCATAGTCCCGTTCAAAGAAAGTGAATTAAAAATAGACATATTCTATTATGTCTATTGTGAAAGGTTCAGATCATGATTAAGGTAAAAAAAATCCATATGAACAGTTGTCTGATACAAATCTGTGAGTGCACACAGGCACAAACTTGCCTCTGAGGCAGTAAACTTGACAGATACTGAAGGATATTAATGAACCTTGCTTTTGTCTCATAACCTTTAGATGGCTAAAAATGTTCTCAGGAAAACCTGCCAGTCACTGAGAATAGTGCCACACTAAGATTTAACAGAGCTTTTCCTTTTCAGGCATTGCAAATAATTATCACTAGCTTCAAAGACAGCAGAAACTAAAGATTTCCTGATGATTTATGAGATTATTAGTATTTTCTAACAGTTCTGCAATAGTTAGAATGTAGTGGGCAGATATCTTCCAAAGTGTTTTGCAGAAACGTTAAAATTTATGTTACATGAAAAAGAAAATCTTGCATTATCTTTTTTTTTTTTTTTCTGCATTTTCCACTGCAATGCCTCAAAATGTTCCATTTCATCAGTAACAAGCTGAACCTGCCTCCAGTCAGTTATCTACTCTTTCCTTCTACAACGCTTTTCCTGTTGTCTAGGTCTGCGTATAATATTCCAGGGCTGTGAGCCAAATTACACTTGGCAGAGCACTGTGTTTTGCCATGGCTCAATGAATTTCCTATAACCAGGTAGAATAACACACCAATTTTGCTATACACACCTCACGTGTGGTCTAAATATATGACATAATTTCGCGAATACACCTGACTGAGTATTTGCCAAAGTCTGCCAAAGAAAAGCTGAATTACATTTTTAATTGTTTCTAATTGCACAAGACTGAAATAACATTTATATAAAATAAGCCTTTGATGAAAGTGTGAATTACTGCTTTCCCATTGCTGGTATCACTCTGGATTAATTTCCAAAGGCAACCGGCAGTGGTAATCTCCAAAAGGTTCACTGCCAGCCACAGTTCTAATGCTTTGCAGAGAGCTAATGTTACACAGATTGTAGTGGTGTCTAAAGAAAGGACCTGCCAGTCAATTTGCCTGGGAATCTATATGTCTTTATAATCTGTTCCAAATTAAAAGAAATTAATCAAATCATGACCACTCAGCTAGTCTTCCCTTGTAATGGTGTAAACAGGAAAGTCGTTTTAAATGCTTATCTTATTAAATACTCCGTTAAATGATTTAGTAAGTTAAATAAAGCTGCCTGCTCTTCCCTGGTGACTGCTCTTAACTTTTAGAAATAAAATATAATACAGTCAATCCATATTTACATAAAGGTTAATACAGTTTAAATTAATGATGTGGTAGAACACAGAACAGTGGGTGAGCCATGAAGCTGTGAATGGTTGCAATAAAATCTATTAACAAGATGGCAAAATCTGTCCTGAATTTTGTAGTTGCCAGCACAGCATAGAAGAATCAAAATAGTACTCTCTAGCCTCAAATCCGCATTGTCTATTATGCTTTTTCTATGCTAAATGTGAAAGGCACCTTGCCACAAAAAGCCCGAGCCATATAGATAAAAGTTGGATTCCTTTATTAATTGCAAAATACAGTTCTGAAAATGTTATCCGGAACTAGACTTCTCAAGTCATGCTCACCACCATTCTTCATTCTACCACATCATTAACTTAAAGTGCATCAGAAATGTTCAGACACAGTTTATTTCTTCTGACCCATTGTACAAATAAAAGACAATTCAGATAAAACTGCATTTTACCAAACAAATATTTTTTTTTCTTTCTCTTCTTTTTTTTTTTTTCTTCTGTGGCTTCGGTTTAGGCTCGCTTCTACTTCTAAACCTAGACATATAGTATAATCTGTCTTTATGATGTAATGTCTTTCAGAATTAACACTTAATAATATGAAGGTCATATTCTGGCACCAATGGATTGTCTGATTTAAATACACAGATTTGGATGTGATAAAGCTTTGGAATCTGTTTCAAAGCACATATGATTCACACTACAAGCCAGGTAAATATTTTCTCAAATAAAATGTAGTTTCTAAGACAGTTGTAATAGAAACTGATATCTATTTGGACTAAAAAGTGGATAGGCAGTTTAATGCGCACATACTGCCAACTTTTCTGAAAGGTTCTTTTTCATTTACAGAGCATATACCACTAAAATATTGTTTGCAACTGTAGCTTTGTTTACACTCATGTTGAAAGCGGTGGTGCGTAGTTCTCACAGGATTGTTCTCAGCTGCTTTAGTCAATAACCCCATGCGTGTTGGCAATACGTTTTAACATGAGAAGAATGAGCATCAGCTAATTTTACCAGGGCTGAGAAGTGCTGAGCTGAACTATCTGTGCAGCATACCTCTATTTTTTGAAGGGGGGGGGGGGGAGGAGGCAGGGGACAAACTAAACTGTGGCATTATTTAAACTTCATCTTCAGGAGTTTCAAGAAACATAATTTTTTCTTTAAAATTCAGACATCCATATGGTCTCATCATCTAGTATTTCTTTAGGTATGAAGTTATATTCAGAGGGTGATTCATCCCATCCTAAAATCAGTATTTTCAAGATTGTCTCATACTTTTAATTAACTTTTTATCTATATATCATGTCCATTAAACATTGTTCTTATATCCAAAGTTAAACAGAGACCTCAGATCTACTTAGGCCTCTTTTCCATCATTCTGCCAGCTGGAGGATGAAGGATGCAGAGAAAGTTCCATTCTCCATTTTGGGGATCAATTATCAGCCACATGCAGGCAGTTAATAGCTGCAAAAATGTTAATGGATTTGATAATTTTTATTTGTATAAATATACTTGTCCCATCTCACTTGTAGCTAAATGTCTGGAAGCCTCTGCTTCATCTGTCCAATTGCATTATTAGGTGGCCTGTGAATAATTCAAAAGGTATTTAATAATGGACGGAGCCTTTGTTTCATCTGGATGTGAAAAGTTTGATCATACAGTTCAGAAATTTGAGAATCCTTAGTCAGAAAATTCTGTCTCTGAGGGGCTGTTGTGTCATCTCATTGATGAAATATTCAAATCTGCCTGTTAACAATACATTGAAGCAATTTTAGTTACACACACACACACACACACAAAAAATTAGCAACATGATATGTCACATAGTACCTGTGAGAAGTGTGACAGAGGTCTTTTCTTTTTAGCTGTACTTTCCTGAAGTTCATCTCACAGCTTTTATTCTTTGCTTTTGTGCCCTCTCCATCCTTATTTTCCGTAGAGTTTTACAAACAAGTAACAGAACTAAAAAAAAAACCAAAAAAACAAACAAAAAACCACAAACAAAACAAAACAAACCTACTTTTTTTTAAGCTTTCTTTTGGAAAAGTGGTAATGAGCCCATCAGTATTGCTGCTTAGCTATAACCGGCTTTGAGGTTTGGTATTTCTCATCAAAGATCTCCTTGATACTTCTGTTCTTAGATTTATTACTTACAAATTCTTGCAGCTCGCTTTCTTGCTTCACTGTGATGTTTTTAAAACTTGGCTACCTCTGTACCACTTAAGTACTGTTCTATCAATGACAATTAGTCATCTGAAGCATAAACAATCCTCCACTCTAGGTTAAACTGGTGTCAGCATGTTGTGTTGGCTGGAGCTTTACTGATGTTTGTCTTCACTTATGTTAAAAGACTCGTCCTTCCAACATGCTGTGGGATATTCTGTGCAGACCTCCACATGCTCACCTCTTTTGTTTTGTTCAGGCTCAGCCTTCCAGAGTGCATTTCATTGCTAAATGGAAAGTTTTAATTTGGCTTTCCCTATTTTAAAATATACATGTACTTGCGTTCCTGGAAGTCCACAATATTTCACTTGTCTCAAAGGACTCTTGGCAGACTGCTTCAATGTCATTTTTGTGTTTAACACATGACTTGGCTGCAGCTTCTCTTTGCATGATTGGGATGAGACTTTAAACACTTTGAGGTTAAAGGATCTCTCAATAGTGGGTGGCCATATTGTGTAATTCTCTTTTACAGCAATTGTATTTTCATATCTGAATCCTACTGAGTTTGCGTTAAAAGATGCTTCCATCATCGTGATAGCTTTTGAGTCTTCTGGGTGGCAAGTTGATTAAATAAATCATAGCAGCTTTTATAAGAAGCCTTTTCCTACTATAAGATCACAAGATGTCTACAAGCTTGATAAACTACATGGAAACTGTTAATAATGTTATTGAGACTTGGGGTTTGGTTGGGTTTTATTCCACCACTAAAGCTGGTCATGGATAGTACAATGCAGTCAAACAATGATATTTACTCCAATGCAATAAAGTCTAGCCTTAGAAACCATAAAATCAAACTGTTATGTCTGAGAAATAGTTCACTGAAAATAAGACTAAATTGAACAGAATTGGCATCCTTATTCCAAGTGCTGACCTGTACTTGGTTAATTTTCAGCCATTGAGCTTTATTTGCATGTATACCTATAGCACTTTACATGAGCCTGGTAAAGAGGCTTCTATATTGCGGTCAGTTTATAAAACGACCTCAGTGTAAATAAGTATCCAATCCATATTTTTAAATCCTGCTCATTAAATAAAATCAGAAATTGCAAAATGAAAAGTCTTTGACTTTATTAAAAACATGCATGTCTACTAAACATGAGAAGGCTAATGGAATCTGATTGTGTGGCTACTCAGAAATAAAATAAAACTACTAGATGCTGAAGAAGTAAACCTTATTGGGAGGGTAGTTATTAACTAAAAGATGATATAAGATTCTGAAGCCATCATATAAAATAGTTCTCCTTAAGCAGAAAAATAAAGGACAATACAAAAAAAAATATAATTCCAAATGCCTCATTAAAGATAGCTAGTAACCAAAGTCCAATGTATGAATTGAAATGATACTCTGCTAAAAATCTTAAAGTAGAAATTTGAAAAAATATTAAAGTTCTGCTGAGAAGTTTTTGATAAAGGGTAAAGACCTGACCAACTGCAGAGACTGCAAATGTGGCTATTACGTCTTGTAGACAATCAGAAGCCCAGCAGTAGAAAGTGCGATAGATTGTTTTAATGACATCTAGGACGTGATGGAATTTAATTTAAAGTTTATTAGTCCTTTATAAACTGAACTTTATTATAAACAGTGACCAGATAACAATAGTAATTAAACAACAGGTGGTCAACCCTACTCATAGATCACAAAATCTTCCTTCCACAAGTCTGTTTTGCTGTGCTCACTAGAGGAAAGTAAACATCTGGAATTCCCAAACTAAAGCAAACATTTATGATGGTGAATCACAGCTCAGCAAGCAAAGAAGACTACGAAATAAATTCCAGTCTTCATTTTGTGGTCTTTGTTATTTCTAAAGAGTAAACTTTTACTTGAAATAGGAAGATCAGAGACTTCCAACAAGAGATGCAAGTTAGGAATATATAAACATCTTGGGATAGTGGACCTTACTGGTCCCATTAAGAAATCCACTGGCAGATGCTTATGTCGTTCTTAACGGTTTTTATAAATACACATCAACGTTGCTAATACAGTCACATTATTAGTCACATGTTCCTTTCCACTGCAGCTTTTGAGGGTTTTAAGGGGTTTTTATTTTATTTTCCAGACAAATCTGCTCTGTGCCTGAGACACTGACACCATCATTTCTACAGCGCTATGATTTGAACAAGGACTGGATCTAGTTAGAGACTGATGTCTTTATGCTGAAACATGCAAGGCAATAAGCACTGCTGATCTGCAAATGTCGTTCTGCAACCACAAAGCTATTAATATTATTATCCAAATGTGACAAGACAGAAAAAAGAGAAGAGAAGAGAAGAGAAGAGAAGAGAAGAGAAGAGAAGAGAAGAGAAGAGAAGAGAAGAGAAGAGAAGAGAAGAGAAGAGAAGAGAAGAGAAGAGAAGAGAAGAGATACAGTACCAGAAGACTGAAATTTTCTGTCTATATCCCAAACTTCAGTGGAGTATAGAAATATCGAAGCTGAATTTAAATGATCAGAAACAATGATAAAAAGAGGATTTCATATAGGTCAGTGTTTGCTTCTACTTCTGCAGGACTGTAGCTGACTCTCCATAGCAGGATATATTTTATCTAATGGTAGGTATCTACAGATCAGCTTCTTCTCCAGGTTTCCTTAACAATCTTTTTGATTATTAAGAATAATGAGAGTAGACAGATCTATCTTAATGGACTTAACTAAAAGAAGTCTTTTTAGGGTACAATTTGTCTGACATGTTTTTCCCCCTTACTCTAAACTGAATCTGGGAAGACAGGCAAGGTCCGGAGTTCTAGACTGTAATCAAAATTCAATGACTTAAATTCCACCTTAAGGGCCAACTACATATGTGAGGTCTGAAGTTCAGCATAATCAATTAAAATATTGCCATTGACATGAATTACCTTGGGTAGACAGTATGGCACTGATGAAATTAAATTGACTGTAAACTCCACACTCTAAATACTTAACTTTAGCATAAAATCTGTACAACACATTTTAATATTTAGCATTGATAATGGTTTTATACTTTCTGATCTGAAAATTTGTCAAAGGGGCCACACCAAGATGACTTACCTTCCATCTGAATAACCCCTTGGATCCAGCTTGTTTCCTGCCTCTAGATCGTTTCTTGCTCAGAACTTTACTTCTTTTTGGAGAACCTCAGAAATGCATTGTTCTTGCCAGTTCTTCATTCCAGGGGTAGGATTTTTGTGGAATTTAAGCCTCTCAATACAGATCTCTAAAGCAATTTGTCTCTATCCATCAGTGAACTCTCTCTCCTTTGAAGTTTAGGCTCTCAGCACGTTCAAAGCATTCTCAGAGCATTAAGACAGGTTGTACAGGGCCATAGCTCGATGACATATTAAACATGGATCTCCAGAGGAGACAGAGGGAGCAGAGGAGGTGGAAATGGACATGAGCTTCTTTTTCTGGCAACAAAATTGTTAAATCATTTCATCTTTATTGTATCACCGCTCACTTTAGGCAAAGGCAAAATGGGACAGAAAAGGAAGAAGACATAATGGTAGGTTAAAAGTTTATGAACTAAGAATTGCTTCGTGCCTTAAATACTGGCAACACCTCAGCACTTTCAGGATAGAAGTATTAGAGCCTCCATGTGGAGCTAGTAATTACCAACATATCTTATACAAAGGTCTTGTTAGAACTAAGCTATATACAAGACAGATGAGCAACAAGGCAGAGACAATGAACAAAAATATTTGCTTTAAAAGATAAGAAAAAAGCAGCTACAGAATGTGCTTGGTCATTTTATATAAAAGTATTCTCGATTTATGTTACATGGAACAGTTAAACAAGATTAACTTGCAGCAGCAAAAAGTATCACTTCAAAACTCCGTATATGGTAAACCAGGTTTTATTTTATGGAATTAAATAAAAAATCATAACTAGGAATTAAAAGAAAAATCATAAGTAGTAATCAAATGTAAGAAAAGTCTTAAATATTTAGCTCAAAGTATAGCTTAATTTTTTGCACATCAAAGAAATTGGCATTTGTGTCTAATCCTATGGGGTGATGTTTTCATTTATAAGCCTTCTTTATAATTATTTAAATGAAACAAAAACAAACAAACAAGCAAAAAAAAAACAGGTGGGGGTCTTATATGAGCAGCACCAAATCATAGAAAATCACAAAAAAAATTTACTAGAAGTGACCTCTGTCTGTCATCTAGTCCAGGCCCCTGCTCAGATTAAGGCTAATCTCTGAGTTACAGCAGATTTTGGGTACAGTTTGATTCTGAGGATCTCCAAGGATGGAGATTCTCCAACCTTTCTGGGAAGCTTGTTTCCTTTCTTAAATAGGTGTATAATAGATTCTTTATTCCCTACAACTAGTCAACATTCCTATTGCTGCAACCCGTCACAGCTGTTCTTTGCCTTCTTGCTGTGCAGCCCTGAGAAGGTTTTGGCTTCTACTACTCTATAAAAATTCTTTAGGCATGAAAACTGCAAATAGGTCTCCTGTTAGTCCTCATCCTCAGACTGAACAAACGCAGCTCTCTCAGCTTATCACTATGTGGCAGTCTCCTGAACATCTTAGTGGCCTTCCACTGGACTCTCCAGCTTGTCATTCTTGCTCTTACTTGGTGACCCAAAAAAGAACACAATATTCCAGGTAAAACCTCATGAGTTCTGAGGTCATCCTGATACAGTCCAGCATGCAATTAGCCTTTACCAACACAAGGAGACTGCAAATTTGTCTTCAAAGCATCTGCATTGTTTTCAGCAATGCTTGTGTATAGCCACTCAATTCATAGTCTCCAGCAATCTGTCCCAGATGTGGGACTTTGCCTATGTCTTTGCTGAAAATTATGAGGCTCCTTTTGACTCATTCCTCCAGCTCACTAAGGTTGCTTTGAGTAGTAGCTCTGCCTTTCAGCACAATGACTGCTCCTGCAATTTGATGTCATCTGCAAAGTTCATGAGTGTGTTTTCCATGCCACCATCAGCATTGGTGAAGGTTTTAAATAATGTTGTCTTCGGTATTGACCCCTGAGAAAGGCCAGCAGTTAAAAGGCAAACAATTGACCACCACTCTTTAAGCCCAGCAGTTCCTCTAGTTTTCCACACACCTTGTAGTCCAGCCACCCAGTTCATATGTCCCCAGTTTGGCTACAAGGATTCTGTGGGATACTATGCTGAAAGCCTTGTTAGAGTCAAAGTAACTGACACCCACTGCTTAGCAAGTCACTTCATCATAAAAGGCAATCAATATCAGGCACAATTACCAGGTAAAGCCCTGCTGGATGAGTCACCTTCCTGTCCCCCAAGTGCCTGAAGCTGGCCTTCATAAGGACTTGCACCACAATTTTCCCGGGGACTAAGTTCCAACTGAGCAGCAAATGATTTCTGGACTCTCCATCTTGTCCTTCCCGAACATGAGCATTCCGTTTTCTTTTTCTCTAACTGTGTACTTTGGAAGCATCACCTAGCCGTGGGACCACATGGTCTTCTCTTTACAGATGATGATAAGCCATTATTTTGTCTTTAACATCCCTCACCAGTTCCAAATCAAGCCAAATCAAGTTTTGGTCTTCCTAATTCCATCTCTGCATGCCTGTGTGATCCTTCTACATTCCTTCTGGGCAGACCCTCCCTGCTTCTGCCCTCTCTACATTTTCTTTTTGTATTTCCTCTGGGATTCCCCATTCAGCTAAGTTGGTATTATGCTATTCTTCGTGGAGAGTTTCTCATAAATAACAGTTTTATATTACAATAGACTGTTTTTCACAGCTTTCAGTCACAGGGGCAGACACTGACAGCAGTTACTCTGCTTAATACCACCGAGTTCAGTGAAGGTACTTCAGTTTTTCCCAACTCTAAATCTGTGTCATTCACAGAGCTTTAATCAATTATGATTTACAGTGATAAAATTGTGTTGTTCATGACACACTGTGCAAAACATATGTACAGCGTCTTTTATGCAGTAGTTTGGCATGAGAGTCGATACGCTGGAGCACCAAAGAAAGAACACGTGATTCTATCAGACACATGACTGCATGTTGCAATGTATTCCCTACGTTGCATTTGTGTGTGTGTGTGTGTTAGAATCATAGAATCATATAATTGTTTAGGTTGGAAAAGACCTTTAAGACCATGAAGTCCAACTGTTAACCTAGCACTGCGAAGTGCACCACTAAACCATGTCCCCAAGCATCATGTCCCCATCTTTTAAATACCCCCAGGGTTGGTGACTGCACCACTTCCCTGAGCAGCCTGTTCCAATGCTTGACAACCCTTTCAGTGAAGAAACTTTTCCTAATACCCAAACTAAACCTTCCCTGGCACAACTTGAGGCCATTTCTTCTCGTCCTATCACTTGTTACGTGGGAGAAGAGACCAACCCACCTCACTACAACCTCCTTTCAGATAGTTGTAGAGAGCGAGAAGGTCTCCCCTCAGCCTCCTCTTCTAACCCACCCTGGTGCAACTTGAGACTGCTTCCTCTTGTTCTGTCTCCTGTTACTTTCAAGAAGAGACCAACCTCCACCTTGCTGCAACCTCCTTTCAGGTAGTTGTAGAGGGTGATAAGGTTTCCCCTCAGCCTCTTTTCTCCAGGCTAAACGACCCCAGTTCCCTCAGCCGCTCCTTATAAAACTTGTTCTCCAGACCCCTCACCAGCTTCATTGCCCTTCTCTAGACACACTCCAGCACCTCAATATCTTTCTTGTAGTGAGGAACCCAAAACTGAACACAGTACTCGAGGTGGGGCCTCACCAATGCCAAGTAAAAAGGGGCAATCACTTCCCTAATCCTGCTGGCCACACTATCCCTGATACAAGCCAGGATATTGTTGGCCTTCTTGGCCACCTGGCACACTGCCAACTCATATTCAGCCTGCTGTCAACAACATCCTCAGGTCCTTTTCTGCCGGGCAGCTTTCCACCCACTCTTCCCCAAACCTGTAGCACTTCACGGGGTTGTTGTGACCCACGTGCAGGACCCGACACTTGGCCTTGTTGAACCTCACACAATGGGCCTTGGCCCATCGATCCAGCCTGTCCAGATCCCTCTGTAGAGCCTTCCTACCCTCAAGCAGACCAACACTCCTGCCCAACTTGGTGTCATCTGCAAACTTACTGAGGGTGAACTCGATCCACTCATCCAGATCATTGATAAAGATATTAAACAGAACTGGCTCCAATACTGACCCCTGGGGAACATTACTTGTGACCAGCCACCAACTGGATTTAACTCCATTCACCACAACTCTCTGGGTCTGGACATTCAGCCATTTTTTTTTCCCAGTGAAGAGTACAACAGTCCAAGCCATGAGCAGCCAGTTTCTCCAGGAGAATACTGTGGGAAACAGTGTCAAAGTCTTTACTAAAATCTATTTAGACAACATCCACAGCCTTTCCCTCATCCACTAAGCAGGTCACCTTGTCATAGAAGGAGATCAGGTTAGTCAAGCAGAACATGCCTTTCATATACTTATGCTGACGGTGCCTGATCACCTGGTTGTCCTGTACATGCCACGTGATGACACTCAAGATGATCTGCTCCATAACCTTCCGTGGCACCAAGATCAGACTGACAGGCCTGTAGTTCCCCGGATCCTTTTTCCATTCTTTCTTGTGGATGGGTGTCACATTTTCTAACCTCCAGTCAACTGGGACCTTCCTGTTTTGCCAGGGTTGCTGATAAATGATGGGTACCTGGAGAACAACTGGTATTACTATTAAAGACTGAGGTAAAGAAAGCATTAAGTACCTCAGCCTTTTCCTCATCCTTCGTCATTGTGTTTCCCCCCACATCCAATAAAGGATGGAGATTCTCCTTAGCCCTCCTTTTGTTCCTAATGTAATTACAGAAATGTTTTATATTGTCTTTTATGGCAGTAGCCAGATTAAGTTCTACTTGGGCTTTGGCCCTTCTAACTTTCTCCCTGCATAACCTCACAACCTCCTGGTAGTCCTCCTGAGAAACATTATTAGAAACATTATGGTGTTAAGACATTACTGCATTGCTGTGGAATACACATAAAATTTTTAGAATACTTATATTTTAGTTTGAAATTTAATATTTAGTTTATTTTATATTCATGGTGTGCCTGTATAATTTGTCCTTTATATGTATACACATGTGCAATCTCCTTCTCTAGTCAATAACAGGGATCTGCCTATGTCTACAGGCACAGATTATACCTTCTGTATGACCAGGAAATAGAAAAGAAGATATAGTCACATATTCTGCACGATATTTTTTTTCAGTCTATACTATGATCTTATATTACTGCAGCTGTGGTTTTCACACACACAGTCCTTCATTTGAACAAAACAACAATGGCTTGCAGAATTTTGCAATAATAGGTTTAAGTATCCAATGACATATAGTGCATCTTTATATATGAGAAAAAATTCAGTGACTTTCATTAAGTTTCTCTCACTATAGCTATAAATTTTGTTCTGTTCCTTACAAAAGCATGGAAATATAGACCTTGGAGATCATATTCATACTCACCAGGTCTAATTTCAATCTTACAGGGTATTAACTTCTCTAGTTTTAGTATTATTTGCTGACTATTAGGTGACATCAAAACTTTTTATGTATTTAATCCTACTACAAGGGGGAACATATAAGTAATCTTATTTACCAGAACGTTGATTGTGATGACAGGGAAGGCAGCCTTGTGTCTGATGGGATCAGGCTTAATATGACTACTCAGATTTACCGCTTTAGCTGTGAAAGAATACTAAGATTCTGTTCCACTGTTCATTGCAATTACAATCTTTATATATTTGGCAGAGTAAACAACTGTATAATTTTTCTGAGACAGATTTTTTATTAATTAGGGGCTAAGATGACAAAAGGTGTAATTTAACAAAAATTGAACATAACTTGAATGTGCAACTTTGAATAATCTTAGTTTCACAGATTTTTAGACCATCATTTATTGTTATAATTGGAAAAATTAAAGAAAAAAGTCAAGTTTTTTTTTGTATTCAGTTCACACTGTCAAATTAAGCTGTACAGATTTTTAAGAATAGAGTCTGTATCTGGCTTTTTATAAAACGCAAGAGGGTTTCCTAAATTGCCTCCAGAAGTAGTGTATTTCAGCTTACTGAACCTGGCCAGTCCTGATATCCAAATACAACTCTCCCAAACAGCAGCTATTGTCAAAAACATTAAACATCTTTGTGTAAGCACTGCTAGCCTGTTTGTTAGCACAAATCTCTTTTGCAAAAACTGTGGCAGTACCTGTGGAAAAGCGAGTCAATTTATGATTATCACCATGGTTATATATATTGGGAGACAGGACAATGCAAAACATAGAAGAAATCCAACAAAAAGAGATGGATGGCTGAATAAATAAATAAACAAGCTTTTGCAGCTTCTACGCAGTCCTGAAAGGAGAACAGTTGTTTATCTGTTTTGCTCCCAGGTGTACTTTTACGTATTTCTCCAAACACATCACATCTCCCGTACTGACAGTGGTAAACGGCATCTCCCCGCACAGCACGAGCCTGTGGGTCTCCCTGGGGAGAGATTCTGCGTGACAGCTGTGGAGCCTGCTCAGCCTCAGCCCGAGGTTGAGCGTAGTTCTTTCTGCGGTGTGCTATTCGAACGAGACTGATGGTGCTGGAGTTTTGGCAGCTCGACCTTAACACTGTAACCTCTCAGCCTGCACTCCTCATCAAAAAGGACCCCAAAGTGCCCTAAATTCTCCAACAAATGCACTGTGTCCAGATTCATTTAGCTAGTTTAAATCAAAGCAGTCCCCACATAGAAATAGCTGAGTTAAACTAATGGATGATTTGCTCCTAATTATATAAATAAGTATATACCCAGCATTAATAACCTGTAAAAACATATCAGCAATTTACATTTTCACTAGCAGGCAATTAGAGTTGGGGTATTGTAAAAATACATAATTTTACTGATTCCTGAGGTCTGGCTTTTATATTGCTTTGGCAATGCTTGCCTCAGTTGTCGAGAACTGTTGTCTTTTACAGCTTGGAGGAATGTGTGTGTGTGGAAATAAACCCCTTATACCTAAGGTATTTTTGTGAACTAGATGGGAGAACAGTGTATGATTCCCGGAAAAATGCCTTGGAAAGAGCCTAAAAGAAGATGAGTTAGTGACTTGACCCAAAGACTATTAAGTCAAAGAAGGTGATTGCACAAACTTAGTGTTCTTATAGACGATATACAAGAATATTCTGCTTAATTCGTGAGGTATCCTTTCATCTTGCTTTCCCGCCAACACGAAAGCCTTCAGGGTTTCTGAAGCTATAAGTCAGCTACTATCACTGCTTAATTTTACATGAAGATGTAATAAGTGAACCTAATGTCCACTAATATAATTGGAATCACCCAATTTGGCTTCAGCAGTGTTTGCAGTTTCAGCCGAGATACAAACGTAGTTTTCCTCTTTGAAGTGAGTGGAGTTAAAGACGTCCATGCTGACTAAAGACCTTGTATTGCTATCAACAGGTACAGCTCATCTGTGAATAGATGGTACATGGAAACGTATCTATATAGAAGATAATGATTTTTCTACTTTACTAACAAACTTTAAAAGAAAAGGATGTTTGGTCAAGTTAAACAAGAGGATTTGGTATGAAATACCAAAGGGGTATTTTTGGGGGGTGGTGGGTTTTGCTGCTTTTTCTTTGTGCCATTATTTCCCACAACAGAAAAATTTTGCACAACCATTTTGACATGCACTTTGTACAAGTATAAATTTCAGCCGCAAGGTAGTACGATTTATATCATCTAATTATTTCCAAGGTTTTCAAGTGACCGCTTTGTTTTAATATTTAATTATATTCATACTTTGTCAGTCATCTAGAGCTAGCACATTCTTTAGAATAGGTTTTGTACTGGACTTTGAGGAGGGCTAAATATTATTATATACATTGAAATACATTTCAGAGTTCTGTCCTCCTTGCATGTGAGATTTTTCAGCCAGATCCTACATGAAAGATCATACTTCTTTTATTTGAACTTCTACTCTGTTAAACTGAAATAATTGCACTGCTAATATGTACGGTTGAGGTCTTGTCTTCTAGAAAGACAGATGCAAACGTGTTTTATTTTACGTGACATAAATGTGTATCATTAGAATCAGCTGGAATATTTACATGGCATAACATTAGATAAACATATAATTCTTTATTGGGCTAAGGCTTAACCATATACATAAGTCCTTAATTCATCACAGCTTTATAACATTCCACTTGCTTTAACTGAGTAACTTGTAACACTTAAATCATAAAGAGAGACAGAAAGCAAAGATGAAAGGTAAAATCCTTCAGACTTAAGCAGATGCTTGGCAGGGGCAAGTTTGCAGCAAACTGTTGAAGTCTGGCAAAATTATAATAGGATGACAAAAGGCCCCATACCTTCAAGCATTAGGCAACGTTAAATGGATTTTGCTGCTGCCACAATGATAATTAGTATGTAGAACAGGTTATGCAAAAATCAGTAAGATTAATATTATATTATTTCCCCTCTTCCAAGGTTACAAGAATACATTTTATATTAATGTTAATACATCTAATTTAATGGATTAATTTGGAGTCCGTGCAGAAGTTATGGACATTTAGGAAATGATCAGTTTGTAATTCCATATGTTTAATATTAAAGTGCCTCACGCTAGTACTCTGGTAGATGTCACTTCACAGCGAATTAAAATTGCTTCAGACCTCAAGAATCAAAGAAGAATTCAAAATTATCCTGCTGTATAGTCACACTCACAGACATAATTAAAGGTCTGTCAGCACTTTCATTACATAAAGCCATTTTTAAGCAGTTTATAAGTTGGCCATGACATTTTGCTTAAAGCTGGAAATGGGCTGTGAGTTTCCTGCCCGGCAGTGAATTTTTGTTTCTTATGAATGTAATTGGAATCAGATTATTTTCCTGTGATTCCCATCTGTGACAAAGGGGTTAAAGAACATTGTCTGGATTTTACGTTCCTCCCACACGTACAAATTTGCTCTGCTTCAATTTAGCACCTTACAGATAATTAGGCTCCATCAGTATATAGGCAAATAAAACGGATCCAGGGCACAGGCTAGATCACTGACCCACAGACACGTGTGCTGTTTCATACACAACCCTGGTATGGTTTTTGCTCACCCCAGCTAGAGCTTTCCCAGTCTTCAGGGGCACTTTGGGGAATATCACAAGCTAAGGGCAGCTTGGATATAGCTGTGCAGTTTTGGAGGTTTAGGGGAAAGAGTTTAATCATAGTGCAGATGTAAACCATGGCAAGACATTTGGCTTTTGGGCCAGAGGAGAATCCCATTTTATTTGCCTTTTTTTTATAGATGGCTAGTAGATGAGCCTGTTTTATTTGCCAGTGTAGACTTACTCATAGTATACTTTGCAGAGACAGATAGATCAAAGATGTTTCCAGTTTGGCATGTGCTCACCATGTTAGCTGGTACGTAGTGGTCTAGGACCATTTTAAGATACTAGTTTGGTTTGAACTTAATTCTGGACAAAAAGACATCAACTTCCATGGGTGGTTCAAAACACAGAATAAAATTGCTCAGCTATTAGTACCAGTATTAATCCAAAATGCATTATTAGTTAGGAAGAGCTTCAAAAAAATCAAAGGGTGAGATTATGACAGAATTATTTAAAGAAAGACAGTTCACAGATATGCTTCTTAATTGACTGTTGTGGGCTTTGGAGGCCAGAGGCAAGATGAATGTATGCACAGTCACTGCCAAGGAATCCTTTGAAAGAAAAGTGCTTGCTCATTCCCAAGAGAAATCATGAGATTGCTGGAGAGGTTAAAGGAGCTCAGCATGCCCATCCTCCATTCAGGCAAACCTTTTCCAGTGTGTCGAGTATTTCCAGCACTTCTCTCATCACCTTGAACAGCATCCCAAGTGGAGTCACAAGTTGTTCTCATGACTGAAAGATAAGCAGTACAGACTTTATTTATTTATGAGCAAGTGTCATCATAAATCAGGAAATATGACTGAAGCACTTACTTTAATTTCATTAGTAGTCAGAGTAATTTTTTAATCATAAAACTCCCAAAGAATTAAATCCTTAGTGAGAACATTACTGCAGCCTGTTCCACCTCTACCCCTGCATAAGAAGGTAACTGGGAGTTCTCCAAGAGGAACTATTTTGGGAAGTTTAAGACCATATGCTTAAAAAAGCATTCAGAAAGCTATCAACACTGGGAGATTGGTCTGTCTTACAAACCTACCAGCAGCATGGTAATACAGCTTTTGACACACTCTCTACCTGGAAAATAATAATTAGGACTAATACAGTGCCATAGAATCACAGAATGGTTTGGGTTAGAAGGGACCTTAAAGATCATCTGGTGCCAACTTCCCTGCCATGGGCAAGGGACACCTCCCATTAGACCAGGTTGCTCCAAGCCCCATCCAGCCTGGCCTTGAAGACTTCCAGAAATGGGGCCTCCACAACTTCCCTGGGCAATTTATTCCTGTGCCTCACCACCCTCAGAGTAAAGAATTTTTTTCCTAATATCTAATCTAAATCTAACCTCATCCAGTTTGAAGCAATTACTCCTCGTCCTATCACTAATGCCCTTGCAAAAAGTCCCTCTCGAGATTTCTTGTAGGCTCCCTTCAGACACTGGAAGGTCACTATAACGTCTCCCTGGAGCCTACTCTTCTCCAGAATGAACAATCCCAACTCTCTCAGCCTGTCTTCACAGCAGAGGCGCTCCAACCCTCTGATCATCTTCATGGCCCTCCTCTGGACCCACTCCAACAGATCCGTGTCTTTCCTGTGCTGAGAGCTCCAGAGCTGGACACAATACTCCAGGTAGAGTGTCACCAGAGTGGAGTAGAGGGGCAGAGTCGCCTCCCTTGACCTGCTGACCATGCTTCTTTTGGCGCTGCCCAGGATACGGTTGGCTTTCTGGGCTGTGAGCGCACATTCCCGACTCATGTTGAGCTTCTTATCAACCAACATCCTGAAATCCCTCTCCTCAGGGCTGCTCTCAATGTATTCTCCACCCAGCCTGTATTTGTGCATGGGATTGCCGCAACCCATGTGCAGGGCCATATGCAGGTTAACAGGAAGAGCCAGCAGGTCAATGACTGGCTCCGAACTTGGTGCTACTGGCAAGGTTTTGGGTTCTTTGATCACGGCCCGACTTACAGAACACCGGGCCTGCTGGCAGCAGATGGGAAAAGCCTGTCTCGCAGGGGGAAAGGGGTTCTTAGAGTAGAGTTAGCAGGGCTCATTGAGAGAGCTTTAAACTAGATTTGAAGGGGGATGGGCATGTTGCTGGGCTCGATAGAGAGGTGCCTGGGGGCAGTAGCTCAGCACCTGAGGGGCAGAGTGCTAGTATTTTTGAAGACTGGAAGGCCCACCACCCCTCAAGGGCAAAAACTATACACTCATTGGCTTTTCTGAAATGCCTATACACTAATGCGTGCAGCATGGGGAACAAACAAGAGGAGTTAGAGTTCTGCGTGCAGTCAGAGGGCCATGATCTCATTGCAATTACTGAGACGTGGTGGGATAGCTCACACGACTGGAACACTGTCATGGAGGGCTGCATTCTCTTTAGGAAAGATAGGCCAGGGAGGTGAGATTGTGGAGTCACTCTTTATGTGAGAGAGCGACTGGAATGTATTGAGCTCTCCCTGGGAGCAGACGAAGAGCAAGTTGAGAGCTTGTGGGTAAGGATTAAGGGGCAGGGTAATATGAGAGACACTGTTGTGGTTGTCTGTTACAGGCCACCTGATCAGGATGGGGAAGTTGATGAGGCCTTCTACAGACAGGTGAGAATCGCCTCACAATCGCAGGCCTTGAGTCTCATGGGGGACTTCAACTACCCTGATACCTGCTGGGAAGGCCACACAGCTGGGCATGTACAGTCCAGGAGGTTCCTCCAATGCATTGATGATAACTTTTTGACTCAGGTTGTGGAGGAGCTCACCAGGAGAGGTGTACTACTGGACCTAGTACTGACTAACAAAGAAGGACTGGTGGAGGATGTTAAGGTTGGGGGCAGACTGGGCTGCAGTGATCATGAGAAGATTGAGTTCAGGATTAAGTGCAGTATACACAAAATGACAAGTAGGGTTGAAACCTTAAACTTCAGGAGGGCTCGCTTTGATCGCTTCAAGGAATTGCTTGGACAAATCCCATGGGAGAGGGCTCTAGAGAGTAAGGGGGCTCAAGAGATCTGGCTGCTATTTAAGCATCACTTCCTCCAAGCTCAGGATCCTGAAGAGCAAGAAATCAGGCAAGGGAAGAAGGAGACCTGCATGTCTGAGTAGGGACCTTCTGAAAAAGCTCAGGTGGAAGGAGGGAATTTACAATAGGTGGAAGAAAGGGCTGACCGCTTGGGAAGAGTATAAGAATACTGTCAGGGCACTCAGGGAGTAAACAAGGAAAGGAAAGCCAAGGTAGCCTTGGAATTGAACCTGGCAAGGGATGTCAAAGCCAATAAGAAGGGTTTCTTTAAGTATATAGGAGACAAAAGGAAAACTAGGGAAAATGTGGGCCCACTGTTGAATGAGACAGGTGCCGTGGTGACAGATGATGCAGAGAAGGCAGAGTTGCTGAATGCCTTCTTTGCTTCTGTCTTCACTGCTCGGGCCGGTCCTCGGGAGACCCAGAGTTTGTGGGTAACAGAGAAAGTCTGGAGGAAGCAAGACTTTGCCTTTGTTGATGAGGAACAAGTTAGAGATCAGTTAGATAAACTGGATATCCACAAGTCCATGGGGCCTGATGGGATGCACCCTCGAGTGCTGAGGGAGCTGGGGGAAGTTATTGCTGGGCCGCTCTGCATCATCTTTGAAAGGTCCTGGATAACAGGTGAAGTGCCTGAGGAAAGCCCATGTCACTCCAGTCTTCAAAAAGGGCAAGAAGGATGACGCGGGAAACTACAAGCTGGTCAGCCTCACCTCCATCCTGGAAAGATGATAGAACAGCTTGTTCTGGGTGTCATCTCAAAGCACCTGGAAGAAAATAAGGTTATCAGAAGTAGTCAACACGGATTCACCAAGGGGAAGTCATGCCTGACTAATCTGATAGCCTTCTATGATGGGGTGACTGGATGGGTGGATGAGGGGAGGACAGTGAATGTTGTCTACCATGTCTTCGGCAAGGTTTTCAACACTGTCTCCCACATCATCCTCATAGGCAAGCTTAGGAAGTGTGGGTTAGATGAATGGACAGTGGGGTGGATTGAGAACTGGCTGACAGATAGAGCTCAGAGGGTTGTGGTTAGTGGTGCAGAGTCTGGTTGGAGGTCAGTAATGAGTGGTGTCCCTCAGGGGTCAATACTGGGTCCAGTCCTATTCAATGTATGCATCAGTGACCTGGATGAAGGGATAGAGTGTACCATCAGCAAGTTTGCTGATGACATGAAACTGGGAGGAGTGGCCGACATGCCAGAAGGCTGTGCTGCCTTACAGCGTGACCTGGACAGGCTGAAGAGTTGGGCAGAGAGAAACCTTATGAAATTCAAGAAGGGCAAGTGTAGGGTACTGCACCTGGGGAGGAATAACCCCATGCATCAGTACAGGTTGGGGGCTGACCTCCTGGAGAGCAGCTCTGTGGAAAGGGACCTGTGTGTCCTGGTGGACAACAGGATGACCGTGACCCAGCAATGTGCCCTGGTGGCCAAGAAGGCAAATGGCATCCTGGAGTTCATCAAGAAGAGTGTGGCCAACAGGTCGAGGGAGGTCATCCCCCCCCCCTACTCTGCCCTGGTGAGGTCGCATGTGGAGTACTGTGTCCAGTTCTGGGCTCCCCAGTTCAAGAAAGACAGGGATCTGCTGGAGAGGGTCCAGCAAAGGGCTACAAAGATCATTAGGGGATTAAAACACCTCTCCTATGAGGAAAGACTGAGGGACTGGGTCTTTTTAGTCTAAAGAAGAGAAGATTGAGGGGGGATCTTATTAATGCTTACAAATACTCAAAGGGACGGTGCCGGGGGATGGGAACAGTCTTTTTTCAGTGGTGCCCAGTGATAGGACAAGAGGTAATGGGCATAAACTTGAATGTAGGAAGTTCCATCTTAACATGAAGAGGAACTTCTTTACTTTGAGGGTGGCAGAGCACTGGCACAGGCTGCCCAGAGAGGTTGTGGAGTCTCCCACTCTGGAGACATTCAAAAGCTGCCTGGACACCATCCTGTGCAACTTGCTGTAGGTGACCCTGCTCTGGCAGGGGGGTTGGACTAGATGGTCTCCAGAGGTCCCTTCCAACCCTGACCATTCTGTGATTCTGTGATTCTGTGACCTTGCACTTGGCCTTGTTGAACTGCATGAGGCTTACATGGGCCCACCTCTCAAGCCCATCCAGGTACCTCTGGACAACATCCCTCCTCTCCAGTGTGTCAGCTGCACCACACGGCTTGGTGTCATTGGCAAACCTGCTGAGGGTGTACACAATCCTGTTGTCCATGTCGCTGACAAAGATGTTAAACAGCACTGGTCCCAGTACTGACCCCTGAGGAACGCCACTTGTAAAACAGTTCAGCCAAGATAGAAGGAAATTACCTGCCTGCATTCAGAATGAATATCTGCAAGTAAATTCAGTGGCTGAAGAAAGAAGCACCCCAATCACAGAAGTATCATTGTTATCAGAAAAGATAAGGAAAAAGTACAGACAATGCTCCTTCAGCAAAAAGTAAGGGTAGACAGTTGCTTATAAAATTGGAGCAACAGAATAAAAAAAAAACCACAAACAAACAAACAAACATGCAAGTAAACAAAGAGCAAAACACGTGACCAAGGATCACTTGAAACCTAGCCCTTTTACTTTACACCTGAGGCACATTACAGGTATGAGGACTGTGGAGAAGGATTCAGTAAGAACCACATGGATAACAAGGTGTGTTTTCCCTTCAGAAAGACCATGGCAAGCTGGATCCACCCTTACTGAGTAGTGGCGATGACCTGAAGGAGCAGACAACAAGGCTCAGAGGGGAAATTTGTCATTGTAGATTGATTTGCTATGAAGCTAACTAAACAATTAAAGAAATACGAGGCTTTGGTTTGAGACTATCACTCCAAGTTCACAATCGCTATCACAACTGAATTATGGACTCCATCAGCTGTGTTTGACTCTCAATTAATTGGAAGTAAATATAGCCTCTGTTTTAGGCAGATAAGCCATGTGTTTTTCTTGTTATTTTTCCAACTTTCACAGAAATACTTAATGTAAAATTCAATGTTCATGTTTGCCTGACATTCCAACTGAATGTTGGGTGACACAACACAGGAAATTTCTGAAGAGAAAGGGAAAGATTATCGTCTACATCCTTTGAAATAACAGGTACTTTTCCACTGGTAAAATACATTCTGTTGCTGTCACAACCTGAGACTTCGAGGCCCTCCAGTGAGGAGCTGCAAGGCCTTCATAGTTCAAGCAGCCTGTAATTTAATGGCACCTAAATTAAAGATGTTATGAATAATAATAAAAAAATAATAAATAAGCAGATAAACCAGAAGAACAGTTATTAAAAGTTGTTTTGAGGTATCCAGTACAGGCCTAAAAAGAAAGCAGAGCACAAGACTCAAGGAACCATGGAAATGGGAAATGGCTTGCTTTGATTATTTGAACACTAACTGTAGCATCAGATGGCAATTCATGTAAGGAAAAGCACATTTAGCCTACACGAGCTGCTAAATACTCTTTCAGACCTTGGCAGTACTTTTTACTCCTTCTCCTATTTAGGAGAGTGAAATTTAGCAGTAAGCACATAAGTTTTTCCAAGTTAATAAAGTGATTTTTTTTCTGTTTAGTAGTTTTCTAAGGGCCTCTTGTGACCTAAGCAATCATTAAACAGTCCAGCAAAATCTTTTGTTCTTGCAAGATAATTTTTTTTTACCTTGGTGTAAAATCTGCACAGATTTTGTTTTATGGTACACTACCTAGATACAAGCTAAAGCATGGAAATAGGGATATTTCTTTATCATGTAACTTGTGTGAGTGAAGTGGTCTGGAAATATCTTACAATTCAAAACATGAATCAGGTGGCTTTATCTGCAATTATTTATTATACTTGTCTTATTTTTTTATTATCTGAACCGATCTGAAAACTAACTTGAAGGAATCTGGCCTCCATTGTTTACTGTACTGTTGGCATACTGTTTTCATTCATGCTCTGGGTTTTAATTTAGAACTTATTTGTATGGGCTTTTTGTTCTTAACATGTGTGTTTGCCGCTATTGAATTCCTCAAGTTGCATTTCCAGAATGAGAAAAAAAAATCACCAAATACATCTGAGATCTGGTCCTGGGACTAATTAGGAATGCAAAGGATCCACGCAAACTGGCCTTTAGACTTTGGAAGAAAGCTGACGTCAGAGGAAGATTAGACATGGCATGGTTTCACCCTCCCATGGCCCAACGCTTCCAGAAACTTTCCCATCTGATAGTAGTGACAAAGCGGAGAAAAGGGATATGGCTGATGACGATGGAAACAATTTCGTTTCTTCACTTACACTAATAAGGAGTTACTGAAGGGCTGTTCTGCACATGGGCAGCTATTTTAAGCTCACTTCATTGTGCTCATTAAGGACCAGAGGAGAACAGAGAATATGAAGAAAAAAGTGCACGAAAACCATCGTAATCTTCATTGAATTTTTAAGAATTCAATCTTTTTGCCTAAATTCATATAGTTAAAATATTTAAGATAAAAGAGGAACATTATTGACTCCAGGAATTGCTCTTGGTTTTTTGGACTCCAATCTTTGGAAGTTAAAAGTGGTGGGGGCTGTGGGACAGAGTCTCAGCCAGCATATATTAAAGTCAAGAGAGTGAAGCTTACTGAATAAGCAATCATTTATTTCTCCATTAGTTTTATTATAATTCTACCAGTTTCATGAATTTATAATGGGCTTTTAGGCACCATCCAAGGTAACTTAAGGTGTCAGATGTGCACTACCACTGTACTGTGACAGCAGTAGACATTTTAAAATATGCAGATTTTGATTCTCAAACAAGTTGTTCTGAATCCCACCTTTGGGAATATACTTTTTTATTACTTCACCAGCTCTAATAATCTAAGAATGTTAAACAGTGCTTTAATAATTAATTTTATAATGCAGTTTATAGATAATGGACTTTCGGGTTTTTGGAAAGATGTATCATATGAAACAACTCAGTAAAACGAAAAGGCATGTTTTGACTCTGTCACAACCCCCTGTGACACAGAGATTGGACAGTGTTTTCCTTTTAAGTCTATGTAACGTTATCCCAGGTATGATAATATGAATACTACTATCTTAAATAAAACAAAACTTAGGCTTAAGCTTCATGATGATGTATTCCAAAATAAATTATCTCTATTGCATATCCTTTATTTTATAAAGAATTTTATTCTTTATTTTATAAAGAAAGTCAAGCTCTTATAAAAGTAATACCCCTTCATTACTGTTAATAATCAATGATTATCTTCCCCAGTCCTTGGCCAGTTTAATGCTATTCTCTTATTTTCAGGCCAACGGGCTGATTGGCAAGCGAACCACACAACTGCACAGCCTGCTAACTTCAGCTTAAACCCTGAGCGTTCAACTCTTCTGCAAATCAGGTCAGATGGCTGAGATCAGAGTCTGGACTGCTATCAGTTCCCTACCTTCCTAGTTTGGACTGTGTTAAAGAGAAAACTCAGACCAGCTGACTGAAGAAGTCTTCTCTGCCTTTAAAGCTTGTGGAATTATTGCTAACAATTTTTAATTTTTTTATTTTTTTTTTTCAAAACACGAGGACTCAATTGACTTTTTTCAAGGTGGAAGAAAGTGTAAATAAAAAGAACATTTGGCTTTAATAAGCTGATTTACATTCCCTGGGTTCATGTAAATGATATTGATGCAAAAGGTCATACTGAGGTCACTATTATTAAGTACAACTGGTCAAAATTAATTTGCCAAAACACTTTTGAATGAAGATTGTTCCATTTGTACTGAAAACTTTTCGTTTTCCTGAAAGTTTCTGTGAAAAAATATGTCTGAAATTAAAGTGATTTCACTTGGAAAGTGGGAAATTTGCATTTGCTTTCATGTCTTGTATTACTTCACTTGACCAGTCAGACACAAGTACCAGGAAAATAATTTTGAAAGTATAAACATGAGAAATTTCTCACAGTCTGTAAATACATCCGAAAGCAAAAAGCTGGGATTCTTTACTGAACAGACCATGCAGACTTTTCAGTCAGGAAACCTAAACTTTCTCAGGAAATGTAAATTTTTTACAAAGTAGAAATGATAATAAATTCCAACTGTTCTACTCAAGGTTCACAATTCTTCTCAACTCATGAGCTAAGTATTTCACTCCTTAACCATCCAGTCCTCTGCCCCTGTAGTTTTGATTTCTATGTTCTAGTGACCCCTACCCCATTTAAAACACATCATCACTGTACAGATGCACAGCAATATGGGACCCACCTTGCTGTGCTTTAGGTCTTCAGAAATCATTTAAGAAGGTGGATTTATATTAAGAAAGGTTTGTAACTTTTCTTTTTTAAAACAGCCTGGGTAGTTCTTCTTGTTTAGTTAAGCTATGCAGGAAGTCTCTATAAGTTAAAAAACTTATGCTAAGAACTTGAATAAACAAGCTGGTTAACTCCAACCAAGTTTGGGGCTATTGCATTTAACTTGAAGAAATACATGAAATAAGGACTTTAAAGTGAGCTGTCTTCCATGAAAAGCTATAGTCATCCTGATCACTGTATAGTAGGTCACATCCCATGCTCAGTTTTGGACTTGGAATGACCATGAACATAGTTTCATAGTCTGAGACATCCATATCCTAAAACCAAAGTAGTTTGGGTACAGCATAGTGTAGTACAGATCCATTAGCCTGTGTGTGTTATAATAGACAGTAGTTACTAAAATGCAACAGAATATATTAGTTCTGATTAGATAAATCACTTTCACTTCCTAAATTACTCTCCATGTTTAATGTATACAAATGCATTCCTTCACAACCTCTTCATAAAACATTTTTGGGTGGGATTTTGATCTGTTACATAACTGAAACTCCAGATTTACATCTGCATGCCTGCCCACTAAGTTAACCAAAAGAGAAAATCAAACACTTGTAGTATTTTATTAGTCTTAACAGTTTGAAAAGCACCCCTTTAAAACTAGATAATATCTTACATCATGAGACAAAAGAGATGCTTGTTGAAGGCGAAACAGTATGCTGAAAAGAGTGGTTTTGAAGTAATGATTGAAAATAACATTGAGATTATGTTTCACTCATCTATTAGGAAGAACTCCTCAGGCACTAGGAAAGCCAGACTTTCTTATTTTATTTTCACTTTAAAATTCCAGAAGCATGACCAGGATCTAAAATGTCACCTTTAATATTTTTTTACTTTGGTATTAGTGTTTAATTGTAAATAACTTTTAATATTTTTAAATATTACTGGCCTAAGAAGTGATAGATTGAGCTTGATTGAGCTGTTTCCTATTGATTCCTCTTGTTGCCTACCCCACTCCTGACCATCTGACCTGCTTTTTTGACTCCAGAGGTTGGCCTTGTTATTATGGTTTGCAGCAGTGCTATGCATATCACTGGCCAGCACATTTAAATTAATTATGTTTTCCTGAAGAAGAAATGGGACAAGAAACTAGGCCAATTATTCACTGTTAACCAACAGAAACACGTTCACACTAGTGGTCTCAAATGTTCACTAGGCCTCTGTTTAAAATTAATCCATCAGAAAATCACATGGAGGATGCTCAAGACCCCCCTCCAATTATTTAAAATCATGTCATTAAATCAGACAAATGCTGGCACTGCAACTCAGCAGGCGTTAATTTAACCCATATGCTTTGGGACTGTTCCTGCATCCTTTTGTCCTAGCCAGAATTTATGCAAGAGTTATTTTTTTTCCTATAAAGTAAAATTGTATTACAAGATAACCATACAATTTTAAGCCCGATGGGTTCTAAATGGAAGCTGGATGAATGTGAAAAAAACCCTTTAACTCAGCAAAACGTATAATGACTTCTTGGAGACTAATATTATAGGAAGGAAGATTGAAAAAGTCCCCAAAATCTGAAGACTGGAGCACAAGCATGGAAGTCCAGCCACCATGGAATTATGTTCCATAATAAAAATAATCAAGATCATTTCCTACAGATACATGATATTATTCTGGAAAGACCCTACTAAAATATTAAATGTGTGTCTCCATCTCAGCCCCATAGTCACCCTTCTTGCCTTTCTACACTTCTCACTACCAGTTCTTCATGCTGTTTCTTTCTTCATTTTTTCCTGCCTTGTCAATTTTTCAATATCTTCCCATATATCTCCTCTATTTTAACATCTCAGGTAATTTCTCATTCTTTTCCATGTTTTCCTTTGAAATCTGTGTATGAAAGAAAGTGACAAAAACCCCAAAATAATTTATGGCTTAACATGATTTCGATTTTTCTAAAAATGATGTTGTCATTATGTGCAATGTAGAGTGTATATATTCTATACTTCAGGTTTTCATATTGTGACTCATGTCTTTACTGTGACTTAGTAAAGAAACCGTGCAATTTTTGGTATTTGGAAAAATCATAATTAGAAAAAACACTAAAGTTTTGGGTTTATTAGAATAGTAATGAAGAGGGAAAAAAAAAAAAAAAAGAAAGGTCTCCAGTGTAATCATGGCTAGTGACATTACTCCACTGGCTATTTACTATGTGGTTAAACATGTTTCAGTGCAGTAATCCCAAAAGGATGATGCAGGAAGTAGTTACCTACACACAGAAAAAAAGCATCTTCATTATTTATAGTTTTGATTTGTGTTGTGATTGTGCCAATGCATTATTTAGGAGTATTATACGGGAGGGTTTTTTTGGTTATTGTTTTTTTCTCTGTAACAGCAACTTGCCATCTGGAAATGCTAAAAGTGCATAAAAGAAATAGGATTTATATGCAGAAACAATAACCCCCTTCTTCAAACTTTCTTGAGTCTGGGCTATGCTTTTTTATGCAAGTTGCTCTTCTCAACTGTCATTTGTTTTTTGTTTTTGTAATTGGTTATCACCATGAAACTCAAGTATATAATTCTGTGAATGCTTCTGTGTATTAGGGAGTGCTTCAATTGATTAAAGAATAGGTCTCTTTACAGGAAATTCAAGGTATGTATGCAGTTCAAACTGAGACACTTCTCTTCATTTTTGCAAGCAAATTAGGAATTGTAAAGAACTTTTATTTAAGGAAAATTAAAAGACAGTATTACCAAAGAAAGATCATGTCTTGGACTATACAATTTTCTATGAATTTGGCATTCTTATCAATGTTGTACAACTGACAACAACAGTGAACGTGATAAAAGCTTGGTTACAAAATGTGATGCGTAAGTCCAGAATCTTGCTGCCTCAAGAGAGAGTTCTCTTAGCCACAGACTTCGGAATCTCGTCACAGGTCAGCCAGTTCTTCCTTCGCTGAAAGTTTCTAAGCTCTTGCAGCCTGCTTGCCAGTAAAGTTCTTGAAGCCTTAAGGGCCAAAGGCTTTCCCTGCTGCCTTTACAAAGCATTAGATGACCATGAGCCTCCTCTCTTCCTGATCGGTTATGCCCCTCCTGGGGGAACAATGACAGAGGAGAGAGAAACTGGAATTAAGGAAAGTAATTGATACATATTTATAGTAATTTAGTAATTATACTAATAGGAAATTCCTAAAGGTGGACTGGCTTAATCAACAGTACGGAAAGCTGAGGGATGGGGACGTTGCAGAAGTGGCAGGGGGAGCAGAGGAAACTTCATTCTAGTGCAAGATTGGAGGCTAAAAGGGCACAGACTGTGGAAGTTACACATTGCTGATGGATGGATGGATGGATGCATTTGCAGAGTTCCCAGAAAACATCAGACAGATCAGAGAACACATTTACATGGAGATCTGCAGGAAACCTTCCCCCTCCCCACTATGACTCACAGCTGGGAGGGGAGGTTGGGTGTGATCTATCCAGGGTATTGGTTCTACAGGAAATGTTCCTGTTCAGTCTTCCTGCTCTGCTGTGGAAGTGTGGTATGACTAAGGGAGCTGTGCAGTCAGGATTCTGCGCACACAGACCAGCCCCAAAATTACCCATAACCTGGACCTGCTACGATAACTTGAAGGTTAGTTACCAATTGCTTTAAAAAGGGAAAAATCAAATACTTCAGGTCTCAGTCAGGACAAACCCTAAAACCCTATCAGTTGCCCATCCCCTTTCACATACTCTCAGGGGAGGTATATGTTACTAACAGGTTAAAAGATTCCCCTGTATAGCTGCTTCCCCCGGGTAGAAAAAAAAAAACAAACAAACAAACAAAAACCAAACCAAAACAAACAGATCTGAACATTTTAGTTGTGGTAGTTAAAACATGACAGAAATATGTACAGTTACCAGAGTAATGAATGTGGAATAAGGACCCATACAAACTAGAACAGCAAAGCCATATTATAATTTATGCAGCTTTTCTGAAAATATTTACAATTTTCCCCTCTCCTCTGAGCAGCTGTAAAGCATTCTTTCATTCCCTTCCTGTGCGTAGTGAGATCCAGGAGGGAAATCATCCTCAGCTTTGCCTCAGGGGACACATGGCAAGACACACTTGTGTGATACTCATACCTCCATGAAAATGAATATCTATTATCTAGTCAACAAAAGCTCCCTTTATGGTTCATGAAAAGAATTAGGCACCCCAAGTACACGATTCATGAAATAAATAGGTTATATACATCACAATAGCCTATTTGACTCCACTGAAGATACATAAGGCTTATTTAGCTCAAAACTAGACACCTAGTCATCTAAAATTCAATTAAATGATTCCCTGCGTGTATTTATGTGTTTTCTTCTCCATGTCTGTCTTTTCTAGGTTCTAAGAGTGTTCCACTCCACATGTTACTTTGGATTTTTTTTGTATTTGCCACAGTGAGGAGCTTCTGATATACAGTAAATAATCATTCTGTGACTGAAAGTATCCCAAGCTTGTGCACTCGAATGGTATTTAAAATTTGTTTTTCTAGGCTGTGATTTTCCAAATAATCTCTCCTCAATTTCGATTTTAAGGAGTTTGTAATTTGAAAATGCCCGTTAGTATACAGTTTTTGACTGAGAACATGCTTTTTTAAATAGCAAATTAAGCTACACATTAACAGCTTAGCTGCAAGGTAAATTTCATATACGAAAAGGGGCCATGGAAATTGTTGGAGTAAATTCTTTCTGAAGACTTCCACTCTTGCTGTCTAATCCTCTTCCCCTCCCCACAGGACTTTTATTGCACAATATATCTTAAAGCAAAATTCTTTAAAATCAATAGAAAGAAATAGGAAAAGCTCGACAAAGAAACCATCTTTTTGGAATAAGCATTGTTTACAGATCATTTTGTAGTCCTACTTTAGTGTCAGTTTCATAATCCAGAGCTGGTTCAGAGGTTTTATAAATCATTCACTATCTGGATCCACTAGAAAGAATGTACTTGTTTTAGCTAAAGAATGCAGCAGAAAAAAAAAAAAAAGGATGAAAAACAAAACAGTTAAATAAGCACCATGTTTTTTTTTTCCTTATGCTTTTTAAAAAAATACTCTTGAAAATAACATACTGTGAGCTAATATTAATCATATGAGGACAGATCATGTAAACAAAGCCTATCTAGTGATCTTGGTCCAAACTTCATAAGGACTGTGAATCCTGTTAAATTTTCATTTTTATGCTTCTAAACCATTTTTATATTGTAACATTTATTTTAGATAATGCTCAGAACTATAAATCATTTCACTTTACAGCCCTTGAGTCTTAGGATTTATGAATACAGAAGAAAATCTGTTTCCTATTTGTATGCTCTACTGTTTGGAATTACATGCTAGCAGAAGAAAATCTGTCCTTATATAAATGTGATAACACAAAAATATATGAAGCTGCCCTTGCTTAGGTATGACTAGTCAGCCTCAATTGGGCAGATCTGGTGTGTTATTTTACTTGAACTATATAATGATAAATAAAGTCCTTGGCTCACAAGAAGAGGAATGCTATTACAATATATGAGCCATATACTTCATTCTGTTTCTGTTTTGTAACTGTAATTCACTGTAAGACTCAAAGGTTGAGGATCAAGTGTTCCTGGTTTAACATAAATTTATATCATCTTTATTCCCAGTATCAGTTTCATTCCCAGTGAGTTCCCAGTCTGGGCACTGTTTGTCTTAGGGTGCAAATTCCTTTCATTGATTCCAATCCAAATTCTATTGTGTACCTAAGTTAACTGTTTTCCAATGGAAACTACTATGCATTCATCAAGGATTTCTTATCTTAAAAAATAAGAATATTAATCAATATATCCTCAGCCTCCTATGGTTGAATGCAAAGGAGCTTGCTGTTTTTTTAAGCACAGCACAGAAACATATAGTAAATGTATTTGCTTCTTCTGCATTAGTACAAAAAAAAAAGCTTCCATATAACAATGGGCCTAAATTATTAAAAACTTTTCTTTTGTTCTTAATACACTTAGAAAAAATAAATGATATGTGCAATTTATACAGACTAAAATAGCTTAGATCAGCTAGGAACGTTAGCAGGGTTTCCAAGGTCTTGATCATACAACGTCTTCTGTAGGACAGTCTCACGTACCTACAGAAGTCCTACTGAAATCAGAGTTGCATTCGGACATAGAGGTCTGCCCAATTTTCAATACGTTGCTATTGCAGTATCCTAACAGAAAAGAAAAAGTAGATTAAAAATACTTATTTTACAAAAGAGTAATTAAAATAATTGACATTTTCAGTCATCCACATATTTAATTAGCCAAAAATCCATTCTCAAAGCACACTTTATCTCTTGAAACATATGTGCGCTATTGTGTTCTGTGCCGAGTGAATACGCTAATGCTTACATGCCTATTCAATAACCCATCTGCTCAAATGATGTTTCAACCAACGGCACTCAAGTACAGTTTGACAGACCTAACAGGCTACGTCTTCTTTCCAGGGATACCTCCTGCACTGTTTTCCAAAAGGATTTAGAGGGACTTCTGTTTATCTTTATTTTTTTCTCAGGGAACATGGTGGAAAAAGGGCATGCCTTGGCTGCATAATGTGTACTACACAGAGTCTGGAAGTCCAGAAGTCTTTTCTAGGGAAGGCTCCTATCGGTTCAGTTTAGTAATTTTCCCATGGGGATCTCCATCCAGGCATTCTCAATGAAAAATCAGGACAAAATGTGCAGCTCTGATGATTATGTAGGACACTTTTTTCAGCATGTTTTACAATCTGTTTCAAGAGTTTCTTCAGAATGTGGATCTCTTGCAAGAACTGTATAGACAGCTGCTGAAGTGGTACACATTTCAAGAATCAATACTGCTATGCTTAGGCCATAAAATAAAAAAAAGGACAAATTACTTTGAATCAAGTTTGTCTAATTTTTTGAAAATTCTAATTTTATTTACATACAAATATGCATTGCATTACAGTTGTCAGCACTGACTATCTATAGTTCTTAGGCAAAACCTAACAAAACATTAGTTGATTTCAATGAAATTAATAAAAAACCCATTGAATTTAATTAACTCCAAGAAGAAAAATGAATAAACACCCAAGCATAGCTAAATGTTGTTATCTATTAAAGGCCGTTTATGATTTAAAGGCGGCAGCATATTGAGAGTAAGTTAGACTGATGGCAGAAGTTGGTGGTGTACTGATTTGTATTCATTCTTGGAATGCAGCCTTTCATTTTTCTTTCAAAAAGAATTAGAATTCTTTTACCTTTACACCTCTCAGAGCACAAGTCAAGAACAGAACAGCTGGGGAAGGACTTTTTACTAGGGCATGCAGTGACAGGACAAAGGGGAATGGTTTTAAACTGGAAGAGGGCAGGTTTAGAGGTTTAGAGGGCACTTTGAGGGTAGTGAGGCACTGGCACAGGTTTCCCAGAGAGCTTGTTGAGGCTCCATCCCTGGAGGTGTTCAAGGCCAGGCTGGACGTGGCCTCGGGCAATCTGGTCTAGTGGTAGGTGTCCCTGCTGATGGCGGGGGGGGGTGGAACTCGATGATCTTCAAGGTCCTTTCCAACCTAAACCATTCTATGATTCTATGATTCTAAGAATGAGGAGCTAGTATGGGCCTTCCATACGCGTACTGTGAATTAAGAAATGGTTCTTTGCTTACCCTCTTCAGGGTAGATGAAAGTGTATTCACTCAGAACAACTATACAAGGCTCAGCCTGTTCCTGTTATTTATCATACTTCTCCTTTAGCTAAAAATCGGTATAGAAAATTTGCCTGCTGCCTACCATGCTGAACAACTTTGTTATAGTGTGTCCCTGTGATTTACCATGTGTCAGTAGCCTTTTTTGTTATGCTAGACTATGCTGTACTATTTGTACCCTTGGATCCCTGGGCATGCTATGGTTCTGGTCCACTGGGTCAGGTGCTACTTAATATAAGGCATTAATTAACTTAGTGTTATTATATAAACACTCTGGCTGCTTAGATAAATATTCTGCGTTCATGGCAGTGGAAGAGTTAACCAAAGGTGTGCATACAATATTTCATTTTCCAAATTGCAAAGGCCATTTGTATTGCGAATATAAACCAGAAAGAGCTTATAGTAAGGGTTTGCATAGCACGCTTGTTTTTTGCACCCTAGAAAAATTCTCCAAGCCAAATCTACATTGGCTGCTACAGAAGGTTGGCTTAATACCTAAAAAGAGAGGCCAGGGCACTTGTTCAAACAGATCCAGTACCTCTGGCTCTTAGCTCAGCTAGCACAAAGGAGATATAACCAGGCCATGTTTTGAAAAGCAGCTGTGAAGAGAGGGGTTATGCGAAAGGCATGTATTCTGACTCTCGTCTTGGCGGGGGTGATTTCCAGATCCTCAATTCCATTGCACTCCACCTAAATAGATTCAAGCTACTTGAAATTTATGTGACGACCTAATTTTTCTCAAGAAGCTAGCTGAAGAGTCATGATGAAACACAAGAGTAGGCATAGTAATGTTAGCTTGTGTTGTTTGCGTATCTTTAGCTGCCACGTAGCATGCTATAGGATCTGCTTTTTGCTTGCCATATTGATACAGTCTTCTATTGGTTGTGTCATTTCAGCTTTACTGTCTACAACATAGACAACACAGACAACACAAGATTTGTGAAAGGTCATATTTTATGAATTTTATCTTCCTTGAACACACACTTGTAGTTGTATCACGGTGTTGTTCTACTGAATAAGCTTTGAAGTTCAAAGCTAACTTTCCTGCTCGCATAGAGAAACTTGCTTTACATTCGCATTCTTCAGAAACACCACGAGCGTGTAGAAGGCAATAGAGAAATTTCCAGTGTCTCTCAGTTCTAGAGGCATGGGATAGACTTTGGGTTTCCCAAGACTGTCAAACAGGCTGAAAAAGCCTGATCCTACTTGTCTGAGTGTTTTGGGGTGTGGTTTTGTTTGTCTGATTGTTTGTTTGTTTGTTTCGTGTTTTGCTCATTTTTTAACAGAGGAAAATGAGCAAGATCTCATTGAAATACGCCACTGATTGCTACTGTGATGGTAGCAACTTTAACGTTCCCAGATATTTGAGAACGACAGCTTATGATTTCCTTTTATTTATTTATTTTAAAACAAAATAATAATAATGGCTTAGTATACCTTATGGAAAAATCAATTTCAGAATGTGTCTTGCAAAGAGAACATATTAAATGAGAAATCAAAGAACTATTTTTAGCAGTAGTCTAGTTAAAAAACACCAAAACTGCTGAGACTCAGAATAAAATTTATCAATAGTGTTTATATGGAAAAAAGACTTTTAAGCATTGATAATGAATATAGCAGGTTCTTGTGTTGCATAACCCAGCATGACAACTAAGGTTCTTTTACAGTGGATAAATTTCCATGTAGTCTAGCGTCAGTATAGCTGGTTTATATCATTTCCAGGCTCAAAAGCTGAATATTCATCAAAGGTTTTAGTTAGGGAGTGTTTTGTGGTGGGAATAGCCCGAGACTATCTTCTCTTAAAGTCATTGTTGAAATATTTGTGAACATAAAAAATCCAAACATGTTCACAATATTATTGCCAATGTTCTTTTTGGTGAAATCTGTTTTAGCCTCAGTAGCAGTGAAGTACAAAAACAGGTGAGCAGAGGAAAACAGTAGTATTAATTCTTGCTCTGGTATCCAAATTATTTTGGTATTGAAGTCCTTAGCTGAATTTATCAAAGCAACAAAGCTTCCTTGTAACTAAAGAAATCCCGCATATAAAGTTAAGAATGTGCTGAAAAAAATAATAATTTTATCCTTGAACCAAAATAAAAAAAATATTGAATCAAGGCTTAAATGCTGTAAAACTAAAAGCTGGAATACTACAGAAGATGGAAAAAAAAATCTCATTTATTTTGAAGATAAAAAGACGCCGAAGTAAAATAAGATCTTAGCCGGCAGAAGTTTTCCAGAATAAAATGAATATGTGAGAGATGACGTAAAAAGTGTGAGTAGCTGGATTGAAAACATATAGAATAAACAGCAGCTTATAACACTGTTTTAGAAACAGGAAAAGACATCTGAGCTTCAAATAATCATGCTGGAGAATGGAGACAAATTTCAAATTTGTTCAAAAAAGATGACATTTTGGCAACTTTCTAGGGTGGTTCCTCAGCCACAGCTCCTCCTCTTACTGTCTTAGTTCTGCTGATTTTCAACAATAAACACCTGCCAAAATCAACCTGAAATCTATTTTGGACACAAAATATAAGATTACCAACTGAGTTAGAAGAACAAACCCAACACAATGCTTTTAAAATTTTAAGAACCAGGGTATTTTGGATTCTATCCATATGAAATACTGCTCTTTTTCAAATACGTGAGAGCATTTACTGGTATTAAACAACTCTGGGAATTGTCACTGACACGAAGGAGATTACTGTCTCGCGCTCTCCTTATGGTATTTTCAACTTCTGAACCAGCCTGAGACTAAACTTTTATAATGAGAAACATTTGCATTACTAATGTTGACCTCATTTGTGTCTTAAATGCTAAATGGACTTTAACCTTATGAATCTAAAAATTCTACTGTAGAAACAAAAATCTGATCATTTATACATAGAAATAGGAAATATTGGACTTACTAGTATCCAAGTAAAACACCGTCTGTGGAACAGAAAATGAACGGGTGATAACGTTATTTGCATCTCTCTCATTTCCTTTTAATCTTGTTAGATTCAGTCCAGCAGGTTTATTTTCAGACACATTAACAGAATCCAAAGGAATAGTGTCTCACAAAGCTTAATTTACTCTAGAGAAAGATCTACTGTCTGTTACTACAAAACTGGGGTTTGAAACTAGATTGCTTGATGTGAACATCTGTTTTACAAGGTAAAATGAGGCGGTTTTGAATAGTAAATAATACCCAATTCTGCACGCTTTGCATGTCTTAGTGATCATAATAAACAACCCCATTTCAGAATTCAGGACATTGAACAAGGAAGCGTGAAAGAATAACTTTATTCTAGGTATTAAAGCCCTAGTCGTTCTATTGACTGTTAATGAGCATATCTGCATGCTATGCTTTTTTGAGTAACGTGAGTGAGGACAACGGGCACAAACTGAAACACAGGAGGTGTCGTCTGAACATCAGCAAAGACTTATTTACTGGGAGGGTGACTGAGCACTGGCACAGGTTGCCCAAGGAGGTTGTGTAGTCTTCCTCTTTGGAGACATTCAAAAGCTACCTGGACTTCGCCCTGGGCAACCAGCTCGAAGTGGCCCTGCTTGAGAACAAAGGCTGGACAAGATGACCTTAAGAGGTCTCTTCCAAACTCAACCATTCCCTGATTCTGTGTGATTCTGAGTATATCATATGTTTGTGCTTCTATTTTTCCACCCTTACTGGAAACTCCTATTTTGTCTCTGTTTTCATGATACTTGGTGGGTAACTAGTAATTGACTACAGGAATTCTCTTTAAGCCATAATGCACGATGAAGACATAAATTAGTCCCGATATCACTTATCTGTCACCATTTTCAATATCCTCATCTGTAGTAAAAAGTCTTAAGATTGAGCGAAAAACTGGACAATTCTCATTAATACCTGTTTTGGCTGTAAATCAACAATAAAACCTGTTTTGTTTTGTTTTGTTTTGTTTTGTTCTTCAAATATTATTCATAGGTACTACAACAAAATATGAGTAATGCAGACACAGTTGCAGTTGTCTCTTTTTTCATGTTCCTCTAAACCTATGTTTTGAAAAATGTTTCAAAAGTTCAGTTCAGGAGCAAAGTATTTTTCAAAATTCTAGTACTTATTTTAACCTTTTGCAGTGGAAATCCTACCAAAGTTAATCTGGACTGATTTGGAAAACCAGCTGGTTTTTTATCTGTTTTCCACATGACAGCTTTAATTATTACCTTATAATTACTGGGTTTTGATTAATACGAATTAATCTCAATATATCTTTCTAAAAATAATAAAAAAGTTTTTATTTTAAGAAAATCCAGACCTATCCTTATCTAAACCTTTAATGAGAATGGACAGAAATCCTTGTTTCCATTCAATTTACCTTTAACTGATGTTCATTGTTCAGATTCTGTCCTGAACTGTTTTTATGATAATAACAATAGTGTGGAGTTATTAATGTGGTTTTCCACACATGGAATATTACAAAAATGGACTCAGTCTATACATTAATGTGAAGGTCTGAAGCTACTTTAAATTAAATCAGTAAACCAGAAAAAAAAAATATCATCATCTCAGTTTGTAAGTGATTAATTCCAATTCTGCTGTCAGTGGATGAAAATATAGTTCATTACAATGAGCACCAGCTAATTGACAACCTTTTCTGAGCATTCTCAAAGACAAGTCAGAATCTGACTGCTCATGAAGTCTGAAGTTTCTCCTGCACAGGGAATACACTTCCCTGGGTTATGTTTGAGATGAGTTAGCAGAAAATGATTGGGATTTTCTAAGACTTTCATTGTGTATTACTACTTAATTAGAGTTAGAGACATTGCAGAATTGCCCCTGAGTCAAAATTAATGACTGAATTTTCACTTCTATACCTGATTTATCTTCAGTAGCCCTCTCTCTCCTGGCCAGCATTTGGACTCCATGGCAAACCCAGCTGTACTTGCTCCTAAATGTTAACATGATATTGTCCTGTGACTGACTTAAAGCATGCCAGACGGGATGCTCCCCTAGGAACATTCCCAGGGTCCTGTCCTAGGAGAGTTCCTGGATCACTTCTTGAAAGGCCATGATGTATGTCTCTGACATAAGGCAGGCAGGGCTTTTTTTCTCTCAGAAAGCTCTTGTCATTCATATTTCACCAGTTACAGAGAAAAAGGTTTGGGGGGAAAAAGCATCAACATTCACATGTCCCTTCAATAAATTTAGGATCAGTTATATGTGGGGTTTTCAGGAAAACAGAAAATATTTACTGTGCAATGTTTCCTTTCCCTGTGGAGAAACCATTCTTTCAGGTTTCAGTTCATACTTTTTTACCTCAATTTCAGAACCGAATATGCTATTATTTGTAATGACATTAACGCTTGAAAAAAGCATAGATAAGCACAGCTAGATAATTTGCATGCATTCCTTGATATCTGAAACATGATTTTCCTTTAATATAATATTTTAAAAGATTTCACATTCACACCACCTACTTTGAATATTCATATCTATATATGCAATTTCTGTGAATGTAATTAAACAGAATAATGCAGAAGTCCATTGCATTATGCGAAGGAAGACTTTTGGGGCACGAATGAGAGGCAAGCCTTCCCTTTTTCCCTCAGTAAAAGACTCACATGGCTTTGTTTCAGATGGAGCATACATGGCATCAATGGCATAGTCTAGCTTTGATTGTTCTGGATCAGTTTTTAATTATAAACAGTAATTTTAAACCTAACTTGGAACCCCATGTTTTAAGAAAGTAAAAATTCATGAAGTTCATGAGGCCTTGTAGAACTATTATTATCATAGTATCATAGAATAGTTTGGGCTGGAAGGGATCTTTAAAGGTCATCCAGTCCAACCTCCCCTGCAATGAGCAGGGACATCTGTAACTAGATCAGGTTGCTCAGAGCCCCATCCAACCTGACCTTGAATGTTACCAGGAATGGGACATCTACCACCTCTCTGGGCAACCTGTGCCTTCATTGTAAAAAATTTCTTCCTTATATCTAGTCTAAATCTTCCCTCTTTTATTTTAAAGACATTACCCCTTGTCCTATTGCAACAGGTCTTGCCAAGAACTTTGTCCCCATCTTTCCTGTAGGCCCCCTTTAAGTATTGAAAGTCTGCAATAAGGTCTCCCCGGAGCCTTCTCTTCTCCAGGCTGAACAACCCCAACTCTCTCACCCTGTCTTCACAGCAGAGGTGCTCCAGCCCTCTGATCATTTTTGTGGCCCTCCTCTGGACCTGCTCCAACAGGTCCATGTTTTTCCTGTGCTGAGGGCTCCAAAGCTGGACGCAGTACTCCAGGTAGAGTGTCACCAGAGTGGCGCAGAGGGGCAGAATCACCTCCCTCGACCTGCTGGCCATGCTTCTTTTGAGGCAGCCCAGGATACGGTTGGCTTTCTGGGGTGTGAGTGAACATTGTTGGCTCATGGCCAACTTTCCATCCACCAGTACCCCCAAGTCCATTTTGGCAGGGCTGCTCTCAATCCCTTCATCCCTCAGCCTGTATTGATACCAGGGGTTGCACCGACCCAAGGGCAGGACCTTGCATTAAAGGGACTTCTTTCTACTTCTGCTGTCAATTCTGCATAAACCTATAAAAATTCTCCTTTATTGAAGCATTTTGTAGTGGAATAGGAGCATGGTTTACTTGGTCATGCTTGTGGAATGTCTTTTCTAAAAAGAAAATATTTTGGAATGAACATAGATTCCAAATCTGACTCTGTCCAGTGAAGATGCTAATCAGAAATGTACTTAAATGATTGAGTAAAAAGGAAATCCAGAATTCACTCGAGTCAGCGCTGAATTCTTGCAAGTCGCCAACAGTTCGGTAAGATTTTTTCCTGCCAGCAGCAACAGGATCATAAGTTCGGCTTTGTTCTGTGGCAACGGGCTTGATCTTACTGAGATTCATTGAGTTAGTGATAAATACAAGATCAGCTGTAACTTTAGAAACCAAGATAAACAAAGAGACTGGAGCAAGTGAGAACCCTTCTAAAGGCAGAGGAAGATAGTGGCATCTTTGTAACGTAACGACTGAACTGATCTTCACGGTCAGAAGTTCGTCCTTCTAGCATTAATTGAGTCTCCTAGCTGAACATCTTATTTAGGCACTGACTCCCATGCACCGGACCAAACAGCTGCTTCAGTTTAAGGCATAAACCCTGCATCTTTCTGCTTTGTTTTCCTGCCAGACATTATGCAATGGGATCGGGGTAATAGAAGCAAATGTGTTTATGTCTTAGTACAGATTAATTGGTACAACTCCGCCACTTCTATCTTCGGAAATGCAAACACACATTTCTTCTGTCACCCCTTTTCTTAAGCCACCACAGCTAGATTTGACAAAGGTTTCAGTCCTAATATTTTTAGTGATTCATATAAGTCTCCTTATTGTTAATCCATTTTTTAATGTTCCATTATTTGTATTGTTTCTCTTGCTACATAAGACATCAGTCCTGATCGTAATTTTCACCAAAAGGGTCCAATGGCAGCACAACTCATGAGAAAGGAAATTTCCAATATAATTTATGCAGAGCTATTTTTTTCTGATATTACAATCAGAAGATTAATAAAAACTCGTTTAGTTTGTATATCCTTGCAAACTCACTAGGCATTTTATGACAACCAGGGACAAAGCAGCGATGTTCACATCCTCTATTTTCTCCTCTTATTCAGCTACCAAGATGTTAACCTCCAAAAGCAAATGACTGCCTAGTCCCTTTCACTTAAAAGTGAAGAGATAGACCAGGAATTTGCAGAGGAAAGAGAACCACTGAAGACGGTGAGCTGTTGTCTCCAAGTCTTAAGACTTATTTCATTCTTGGAATATCTACATTTTCATAAACAAGATTAATGATATATTCAAGGCCTTGTTGCCACAGATCTAAAGCACTTGGACAAACCGAAACACATTGAGCCAGGTCCTCACCAGTGTTTCAAGGAAGCAACAACAGTTTGTGCCAGCTCAACATGCAATATTTCCTTTGGATGTTTTTAAGCATAATTTACATTTTTTGTTTGGACATCTTGTGATTTTCTGCCCTCAAAGTGCAGCTAAATTAGCCTATTCATATGAGAATATCAGGAAAAAAAACAGTTTCAAAACTGTGTTCAAACCTGCTCCTGCATGAAACGTTCAGAACAACTGAATGTGAACTTACATGTTCTCCTGCTTCCTTTATATGAAATTGCTTAGAAACAGAACACAGTTGAAACAAACACTTTGGTAAGCTCCTTGAAATGACCCAAAGCCAGACATATTTTTTTTTTTTTTTTGCTAAGTGGCTGCAAATGCTTAGGTCCCATTACAGTTGATAGCAGTTTGTTTTGTTTGTCTGCCATAGCTGCAGATGACAGAGATCCAAAACCCATTGACTTGAATAGGCTTTGGATTGACTGTGGGGAAAGGATTTCCACTGTAGATAGGAATGCTAAAAACATAATCATTTAAGGCTCCAGTTTCAGAAAAATGATTCCAGCCTCTCTCTCTCTGCCTTGCACACACACACATTTGCTTAGGATCAAATTCTCTCTCCTTTGTTCATGTTAGATAACTATAAAATCACTGAAGTCATTCAAAGAGCAAGGTGCAACCCAGTGTGAATAAAGCTTTAAATACTTGCCTAGAGGTGGGAATTTTCCCTTCAGGACTTGTTGAAAAGCTGTCAGTCACAGCCCCAAATGAGGTCAGCAGATTCCCATGTGTTTTTACATACAACATTGTCATCAAAAAACCCCACTTGTATTAAAATCACATTAGGTTGCAAAGTCAGGTACTCCAAGGCCAGGGTATGCCAGAACTTAAGTTGCCCTTTCTTCACCAGATATAAAGAACCTAGCCTCAGGCTGGCTGTGCTTTTCCAGGACTATAACTCACAGACGCAGAATGAGTGGTCCAGACACCACTCACCAACACATGCATGTCTCAGACTTCCTCAGAACAGCTGAAAACAGGATTGATTCAGATACCAAGAAAAGAGGACCGAGGAACAGCAGCCAAGTAGCTTGCTGCTATCAATCATTTATTTTCAACTTTCAAAAGAAAAGAAATAATTTAAGAGGGCCAGGGGTGCATGAGAGGAGGAGAGCAATGAGGAGGGAGAAAGGAAGAGGGAGAAAGGAAAGGGAGATCTGACTCAGTCAGTGAATCACTTTTTTTTTTTTTTTTTTTTCTCTGAACAACAATTCAGACTTATTGGGAACAAGTGAAGATCTGAACTGATAGCTTAAGTATCCCAAGGAGACAAACAGTAATTTTCAATTTCATCTTTTTTTCTTTTTTTCCCCATGAAAATCCAAACAGGTAATAGTTATGAGATTCATTAAATCCACAAATTTCTATGTTAACCAGATACTAATCTATCAAGTTAGTATATTAAATTAACTCGGGGGGGGGGAGAAATTAGATAGTTTTTGCAAACAGAAAGTAAAATTTCATGCTGATCACAATGAATGCAATTTCCAGAATTACCTTAGATAACACAGAAATTGAAGACACACAAAGGGACTGAAACTCTTACAAGGTGACTTAATGCATCCATCAAGAATTGCTGAGGATTCTGGAGACTTAGGTGTTCTTCCTGGCTCTGTAACTGGCTCACTGGATTAATCATAGAATTATAGAATAGTTAAGGTTGGAAGGGACCTTAAAGATCACCTAGTTCCAGCCCCCCTGCCATGGGCAGGGACACCTCCCACTAGAACAGGTTGCTCAAAACCCCATCCAACCTGGCCTTGAATGTTTCCAGAGATGCGGCATCCACAGCTTCTCTGGGCAACCTGTTTCAGGGTCTCACCACCCTCAGAGTAAAGAATTTGTTCCTGATATCTAATCTAAATCTACCCACTTCCAATTTGAAGCCATTACCCCTCATTCTGTCACTACAATCCCTGATAGAGTTCCTCCCTGGCTTTCTTGTAGGGCCCCTTTAAGTACTGGAAGGCTGCTATAAGGTGTCCCTGGAGACTTCTCTTCACCAGGCTAAACAACCCCAACTCTCTCTGCCTGTCTTCATAGGAGAGGTACTCCAAGCCTCTGATCATCTTCGTGGCCCTCCTAATATGGACTAGCCACTTCCACCTCTGTCTGTTTACTAATGCCCTTTTGATTCATTCTAGAGTTGATGGCAGAGAAACATTATGTGAGATATGTTTCACTCAATACTTTAAAATCTCTGTGCCCTAAAAAAACCCCAAACAACAGTAGATGAAAAGGATGTTGTTTTAATGTACACGAGATGTTATTAGGATACATGATACACGACAGTCACTGGAGCAGACAGACAGACAGACAGGAGGCTGAAATCCATCTCACAAAGATACCTGAATTTAAATGTTAACATGAGTGTGGTGAATAAAGATCTAGTCAATGGAGCTATTTCAGATGAGACCCATGCATAGGCGTAGGGCAGCAGTGCCATTGGATGTGCCCTGGGGTAGCCCACCTTGCCTCCAGCTGCCAGAAGAATATGGACGTCCCAGAAGGGCTGCATCACATCTGCCAACTCCATGCAACTCACCAAGTTACAACAACATTAGATGTCCATGTTTAGTTGACTGAATCTTGCCCCACATAAGTGTTTACTTTGAAGATATTCATTTTAGGATGAATTGAATAGCCCCTAGGTGTCACTGAGTTCACTGTATAAGGGCTCAGTTCAGTTGCCCTCATATTGGGGTGTTTAACACAGTTTAAGATGCTTTCAGATGTCTTATCTGGACTCCAGCTGAAGGTCCAGAAAGGCGTGATGTTTCCATGGGTCTTGTGTCTTACCTGTGTCATCCATGTGCACATTTCGGATACCCTAGGACAGTCATCCCCAATGGCACTAGAAGCTTGTGTTAGGTTAATAAATGCCAGTGACTGTCATGGGAGGTGAGATGCTTATCTCGGACTTAGATGCCTTAGGCTATAAGTTGGGTCTTACTTTCCAAACCCCAGTGGGATTTAAATTTAGGATAGGTGCCAGGTTTCTCTGCTGAGTCATCAAGGCAGCTCTGTGAAAGCACAGCAGTGAAATACGTGGCACCTGCAGCATTTGGGGACTGAAAATCAAAATATCCATCATGTGGCAATCGCCAAAGTTAAAAACCAACAGAGCTGTAGCTTCTACAATTAAAGTCCGTCTGTAAATTTTACCTACAACCTCAACTAGGCATCAAAGCAATTTTTGAAGCCTAATTCTAATTCACTCATGAACTAATGACCATTATTCTCTCTATTAGCACCTGTTAGCAATTTAAATACAGTTTTAAGTAACTAAGGTGGGAACGGTTGTCAAAATTTCAGTTCATAGATGTTTTCCATCATTTTAGACTGCTAAGGTTTATTCAGAATTCTTTGTGAAAACTTTCTTCTGAAATATACATTTCCTGTACTATTTTTTTTCCATTTCTGAATCTTTATAAAAATATATGCCACAAGTGTACTCCTGTTCTTATCGCCTCTCAGTAAAATAGAGATATTGGATTGGGATAACTTTAAAAACTTATGTTCTTACTCTATACATTAGTTTGTGAAATAATACACTGTTTGAAACCAAAGCTGATTAAACCAGCTGATTAAACCAACTGATTAAAAGCCAATGTATCTGTTGCATCCTGGTGACAGTTAATATTACAAAGACACATGTTTTCAGTACTGTGGACTACATGTGAATTAAACATCTGCCTAGTATTATAACAATAAAAAAAAAAACTATTAGAGACCAAATTATCCTCTTGTAAAGTGGGAGACTCATCCTGTCTCTGGGGACTTTCAGATATTAGACTGATGCAATACTTGTTCGTAGCCAACTAAACTCTGTGCTACTTTCTTTGTTTCATTATGTATAAATATGTACATGCGTCGTTTATAGACCGTGTATACTAAGCAAGGCCAGGTCTGATTCACAGCTGTGAAATTAATCATGCTCTATGTACCGGGATTTCAGGGAAAATTGTTTTGTATCAGTACTCTGACTCTTCACAGTGTTCTTTTTTCTCGCGTGGTAAAGCTTTAAGGCCAGGCAGCATAACTGGTAAACGAAATCTACGCTTATGTAACAGGCTTAAAGAACAGATTAATGGTACAAGCAAACAAATGAGCACAATAACTTAAAACATATATTGAAACAGAAATGGACAGACTTCAAAGCATAAGTCAACAACTTAATGCATTTACTGTTTGGCATAAGAAAGACATTTACCCTATAAACTATTCCTTCAGACACCTCCTTCTCTGATGCAGATAACAATGCACAAAAATGGAAAGTCGGCTCTCCTGCCTGAATGCGTAGGTGACAGGAGCTCAAATGGAAAAAGATCAAAGTGTGAATCCAGATTAGTCTGTGAACAGCTTCCATGCATCATAACAGCAGCAAATGCTTTTTGCTTGTTCATAGCCTGAATTGCCATTCATAAAGTTGTGTCATTGGCGATTTTCTAAAATTACTTTGACCATGAGGCAACACAAACCAAAGGGGTTAAAATAAAAACTCAGGGTTGTGAACGCACAAAAAAAAAAATAATTAGCAAAATAACACGTGTATCTTTCAAACGTGGAACAAGTTCTACTTCCAAATATAAGTTGTGTGGGATTGTTGGAAGGAACTCAACAATCAACAAGGATGCAGTGGGATTCATTGTTAGCACCGTATAACACCATAGAAAATGTATGCCACAGGACCTATGGGGCTGATGTTCCCCTGGAATAGAAGCTGTGGACTGAGCAGGATCCCCATAGCACTGGAAATAACACCAGACGATGAAGACAACAGTCTTGAGCATTTTTCTTCACTTCTTCCAAAGAGATCTAGAGACACCTCTCCAGACATAGAAGTGTTGGATGGTAGAGTCCCCAGCAACCCGTGCAAAATACGTTCTTTCTTCACTCTTCTTTTTAACCCTTCCACTGAAAAAAGACTTATTCAGAGGTGCTCTGGATCAGGGGTTTTGCTCCAGTAACAATCCTAACTGAGACAGGAGAATAAGATCGGGAACTTCAGAGAAGATCCAATCAGCCTGCATTGCACACTTAGCAGGCTGACCCAGAATTAATAAAAATAGGCAAAGGATGGAGTTAGATGCTTCTGAACAATAATTCTGAAAGCTTCTATACTGAGCAAAGATCCTGTAGTCACAGAACTTCTGTCCCTTTGCTTGAGATCCACATCCAAAGTCTCTCTCCAGAGCAAGGTGGTTAGCGTCTTTCTCAGAAATCCTGGGAAGACATCTGGCAGGTCCCTCTAAAAATGTTTGCATCAACGAGACTCCCATCATTCCTCTTCCTAACCACTAATTACAGAGTTTTTCTTCCTCCTGCTTCCTCTGATTCCAACACCTTTCTTTTTGAACCCAGCTCCAGTGGATGAAGGAGAGGTTACCAGCATATGGGACCTTTCTTAACCTTCATTACAGTACTGTCTTTCACTGAGGACAGATTGGGCATAGAAAGACGGATGGGAATGATCTGACTCACAGAGTATTACATGACATGGAGAAAATCACTCCACTAACAACTATGTTTAAGAAAAACAAAAAAATTGGCACCTAAACCCAGAAGAGGGTTTCAAGCATTAAAATGTAGCTTCATAGGCATTCCTAGCTGCAGCCTTGAGATGTACACCAAAAGACTTTGGTGCAAGAAGCTCAAGCAAACCGTTGTCTTTGGCATTTCCTATTACCTGTCTTAGTGCTGTTGAGCCACTTTCAGAGCCTATCTGCAACTGAGTACACAGGACACAGTGGGAATCTAACTCTGCATTGCGAATGCCACCCTCATGTTTATGGTACTTGAATTGTAGGCAGTGGAGTGTGAAGCTGAATCAGCCCCTAACTCTTACTTGAAATTCAAGTGAACCAAAGGAAAAAGAAAATATGATTTAGTGAGTATTAGACTTCAGCAACTCAGCATTTTTGAGAATTAATTTTTTTATGTTAATTCTCTGTTTAACACTTTTTACAGGAAGATCTAGATTCCCGGTTGCAAAAAGGTGGGGTGGAAAGGATCTTAAAAAGAAAAGTAAATCATACTGAAATTTGTAGAACTCATTGTTCTTCCTGAAGGCATAGGCCCACGTAGGGAACAAGAGATTATTAAAGTTAATATTTTTCCATTCCATATATCCAGACTAATTTTAGGACTTTACTGCTTCAGATTTTTGAAGCCAATCCATATTGAAATCATGATGTGCCATACAAAATAGAAATTGGAACATGCTTATTTTTTTGGCTCATGACAGTTAAGTAGGTGAAATCATCCTGTTTTAATTACAAAGCAACTCCCCCCCAACTATGTTTCTTATGTTTAATGTTTTTTCCCCTAATAAAATGCAAAGGCTTATTACTATATAGAAAAACTTATGTCATTTCTTGACAAAGAAGAAATATATTTCCTGTTAACAGTGTGTCTAAATATTGTTCACTTTTCTAGTTCAAACAATGCCACTGAGTCAAAATCAGATTCTGCGCAGAGCAGGATTTGACCTCATTTATGTTCATCCTGAAGAAAGCATTAAGGGAAAATGAGTAATATGCTGAGAAATGTTAGTCTGAACTCACAGGACAGGAAAAGTGGGTTGTAGTAGTCATCTTCACAGTAAAAGTACATTTCATTTTATTTAATAAAAGTAAGATAAGCTACTCAGAACCAGGTTATGTTCCCATTGCGCTGGAAATATCCCTGCAAACTGAAGAGCTGTCCCCCATCCTATATGTCAAGTATTCCTTACATGTTTTTGATTCACACCTTTAAGTGCCAACTGATATAAAAGACCTTATGTCAAACATTTCTCATAACTGTTGTAAAAGTTTGTATCCTGAAAGTGCCATTTCTTGGGCTTAGAAAACATGTAATTCTACTTAGAAGTGCTGACTTCTCCTGCAAACACAACTGCCATGGGCATTCATTCAGAAGGACAGCTGTCAGAGAAGAAGTTATGTTCTTTTCTTGATGTCAGAGTGCCAGATCATACACTCAGAGGCAAGAAACTTGGATTCAAAGCTCCTTAAAAGTGAACCCTACTAGGCATCTTCCTCTCTCAAGAAGAGAGCCCCAACCACCAAACTTAAGATGTGTCCTGCTCCTCCTGGTGGAGCTTTTGAAATAGCCTCTGCCTGGAGTTGAAGCAAAGAAACTTACTTCTCCCAGTCTGTGAGCACACCGTTAGTCTAAGAAGAGTCTCTATTCCCACTACTGTTTCTGTGTTTTACATGATTCCTCCTTGTATAACAAACATAAACAACCCCGGAGAAGGAAATAAAATTTGCAATCCTTTGCTGATTTCCAGAATGGGAAATCATATTCCCCTCTTCACATTCAATAAATTATTGAAGATTTTCCTGAAAAATAGAAGACAAGATGTTGACCCCTTCAGTAGTAGGAAAAACACGGAACTAACCTTCCCTATGACTTGAAACAATGCTTCAACTATTGCTTTGGTAATCACTCTTCTAATCATAAAATCATACAATCATTTAGGTTGGAAAAGACCCTTAAGATCACCGAGTCCAACCATTAATGTTTGTCTTGTTTTGTTTTGAAAGGGATAGTTTAAGAAGTTTTCCAAGCTTTGAATCCTAATCTCAAATGCGGTGTAACATATGAGCATCTGTAAAACAAAATCTCTCTTTTCCTCAAATATGTTATTAACAGATGTCTGCCTCCCGCACACTCTGCAAACTGCTTTCAGGTGGCAAGGAAATCGTTTTAAAACACTGTAACAAAGACTCAGAGTAAGCATGTACCACCTATCCAAAGAGACCTTAAAAGATCCCCAGAAGGTCATCACAGAAGAATAACACAGGGTATTAGAAACAGAAGGGCATTCTTCAAGAAGTGGAAAATGCTTTCAAGCAAGAGCAATGGAATTAAACATAAACTCTGGCAAGTCTAGAGTAAGATAGGCCAAAAATCACTTTGTTGAATAATTGCATGAGGAATAAAAACTACGAGTAAAACTTCTTTGAGCATATCAAAAGCAGGAAGCACGCCAGTTTGTCTTCAGGGTTGATAGATGATATAAAAAGTATAAAAAGATTTCTCCAACAAGATGCAGTCATAGCAGAAATACTAAGTGAATTATTTGCATTGGTGTTCACTATAGAGGAACACAGGTAAGCTCTGACACTAAGACTTTCCTTTTGGCAGACAAATCCAAGGAAATAACTCAAAATGAAGTGTGCTTAGAAGAGTTTTCGAGTTCTGATGAGTTTTTTATCATTGATAACATGAGGAAAGCAGGATAGTTTTCCCTTGAAAATTCAAAATCAGATTATATTTGAGACTGTCCAAATTGCTCAAATCTGCTCGAATGCTGAAAAACTGAAGGTGCTGAAGAAAATGGTGCGCTTTCAAAGAATCTGTCAGAAGTCCAGGAAACTACACACTAGAAAATTTCTTTTGTCCTGGACCAGGCAAATGAACTGCATAGCAAACTACATGAATACATGTGGTGTAATAAACAATAGTCAGCATGAGTTTTGCTGGGAGAAATCGTGCTTCACTACAGAACATTTGAGCGAAACAAGGATGATAGGTGAGCTACCTAATGTACTATACCTGAATTTTGAAAGAACTTTCAAAAAGAATCTCATCAAAGTTCTTAACCTAACAGGAAAGGTCCCCTCACAGATTAAGGGTCACTTAAAGTCTAGGAAACAAATAATGAAAACAAATAATGTGAAATGTTACTAGTGGTATCCCATAAAGATTTGCACTTCAATGCATGTGTCTAATCATAAATGGCTTGAGGTAAAGAGGAACACAAAAACTTTGTTGATATACATCTTTCCAAGGCAGTCATGCCAGAAACTGACTTTAGAGACTTGAAGATATCATATGATACTGGATAATTAGATACTGAAATGTCAAATGAAAATTAAGTGTTGATAAGTACAAAATAGTTAAAAGAAAGACTAGTTATGTTATGATGGAGTTTAAATAAACTACTCTCAATAAGGAAAGGGATCTTTGGATCATTGTTATTTCTCTAGAATCACCAGTTCAATGATCACCAGCAATCAGGAAAACAGGATGCCAGTAAAGACAGAATAAGAAACCTTCTACTACTGTAGAAATCCGTGGCAAACACAGGCCTTCCGTCCTATGTACAAGTACTCCTCACCATCCCCCTCTCCAAATAAATATAGTAAAACTTGTAAAGGTACAGAGAACTGTGACAAGGATGATGAGAGGTAAGGAATGCTTTCCATATGAGAAAATTTTAAATAGACTAGAACTCTTCTCAGAAAAAGAAGGAACTGAGAGTGATTTGATAGGTTGTAAAATCATGAATGGGCTGGAGAAGGTGACTGGGGAATAATCATTCACTGTATTTTATAACATGAGGATGAGAAAGCACCAGTAGAATTGTCAAGCAGTAGGTTTGAAGGAAATAAAAGGAGTACTTTTTCACACAACACCTCATTATATTGTGGAACTCACTGCCACAGATTACTTCCATTGCCAGAAGTGTAAATGGGTTCAAAAACATATTAAACAAATTGAGGATTGGAAGATCCATCAAAAACTAATAAACCTGATGATGTGGTGTAATCTTCAGTTCGAGAAAACCCCAACCAGAGATGGCTGGAAGCTGCGTGGCTGTACAGTTACCAAAGCATTAGCTGACCACTACCAACAATATAATATTAGCATAGATGAGTTTTAAATCTGACTGAAACCAGATGTTTCTGTATTCCTAACTTTTGTCACAGTTTCCAGTGAGTTCCCATTATCCCAAGCACAGTTCCTGAGGTACATCACCCTGGTGTTTAATCTTTAGTGACTGTCTTCATCTGACTTAATTTATATGGGCCTGTATGTTGCACATGCACATCCTCATTTGTGTTCAACTGTCGGATTATAGCCATGAAGAGAAACCAACATCCATTTTAGGTCACATCGGTGCCTCTGGAAATATATGTCCTTTCCCTTGACCTTCTAGGTTTCTAAATTAGGCATCTTAGTTCTGTGGTAACAGTTGGGTAGGACGGATCTGGATAGTAGAGTAGTTTTAGATTCCTTTGGCTTTATTAAAAAAAAAAAAAAAAAAAGCAGAAGAAAAAAAGAAATGGGTGACAAGAAAGATGAGAAGATATCTAGAAACAGAGAGAGAAACTACGAACACTAAGTAATAAAAGAAGCTGAAGTCATTCCTGATGATTGTTAAAACTTGAACTGGCCAACAACATCAAGTTGTAGTAGTTTTTAAATGCGTAACACATTTCCACACATTAAAATTTCAGTCTTTAATTTTATTTTTAACCCATGCTTTCCAGCCTCCTGTGTTTGAACAATATGAATAAAACACTGAAAATTATTCATCCATTGACCCCTTTCCTTTTAATTGGACTGCAGAGGAATGCTACTGAAGGAAAAATAGTCACAGTTTATAAGGAATTTAATTGAAAGTACAATGAAGGTTTCTTTTTTTTTTAACGTTTCGTAGAGAAGACCCAACAATCTAAGCAGAAACCATAGTCTTCAACACTTTTTTTACCACATACACTGTATTCTATTCCAGATATTATGCAGTGACTGTATGCAGATCATTCCACAAAAAATATTCAATATGATCAGCTCAGAAATAGAGAACAGCAAATAGTACTACTAAACACATAACAATAAGATAGAAGACATTAACCTGAAGATACTGTGTTCATTTAAAGATCAGGAGAGATAAGTGCAGTATCCTGATCAGCAGTATTCTTTTAAATATAGAAACTAAATGCATTCAAAGGATAACAGACACACTTTACTTGACCATTCTGGAAAAAGAGACAAAATGCAATAATGTGGTTTAATTAAGACACAGTTTTACCAAGTAATATAAGACTGGGGCCCTTCTAGACAATAAATCACCATGTTTTCTCCATTGGTTTCAGTCTGTAAGGTATGCCATCAGCCCCATCTTTTCCTGTTTCACTGCCATCCTCTTGTACAAGACTACCGGAAGGCATATGCTTTTCTCTATATATGTATAAAACGGATCAGCCAAATAGAGGTTTCCTCTGCTTTCTATCTTCTAGCTCTTTGGTAGCATTTTCAGGAAGACTCTTCTAATTCCGACTCCCAGTCATCAGGGAACTGGTGAATGACCAATCAGTGTTTTAGAAAATGTTAATCTTCTTCACTAAGAGACCTATACTTATGTCACGATATTGCTGTCAATGAATGTAAGAGGGGCATCAGCTTTTGTAGAATGTGTTTTCATACTCACTTCCCAGGCAAGTCCAGCCTCATCTGAAACAACACACCAAGTCATTAAATCACTCTTATAGACTTTGATTATTCACACCAGTTGACCAATTTATATATGTCTAGCTTCCAGGGTCTACGAGAGCCTCTTTCAGGCCCCTCAAGCCAGTTGCCAAAAATCTGTCACCTTGAATTATTTAATGTATGGCTATAATTTCAAACTTTGGTGAAAAAATATTTATTTACCGAAAAGGGTCCTGATTTTCATAGGTTCTGTAAAATATGTTCTTACTGAGGTTTTCTAGGTAAAAATTTAAGCCTGAAGTGGGCACGATTCTGTAGGTGCTTCAAAACAGGTCAAAATGACCTATGTTTGAAAATGTCAGCATACCTTTTTTTTTGCAAGGGAGCTTCTGTGAGAGACATTCTGCCTCTACTATGTCAAAATAAAAAAAGGTATGCTTTGATAATAGTCTGCCTGTCTTGTTGCTGGGATGCTTTACTTTGTGTTTCAAACAGTTGGAGATTGAGAAAAGGTGTTCCCTTTCAGTACTCAAATTTCACGACACTCTGCCATTTTTTCCCCATCACATGGGAAATCCCACACAAGGGAGAAGATATATATAAGTACAACTTGAAGTTACTTTAAGATGACAAATACCATGATGAAACAAAAGAAATTTCCCATTAAAATAAACCACATGTCAGATTTCAGTTCAGATTCAGCCAGCTCTCAACTAAGGAAATATGCCTTAGCTGTAGATCACGGAGTAAATACATATATGCTTTACTCAAAGTGGCCCATAGAGAAACAAACAGAAATATGAGCTAGCGCTGACTATGAGAATAAACAGAAAAGCCTTCCAAGAGCAGTCCATCTCATGCTTTTACGAATCTACCCCTGAAAGAAAAAGATGCACACATTTCCTTGCCTCAGGCAATGCTTAATTACCTTATATCAAAATAAGCTGTGGGATTCAAGGCCAAACATACCCAGTGAATCCTGGACCTATGAGGTCCAGAGTATGACTGCTCAAGGTATTCCCTGTCACTGGGTATAAAAAACATGAAGAGCTGAAGCTTGCCAAAGGTCCAGCAAGACATAAATAATTTCTTTTGCCATAGCTAAACAGGTTTCTCAGAGACCTCTATTTATCCAATTAAAAACAATAAAAAATAAGTTTGGAAAGTAAAAGAAACACTGGAAATATGGGAAAAAAAATAATAGAAAACTCCCCTGTTACGAGTGATTAGCGTTCTCCATCCTTTAATTAGGCAGACCAGGGAGGTATGCTACGTGCTTAGTTTAGTCTTTTCAGACTGACTCCATCCCCACGACAACCAAGGTTGAAGTGCTTAGGAATTTCTTGATGGATTTTTTTTTCCTTAATACTGCATTGTTTCAACAAAAGGAAAAGATTTTTCAAAAGTGTATATATTAACAAATTTTTGGGGGGGCAATGTTTCATGTCTACCAGGAAGAAAACTCAGAGCAGGAATGCTATTACTGCTTCTACCTCCCCTGTCTTTCTTTCACTCCCCCTTAATCACATTCCATTCTCAATTTCATAAAACCTAATTTTGTCTTGACTCAGACATTCAACAAAATCTACACAATGATTGCTTTCAGGTCAGCCTGCTTTGGTGTAATTCCTTAGATACACACTGGGGAATAAAGTATTCCAGAAAAAACAGGTGAACTAACTTTCCTGATGTGAGAAAAAGAAATCTTGAATGGCTGACAGGGTTTCAGGCCTGATATTTGAAATGTCCTGGCTGTAAGGTACATTGTGTCCTTCTTGGACAAAAAGTCAAGATTAATATTTTTCTAAAATATTCATTTCATTCAATCCAAGTCCCAGTCATGAGTAAATTACATAGGTCTTAATAAGTCAGCACATGTTCTTTTCTCAGCTGAAGTAGTTGAACGTTTTTTAGGGAGTATTCTATGAATGAGACCATCATTATCCACACATTTCGTTGCGAAGAAGTAGGAATGGATTGTTGATGGGAACCTAATCTATATGAAAATCTTCCATTCTAGTTAGCACTATATAGTAATAGAAGTAACAGCAATTCTGTTTGTGGTCTTCTTTAGAAAAAAAAAACGAAAAATAAAAAAAAATAAATCATCCCATACATAGTTGCATTTCACTGTAAAACTAAAATAATTTCTCGTGAAACCAAGTTTAAACAAAAGTCAGACAAGGCAAAATGGCTATTGTATATTTAATGGATATCCAGTGGTGCTTCAATAGTTACTGTCCTAACTGCAGGGCTATACCTGTGGATAGCTGGATGACAGTAGAAGTGTCCATTTCTATTACAATGTTGACTTTGCATTTCTTTAAAAGATCTTTTTGGTAAAGGTTTTACTATTTTAGATTTTTGCCATATGCATTCATTGCTAGCACTTCTATCTATCTTGTGTTTAAACTTAAATTGTCAATGATAAATTTTTACTTATTTTTTTTAAAACATTAGATTTATTACATTTTAAAAGCATACACATGTGCTCCCTTTTTAGATTAAGATTTGATGAATATAAAATTTAACTTTTTAAGCAGAATCTTCACAAACAATATGCGCTTTGGGAATTCATTTGGCTCCTTGCTTTAGGTTGTTTATGTACCCATTTGGTACAAAGTAGGAGAATCAGCTGTATAGGTGAGGTAAGGTACCGAAGTCATACATGGCAGAAGTATTTGTATAGCTGATGCTTTCAGGGATAGGCTGAGTGTCAAAAGTGTCTGTTCAGTAATTGATATCTTGTTCTTGATTATTCATACTCAATTATCTACATTCTTTCTCATGGTGTTCAGTATATGTTCCAATATGGGATATCTCAAAGCTGTGGGATGTTACAATGCCTCCACCTCTTGCTCTGTAGGCACAGATTAATTCTTGCAGATGTTTCACTCTGGGTAACTCATTTGATGCTGTCAACCCTGGTTTCATCTTGCTGGAAAACGACTAAGTTTCTCACACTTGTTTGCCATTGGGGGCAGTGGTGGTATACACAGCATTTTTACATGGATTTTTCAATTTTGAGGATGAAAAAAAGAAAACATTTAGCTGACTTTGCTTTAAGCACAGGACGTGATTATGGAATGCCATCAAGCCAGAGTAGATTTGAATATAAAATTGGAAATCGAGAGACTAAAGTCATGAGTAGTAACGAAACATAAATTAAGATGATTATTTATTTATTTCCATGAAGTGATCAGCTCAAAAATAAATTGTAAATCTTGTTGAACCATAAGTAAGTTGATTATGTGGTGGCTCCTCTGCCTGAATGACTTTCCCCTTGAACATTATCACTCCCTCAACAAAACATTTAAGCTGACTCCAAAACAGAAACCATATGATTATATATACTTATAATATGAGATTCTGGTCTATATTAAAAAAATAAAATAAAAAAAAATATTTTAATCTAAGGGCCATAATGGTCCAAAAGTCTTTAAATTATATGCTGACTAAAACATGCTGAAGACTGAACATAAAGACATTTTTTCTTCCACAGATTTCAGCTTTCATTGCATCCCATAATTTCCTGTATTTATCAAGTTTTATATTATGTTTGGTTTTACCTCTCATAACAGTTTGGAAGATGAATATTTCACATTAATATCATGATACATAATATTTCTTTCTCTTCCACGTCCCAGACAGTAAGTCACCCGCCTCTCTTTTTTCTCTCCCATATAGTATAGCTGACTTACTACTTCTCCAGCAAATACCTCCTCCCTCATCTTCGTTTCACAGTTCCTAAATATCTTTTCTCCCCAAAGATCTAGTTGGTTACATGTTTAGTAAACATTTAGTAAACCTTTCTTCCTGGCTTTGAGGACTGCCCCATTTCAGACCCAAATAAAGACTTCTGTGCTGGAAACCCCATTTATTCAAGCTATCTCAGCTTCTCTGATAAATGTGTTCCCTTACAGGAAGCCCTCTGTCTCAGTGAGGACACCAATTCACCAGTAATAAAATCTGGTTTCTGTTATCCATTAGTCTATCTTTTTAGTTTTAGCTCAACAATAAAAAAGAGATGAAATGTGACTAGTAACTAATGTAGTGCTAAAATAATGTGGTTAGCACAGCATGACTGGCAACTAATCACATACAACTGAGCATAAATAATTCATGACTTTGTGAATAATCACTGAAATTTGATGTATTCGCAAATACAATAATCACTGATAATCAAAAGTAAAACCAGAAGTATACGGAAGTTAGTATCAATGATTTAGAAAATAAAAGACTAACTTTTCAATTAACAACCCAGCTGAGCTTAGGCTATATCAAAAAGGCATCATCATTACAATTATAGATGGAGCTGTATGATTTCACCTTTTTTGGTATTATATTTCAAAAACTCTTCGTTGAAAGAAATGGCGTGATGGAGACAGAAGTGATGAATGCACTGAAAAATTGCTTCCTGTCATGAATGACTTTATAAACCTACTGGGAAATTTTTCATGTCTACATCTGGTAGATGGTGACTAATGCAGGATAATCAAATTAGAAATCATTCAGCCAGTAGGGACTAGTGACCACACGAAGGTCCAGTGACTAAAGCAAGATTAGAAGTCGATATGTGTAAATCACAAGTGATTCTAATCAGAAGCAGATGCCTGATTTCAGACAGGTCTTCATGGACAAGATGTCAAAAAAGATTAGAAATAATTGAGCAGATAGAGACAATGAAATGCAGACTAAATTATAGTACAAACAACTGACAGAATTGTATGCAGGTAGGTATGCATAGTTTAAGTGCACAGTGTCCGCAAAGAATATAAATAACAAAAAATAACTGACTTTCTATCTGGTGATTGTGTAATTTAAATGAGCAATATTTAGTGTGTACATCATGTGTAAACATATTGTGAGAATGTGGAATAGCTGATTAAACTGGACATATGAGATAATATTCCCAGTCTCTGATTTTCTTTGGGCTAGCACCATTAGAATCAAACATTTGTTATTAATTTATAGACTAAAAATATGCTTTTGAGGATTACATGTTTATATTTATCCTAAAACAATTCTGAACTGCAAATTTACATTTTAAAATATTCCTACCAGCGAATACCAGTTAAAAGTCATAGAATAACTGCAAAATAAATTTGCTGTGGTATTTTTTATCTCAATTTCTTTGATTTCTTCTGGAATTTTTATGGCAACTCCATGAAATCTTTCTATAATTACTGATATATATCTTTGCTTTTATTTTACAGGTCCTATGTATAATGTGTATCAGTGCCTAGTAAAGAATACAGGAGCTAAATAAATTGATAGTATAATTTTTTCTATTCCAATAATTTGCAAAATCCATTGTAATAGTTTAGGGATACTGCATATTGTTACGTGTCCCCATAAGTACTTTGAAGAATAAATGCTAAACATAAAGCACCTCCTCCTCCTCCTCCCTTATTCACATAGGCACAGAGAACTAGGTATCATGAATCGTTATGTTGTATTACACAAGTTTGAATTTATGCAGTACATCTTACATAGAGAATGTTCTAAACTGTATCTGGAAGGATATGTTTTGTCATAGAAGGGTTTCTAGTACTAGCAGAAGGCAATAATGCACTCTATAAAGCCGTGAGAATATTTTACTGGCAATAAACACAAGAGCAAGCATTGAGAAAAGAAGTTTGACATTCAGGTAACGGAGAGATATTAGCAAAGCGTTTGGGAAAAGCCAGGGTATAGGTTAATTTTACTAAATGAGATTTCTCATGGTTCTTCAGTTTTTAATTCTTTTCTTCTTTTGATTAGGTGATTTTCAGACTCTGACTGTTTGCCAGCTTCTCAGTCTGAATGTTTGTGTGACTCATTACACGTTACTCACACTTTTTTCATTGGCCAGCTAGGTCTCACACGGCTCCGTCTCCTGTCTGGATGACTATTTGACATACAAGTGATATTTGCTGATATTCAATCATAATTCTGTACATAAACACTCCTGTGAGTTGAGAATTAGAGAAACACATACACAAATACTACACTGACATGAATGTTCTTCTAAGGCAAAGAACAATTTAGATGAAGAGTTGGAGAATATTAGTAAAAATGTGAGCCATAGGCTTTCCTGCAAACGGGGTGGGTGGATAAGATTAATGGAAAGGACCGAGCTTACAATAAAGTTACACCTTTACTTTTGCTGATGGAAAAGGGCAATCAAAAAAACATCAAATGTTTTTTTCCACCGGTGTCTTTTAGCTAAATGTTCTTTATTGATTTTAGTGGTAGGATCTTCAGTATGGGTTTGGGTATAATCCAAAGGTTTGTTTCCACTGTCACATTTATAATAAGTATGGAATCCTTGCAGGTAAATGTGATGACATTTGAGTAACAATTCTGCACCACTGAAAACAACGTTGGGAAGAACAGGCTCAAGCTGCTGGGCGCTGTTAGAGCACATATAAGTCATGTATACTAAACATAGTGTCACTAATCCAGGGATGAAATCATACCCCAGTGCAGAAAATAGGAACTTCAACTTACCCGGCAATACACAAAAGTTTCCTAAAGATCAAGACAAATGTTTGTACTTTTACTGTTTGTGCAATGACTGACGGATTAAGAAAAAAAAGGAATTTGTGTGAGTGTATATAAGATATATTTAGAAGGATAAATTCATTACTCAAAGCACATGTATAATTAACATCTAAGTCCTTTTCAGCTTCTGAATGCAAACACTTAAAAGCAGGAGAAATTAGCAAAAGCAGAAAGTATATTACACATACTCAACAGACAAGATTTTTGAGCATGAAAAAAAACGCTCTTTTGTTAATTCTTTGAATCAACAACATATGTTGTTTACTTATTGTTGCATCTTGCAGAAAAAATAAAGTTGGCTTCAGCAAATAATGAGCAGATGAATTTTGAAGAAAGAGGACTGTGTGGCTAGAATTTCGAATACCAGACAGTAATGCCATTATACTGTGGGCTTAAGGTTTTTCCACAGCAAAATAATAGCCTGCCAGGCAGACAAACAAATTAGCTGATGATGGACCTCCCTTCCACAACTAACCTTTAATCCAAGACAGCCCATTTAACTAATGAGGAATCCTCCTCTTGTACTCCTATGATAATATGAAAGCGGAGTGGAACTGATAAGCTGAAAAGAGTCAGTCAAGTTTTTGACCTTTTTCTCAGAAGTGCTTTTGACATCAACTAGACGAGAATGTGAGGACTCAGCCATTTGAGTAAGTCTCCAGTGAGCCCCTAGAAAGTCTCAAATAACTTCTTTAGTCATAACAAGCGCTTTGGCCTGACTCACAAAACAGACTAGCACGTAAGTTCAGCTCCCACTTAAAATTGTTCGTGGTTTGAGTTCATCTCACTTAGCTTTAACCAGCTTAAACGTAGGGTTCTAGTATAAACTAGTCACTTTCCAAGATCCCCACATAAGCTCCTAAAAATCTTTCAGTTTTTGAATTTTCCTTGTGAAGTACTCAGAATCCCGCTCTAAGGCATATGCTCATTTTGAGTAAAATATTGTAAATTAGCTTAGCAGCTATCTCATACTTTACTTCTTTTGGACTCACAAAGCTGTTATCCGGCCTCTGTCATCTCTTGACCAGCAATTTCGGAGTACGTGCAAATCCTCAGGGAGGTAAAGGAGGACAAAGTGCCGCCCTTCTTCTACACAAACTTTTTTCTATTTGACTGATCAGATGATGGAACATTCAACCTTTTATTCCGCAGTCACATGATATGCTTGAACTCACTTCTTTCACATTACTAGGACTAAGAAGTAGTAGATGCACTAGATATTAAGCTCTTTGGAGACAGGACAACAAGGAAGAGAGAGAGAACACATTTTTTTCTTCTTCCAATTTTTACTCAAGATGATCAAATTTTCACTAAATGAAATAATAGTAAGCCAAGAAACAGGTGAAGATATTTTGCCCTGAAGGCTGTGGGAAACAAGTGTGAAAACACATCTAAAATGTAATGTCAGTCTAATCAGAATTTGCATACAAAAGAAAGCTACTGTAATGGGATTGACAATGCTGCATTAGTAGTGTTAAAAAAAAATTGACAGATTTGTAGCTAGAAAGTATATGTTTGGGGCAGGTGTTCTCTTTGCCTCAGTTGCCATTGAATGTGATGTTACCTTACTTTGTAGCAGCTCTGTAAGATTTACAGTGTCAAAAAAGGAGAAGGGATGAAAACATACGAAAGTTGCTTTGCCTTTAATTTTTTAAAGTCCACATTATAAGACATTCCACGAAAAAGAACAGCTTTAAAATAAAGACCTTGGAATCAGGATTTTTCTTCCATATCAGCTCTTGTGTCTTTGGTATTCAGAGTTAATGACAAATGGCTCAGCGGGTCATTCATTTTTCTCATGGAGTGACTGTGGATCTTCACTGAATAAAGTTCATATCATGCTCTGATACTCAGGGAGGAACACTGGGACAAAGCACTGAGGATTTGTGTGTACAGGAGATAAACTGCTGTGATGACTTTACCAGTCCTGGATTGCATAACTTTGTTTCTAATCTCTAAGGACTTGTTTAGCCACCCAACCCAGTACAGCTGTCTTTCTAACTATACTTAATCAGAGGCAAAGGGCTAGGCAAGCATATAATGAAAAGGACAATGCTTTGGCTTATTGTTTGATATAATGAACTGGGCTGTAATGACTACTGCCATTATTGTTCTCAGGTTTTGTTACAGATGAAAAACATTATGAACTATCTGAATGAGACCTATTTGCTCATTTGCTCTGCTCATTCCTGCAGTACAATACCATCTGAAGTGATATATTCTGCCTTGAAGGTGGACCTTCCACTTAGCCTGCTGCTTCACACTCCTACAGATCTCATGCATATGAAATTGCATATGAAATTGTGCCTTGCTCTTTTATTTTCTTATCTGTTACTCAAAATTCTTCTCTTTGCCTCATACTTTATTTGATAAGACGGTGCTTGGGTATCATATCTTATGGTGGAGGCTGTGAGATGTATTGGCCATAAAGTTTCTGTGAGGAAAAAGTATTCTGAAGGCAGGCTGTGCCTCATCACCAAACTGCAAGAAGAGAAAGTTAGGGAAATGGCAGGACCCAGAGATAAGGCAGAAATGAGCTTTTCTTTGTTGTGTTGGTGGACCAGAGTCAGCACAACAGGGGAAACAATACTCTGGAGAGGAGACATGCCCCCACAGTGCCTATGAGTATGTTAACAAGCGTCCTACTCTACTGATAAGAAAGAGGATGCTCTAGCTCATTGGTGTAATTCGTACCACAATCCAAAATCCTTGTAACACCAAGTAATATGTGTATTCCTCTTTCTACTTGTTGTACATTCACGTTTTATCTAGCCCTGCTTTTACACATTTTTCTATGACAATACAAAGCATGAAACAATGTTTAGCTGCAGTTGCATCTACTCTGTTACGTCTGTGCTAGACAATCTCTCCCTGAACCACTGAAGCTAGTTCCTGATGTCTAAATTTCAGTGGAGCTGTGTTCTCAGAATCAGAGAAGTGCAGAAGCAGCTTTGGGGTCTCATCTTCTGCCCCTTCTGATCATGCTAGTACTACCATGATTTCAGAAGGATATTCATTGAGAAGACATATCTCCCAACCAAAAGCAAATATTTTCTTAGAGTATTTTGACGGAATACCTCAACAGAACAGTTTTATTAACATTAGACCATGAAGCCAACCTTGACTTTGCTTATGAGCTTAACAGCTCTTTTTTTAAGACTTTAAGAACTAAAATGTGATCTCAGCATCTCATTGCATAAATTAATCTCTGAAAGGATACCTCCTTTTATGTAACATTTACAGCCTCAAGACCACTGATCAGTTTATTTAATGACAAATAATTAGTATCACGTTATCATAGCAAATGGCTATAAAAAATAACCATATAAATCTGGTCAGGTATCACTAACTTTACACTTGGTTCTTTTCTCTAATCGCCGTATCCTCAAAAATCCTGTATTCCTCCTAGTCCAAAACGATTCTACAATATTTTATGGATAATCTTGATATACTGATTATGTGAAGAACAGCACATCGCTGAGGATCCTCTCCCCAAAAAGAAAGATATTTATAAGCAAGACACATAGCATATTTGTTGTACAATCAATTTTGGTACTAAATGAAGTAAAAAGTAGTAAATAGTACAGGCTCGAAGAAGAATATATGGTATGCTCCTATTATTAATTGAGAGGATGTGATCATATACATTCCATTTTAACATTTCCAGGAAAAATGTATTCTCTTGCAACAAGTTACAGAGGCACTACTTGCTCTTTCCTATTCCATGGATTTCCAGACTGTATAAAGTTGATGGACTAAGACAATGCAATAATGTCAGGTAGTGCAGAACTGTGGTAATTTTTTTAAGAAACCACCTACCCAAATTGAATGTCATTTCAAGTGTCAGAACAACATGGGCTGCTGGAAAAAAATCCTTTGAGATACCTCAAAGGTAACAGGAAATATAACATCTGGTGACCCCAAAATATAAAAGGTTTCTCCAATAACTGCAGGGTTAATTGTTTTGAATGACTGAAGGAGAAAAGGGTCTTATGAGATTTAGGTACAAATTTCCTTTGAAGTTGGTGTAGACAGACCACAACAAAAACCTGGAAAAAAGTGGGTTTTGGTCTAAAATTCCCTAAAAAGAGACAGACAAACAGCAAACACCAGAATTTTCACTAGAAAGTGGCATAAATGAAAAAAAATTACTTCTTCTTTCTCAGCATATACACCTTCCCTCAGCTTATCTGATTTAATTGGGAAAACAGTATTTTTCTTACTCCTTTTGATCCACTGGCCTCAGAGTTTTGATGCTGTCTGTAGATGCTGTACCTTGCTGTGTACAACTGAATTAAATACACAAACCCAGTCAGGAGGTGGTGTTGCCTTATATGTGAAGGAGCAGCTGGAATGCATGAAGCTCAGCCTAGGGATGGATAAAGAGCCAACTGAGAGCCTATGGGTCAGGATTAAAGGGAAATCGGGAGCAGGGGACATCACAGTGGGAGTCTCCTACAGGCCACCAGACCAAGAAGACCGAGTAGATGAAGCCCTCTATAGACAGATAGGGGCAGCATCACATTCACAGACCCTGGTTCTCATGGGTGACTTCAACCACCCCGACATCTGTTGGAAAGGTAACACAGCCAGGCATAGGCAATCCAGGAGGTTCTTGGATTGCATTGATGACAACTTCTTTCTCCAAGTCGTTGAGGAGCCAACAAGGAGAGGAGCTATGCTGGACCTTGTTCTTACCAACAAGGAGGGGCTGGTAGACAGTGTCAAACTCAAGGGTAGCCTGGGCCATAGAGACCATGAAATGGTCGAGTTTGAGATCCTCGAGGCAGTGAGAAAGGTGTGCGGCAGGTTGACCACCCTTGACTTTGGGAGAGCTGACTTTGGCCTCTTGAAGAATCTGCTTGGTATGGTACCATTGGATGAGATGCTGGAGGGAAGACGGGCCCAAGAAAGATGGTTAATATTCAAGGATGACCTCCTCCAAGCTCAGGAGCGATGCATCCCTACAAAGAGGAAGGCAGGCAGAAAAGCCAGGAGGCCTGCGTGGATGAACAAGGAGCTCCTGGACATGACCAAAAGGAAAAAGGAGGCCTATAGGGAGTGGAAACAGGGGCAGGTATCCTGGGAGGAATACAGAGGAATCGTTTGAGCAGCCAGGGATCGGATTAGACAAGCTAAAGCCCAGATAGAACTAAATCATTAAGGGACATTAAGATAAACAAAAAATCCTTCTTTAAGTATATCAGCGAGAAAAGAAAGACTAGGGAAAATCTGGGCCCTCTCCAGAAGGAAACGCAAGAACTGGTTACCCGGGACAGAGACAGAGCTGAGGTACTCAATGACTTTTTTGCCTCAGTCTTCACTGGCAAGGACTGCAGCCACACTGCCCATGACACAGAAGGCAAAGGCGAGGATTGGGAAAATGGAGAACCCCCCACTGTAGGTGAAGATCAAATGCAAGACCACCTGAGGAACCTGAAGGAGCACAAGTCCATGGAACTTGATCCGCCGGTCCTGAGGGAGCTGGCAGATGAAGTCACTAAGCCACTAGCCATCATATATGAGAAGTCATAGCTGTCTGGCAAGGTTCCTGCTGACTGGAAAAGGGGAAACATAACCCCTATTTTCAAAAAGGGGAAACAAGGATGACCCAGGGAACTACAGGCCAGTCTGTCTCACCTCTGTGCCTGGCAAGATCATGGAGCAGATCCTCCTGGAAACTCTGCTGAGGCACATAGAAAACAAGGAGGTGATAGGTGACAGCCAGCATGGCTTCACCAAGGGCAAGTCATGCCTGACAAATTAGGTGGCCTTCTACGAAGGGATTACAGTGGCAGTGGACATGGGAAGACAAACTGATGCAATCTGCTTGGACTTGTGCAAAGCGTTTGACACCGTCCCACACGATATCCTGGTCTCTAAATTGGAGAGATGTGGTTTTGATGGATGAACCATTCAGTGGATAAAGAACAGGCTGGACTGACGCGCTAAAAGAGTTGCAGTCAATGGCTCGATGTCTAAGTGGAGACCAGTGATGAGTGGCATTCCTCAGGGGTCAGTACTGGGACCTGTACTGTTCAGCATCTTTGTCAGCGACATGGACAGTGGGGTCAAGTGCACCCTCAGCAAGTTTGCTGATGATACCAAGCTGTTTGGCGAGGTAGACACGCTGGAGGGGAGGGATGCCATCCAGAGGGACCTGGACAAGCTGCAGAGGTGGGCCCAAGCCAACCTCATGCAGTTCAACAAGGCCAAGGGCAAGGTCCTACATCTAGGTCGGGGCAATCCCAAGCACAAATACAGACTCAGCGGGGAATGGCTGGAGAGCAGCCCTGAGGAGAAGGACCTGGGGGTGCTGATTGACGAGAAGCTCAACATGAGCCAGCATGACAGCCCAGAAGGCCAACCATATCCTGGGCTGCATCAAAAGAAGTGTGGCCAGCAGGTCAAAGGAGGTGATTCTGCCCCTCTACTCCACTCTTGTGAGACCCCACCTGGAGTACTGCATCGAGCTCTGGAGTCCCCAACATAAGAAGGACATGGACCTGCTGGAGCGTGTCCAGAGGAGAGTCACAAGGATGATCTGAGGGCTGGAGCACCTCTGCTATGAGGAGAGGCTGAAAGAGTTGGGGCTGTTCAGCCTGGAGAAGAGAAGGCTCTGGGGAGACCTTATTGCGGCCTTCCAGTACCTAAAGGGGGCCTACAGGAGAGCTGGGGAAGGACTTTTTACTCGGGCATAGGACAAGGAGGAATGGCTTTAAACTGGAAGAGGGCAGGTTCAGATTAAACATTAGGAAGAAGTTTTTCACTCTGAGGGTGGTGATGCACTGGAACAGGTTGCCCGGAGATGTTGTTGAGGCCCCATCCCTGGAGTTGTTCAAGGCCAGGCTGGACGTGGCCTTGGGCAACCTGGTCTAGTGGGAGGTGTCCCTGCCTATGGCAGGGGGTTGGAACTCGATGATCTTCAAGGTCCCTTCCAACCTAAACCATTCTATGATTCTATGATTCTACGATCCTCACCTGTCTTGCAGCCAATATAGAAATCCCAGAAAAGAGTGCTGACATTACCTTTTTGTTGCAAAGACAAGTATCAGGGTAGACTGTAGAAAGTACAGATTGAACAGGGCCTGAGTTTCATGAATGTCTAATCTTATTTTCAAGGAAAAATGTGCTGTAATCGAAGCAAAGTTGATTGACATTTGAGTAGAGAACTTGGTTTTGCAAAGAAACCACAGGAAAATCAAAACAACAGGAAAACTGAGAGTCTTGCAGTCAGAAGGGAAGATTTTACCTGCTGTAAATTTTTATGCCTCAGAAATCAGATGAACTGTTGCCACTGTTTGTCAGCTAAAGCTTTGGTCTTCTAGATTTGGTTATTCATATTTCCAAGAGACTGGTTTGGGAAACTGGAGAGACAGTGCACATGACAGACATTTTCAGAGACCTGGGGAAGATATTTCCTAAATACAGAAGGCTTCATTCTTGATGAAACAGGTCCACACAGAATTTTAAAACTGCTGAACAGTGTTTTATAACCAGAGGGAGCACACTGAAGAAGGTTACTACAGATACTACAAATTGAATTAGTATCTTTCCCTGATTGCCATATTAACTGAAACAGAGACTTAAATGTACACCAGAAAACTTTATAGAAACTTGACAGAAACGTAGTACAAAACTCAGAGGGAGTCTGAATTATTGTCTTACGTAATATAATGAAATACATCGGTAATGATTCAGAAGACATGATAGAAGTCTGCACAGTCCACATAATTTCAATATATTTAAGAAGAAACAAGAAGCAGACAGAATAATACATCTCAGTGAGGATAATTTTACGGTTCCAGACATCACATGGGAATGATAGATCTGTAGAGACAACAATAACATTTTCATAAGAATGAATGTGAACTCACCATTATACTGTTGGAATTAAACTATACTTTTCTGAAGACAGTGATCTCCACAGGTCATTTGTTCCAAAAGACTACTGTGGGTTAGCCAAACAAGATTTCTTCAAACACTACGTGTTTTATATCAATGTATGCTCATGTTTGTGCATGTGAGCGTCCGCATGTGCAACTTAGATGTTTTACAATGGTCTCATCTAAAGAAAAACTCATTAAATAGTATTCCAGCCACTACAGAACATCTTACAGATGAATGGGTATTGTTCTTCTTTGACTAACAGCTGCTTTTAGTTTAAGTAGTTTACTGTCGCTAAAAGCTCTGACAATCCAGATAGTTTTTGCTATCAAGGTTTATCTCAACCTGCTAAAATCTAGATAAGGGCTTGCCAGTTCTCCTGCTTCAAAGAAGACAAGAGTAATTGGAACTATAAACTCTCCCATTCATCATTAAAATGCACATTTTTATAGGACCACAGAAAGCATCTGTATCTTTACTAAGACAAGGCATGCATTAGACAGATTTAAACTGAGACTGCTCAGTACAGCAGATCACTTGTCTGACATTTACAGATGTTAATGTGCACACACTCATGTCAGAAGAGGAGAAAATAGCACTTGCTTAATCAGAAGATTATTTTACAGAGTGAGGTCCTCATCCTGCATAATTCTTCACTTTAGCTGAAGCCAAGGGCCATTAGTCCTTCACTGAGTCATTCAGTAACTTCCATGACCAGGCCCTTTAACTTTTTTCAGTGCAGTTTCTCTCACTTGTACCTTGGTATAAAGACAGTTTTGTACAGCTAGATCCAAGACCTATGCAATTCTGAAGATGACAAGAAACACTATGCTTTGGCCAAGTCTGACTATTATTCTTTTCTACAGCCCATTAACAAAGAGTGGCATCTACCTAGCAACTAAATAGCCCTGGTTTGTATAAGATGTACGTATTTCCTTATGGTCAACTTGATGGAATCTTCACCTCTTTTTAATAGCTTGCAAAATCATCAAAGATAGAAACAGTTTCAAAGTGAGTTAAGTTTACTCCTACAGGCTGCCATTATCATCAGAATATATAAATTCCGCAGTCTAAAGCAAGGTTTACCCGAGAACGATTAAAAAAAGAACAAGTTCAGCTCCTTTCTCTTGTGCTCAATAATTCTCAAATGAGTCCCTGCTTGTTTCCACTAAAACACTGCAAAGAAGGTTGCCTGATAAGATGTCCATTAGTTTCTCTAGTAAAATACATTTTAGTGTTACCATAAAAGAGGATATTGGTTAACAAATCATTGACAGATAAACACATGGTACTTCTAACAAATCTAGAGGTTTCCAACAAGTTTTTTCAATTCAAATGCTGTCTCTGTGTATTCTACAAGTGGTGGGTTTTGCAGGATACGTGATTAGCCTCTAGTAAGCAAAATGACTTGTTCTGTGAGAATAAATGAAGAAGAGCCAACTGCACAGCTATTGTGAAGATTTTACTTATATGTGTTTGCATAGGTTTCCTAAGCAAACAGAATCACAGAATCACAGAATAGTTGAGGTTGGAAGGGACCTTTGGGAGTCATCTTGTCTAATACCCGTTCTCAAAGCAAGCTCACGTAAAGCTGGTTGCCCAGGACCCTGTCCAGGTGACTTTTGAATATCTCCAAGGATGGAGACTCCACAACATCTTTGGGAAACCTGTTGCAGTGTTCAAGCACCCTCACAATAAAAATGTAGGTCTTTTTTTTTTTTCTTATCTTCAAATGTAATTTCCTGTGTTTCAGGTTGTGCCTATTGCCTCTTGGCCAGTCACTAGATACTACTGAAAAGAGTCTGCTTCCATCTTCTTTACACCCTCCCATGAGGTGTTTATACTCATTCATAAGATACCCCCTGACCCTTATCTTCTTCAGGCTGAACAGTCATACCTCCCTCAGTTTCTCCTCATATGTCAGATGCTCCAAGACCTTAAACATGTTTGTGGCCCTGCAGCACAGGAGGCTGTTGGCCTGCCTTGCTGTGGTGGTGCATTGTTAGCTCATGGTCAAACCCTCAAGTATCTACCGATCCATCCTTCTCTAACAACGTTTGAATCCTCTGATGAAATTCACTTTAAAGAAAAGCTAGGAGTCTACAAAACAGCTATGTTTCAGTACATGCAGGGCCCTGGACCACTCATGTTGCTGCTCCCTGTTGTTAGGTGAGGGAGTTTTGGTGTTACCATGTAGAAAGGTATTTAAGGGAGTCACATTCATAGGAAATCAAACTTATTTCCTCTGTTAACAGAACTACTTCTTGTTTATTGCAATTGCATGGGCTATAGGCGTAGTATAGCCACACTTGACAAGTCGCTTGCAATCTAATCCTGTATGAAAATATACTCTAAGATCAGTAGACTCCTGGAGGATTTAATAAGGATAACGAGGAAACTACTCCTAAATTATTCTGTAATCAATAATATTTCTTACACTAAATAATATTAGTGAGCCCAAAACCCCAAAGAAAATTGTATTTTTATACTATACAATTCTGACAGCCTGTTATAAAGCTTTCCGTGTACTTTTCTTTATGTATAACTACTTTAGAAGTCCTTCTAGATAGCTATGGGATTAGTTTTTAAAAAATACATTTTGCCAGCCTCTTAGCCTCTTTTATGACAAAAGTTTATTTTATTTGGTTTTCTTATTTGTATCTTGTGTACTATTTGTCTGGGTGAATGTGGTTTGATTAGTTCCTTTTCTAAACCCCTAAATGTATTAGTTATTTACATACTCTGAGACCAAGCTTTATAACAACCCTTGATGCTCTAACCTGATCCTTAAAGAAGCCTGAAAAGAGAAACCCTTTCTTGTTCTGCAATTCCTTTATACATGTGCCTGGCACTTTATACATCTAAGAGCTTGCAGAACAGAGTTTGGGGTGGTTTGTTCAAGTATACTAAAAAAAGTATTTCCTCTCCTCAAAGAGCTGTTGCATGGTAGAATTGAATGAATTTTAGAACTAATTTTAAGATCTGGCAATGTGAACAACATTGGCATATAATTTTTCAGCAAGATGAAATATGCATGTGGAAGAAGAAAGAAAAAAACCAAGATACTTGCAGTCTAATCCATTTAGCAATCTGTCTCTAATTTTAATGATGTATTTGTCATTTTATTACTCACAAAATGTCATTTATATGAAACTGTCACTATGATATTAGAGAGGAACAGCTTGTGTTAAACTGTGTAACGTCTTTGCCAAATTTCAACGTTAGTTGCATTCTACCTCTTTAGAATTTCCCTTACACTTTCAATTTATCTTGGATATATTACTTCAGTTACCAAACTTAGCTCCTGTACTAAACATGTGCATTTCATCTTGGGGTGGATATGGCAACTATTGTGTTTATCTAATTCAACAATATGGAAATTATTCTGAAAATCATAGTGTAAAAATAGCCTGATATGAAATTAATATCCTACAGCATCCTGAAATATCTATCACAATTTTTAACATTGATTTGAATAGGTGGAGTTGTAGTCAATTTCAAAGAGAAAAAATAATTAAAAAAAAAAAGAAAGCAGTGATAGTACATTTCTCTTGAAGATGCTTAAAATTGTTATCTTCATACTTGATAACCACTGAGCTAGAGGAAAGGTGTCTTTATTTCTTCCCACGTATTTGTATCAGTAACTTTATTATACATTTTATTACAGTTAAATATAAAGATTCAAAACTAGTCAATAATTCCCAAATTTGTAAAATTTTCTTCAGGAAATACAGACAAAAAAAAACCGCAAAGGCAAAGTTTATTGTGTTTTTACACATATAATGAATTTAGGGGTCTTCAGGTTCTCATCTGCCTACCGGTTTTCTCATGTTTTTCATGTTCTATTCACAGTTGTTGCTGTAAGTATTTAGAAATAACTAAAAACTTACAAATATTATATGTGTCTTCTTTTGTAAAATGAAGGCAATATCTGCCTTCTATGGGCTTGTGAGGATTCTACCTTTTCTTCTACCTTTCTATGGGCTTGTGAGGATTCAGGAGAAAGCAATAGCATTTTGTAGAGCATTTTGAAGCATTAAACATAACAGAGTAGTAATAAAGTTCTTCCAGTGAACTCAACTCTCAAACCCAAAGAAGGAAATGTTTTTATTAGAATTAGATGAAATTATGGCCGAATTAATATTAAAGATATTCGTTAAAAGGGGAGCATTTCTAAAATGAAACCTTCTATTTAGGAAGCTATAAACAATTTTTTTTCTACATTTTCTAATAAGCAGTCTTTGATTTCCATCTTGAAACAAAGTCCGTTGATTAGAAATTAATAATTTTTAGTAGAAAAAATGGGAATTTGAAGAGTTAGATTACTGAATGGGAGAAAGATGTGGAGGATGTTTCATATCAAACAAAGCAATCCAGGCTGACACACCTTTTCTCAGGCACAAAACCCTGACCACAGCAGGAAGAAGTATCAGCAGCTTCCTTCTCGATCTTCTACTTTCACTAAGCTAGGAAAAAAAAGTATTATAGTTTGTTGTGTTGTTTTTTTTTTTTTTTAAATAAAGAATCAATATTATCATGGTGCTGTGAGGGTTGGTGGTTCCCTGGGCCTGGGCTGGGGGTGTCAGAGGCTCCCCGAGGTGGCCGGACAGGGCCCAGCAGCCATGGCCTGTCCCCCCAGCCAGGGCAGGGCAGGCCGGGGGGCAGCCGGGGCAGCCCCAGCCCCGGGCATCGGGCACCTCTTTGGGAATGGGGACAGGCTGAGGCTGAGATGGGCCAGGACAGGTAGAGGCAATGTCCTACAGCCTCACTGGAGCAGGGACTGACGGCCCTGGGCACTGGAATGGGGCCCTGGGCTGTGGGTAGGGCAGGGGAGCCCCAGAGGTGGGCAGGGACATTAGGGTCCCTGAGTCCACTCAGGGTCTCAAGAGACTGTCAAAGGTAAAGGAAATCTTGACTCAGAGACTCTTGAATACAGCTCCAGTAAATTCTAGTTTCATGATCTGTATTGTCATTTAAAAAAAAGAATAATGGTAATAAAGAATTGATACATATGTTGATTGCTAAGGGCTATTTAGGAACTTATTCTTCCTCTAGGGAGGAGCATGTCCTCAAGTTCTTTCATGTGAACCCTCACTTGTCATCAGCATTTGTTTTCGATCCACAAATCTTCCATGTTAAAGCAATTGCCTTGTTTGTGGAGCTGTGGAATCGAGCTTCACTAAATGACTTAGCAGAATTTCTTTAAAATAATTCAATTGGCTTGATCAAATAATTCACGTGACTTAAGTATTTGTAGTACGCATTTCCAGTGTACTTTTAAAAGTCTTTTTTAATCTTCAGAATTCCTTCCGAGGATGGACCAGAGTTTAATTTATAGAAAAATTTTTGGAAAGACAAGAGCTGGGGCTTTTGCACATATACACATATACCTTTAGTCTATAATGCAGTCATAAAGGGGTTTTGACCCTGCCACATATGAATGTTTTGGGCTTCAGTCTGATCTTAGATGAAGTACATATCACATGCAGTTATCATCATGTTATAAATATATCTCTATATTCTATCAAATAAATGTCAGGCCTGGTATACAATCTGTCATTTTTAATTCTGAATTCTAAGAGATGTGTCTAGACAACTAATATAGATGCTGTAGAGATATACACTCTAAGTTCAGCTCCAGAGCGCAGGCCGGTTATAGGTGCTCCCTACAGACTCGGAAGTATTTGGACTGAATACCATTAAAATGCAAGCATATCAAAATGTTCTCTGCATTACCTTTCAGCTACACAAAAACATATATTGAGGCATCTAATAAGACTCTGCAGAGTAAACCACAACACCACATCTGTTTTCACAGGAGTTACACAAACTGTGGTTAAAGGTGAAGTAAATTTGAATGTGCCCTCTCCCATATAGTTGCAATTGTTGAGCCTTTGAAAGTCATTTTAAGCTGTTGTTTTAAAAAGAGAAAAGGAATTAAAGGGAGCCTTTTTTTTTTTTTTTTTTTTTTTTTTTTTTACATCAGTTTTGGAAGTCTTTTTTCTGTTTATGGAGTTCCTGGCTTAGGTACTGTATAAACAAGTGCTGCCCACCCTTGAATCCTTACCCACATTCAGCCAAAGCCACAATGCTTTATAAATTGCACTGGATTATTTTTGTCTTTGAAGGAAAAGAGTTGCCAATGGGACTTAAGTTTATGCTTGAAGTTAAACATATGTTTAATTATTTTCCCAAACGAGGACCTAAGGGGTTTGTTACAGCAGAAACTATTCATGTTGATATTATGGTGGTAAATATATCAGAAGGTACATAGTGTACCTATTCTGGCTGAATTTCTATGGATATATTCAATCTCTAGGAATAATGTCACAAAGTCTGTGCGTGAGATTCTTTCTCAACACTTTGAACATTACAACAGAATTTGAAAAGCATAAAAACACACAGCATGATGATAGCATGTACAGATTTATCTCTTGCTACAAGTATGATGGATCCTGCTGTGGAATTTTTAAATTGAACAAAACCTAATGCATTAATTATCTGGGTCAGCTATCTTTTCCACTATAAACTGACTTCTTTCTTTCATACAACGTCCCCAAAAGCAGTTATGTTAAGATTCACATCAAAGAGATCCTGTTAGGAAAAATAGCAACTTTTTATTCTTCCCCTCTTCCAGCTATGAAAGCCGTAGCCAGCTAGCAATCTCTAGGAACTACATTTTTTTTTTTTTTTTATTTTCATGGTTTGACAGACAGCACCGCATCTGCCCAGACAGAAGAATTGATCAAATGAAATATCTTTGACAAGATTTGCCAGCTGGTTTTGAATGCTGCATGGCAGTGCACAACTGCAGTAAATACAGCAAATGAAGAAAATTATGGCAGCTCCGTATCATCAGAGCAATGCAGCAGACAAAATCCACTGCTGAGCCTGACCTTGAATAAGAATAATTTCAGATTATTCTTATTCTTCACATCATTAACTGTTTCTTACAGAGGTCCTATCTATAGAGATCACATTTAATATCACATTGGTACTAGCCTCCATCCTATATGATTGAACAGACCTAGCATCTATTCTGATAAGTCCTAAGTAAGGTGAGAGTATCTTCTGTAATCAGATCCATTCTAGTTCGTGTTATTTATTTAAATGAAATAAAAATTTTGGAGGGAAAACCAAGCCTAGTGAGTCATAGCTCTAAATGGGCTGTCATTAACTGCAGCTGCAGTTTTGTGCCAGACTACAGGCATGCAATCTTTACTGTGCAAATATCATCTACCAAAGCATAGTTCTCAATAATGCGAAGTACTGGACAACATCCTTAAGGTTGTAAGCATGAAATATTAGGTACTTAAAGATCTTTTCTAGTTTCTGTACTCCGTGAAATATTTTCTTTTTCTAAGAGCTGATATTTTATTTGTTTTGAATGTAAGACAAAGCATTAGGAAAGGCCTGGAGGGAAGTCTAGCACACAAGTGACTAGTAACAGTCTCATTCCCTTCTACTATTGGAGGAAAATATGTTTTGGTTTCTTTCTTCTTAGTCAAGTAAACAGATAAATATATTTCCCCTGGCTTCCATTACAGCAAGTTGGCAGTTACAGAAGAATCCTTTCAGTTTTGATTTCCTGTCAGCTTTGCTAACAAATGACCACAGAGTACAGTATTCTCTTGGTGTGGTTTTTATAGACTCTGTGCCTTAAAAGGAGTGTTTCTGAATGAAATTGCTATATGTTCTCACTTGGAGGGGCTGGTGTGTTTTCTGTGTGCAGTATCTTTCCCCTTTTAATGAATGTGTGAAATTGGGAAAACGACAGGAAGGATGTGGCCTGAAAGAGAACATTTTAAAAAAAAAAAACTTCTCTTCCCTTGATCTTGATCTTCTAAGTTGGAGTCAAAAGACTGACTAGATTCAGACACAGACGTAAACTGGTTCAGGCCACTTTTTCAATCTGCCCACAGCAGGCAGAAAAAACAAACAAAACGAAAACAGCTCCATGTGCAAAGGGCACATCTCAGGGAAGTCAGTGGCAAACTGCTGAGTGATTTCAGTAGGGCTTGCTGAAATTTCTCCCTTAAAGTTGAATTTCTCCTCACAGGTGGACCTTCCAAAGAAAAAGAGCTGACAATGGCAGGGGTGATGAGCTGTGGTCAGAAGCTGTGTGGTTCCTAAACTACTTCCTTATACCTCAGTGGCCACCCTTATGGGCTGGGACCTAAAATTATTGCCCTGCTTTCTCACGCCTGAAATACTCTGAGGGTAGCCCCTAACCTTTACATTTGCCTCTACAGAACTTCTCTATTTGAAGCCAGGCATCACTTCACTACCCCTGTGCAGGCAGTAGACCATCTTGATGAGCAATCGAAAAACCTACTGTATGAGCAACAGTCTTTTCTGACGTTTTTTCTATTTTCCAGAGTGAGTTTGCTTTTTCTGCTGTCACACACCAGAGAGCTCTGTCTTTACAGGCATGGTCTCTGGAGAGACTAAGGCAAATGCTTTAGAAATGCCACTCCACTCAGTGCGTCTGCTATGTTTTGTTCTTCAACATATGTAATGCCCAAGTAGCTCTTTGCTCTGTATTTTGTAGAAGGAAAACGTCCTTCAGGGAAGTGCTCAGTACAGTTGCTGCATCTGTGTTGAGGGCCAGACAGCGGTGTGGGGTGAGGGGCAAGGGGGAAGAGAGACAAAGTGACTTCATCACTTCCACCCTTAGAGAAGATAATGAGGGAAGCGCTTTCCAAATAGAGAAAGTGAAGTGTCTTCAGAAAGCTAAGGAGGCCAAGAAAACTGCCAAGAGAGGAGAGAAGAGAAGAACATTCCAAAAAGCTGTCCTTAGCAGACCATAAATCTTACCCAGCGGACAGTTCAAACACATCACTTGCACCAGCCCTACTCTTCCCTGTTTATTTTCTTCCTGTCAGCATTAAAATAGAATAATAAAGTACCAACCAAACAAACAAGACAAACAAGAAAATAAACAAGAAAACCCAGTAGAGAAGAAAAAGGATTGGAGTCCTTGTCTGTCAGCAGTGTAGAGGAGTCCCTTGGATCACACTGTGCTGCAGCCTGTGCAAACGCCACTGCCTCGCCACGTCTGATCCAAGAAGGAATTCACAAACTCTTCTTCAGTGTCTGAAATAACCATTCAGAGGAATATGGGAATGCCAAGATTATATTTAAATATTTAAAAGGGAAGCACATCCAAAACTTTTGTTTTATGTCCAAGTGAGGTGTCTTCCTGTAGGTTTTGGCTGCCCAAACTTGCGTCAGCTTCACAGATTCTCTAAACTGCTTTAAAGGTGAGGAGCATTTTACGCTCCTGAAGAATTTGTGAGGGAAATGGGAAGAAAAGTCCGTCCTCCCCAGCGTGGAGTGGGAAAGAAAGGAAACTCTGCTGCCAATTCTGAAAGGGAATGCACAATCCCTACCCAAATAAGCAGGGAAATACCTCTCTGGAGGAAGCCGCAGAGAGCGGGAGCCTGGGGAGGTAAGCAAGCACGCTGGAGGGAAAACAAATGGATTTCAGTTGGAAACCAGCCTGGTCTCTGTCAAACATACCAATAAAACTGACAAGTTCCTGCAGACTGAGTTGGTAAGATCTGCATGTCATGATGGGAAAAAGTACCGATAAGAAAATTTAGTAGCTTTAACACAAAGGGCAGCTACAGAAAACTGAAGAGCCTTTTTTTTTTTTCTCCCCCCCCAAGAATGTGTATAAACCAGTCATGAAGGTAGGGCTAGAAAAACTTCAGTAATCTCAGTAGAAAGAAATTCATGTTCAGGGACTAACGTTAGGGGGTTATATGAACTAAAAAGTTGTTAACACTAAGTGGCATCAGAGGGGATTCAGGAACACCATGCTTAAAAATACAGCCCAGCCTCTCTGCTAAGATAAAGTGAGAAATCAGCCTGGAAAACCCATCCAGAGCTTTAGAAGCAACTCAACCAAATTAACTAAGATAACAGCCCAGAAAGTTCTCCAGTAAGAAAGCAGGTTTCTACAGGAAAAATACTTTCTTTTAAGACAGCTTTAACATTAAGACCAGTCTACAGTGACACCTAACAAAATTAAAGCAGAATAAAAGGAAGAAAAGGATCCAGAAGGGTCCCCAAAGGCCCATGCACCATTTCAATTAGCAGTGTAGATGTATACTATTAGTATTAATTCCCTAGAGGGTCTGAGCACCTTAAGCGCCAAGGCTGAGCTTTTTAATTCCTAACTTTTGGGACATTCACATGCAGATTATAGTTTTACTGACAGGTCCAAACCAGTACACATCTGGCTGAACACTAACCAGGCGTGATTCTCTGCTTCCAGGACAATAAACACCAATGCCAGAGCTTCTACATTGCTTCAGGCAGAATAAGTACATATGTGTATGCACACATGAACACACACACACACACAAAGACATTTGTGAACACACTGTCACTGCAGAACTGATTGGATTGGTTTGGATCCAGCTCGTCCAGAGTGCAGGCGAAGGAGCTGAGGCACATAAGTTTTTTTCTCGCGATTCAGGCTTACACTACCAAAGTTTGCCAACACAAATATACAAATTCAGGGTATGAAAAATTCATACCCCTGGCTGTCACCACTGAGCTTCCCCTTGTTATTCTTGCTTATTAGGCAAAGTGAGATAAGTGTTTCTGGTAGGAAGACCTTTCTTTACAGGTCGCCCTATTCCTATACTAAAGCACTTCAGTTAGCTCAGCTCTGGGGGACAGGGAAAATCCCAGGTTATAACCTTTAGGTATCTGTGTAGACCAAGAAGTTCTGAATTAGTTAGCTAGACACCATTGTGAAGACACCTGTGTGCATTTGTGGGGGTCTGGTGTGCCTTTTTCCATGCTTAATTTGTGTGCTTTAGTGCTGTCACATTAAGCCTCTGGCTATGTAAGAACAGTTTGGTATAGAGAGAGGGCTGAGGCACACCTGCCCAGGGATAGCCAAGCCTCACAGATATGGGATGTGTAGAAGCCATCTAGCCCACTAACATATTCCTTTCCCCGTGTCAATATACTTGATGGCATGCTAGGAACATCAGTGTCAATAGTTAAAGGCTGGTATCTAAATATTTCAGGACTGTTATGAGTTTTCACCTCCTAAAGGTAATCTTAGATACATATTCTGAGCACGTTCAACAGGAAAAATTAAGGCTATGTGTGGACTTCGCCAACAGAAGCATAGACTTCAAAGAACTGTGGGACCAGGCAATGATTGCAACTCATCTGCCTCGTGAGGATGCACAGCAATGAAAAACAGAGGCTTTCAAGTGAATACTTAATGTAAAGCTTCCACAACTTACATTGCTCTGAACAGCAAATTCTCTGAGCCTTCATTCAATTAAAAACAAAAATTAAAAAAAGGAGAGAAGATACTATGTGATAGCAGTTTTGTAACTGCTATGTGAAGTTACAGTACTGTCAAACACAAGGCTGAACAGCAGATGGCATATTTACACCCAAGACATGAGACTATTGTTGATATGGTTTGTAATAAATAGCAATGTTGATGTAAATGCATATTTGCTCAATCTGTGTATCGTGCTGACATTAATCCTCAAGGAAAAGAAACCATCTGGAAAATTTTCAGTTAGTATAATCTGAACTGAATTAAATGCTATAAAGTCACATGTTACTGAAGGTAAAACTTTTCTCAAGTGGAGAGAATGACTATATCCTTGTTTGTGTTTTACACTAGCCTCATCTAATCCAATGTGTCTCTCATGCTGTATTTCCTGCCTTATTTTTAATAAGTTCCTATGAATTTCACTCTCCTCTATATATTTTTTCTCCCAGTAGAATATATCAAATAACCCACTTGAGGACAACACTAGCTTAAATAGACACAACTTGAGATATCTCAAGCAAATGCCAACATCACAGGCTCTGAAGTGGTACAGTTTTTTGCTCTAGTGGAGAGTTTTTCCCTAAGGAATTCCCTAAAGAATTTATTATTATGCGTATAAAAACTACATTAATAGTGACTACATCCATCATTTTTTTAGTTATTATTATTATAATGAAAAATATTTGAATAGTAAGTAAATCATCCAATCCCCATATTCAGTTAGACTCTAACTGAGCAAAGTTGATAGTCTGCAGTGGATCTTTGATGCTCAGGTTTGAAGTAAAACATATGCTTTTCTCTGCCCTGAGTGCTTGGCTAAGTCAGGATCTGAAACAGCCCCATGACAAGGTCCAAGGTTCAGAAGGAGGATTTAGGACATACCCACTGGCCCTAGAAGGAGTTCAGAGAGTGATTTCGATGCAAGTAGGATCAGATCCTCGGACACAGAAGTACAATTTGCACTAGATCCTCTGTGACCAGATGGAGAAGTTATTGCACCTTCCCAAGTGTTCTGAACCAAAGTGCAACAGCTTTAGGAAGGCTAAGGCTATTAAGCTATTCTATTGCAGCTTTTCACACCATATATCCAATGTTACAGAAACTAAGACAACATGAAAAAAACTTTATCTGTTGGTTTTAGGGCTTACTTTGAGATTAGCTTTTTTATGGTTTGCCTTTCTCCTCTCAGATGTTTTCTTTCCTATTTATTGCACGTGGTTTTTATTGGAACATAGCTGTCCAGAAATCGGTGTTTTTGAAGGCAGAGTAAATGCACAACTGAACTCTACTAAATGGCCTGCTCTGTTTACACGAGACTTGTTAAATAACGAAGAGCAGAAAGCAAGGACTGAGCACTGATGTGGGTTTTCATCATTTATCATTTGCAGATTATAGTGTTCTTGCAACTACAAAAGATAAAGCCATAACAGAATGTAATATGAAGGCAATAACCCTTTATAGATCTTTGCTGTGCAAATTGCTGTACAAGCAGTCAATTCGCATGGCTCCCAGGAGGTATACAGGTCACCTGAACATCCTTAACACTTTGAATGTAAAACTATAACAAGATATGTTTTTGACATATGGACTATTTCTAAATTGTTATAACTTTGGAAGCATTCCTGCATGGTTGAAGTTATTGGCAAATCTCCCATTGATTTCAGGAGTTCCTGATAAAATCCACTGATTTTATGAATCAATTAGGAAATCTCCTTTTTGGACTACAAACAAAAAGAAAGTGGTGTTTACCACGGAAAATTCAGAATCAGACTTCAAACACTCTTCACATGAGTTTATTTGAAGAATGATTCACTGTTGATATAGCTGGAGTTGTTAGCAAATATGTCTTTAAATCATCAAAAAATCCATTAAACCAGAAATGCTTAGAACTTTAGATTTTCTTCTGGATAATGAAAAAGAAGTAAGGAACTCACTGTCCCTTACTTGAACTTACCGAACCAGAATGCCTTCATGCTACAGGAGCTTGACAGTGCTCAGCTGGACAGAGGCACTGATCTGGTGGGGCTTAGTAATGGTGTTGCTTGTTTCCTCTTTTGCTAGCTGTTGCTGTTGGCTGGTTTTGACATTAAGTGCAGCAACATCACCTTGGTTTCTGCAAGTTATTGGTCTCCTTTGCATCATCTTATGTACCACCAGCAGTACTAAGTGACAAACCGAGGGGAGCCCTTTCCAGAAGTGTAAAGTATATTAAAAGAAATGTTTAAAATTCCAAGCCTCTCATACTGAAATTGAAAGGGACTATAAACCTCTTGGCAAATATTCATGTTTAGGTTAAACACACCCTTTCCACTGCAAATATACTCTCTCTGTAATATGCTTAGGCCATTCTCAGTGCAGAACCCCATCAGGAAGCTTTTGGGGAGACTCAGAAGGATCACAGCATGGATTTGGCTGTATCTTTCATTTTACGTGCAATACTGCTATTGGACCCATGAAGCTCTTTAAAGTACCTGTTCTCCTTACCCTGCACACTGAAATCCCTCACTGAAATTAGATTTGGGAGCCTAGCAATGGAATTCCAAACCTTCTTCTTTAAATAAGAAATATGATGCTAATTAAGCTGTTTTTTTTATAAAATACTTTATTAAGAATAATAAGAGTAAACAAGGTTACAAAAATACCAACTTTATTAACTAATGAAGATGTTGTTAATTACAGAAGATTTGTAATACAAGTTATAACCACAGTGTTCCCTTTTCATTAGGCATTCAGCTAGTTGTATTTAACGGGAGCATTATTTTTCCTACTTAAATATGAAAAAATACTCTTATCATACACTGAATTCCGCAGGCAGCTCCCCAAAGTTAGGTCCCATGCAGGGAAACACCATACATGCCCAAGAGGATGTTTAAAAAGGAACACTGTAAAATTTTAGGATGAAAAGCCATGTTAGTTCCTGCCAGCAGCCCCAACATTCATAATACAATAATATACCAGTGCACGTGAGGGAGGAAGAAAATGAATGATAAGGAAACAAGGATAAACGACCAATCCGATAGGTTTCATACAGATTCTATGGGGGTCAACTAGTTTACAACCGGCCTTCCAGAAAGATGGCAATAAGGCCTCACCTCCTGTTGCAGTTGCCCTGGAGTCGAGATTCTGTGTGCTTTTCAGTGTACCAGGATGCATGTAGTTCAGTGCATGGCCGTAGGGAAAAGCACCGAGCAACTTTCAGCCCCTGCTCTTTTGACAATCACATTCGCTGATTTCAAGGGACGTTTTGCCTGAGTAGATTTTGACCCTCAGAGATGTATTTGGACCCTCGTCTGAAAAGCTCTAACTCAAATGAGTAGCTCTGTCAAGTACATTGGCATTACCTGCAGCAAGGGTTTGCAGAACGCCTCAGAGAATTTTAATCCTAAACTAGAGAAGAAGATTTCAGCAGTAGCAGCAAAAATCTAGACCAGTACATTCCCAATGAGAGCTACAATTTCTCTGAGGGTCATGAGGTTTACAAGAGGAAAAGAGATAGGGAAAAAAGCTTTTTCAAGGGATTTTTTTTTTTCGTTAATGAAAAGGAGTGTCAGCCAGTTCCAATGCCCAAAGAAAATCAGTAATTAAATCAAACTAACTTCAGTAGCACAAAATCAGCTTTTAGGTTTTAATTCCAAAATTTTATATCCAGTTATTACACTTTTCAGAGACCAAGGATTAGTTACAGCAAGGAGAATGAAGATGAAATTCAATGGAGTTTAAGAATGTCCTTAGATAAGAATTTAAGTTCTGTACCCTTTAATTTTAATATGAATAAAATCACACTTACAAAGTAAAGTCCTGATCCCGCTGAAGTTAGTAAGAGCAATTTAGATGGGCACTAGATCAGGTCCCCTTGTTGTTATAGAGAGAAAAATGTCAGAACAGTGAAAAAATATCTATAGAGTGTCCTTTCTTAAGAGAATCCTGTAGTTATAACAGTTGCCTGGTACGGTACCATTGGTACCAACAAGAAATATTCACAGGAATAAATGAAGTACAAATTCATTACCACATATCATTATTCTTCTCTTCCCTTGCTCTTCAGAGTCTCACGTGCCCTCCGTACTGAGACAGGGAGAGCAAGAGCACCTGAGGAGCAAGTACATACAAACATGTTAAGTTCTGGAGCACCAACTCTGCACAATTTATTTTACCGAGGTGCTGCCCAGAACAAACAGGTAAAAATCCTTACACGTTGTCTAACAAAAAACAGTATTTTTATCTCATATATATGTGTATATATATATAAAAATCAGTCTTCTGCACAGCAGAAGCTTGTAACTAAAATATTTTAGGATTCAATTTTTTTTAGATAGACATAACAAAATGCCTGCAAATATAATACAGTGAGCACATAACAATTCTTAGAATACAAAGAGTGAACATGGAATTATGTATTTTATCCACATTCTACTTGTGACTGAAAACAAAACTCACTCGGAGTTTTTTAAAAGTCTCTCTTAAAAAGTTAATCCTGTCAATAAGATGTGGTCAGTATATGCTTAGTAAGAATATACTCTTCACATACATGGCAATAATGAACTGTAAATACAACAGGCTAAATCCTGCCCTCTTTCGGCCTAGTAAGTAAGAGAGCCCAAAAGGAGCACAAAGCCTTCAGAGGCAGCCAAAATAAATCAAGACAGACTATCTGTGTAGCATCCACAGCCTCAGATCTGCTGTACAGAGAAGTCGCATCTCGTCCAAAGAGACTATTTACATCAGGAGGAATTTCAGAAGCTCCGCTTGCTGAAAGACTTCTTCCTATGTGCCAGTAGAAGCTGCTGGATGCTTGACACAAATCTCCGCAAACCAAGCCGCTTAAGCATGGGCTGAAACTCACCCTAGTTCACCAGGAGATGTAAGCATATTTGAGTCCCACTGAAGTCAAAGTGCACTGCTGAGGAAAATAATTTGGTGAGCCAACATGAGGGCTGCCTCCCAAGACAGCTCCCCGGAACCGGTTACTCTCTGCCAGGGCAGAATTCAACCCTGCGTCCTCTGACTGAAATGGCCTTTTATATGTCTACGCCGTGATGTCAGCTTAGCGGCTACGCAGTTAGATATGATACACATACCATACAATTTGCTACCGGAAACATAAACAATTACATAGTCACAAGTGAAGTAACAGTGCAGTTATTTATGCAATTACACGTACAGTAGTAAAACTAACAATTGGATATATGTTCTATCAATTTTCGAGAAATTACAGGGTAATTGATGACACCTATAACAACATATTTGTAACATACTTCCAGCCCAAAAACTAAATGCCTAAAGGAGAACAAGAACTTTTCATAGATGATGACTATTTGTTCCCTGTCCCCGTCAATATAAAGGAAAATGATGATTCTACATACAGGCAGGAAACACGAGCTACTAAACTATTGGTGATGTTTTCCATATTACATACAAGATCATCTCAATATTGCAATAATTTTATTACCCTGAAAGGAATTATACAAAGGATTATTTTTTTTTTCCAAATCTAGGTAAGGGTTTATTAAAGATCTTAAGTCTCTGAAAGACTATTAATGTATAACTTACTTTTCCCAGTATTAAGGCTCTCAGCCAGGTGCCAGGTTCAACTGTTCTTTTTCCTGCTGTAAATACAGAGTTACTTTCATGAAATAACTAGAATCAACTGAATTTTTAACACTTGTCTGTTGAGAAATATTCGGGCATATTTGATTGAAATATCTTTTAATGGCCAAAGTCTGCCAGTAGCTCATCAGGGTTAATTTTTCAATCTGTATGAAATACTCTCTTTAGCACTGTAAGGTCACCGTTGTTTCTGGGACTAATTTAAAACAAATGAGCAATAGTTTGCTAGCCAATTCACTTCTATGTCTCTTCCTTCATGCAAAAGTGTTTTTGAGATATCTGTTAGGGGACCACATACACACAGAAGGAACTAAATGGAGAATTAGTCTATAAGCACTGTGTAAAAGGAAGGGATATTGACTTCTATGAGAACTCTGCTCATGGCAGGCTTGTCAAAGTCCATCAATAATGAAAAGATTAATTTCTAAGGAGACTATTTTTTAATGAAGTATTGAAATCTTCGACCTCTTATAAGGGGGGAAGAGAAATATGATCATATATGCTGGCCTTGACAGATCTAGCTACCTCTCAGTAGGTCTTTTGTCATATATGAAGAGAAATATATGGCTCACAGAAAGAATAAGATGTGTTAAATAAAGCATAATTTGTTTCTCCTTCTAAGATGATCTGAAGAGCAGCATAAAAGAGGTCATGTGATCTTTTCCTACAAAACCATTTATCATCCAGTAATAATATCTTTGCAAAATTGTTTACCCATTCAAGTATCTTCAGGAGACATGTCACCATACTTTGAATATACTGTAAGACACTCCAACATTTATAAAACAACACTGATAGACAAAAACACCAAAAACACCCATAAATATTAAAAGAAGCTCAACAAACTTGACTATCAAGTAGTTAAAAAATTATTGATCTTTACATTACACATTAAATCCGTGTTGTCCAAAGTCTTTTCTTGAGTGGAAGTTGTTGAGTTTTTCAGGGTTTTCTGTAGGTCATCATAATCTTGTGTATCCACCGAGAGTAATATGACACCCGAACAAAAATCCCAGGACGATTTCGAATGGCACATCCGCGGCCAGGAACAATGACACCAACTACTATCTTCAGCCTGTTTTGTTCACAAACCAAGGGACCACCATAATCTCGCTAGGAAAAAATAAACATAAAGGATGTCAATGCTTCAAGACACAGCCCCCACTGTCTACAATTGACTGGTTTCTTTTGGGGTTGATGTAGCTCAATGAACAGGCAATAGAGTTATTTGTACCGTAGGACAATAAAAAGCTCCCAATATATTTTTAACAACCAGAACTTATGCAAACCAATGTCAAGGTTGGCCTTTGACCTTTGGTTGCTTCCTATGCAAATTAAGCCCTGTGATCCATCTTCACATGTGATTCTAGTGACTTCAGACTAGTCGGTCTTACTCTCCTCTTTCAGCTACCTGAAAGCATAGCATTTATGTGTATGTATGTGGACTGATAAACACCTGTGTTATTATAACAGGCTTTACATCAAAGCCTACTGACAGAGCCAGGTTAATATCCTTCTGACAGTTAACCATCTTGCAAGGCTCTAGGATGAGAATCTATGTGCGCTAATTGGCCGGGGCGGGGAGGCGGGGGTGGGGATCCCAAGTATAATAAAAGGTAATATTTTGTAGGCATAATTTTGAGATATAATTTATTAAAATACTATTTTTCATTATTCTGAGTGAATGAGATATCTATGCATCAGTACACGAATTCAGTGAAAATTTGGAGTATGTCAAACTCAGATCGGGGTCTTATTTAGCACTAAAATACATCCAGTTTAAGTTAGATTGAAACGGTTATTTAAAAACTTTCATATAGATTTGGGACTTGAACATAGTGCAGTTTTTATGCAGGCAAAACGTATATTGAAGCGAGCAAACTAGCTGCAATACTAGACAGTAAATATTCATATCAGATAGTGAAACATTGTTTCAAAAAATAAAAGCTGACAATTAGCATTGTATTCTGTCCGGATCACCAGAGACACAACAATGCTTGACCTTTATTAGGTTTGGATTTGGGTTTTTTTTCTGACTGACTGCAGAGTGGTTCCCACACGAACAATGAACTATGTCAGCACCATCAGAGTGGCTCATAAAACACTTTCAGGAGTGGAGTTTCACCTATCAATCTGATTTTGCTTCTCTGCCTGTTCTCTGCTGAGGAAAGTAGCTTCAAAGGGGAACTCAGGGAGCAGGAAACCGTGCAGTGATTAAGACAGATTGCTAATACTAATTCAGTCCATTTCTTCTTGCAGGGGAAAATGAAGTGCAGGGTCCCCAGCAGACTTCCATGCAGATGTTTCATTTATAAGGCTTGACATGTCTAAGAGCTCATTTATGATTAAATATTTGATTTTGAAGAAAATACTTTGCAATAACAAAATGATCCTTTGGAATATTAATAATAAATGGAAGAGGCCTCAGCCTGACGAAGACCTTGTTTCCCCGTGGTGTGGTAGTACCCCTGGGTAGGGAAAATTTCACTGCTTGTTTAACATCAGTATTAGGAAATCATTTATTCTATTCCAGATATTAAATGCATAATAATACTCATGACTGTCCTTCTAGACATCATCTCATCAGGCAGACTTTCCACACAAAAAATGATGTCTTCCTGTAAGAAATGATTTACAGCATTTCCCCTCAGATGTCTTTTCTCCATTATTAAAACTAGTCCCAAGCAAAACAACTGTGTCAAACTATACTTCCAGTGAAGTTGTTCTCCTGTCCTCACCAGGATGTTGCTCAGGCTTGATCGGGGAGATCAGATGCTCCATCTTCCTGACTAATACTGAACATCAGTTCGGTTTTGGATCTTTCTCTTTCCCTCATAACTTTATCAACTCTGTTGAGCGGTGACTTTTATGTATTTTGCATGCAAGTCTTCATCTAGCTAAGTAGTTAAATTTGCTGCAGCCTTTGCTTGCTACTCAATCAAAATATACTGCTGTTGCTAGCACACAGCCCACTTTAGTCCTTAGTATACAGAACACCAATTTGTCTCAGTCTAGCAAAGCGTTTAGTCGTATGAATACATTTAACATTGATGAAAATCCTTTACTGGTATGGTGGTAGGGTGAAAGTGAAGCAAAGGAACCTCTTCCTGCACTCTGGCAGAAAATAGATCACTAGAAACACAAACCATTTTCCAATGCAGAAGAGTAAAATAACTTTCTGTGTACAAGATTAATGCTGAGAGAATAATTATAAAAAAAACTCTAATAAATTATTTGTGGGACAGAAATAGTCAGGTTGATGGCTCCTAAGACTGTGTTAGGAAACGCAATATCTACCTCACAAGGCCCAGCACCGACGGTTTCAGCCACAGCACAGATTTCTGACTCATTCACAGTGATCTTCCCTTTGAGATATTGGTTGCATTTCTCGTTTCCCAAAATAAACAGGTTTGCTACCCGGAGAAGGCCATCATAGTTAACTACTAGGATTGAAAAGAGAATGAAAACATTATTCTGTTTAAGGGGAAGAAAAAAATTGAAGATGCAGTCTGGATAAACTTACTCATGTAACTTCAGTTATTGTACTTTCTCTGCTGTACTCACATTATCACGTACTTGTCTTTTGGTTTTCTTATATTTGCTACAAATGAGATTTGCAAGAAATTCATTTGGCGTGCATGTCTGCTCAGTTCTCTAAGAATATCTGGAGAAGTTTTTTCTATTAGAAAAAAGCGCATGGGTAACTGGGTTTACTCTACAGTCCACCACCAGCCTGCCCTGTCACTTGGCAGGAGTCAGAAAAAGGGAGCCTGAAAATGTTATCACTCCCATCAGCGGAGCAAGGATTTGGATTTTGCTCCCTGCCTTAATGTTCAACAGGGCCTGCCGTGGCCTAGGGAAGGACGTGTGACTTGAAAAATACTGTAGCGGAGCAGAGTTTTTCTCATTCTGTGCTGGCTCAGCTACACTGAATGACTTTGTGCCTGCAAGGGCAGAGCCACAGCTTTGTGCAATCTCCATTCATCAGTGTGAAGGTCAGGAAGCAGGAGCCCTGTGGAGCTTGCTCTTGTTCTACATGTCGAAAGACAAGTCTGTACAAGCTGCGAAGATAAATAAAGGCCTTGGACCTGCTCGTTCTCTGCACAGCCATCAAAAGAAGATGCCAAGCTTGCCCTTGACTGAATGGTTATCCTGCTTCCCTGAATTAAACAAACAAACAAACAAAAGGATGTAACACTTCTTCTTTCTCTGACTAGGATGCTGTGAGGATTATATTAAGTAGTGCGTACAATATAGTACGAAGTCCTCGGATGACAGATGTTATGTATTTACTGTATTACATAACTCCACGACATTGCAAATTCCTTATCAGCTGTCTTAAGCCAAGCTTTCCCGTGATGCTGCACCGTGCTCCAGCCCGACTTCCCTGCGTCCCTGGCAGCCGTTCCCCCCAGAGGATGGCTAATATGGCCATGCTGGGAACATCAAAGGCTGTCATCTGGGAGAGGGTTGGTACAGATTATTTGCCACCCACAAAGAAATGCGGAGTAATGGTTACAAGGAAGAGAGCCTCAGAGTTACAGCCTGGTTTCTGCTCCGCTTCCAGGACAGCCCGAGTTTGTTGCTGCTGCTTACTCAGGGTCTGCGGCAAAATGACATTTGAGCACAGCAATTATTGGAGTAATTATTGTCAACTGGCAGCTATTAACTTTATCATCAACACATAATTAGCCAGATATAGCATTTACCAGACTAAATAGATGTCTGTTCTCCCGCATATTTGTATTTACTTCACACAAAAAACTGTGTTTAATAAACATTAGTAAGGTTGCAAAGTCAAGTACTCAAAAGTTAGGAAATGCCAGACTTAGGGCTGCCTGTGCATCCTTCCTTCGCTGTCTTTGTGTAGGTTAATTATGTCTTCGATTACGGGATTCTGTACTAGTTTTTTCCACAGAGCAGCCTGCTTTCGGATACCAAGAGAGACTGCTCAAGTAGATGAACCAGAATTTTCCAGAAAGGGTTAGATGTCTGCAAAACAATTCTGCCATATTTTTTAAACCTGTAGAACAATATTTTTCTCTAGTTCGTTCTTTGAAATGTTTGAATCATTTTGCCGGTCACCCAAACCAAACCAAACAAAAAAGGATGGACTAGTAGAAAATATTTCATATGAAATGATCTTAGATAAAACCCTCAAAGATTTACAGTTGGACAACTGTGGTATCAGGCATTACCAGCAGCCTCACCTATAATGACAAGAGGAAGTAAGCTGTCAACGTATTCATTTAGTTTTTAAAAATAGGTTCTTACATCCAGTGTATCCCCATCCATAAACACTGCAACTGGTCTTCTCTGGAATGGTACATCCAGAAATGGGCAATCGGATTATTTCTACAAAATTTGTCAATATGGCAGGTCTGAAAAAAAAAAAACAAATAATAGATATAATGGATTTTACTTAACCTTCTAAAATGTATCTTAAAAATGACATTAAATCTATTATAGACCGCAGCAATTAAAAACTGTGCCAATCCTTTTCCTTTCTTTTCCATCTTTGAAGAATATGATGGATTCTTCTACCTAGTTTTTGTGCTACAGCTGTTAACTGTCAAAAGATTTCTTGAAATGCTGTCACCACTTTCATGCAATTTAACTTGGGTTTTTATCTTAAAAGTAAGTACTGATGGCATTTCATTTGAATATATAGTTTTGCTAATACAGAGAAAGTTTGAAAGCTCATATATACACAAGGGTATGAGTTAGAATCTCATGCTTATTCTATAAATTAAAGCCATATACCAGTCAATGTGTGTTTGTTTTTTCTTTTGTTTTGTTTTTGTTTGTTTTTTTAAACAAACAATAATGACCCCCCCAAAAAAAAAAAACCCAAACCAAACCAAACCCCAACAAACCTAAACCTGGTTATGAGGAAAAACAATGTAGGCACTATTTTTCAGAAGTAACATCTGGTTTTTGAGTAAGGTAGATGAACCTGCATTTCTGCATATATCAAGCATATATCAAGTGAAATTTCTTACAATTGGAAGTTTACACCATGAAGACACCATCTGCAGTATCACAGCAGTAGAGAACTGAATTTGCAAATCTTATTTAGGAAGAATCTCATTCATCAGCTGAAAACCCTGGGATTGGCAATAATAGCTACTGACCTGCTAAGTTTCAGTAAGACCAAATCTGACCCTGCGGGGCCATATACCAACTGGGAGATATTCAGAATTTGTCTATGCTTCTCCTCTCCCTTTCCTTTGATATTATGGACTCCAAGCCAAGCTTTGTAGTCTTTCAAATCTTTGTACCTAAATGAGGCAAAGGAGGTTAGGATTTTGCTGAGTGCATAACAAAATAACTCAAAAAAACTCTGCTTAATATGATTATGCTTGAAGATCTTAACCAATACTCTTCACTAGAAATGGGTTTATGCTGCCAACTGCTATTCCAAAACCAACATGCTCGGACGTCAGTTTTTGGTCTGAAGCCACTACATAATTCTATCTTTAACTGTGACTAAAATCTAATTTTTGTTTCCTAATACTATCCAAACATTTAGATGCTTGGACAGTATGAACCTTTGAACTTTTTGAGATTTGCCCAATTTTTCTATTTTATTCAGTGCAGTTGAGCAGACGGATGAGATTATTTTTATAAAGAGGCAATTGTCTAACCATTACACTTGGAAAACATATTTATACTTCTATGTAAAATAGCCAGAGCTCTTTTAGATTAACAACAATAATAACAGAAAATACCAAGATCCCACAGGACTTTTACATCAGAAAAGCAGTGCTAAAGCCAAACAGGAGGGAAAAATGCTGCATTTAAGTTGAAGAAATGTTATGCTGGCAAGTTCCTGAAAATAGATGTATTTCAATATTGCAATACTACAGACTACTGTACCGAGAAGGGAAACACTGCCTTGCTGTTAGAACCCACTCTTCCTTTATCAAAGTACCTCCACAGATATGCTTATTCCTGGGGGTGGAAAAAAAAAAGAAGAAAAAAAAATTAAAAAGTGAAAAAAAAAAAGTAATAAAGTTAGTTTCTACATAGGTAAAAACTTTAAAGAGTACTTTTGCTCCCCACTTATTTTTGCTGGTGAAAGGTGGATGACTGACAGCTCGTGAAAACATAGCTCTGTCCCTCTGCTCTACAGTTTCAACAATTACAATAGCATGACTTTGCAGAGATTTTCTCCAATAGGTACAAAGCAGGACGAAAGAGAAATCGAGTTACTCTGTTTATTTAGTGGTTTCAAAGTTGAATTTATAATAAGACCTAATTAAAAAAAAAAAAAAAAAGGCAAACTAATTTTTTGTAATAGGAACTGGACGGAAACATTCAAACAAGTCCCCAGACTGCCACCAGATGTAAACAACATTTGGTCATTATTCATGTAGGTATTATTCAAAACATTGACCTCAAGGTGGAGAGTTCCTATTTGATTACCGGCCCTATGAGATTTCTGTCCCCACATACTTCAGTTGGAAACAATCTGCAAGGTATGACATCCTACATGTGATTATAGAAAAACTGCAGCATAATATATCAAGTAAAATTAAAGCAATTAAGCATGACAGTTCTTTAAAAAATAAAGATGACTGTGGAATGCAGATTAATTAGTTTCCTTCTTTGTGCCTCCAAAATCACATTTATTTTCTGCAGCTCTTTGGAAAGTGAATTAGAATTGTCAGCAATTTGGGAAAAGCTTAAAATCTCACAATTTATAAATTCAAATCACACAAATGTTCAAAGCTTTGCAAAGAACTGCTGGAAGGAGCCCAGACTCTATATGGAGTTCAAAGACAGCAGAATAACACAGATGCTTGCCTTTTTTTTTTTTTTTTAATTGTATTTTGATTGAGGAACAAAATATCTGGTCCAAAAGGATGGATTCTTTTTAAAATATAGATTCTTCCCAGTTTTTTTTTTATACAAATGTCACAGTCAGGAATATAAATGTGTTCTTGCATATTATGTTTGCTTCAGTAATTATCAAAAGGAATTTACAAGACTGCATCATCTGCTTTAGAAGATTGACTAGTACACATAGGAAGGTTAAACATCTTCTTTAAATGTGGCACAAATCCAGAGCTGATTCCATGAAATAGATAAAATTCATCCAAATACACCTAAATATTCCTGATAACAGAATCTTGATCAGAAATATAAGAAAATATGTCCTTGATTAATTTAACATTTAGGGGTGGACCTTATTTGCCAAATATGAATACAAGTCTCTAAGTATCGCTAAGCCTTTGTCATCCAGACTTGGCAATTCCATTTTGAGGTGTACAGTTAGTTTTTTGCAGAAAGCCCTGAAGTCATTAAGATTTTGTTTCAGACAACGTTGTATTTGCTTCCTTGGTAACAATACAAAATAAAACTACATTTTTGTGCATACATGTAATACTTAAAAATATATTTTGCTGCTGGAGTATTCCAGGAATCCTCTTTTCATAAAAGAACCTGAAAACATTCAAGCACTCATCTCCTTAATGGAACTTTGTTGAATAGCACAAAATCCACGTTCAACTAACTTAACGTTAGCTGTTTAAATTTTAGGTACCCAGATGTAATTCACCTTACCTGTCTAAAAGTTCCACAAACATCAAGGTTGCTTTAAAAACAGTGCAAAGATAAACTTATACAGAGAGTGATTCATCCCACTTATCTGGTTATTTAGTCTAGGAATAGATTGATGTTCCTCTAGAACCTTCTTTCTGGGCCATCTGCTAGACTTCCAGAAAGGTCTAGTTCTGACTGGATCTCATAAGATGCAAAGATTACCAAGGATGGGAAGGACCCCCAAAATTTCTCTAGCAATGAAGCAATGTAGAAAATAGGCTTTTTATGTTTTCTCTTACCCCATTTTTTCATTTAAGACCTGTTTTACAACCTAGTTTTAAAACAGTTGACAAATCATAAGCTAATAGCAGTAAGAGGTACTTTAGTCTGTACCAGCAGACAAAGAAAAACCCTTCTTTTTTTTTTTTTTTTCTTGATAGAAGATACAGGGCTGATGCATAAGATACATCTTCTGTTATACATTAATGGTTCACACTCCCAGGTGATGAGTTATGAAAGAGAGTAATGAACATAGGAAACAGTAATTCTCTGTTCTGGTTTTTACACAGTAGCAAAGTAAGATTCTGCCATAATGTAATACACATTTCTAGATGTACATATTAGGATCTTGTTTTACAGAATGAAAAGGATTTCCTTATAGCATCCTATTTTTTTTTTTTTTTTTGAACAGACTACATCTCAATTGCATGCAATGATATGAACAGAAAGCTAAATTTGAGGTGGATCTATATCCTGAATCCGTCACGTCACAACTAAATGTACTGCTGTTAAAATGAAAATAATGATATGAAATGAAAATTTTTTGGTAACAGTCTCTGAAATAAACAGTTTAATGCTGGATGCTGAGCCAATGATATGAAAAGGGCTGCAGTAGCTAATTGAAAGAGCGGAACGCTAAGAATGCTATACAAGCTCATGGGTGCAAGGTAGCAATAACAAACATATAAACATTTCACTGATGGAATGAATACTATGGAATCACCTCATGTTCCAGCAATGCTGATTTTCTGCTTTTACAGAATTTAACTGCAATTTAGAAGTATTCTTATTACCATCAACCTTTTCTACAGTTCCAAAACAAATACCCTGGTAGATGCATTGTCTTTTTAATCAAAGTGATAGTTACCTGTATGTCAAACTAACCACCCATCCTTCGTTAGTTTGTGTTGGGATTCCATTTACAACTCTCAAATGTTTTGTTGAGGCACAAGGAATGACAGTATCTGAAAGCAGGTCCAGAGATCACATTTTACTAAAAACAGCGGTAGGAAACCTGTACAGTTGCACATAAGGACCACAAGAAGGTCAATATTTATTATGGATTAACTTTCCTGCACTAATGAAATATATTTCTAGAGCATCAAAACTACTTAGTGAAGCTGGGTCAGCCTGTATAAATATTCATAGAGAATACAAAAGACATATATTCAAGTAGGTTTATTATGGAGATTTACGTAGTTATAAGCAAACATTGAAAGTCATTACCATATCTCACCACTGGCAAGACGGGACAGTGAGCATAGATAAAGGAGTATAATAAAGCTATTCTACATTTTCCTCTTGTAAAAGCTATTTTTCCCAGGCTGTATGTTTTTCTGTATCTTTAGCTGACCTCTCTCTTGTTTCCCAATCAGAAAGAAATGGCTAGTCTCAGAGGATACAGTACATGCACCGAACAGTACATCTGCAGACTCACTTACCATCCAGGCCGGTTGTAGTAGGAGTTGTATCACCTTCACCTAGACAGACACATAAGATATCCATAATACAAAATTAAAACACATCCAAAAATTGAATAGAGTAAAAATAAACAGCAAATGGCGTATTGTTAATTTTAATAGCTCACAAAGTTTTAAATTTCAATGATTTCGTTAGTACTCTGCAAAAGCAGAATTTGGTACGGATTAATGAGAAGGCAGAATTTCATTCCAATAGAATGAAATAAGAATTAAACATTTTGCAACAGGAGTTTCAGACATTTTTCTTCTTGGCTGAATACTGACTACATCAGGCCATATCAGTCATGTGTAAATTACATGTTTTATTCAAGCAAACAAATGTTGAAAAATGAAGTTGTGACTTTTCTCAAAGCTTTCAGGAACTATAGAAGTCATGTGATTAAATCCAAATCAGATTTAATGAAAATTTCTAATTTTCTTAAAAACGTTTGAAACTCCAAAAGTCTTTTTATGCTGCTTCTACCAGCAAAAACTTATTCTTATCAAAATCTGTTCCCCAAAATCTGGCTTGGTTCTTCCATCTAGTCCAAGTAAAAATACAATTCCAACACACTTGCTTAAACTCTGTTCAAAATTCTTGCCTTTAGTGAAGTCTGCAGAGTGACCCAGCAGTATGAGCTACAGGTGTAGCTACTGAAAATTTGCACAGGCAAAATTTAAACAGTCTCATCCAAGTAGATTTGCGTTATTGATAATATATATATAAAGGTATACATAGTTAAATTCCCATGTGTATGTATACACATATGCATGTGTATGTGTATGCATCTGTATATGTGTATGTATGCATGCATACATACAAATATATTTATATAGTGCAGTTTGAAAAGACCAGTTCAAGGCACCAAGTAAATACACTTGGGAACTGCCAGAATTTTGTCTGTACTGGTTAAGCTGGTTATCAGTACCTGAGTGAACTAGTGTAGTTTAATACCAGTCCACACGAGTTACAATTGTAAAACAGACATATTCCAGCTCCGCAGTTTGATTCCAGAAATCGTCATACTCACCATTGCCATGTAACCTACAAATGTTTGCTGTGAATATTTCCTTAGGAATTCAGAGATCCAGATAACAAACTCAGAGTGAGTGAATAATATTTATATTTCTTCAGCTGCTGTTCTTTACCTACATTGACACAAATGACCTTTTGCACAGTTTGTTTACTCTTCACATAGATGCCAAAATATCACCTGAGACTTCAAATATCACCTCTTAGATGATGCTGCACTCCAGACTATGAAGAAATGCAGCAGATTGCTGCAAGGAATGAATGTAACATTATCCTTAATCTCTAGAGATCACAGCCATGCGTTCAAAAGCCTGATTTACCATTCAAATGTTCTCTCAGGATATACGGCACAGTGATTTAGAAATGAGAATTTAAGAGAAAAATCTTGAACCTAAATGTGAATTGCACGTTTTTCGGCATAAATCTCTTTCCACTTCACTTTGGTTTATAACTGATGTCCCTATGACTTTTAATTCTGTTTATTTAAGCTATTTAGATGTTAACATGCAGCTTTAGAGGAGTGATGTTCCTCATTCTTGCCAGGAGTTAAATCATCCCATAAACATCCAAAAGCAGAATGTATATAACACATAGATGTATCAGCATACATATAGTGAGTTATCCTAATTTCACAAATGCAGAACACACAAAGAGACTATGAAGCTTGTAGCACAGAAGATAACTGTCCCTGGGTTTCTTGAGGCCACAGCCAGCATTCTGACCACTAGACAATTCTTTGTCTCCGTCCAGCCCTCATTCAATAGCTAGATCTGTTGGAAAATGTTTGACCATCTGTAATAGCTCTTTTATGCTCCTGCTGCATAAATAAGCCTTGAAATCTCTAAGCTGGTCAAGGAAAAGGACCCCTTGTTCATATATTGCACAAGCAGCTTCTGTCCATCCCTTTTCAGTCATGCACAATTGATTCTTGATGGATTTACACATTTTCTGCTGCCACAAGCGACAACAGAAAGGTATGCATACGTGTGTGACACCATGGCTTCACTGGGACGGCACAGTTGGCAATGCCTGAGGCATACCAAGTACTCACATCGAGAAATAGGGCAGTAATCCCAAGGAACGAGAGGATCATCTGTGTAACACCAGGGACCATGAAAATCATCATCTGGATTGCGGCAATAGTTTTTCTTCAGTTTACTAACATCTGGTTCTCTGAATATTTGTATATGCCTACAGGGAAAAAAAATTCAAAGTGCTGAAAAGCTTTATACTATAGCCCAAATTTTCAAAGGTTAAATGTTGCTTTGCTCCACATTGTAATATTAGCTGATTGAGAAGCCTACAGGTCAGGGTTTAGGGCTGGTTAAAATCAAAGGGAAGATGAGACCCAAATATTTGCTCGATCTGGGGCCAAGTTTCCTCTGGTTGGTATTCTGAGCACCGGACAGCTGGGAGGTTTCTAGATCTCCTATTTGAGCTAAAATCCCTGGATACTCTCAGGAGGGAACTGTGCACTGGTTAGAAGAGCGTCTGTGTTGCCCTTAGCAAATCTGCAGGCCTCTCGGGGAGCACCGGTGCCTTCTCCCTGCAGATTAGCACAAGGGAGCACGGAATCTGCAAAGAAAGCTGAATCTTAGGCAAAGGAAGGACAAATGCAAGAAAGTTAGCAAGACTGAGCAGCAGGCAAGGAGAAGGATGAATGGCTCAGACAAACTCCAGTCATAAGTCACCTAAGTTGCGAACCTACACGGGGCAGTTTAAAGGTGGAAGTTTGGGGTAGAAATCTGAAGCAAAGAAGTTTTTATTTCTGGCTTGTCAGACAGAAGCATGCAGAATTCCTAAGTTACAACTGCACGGCCCTTTTGGTTTTGTAACCAACTGTGCATGCTGCCTCTAGCACACCCATAACCAGAGCAACTGCTGAAGCGACACAGATAACTCTCCAAAGAGGTTCCCAGATGGAAAATTTGTGGGACTAAGAGAAGAAAGGCTGATCTGTGCTCAACGTTATACGAATGCAACTGCATCAAGCACCCAGTTGCTTCAGGCTGTTTCATTTACAGCTAATTGAAGACTTATCAGAGCTCTCAGAAGTCATGAACTTAAGCCTCTGCCTCCCTTACATGGACAGGACAGGAATCAGGGACAACCAGATTCCGGAGGGCAATGGCTAATATGTTGGGCACTATGACTCTGGTGATCATGAGCACTAACTCAAGAACAAGTACCAAAGGTAATATAGACATAATTACATCTTCAGAAACTAAAGGAAAACAAAGGGAAAACTGTTTCCATCTGGGCCACTAATGTGTGTACTATCTGATACATAGTAAAATTTTTGATGAATCTCTGTCTTTGTGCGGTACCTGGAAGTCATTGTTCTTGTCACTCCTGAGATTTATTAACCTACTCTTCTAGACCAGCAAAAACAACTAGAAGATCCTGGCATAATTGAAAAAGTCTTGAAAACTCACAACTTCTTCTGTACTTATTGCTGATTCATTTTTACCTTAACAAATAAATTAAAAGTAACTTGCCATTCCCACTACTTGAATATGAAGCCAAAGTAATGATAAACAACAGAAATTTCAAGTCATTTTAATGGCATTTGATGTCAGTGTCATTAGATAATAGACTCATGGCTGCAAGGGACCTTAGGTGGTTTCAAGTACAACCCCCAGCCTGAAGAAGCATGAGCTATGAGATTAGATTGATGAGATAACAATTTCCTGCTCTGTTCCTGCTATCCTCTCATAGAACAAAACTTTCAAGGACAAAGATGGGGTAAACCAGGTCAGTAAACTAAACACTAAGAAACATCCCAAAGCCTGCAATTAGTGGTTAGCCTGAACAAAGACATGTTGTGTAATATTTTTAAACACCGAGAGAAAGAAAAAAAAAAAAAAAAGAAAAAAAAGAAGATATTAAAATCTCCAGGGCATAAGTGGCTATTTTAGAATCACTGCAGAAGAAAAGGAGATGCCATCTGGAGGCAGTATTTATTCAGGACTCACTGAACCATCTCTTTCTGTTTCATATGTACACACCTACGTAAGTCTTCAATATTCTTGTCCCATGTGGAGCAAGTTAGACCAAATCTTGTCTTGGAGAGATTCCCCATGTAGTTCTTCCCATTGCCACGATAACAATCTGAATAAGAATGTTGAGACAAGAAAAAGTGGAGGGTGATTGTGCAACACTGAAAACTCTTCCATCAGTAATCCAAATAATTAAAGACAAGTGTTATATTTAGCAAAAACTATACAATATAAATCAGACAATTACATAAATCAAATTAGAAGGAAAATAGGAGAAAAATTCAAATTTAGATACATAATCTGCTTGAGGCCTTCATTCTCAACACAGTAACATTTTAAATGTTGTCTTACTTAGATAAACTGCAAAAATTTCTTTCAAAAATAGTTGGTTTATGGCTAATTTAGAAGTGTGACACAGAATATTCTAAAAGTTGTCAGCATCTATCTTATACAAAACAAAGAAAAAATGTCCCCTTAATCCTCCCTCCTCAAAAAACAGGCACTCTTAGCCTATTTGAAACAACTTACCTTCATGTGGATTCTGGATACTGGCAGCAATATGTAATCCTAGACTTAAGTTCTTCTTTGGCAAAATCAAAAAATCAACATCACTTTCATTTTAATGTATTTCAAAAACTTGCCTGTTCACTCCAGCAGAAGTCATGTTTAATTCATAAGCTTTTGTCACAAGCCTTTTTGAGACTTTTCAAGAGGATTGTTTAAAATGATCACTACTATAAAGACTTTTTGTATAAAACATTTCATTTCATATTCATCAGTATTTTCACTTTTTGATAATTGATACTTTACAAAAAACACGGAATGAAAGTCAAAGTTTAATCCTTTCTCTGACAGAACTCTTGCAACTGCAACTCTTCAAATTTTAAGAGAAAAAAAATGGCTAAAATTTAAAGATGGAAATCTTAATGCAGCCTGATGTAGGGTCATAGGTCTGAGGTCTCAGCCTTAGTTTATGTTATGATTGACATCAGTTCTCAGGATGTAATAATACTCCTTAGAGTAATACCAAGACCTCACGGGAAAACCAAAATTTGCCTGAAGACTCAGAGTGGACTTTGCAGGCAGAGGTAATAACTGGAAGCTAAGAGGCTACATGAGAAGTCCCACGTGTTTTTTTCAGTTCAACTCCTTTTAGACAAGGGGCTATAAGGAAAAATTAAATTAAAAAAAATGATATTTGGTGGCCTCATATGCAATTACAAAAAGACTGTGAACCAAGGAAATCATCTTAGCTTTGGAAAAAGCCCTTTCAAATTAAGAAAGGTAAGACAGTGAAGCAGATCTCCAGCTAATATAAAATGGCACACAGATCCACCTTGTCTAAAAACCAGATCCAACAGCAAATCTTTACTGCAGCTTTCTCTGCTGGAATCGAAACACGAACTGAGAAATGAATCTCATTTACACCATGATGAATCCCAAATATGCAAATAAAGCCAAAGTGGAACTACACAGGTGTAATACAGATGCACTGAGACCAACTTCTCCAGTTTTCAAGCCTGCTTATCTGCCATTTGGAACAGTACAGCATTCACTTAAAATCATGTTATCGCCCTTCCCTCTGTTACCTTGTTCATTTGATACATCACACTTAGGAATCTGGGAGCAATAACCAATACGGATGTTTGGGTCAGTGGTAAAACACCAGGGTGATTCAGATCCATCTGGATTTCGGCAGTAGTTCTCCCTCAAATCCCTATAAAAATAAATACGTTAGCTCACAGCAGGGATAACCTAAAACCTCTGATGCGTTCTATTGCTTTTTATTATGAATTAGCAATAATATAGCTTCTTAAGGTCTGTACGTTACTGATCAGTGTCAAGTGCAAGGAGATGAGGAGCCAGTAAGAACACAGTGTCCAGAAAATATAGTAATTGTAATAAGAATATGGTTATGGGAAGTCATTTTCCGTGGACCTATGTTTTGACTGGATGTAAGATTTCATTTGAAGATTAAGAATATTTTCAGTATAGCTTATTTTTATTCAGGATTCTCAAAAAAAAAAATTGCATGCAAGCTGACATTGGATACACCTGCAACCCATTACAAGTGCTTTTAAATACAAACATTACCAAAGTGCTTAAAATTCCCCGTACTTTGAATGGTTCTGCTGAGTTTAGAGAAACAGAGTCCTGTAGACTGTCAGTGATTCATTTAAGAAACTGAATCTTGGAATATAAAAAAAAAAAAAAAGTGTGGTGAAATTCTATACAGCTGTTACCTTTAAAGTAAAAGTTAGCCACAAGGGAACATCTTTAAATGTCTCTCACAGCTTGCATGAAATGGTCAAACCTCTTAAATGTAAGTTTTATTTTCCCATCTCCTGACAGTTGCTGCCATGTTCTGTGCATCTCCATATTTCACCGTATTTTTCCATCTGCAGCGCTTACTGATAATAGACTATGGAAAGAACGGGCCTTATACCATAATTCTTACTCATGTGAGTGAGTTTGGAAGAGTCGTACCAGCAGTTCAATTGATTTTACTCAATCTATTGGCCTGAATAGCTACTATGCTCTCAAGCACTGGCTGAATAAGCAGTCCTAATATTGCCAATCCCTCTGCCCTGCTAGGAATGTTGCTAAAACGGCACAAGGGCCTAATCCCACAACAGTGCTACAGAGGTACAGCACAAACTGGTTTAAGTGGTGGTTTGTCTGAGAAAAATCTGTGGGATCAGGTTCAAGCACTAACTTCCAGGCAAGTTCAAGGTGGTCCCAAGACTGACAGAGGAGGCTCAGGATCAGTCTTATTTTCCATTACAGTGGTGGTGATTAAAATTTCAGTAGATGTGTTACAATGCACAGTATTTGATTAATAACCTGAACAATATTAGCGAAGGAATTGAGACAACAAACCTAATTGTTTTGCTCAAACAACTGTTCTTAGGGAGATAATCCGAATTCAGACTGGAATCTTTTCTCTACCTTGAAAGACCCACACTGTTAAATTCCAGCACACAGAGCAGGGACAGGGATCCTATAGTCTATTTGGTGGCGTGAGTTTCTAAACATTTGAAAACTAAGCTCTTTTTCCACTGCAGTAATACCCACATGCCTCTACTCACTTGCACTTGAAGTTCTCAGGTGTTATGTTGTGCTGGTGAGGAAACTGGGAGTCCCACCGCTGGCACTGGATTCCACTCCATATGGTGTTGACCGTGCCGCGGTAACCCTCACCCTGCCCCTGAATGCAAGTCGATGTCTCGGCTGCCGCCTCCGTGCCGTTCACGACGCTTTCATCTGTAGACCCAGAGAAGAAGTGCTGTTTCATTTTCTTAAGACTAAGCCTGGCTCGGGATTTCAGGTTTGAACTCTACGCTGCGGTTCAAGTTGTGGCAATTGGCATTCTTTGGTGAAAATGCCAATCTCATGTCTTGTACAGGATAATTTTCTCTTCTTCACATTCACAACATCCATGAAATTAAAATGGGTATCAGACCTTATGCTACTTTATCCACTTGCAGGCAAAGAATCTATACAGTCTGCAACATTTAAGAGCTTTTGTTTAGTGAGACACCTGACCTATGCTATATTATTGAAGGTCAGGAAATATTCTTGGTTACTCTTTCCAGTTCAACATATATTATCTCATTCTTAGCTTTACATAACTGAGTGACCACCCATGTGCACATTGTTAAACATGTTAATACATGTTTGCAGGATTAAAACCCAATTGTTTTTCTCCAAAAAACCTCTCAGAATATCAAATCACAGGAAAGAAGATGCAGATAAAAAAAATAAAAAGATAAATCCTATTATAAAGTAATGTGCTAAATCCTCCTTGAAGCTTCTCTTTTTATGCCTCATACAGTTAGAGGGGAAAAAAAAAAAACAAAACAGCCCAGCTTTTGGAAATCAAGGATCAGTATTCTCTACAGAGAGACAAATGTTTTAAAGACCAACAAATTCATCAGACTCAAGATCTTTTACAGATGTTGATATACTCTGCATTCACCCTAGTGTGGGCTGTCTTGAACTAAAGTCAGAAAAACAGTGGTTTTTTAAATGACTCATTCACATAACTTGAAAGACTTTTATTTCTTATGCAATTTTCATAATTGCAAATTAATGGCACAGATATTGCATCAGATATATACAAAGTAGTACAAAACTAAATATACTACAGTAAGAGCAGAGCAACACTTCTACAATGTCCTAAAAAGCACCCAACATAATATTTTTGTAAGTAACTGCCCATCTGTTGGTAATTGCTATTGTTCACAAGACTAATTTTATTAATTACCTTAAGAGTACTATTTTCCAGCAATAAGTATGTTAATAAAGTTTTCAAATTAGTTTTCTTCAAATGGTCCAGTGTTTAGAACAATATTTGTGTGTTTCTCATGATACAGTTCATTCCTGGTAACCTCAGCCAGTTCTACGAACTTGTAGAGAATATGGATCTTAAGGAAACCAAATGTCATAACAGATGGGTTTGGTTGATTTGCTGTCTAATCTTCTATGTTAAAGATCACTTCCCTGTCAGAAGATAACATCAAGTTGTGCAGTTGAATTATACATTCCTCCATGCTGGAGAAAATGTCCCTTTTTCTCTTCGTCTGGTTGATGTTTTTAAATCAGTGTTTAATGGTTAAATTAATTTCCTGTCCTTTCTTCCCAAGGCACTTTTTCTGCAAAGATTGTCCCGTTTCAATGGGATTGTGAGTTCCATGCTCATTCCAAAGTCAAAAAGACATTGCACTGCAAGTATCACAAGAAGGCTTCTGCGGGTTGACGAATGCACCCTTTCTGGTGAATTCATCAAACAGGTTTGCAGCTCGTAACTGTATTTTTAATCGTAATCATTCACTTTATAAGTAATTGGACAACAGAAAGACAAATTCATACACCTAATAGAAATACATGGCTGTGTATTTCAGCTTTCCATCATCACTAATATGTGAAAACAAATTGGAATTACATTCTAAGATAGCCCCTAAGCTGATTAGACTAGACATTGCTGTGTCACATTCAAATATATATTAGTTGTTTGGTTTGTTTGTTTGTTTGTTTTTTTAAATATATGCAACACTTTTATTAAATATGAGAGTGGTGGACAGTTTGGAAAAAAATAGTTACCCACCATGATCAATTTCAGCATACATGTGGCATCCTGGTTGCATAACATTTCCTAAGTAAATCAATAAATTACAACTATCTCCAGCAAAAAGTCTTCTTAAATAATAGTAACAATGCATAAAAATGCAACGTATTACAAGCTATTACAAAGACCTTATTTATACACAAGACATTACTATTTCAACTGTAATGAATTGTATAGTTCATCTACTCTGTGCTCAGTCATTCTAGGGAAAAAGTAATTAGGTTGGTGTTTATGCATCTTTGTGTGTTTTGTGTTTTTTTTTAAAAAAATCACAGGCCTGAAACAAAATAACTAGTGCACCAATTTAAGCAAGGCCATAGAGTAATTTTGCAGAGCAATCCTTCTTACATATCTACAGGTACGCAGCTCATGGCTAAACCTTACACTATGTGTCTGTACAGTGACCTCTATCTGTAGATCAGATTTTACAATAATTTGTCCATGTCAAAATGTTCTGTTTAAAGGAACCAGACAAACCCAACTTTCACATTGTCATGAATACTTGCACAGCCAAACCTCTACTGCAAAGGCTAAAAGAGAAATTATTTCAAAATCTGCAATGTGTGATGGATTAGCTGCTGCTACTATTTTGTGGCAGCTCTCAACAAGAATTCTAGTGATGAAGAGCATCACTAAAATATTTTTATTTGAATTAATAAAGCAATTCTGTCAGTCCAAAATGTCCACAAAACCCTCCCCAAACTCTTCTTTCTATTCCACCTGCATTTCCTACACACATCTGGTTTTCAAACATGAAAAATGAGACCCCAAAATATTTTTGAAATTTAATTCTGAAATTTCCCTCAGAAACAACTTCTGTTCTGGCCCTTGAGTCTCCCAGGAAGCTCAAAAATTATCAAAAAATGCTCAAGAAATCCTTCATTCAGCTGGTGATTTCCACGAACAAGCACTATGGGAGCAGTTCAAGTGAATGAAAGGTGGGCTGGATGCACACACGGACAGGCAAAAGCTTGAGGAGAGGTGCTCTGCAGACCATAAGGCAGTTGCCAGACTTTAAAAAGTGCCCAGGTTGTCCAAGCCTACAAGTTAAGTAGTCATCTCCATTCAGTACTGGTCTTGTTCTTGAGGTTAATTACTCATCACCCACACAGAATCACAGAATCACAGAATTATCAGAGTTGGAAGGGACCTCTAGAGATCACCTAGCCCAACTCCCCTGCTAAAGCAGGATTGCCCAGAGCACATTACTCAGGACTGCATCCAGGCGGGTCTTGAAAATCTCCAGAGAAGGGGACTCCACAACCTCCCTGGGCAGCCTGTGCCAGTGCTCTGTCACCCTCACCGTAAAGAAGTGTTTCCGTGTATTTGAACGGAACTTCCCGTGTTCTAACTTGTACCCATTGCCCCTCGTCCTGTTACTTGGAACCATTGAGAAGAGCCTGGCTCCATCCTCCTTCAACCCACCCTTTAGATACTTGTATGCCATAATAAGGTCTCCCCTCAGCCTCCTCTTCTCCAGGCTAAAGAGTCCCAGCTCTCTCAGCCTTTCTCACAGCCAATTATCTGAAGTTTAATAACTCTGAGCACAAATATCAGATGTGCAGAGCACTGCTAGAAGAGTCCTGAGACCACACTCACCAGTTCTCTTACATGGTGGAAGCAGGATGAAGCTAAAAATCAGTAAGGCTAGATTCACACCCTTATCCTAGCCATTCTTCTAAAATATAAATTAAGACCTGCAACTCCAAGGGCTTGTTCCAATGAGGAAGTCATTATGAATTGTTAGAAGATAAATTTAAGTTCAATAAGCAATCCTTATTATGCAGGCAGGTACTTTCATTTCATAATAGAAGTACCTTTTCTTTTTTTTTGTTACAGTTCAGCTTTTATAGTTCTGAACTGAGATCAAAAGTACCGTTAAAGGAAGATCACACAAAATATCATCTTATAAAAGACTATTATTTATGATTTATTAATTAAATATCATTTCTTATTCCTGTATGAAACTTCATTATGAATAGAATAATTTGGTAATTGTCTAGCAGCATTTTGCTACCATTGAACTTTGTTGTAATCTTTTTTTTTTTATATATTTTGGATGACTCAAATTAACCATGTAATTCAGACAGCTACTTGAGAATTTCCTGTGAGTAGTATTTGCACCATCACATGTTCACTCCGAAGTCCCCAACCAAAGCGCAATAATGCAAAGGTTTCCTTTTTTTTCCCGTAAAACCCTCCCTAATTTTATACTTCAAAATACATAACGCTATTAATAAGGGCCAGCTCATGCATTCATGGATGTTAAGTAAAGAGATGAAACATTATCCAGAGCTTTGTGTGTAAAGCCACAGATAGTCTTCTCAGTTCTGGTTCTCACAGTAATGCCAGCATGAGGGAATCAGCAGGGGCCTTGAGTCATTCTACCGCTGAAGTAACCAGTTAGAGTACTATTTCTGTCTTTAATCCCACTGACCCTGGAGAAAAACCTGCAAAAGTTTTAGGTCAATGGTGAAACTCCTACTGACTTAAAAGAAGGTAAGGATTTTGCTGGAGTATTCATGTGCTTTCATGGTAATACTATCTATGTATTTTTGGAAAAAAGATGTAGTTGGAAAAGAAGAAGAGTCCTAAATTACTTCATCAGGAAAATTCCTACTTTTGCTTATGCTGTTGCAATGCCTTTCCCAGTGTGTCGGTCCAAAAAAGGAAAATGTACCCTGATTTGTAACAAAAGATTTTAAAAAGTTGATTTTAAAAGATGAGGTGCCTAACCCAGTAAAGAAAGCATTCTAAACACAGCAAAGTCCTCACTAAACATACAATTCTGCAAATGTCAGCATGAAACTTGAGTGACGTTCTAGGGAGATGCTCAGTTACACTGCTTCCAGGTATCCCTACCTCATGCAATACAATATACAGTTCTGGGTGGTAGGATAGTGGCTGTTCTTTTCTTCCTGCATGTTTCCTTCAACGTGCTATCTCACAGTAGATGAAACATGAAAAAAAAAAGAAACCAAAACAAAAAAATAACCCTAACTCTGATTTCTAGTGTTTTGTTTTGTTTTGTTTGTTTTTCAGTAAAAACATATGAGAAAGTGAAGAAATAAATGAGATCCAATCTCAAGAATCACAGTACCAAAGAACTCATTGTCACCCAAAACCTGTGCACCTACAGTTCATTTGTCCTTGAGCACAGAGAGATCTTTCCAGGTTGTTCCAATATCTGAAAATAGGCTTTAAATCCAAACAATTTTCAGTTTAAATACACTAAAAATAAATAAATCTGGATCCAAAATTTCACCATTAAGACTTCTCTTCAGGATCAGAGCTTTTTAATCTCACCTTCAAAACTATTGTAGAAATGATGAAAAGCATCCTAGAAGTATCCTTTTTTAGGAAATGTGGATTAAGCCATTGCACACACAATGAATGCTGGACCTCAGCTATGCCCCCGTGTGAAGCGAGGTGGAAGGTAACACTTTATCAACTACCAAACATCAGTCTCTTTTCACTGCCTCCTTTCTATAAACATCTTTACCTTACATAAATATTAAACTTAAATTGAGGGGCCTTTTTATTTGTTTACATACTACGATTCAACAAATAACTCTTTAATCAGAACGTCACATTCAAATGGGCAGTTGAAATCTCTCTGTTTCTGAAGGATAAGTAATCTAATATTGGTGATATTTTGCCTTCCCAACAGTTGCAGACACACTGCAATGGTTTATTTGACACCTAGATTCTGAATTTTGCTGTTTCATTACTTGCCCTTTCCCATCAAACCCAGACCATTATTGAATTCTCTCAGGGCTTTTGGGGCTCCAGTCATCCCTGCCTATTGCCTATGAGTACTGACAGCAAAGGCTAAACCTATGGTAATATTATTTGGGTTGGTTGGAAATCAGGTAGGCAGCAACCAAGCACTGTCCTTGTCGTAATAATTCCACATAGCTCTGCAGCTCACGAACGACTGACTTATGTAGCTTCCTCATTTCTGGGCCTCAGCACCTCTCTGCCCTCATCCCCAGAAGTGCAGCTCTGTCCTTTTTCCTTTTTTTTTAAAAAAAAGCAGTATTAGCTCCCCACTCCTGTCTTCCCTGTAGTCCCTGTCCTCCTTCATGCCAAAGTAACAGTCATTTTCTTTTCTTATATTTGCTGTCACTGCTTCCATTTCTTCATTTCATCCTACACTTCTTTATTGCTGTTATAGTTGTCCTTTTATCCTCTCTTCTAACTAAAAATTGTCTCAAGCCAAAACCACAGACACATATGTGAGCAACTTCAAACCAATCCTGGGGTCCCTGAAGTCTTAATCCAGATCCAATTTTTGCAGCTTGAGCCATCTCTAATCCCTAATTGCTCCTGTCATCTCTTTCTCACAGCCCTGGCTGCAAGCCACAATGTTTTATGCTGCCTTCTGTGCTTGGAAATAAAGTTACAATGCCCTCCTGTCTCTTCAGTCTTAAAAACATATTTATTTTCTGAATGCTTCCTTCCACTGACTTTTTTGCCGAAAATTTTGTATATGAGCTGTTGTCAGCATTTTGGCTATAGAGCATACTAACACTCACGACATGTAGCAAAAGCCGCAAGCAGCATGCTGCCTTGTGGTCACTCCCTGAAGAGAGGACACCTACGTTTTTGTATATGGTCCAAACACTTGGATTTGCAAAGCATTTTTTCTAATTAGTATTTCTTGTAAAATATATAAACGGTCTTCAGCATAGGAATTAAAAACCTGTGTGAGAATCCAAACCACAAAGCTATAAAGACGTATAACTCATGATGTTCTCTTTTTAGTGTACTGAGATTGCACACAGCCACAGCTTCAGAACATGGAGCAGCCACTGAAACCCAGAACAGCCTAGTGCTTTGGGCTCCCTGCTGGGAGGTGGGAAAACAGTTTTTCTATGTGCCTCAAGAAAGACAGAAAACTGAAAACAGGGCTCGGACATCTTGTGTCGATATTCCGGTCACCAAGCTGGTGATATAACAGTAACATCAACAATAGATTCCTTCTCTGGGTTTTAACGTCAAAAAATATCTGCTGGATTAAGCCCTTTCAAGATCACTACTTTTGTATTCTTCTTCATATAAATCACTTCAGTCGTTTCTAAAGATATACAGTTTTCTGCAGTGAAAATATAGTCTTGTGTGTGAAATTTCCACTGATCTTAATATACTTTCTAACTGAAGACAAAAGAAATAATTTCTAGTTAATTCGGTCAACTTTTGCCTAGAAATGTGACCAAAGGCTTTCATTACAACACTAAAATCATTACATTGTGGGGTCTTTTTGGTGATTACCTTTCCTTCAGGACTCTAATTGTGACTTGGGTAGACAGAGGTGGCATTAGCGTAGTTAGCAGGAGATCTCCCATCCAGCTGTTTTATAAAGCATAGACCAGACTGTAGATACTGAAAGTCGCCTGGACTGTAAGCTTACGTGACCAGCAAAGCCAGATGCGAATCCTCAGAACACTGACACATCAGCTCAGGAAATGCCAAAGGAGAAAGGTTTATAAAAGTTGCATTTGTGAAACAGTCAGCTGTAACTTAGGAATATTTTTATTTTTCGTAGTAAAAACACTACTACCAGGGGAAAAGAACAGATCTAGTATGCTACATATGATTCATATATTATCTAATTATTAGAGAAATGTAAGAAACACAGTTTAGTTTTAAAAAAAAAAAACAAACACCAAAAATCCCCGAAAACACAAACCAAAAGTGCAAAACAACAACCACCCCCGACTAAATGAATCAACTAAAAAAATGGAAAGATGATTCAGTTACAGAGCTAAGCAAGACTGTGTTCCCAATGGGGAAAGTCTGAACTTTCTCCATTATCAAAGATCATCCAAAACTGTAGATAAAATCATATGATTTAGTACTGTAGTTCACAGGCAAGACTTTCAACATGGGTGTGACTTAATGGGCGCCTGGCACAAAGCAAGCAGTAGTCCTGTTAAGTTTCCTCGGTCTCTGGAGAGCTGATTACAGGCATTGTTTGAAGTGACAAATTAACCCCACTTTTTTACAGTGGAATAATTTTGCTGATTTTAACTACCTTATACTGGATTTACAATGATATATGATAGTGCAGAATAAGCTCAATTAGTCCTCATCGGGAAGTACAGTAAGAGTATTCTTACTTAAACTTTTTACTTGAAACAATTGACTAACTGATAAGAAGTGAATGACACTCCAAGACATCACGCTGGCTTAAGCCAAGAACAAGCAAGGAGAGCAAATTCTGAACTATTGGTGCTGGAAGCAGAAACCACAGCATAATTTGGTTTGGTAGGAAATAAAGCGAAAATGAGGAATACCACGCTTCCCCCTTTAGGTAGCAACTACTCACATATAAGGTTCATGCCAGAGCCATTCCCTCTTCTCTCCCCCTCTCAGTATTTATATATATGCCAACTTTATAGGAAAAATACAGGATTACATTATGGAAACTGACTTTTTGTAAGATCCGCGACTGTCTCTATTTTATGTAAATTTGACATACCCCAATAATGGTTTATCTTGGTTTATATAATGACAACAAACACAGAGAACCCTAAAAATTAAAGTCATTAAAAATCACTCCTTTTATGCTTATTATTATTCCCCCCCCCCCCCCCTTTTTGAATTCTTACGTAAATCCAGTTCCAGGTAAGCTTTATTGTTCTTTTCAATAGAGTCTATTGTCTTCTTCTATCCTCCTCCCAAGAGAGCCAAATGAATTTTACAATGACATAAGACTACTGAAGTGACACTCAGAGCTAGATGAAAAGCAGAGTGTCTGGTTTCGAGGATTTTTATTTTTTTTAGCACTTAATTTTGGTCAAAATTCAAGCAGGACATCAAAGGAAATTGTAGTTTACAAAACTGCAGAACTAGGAGAAACTGACTTTCTCATGAGCTAACATGACACTGAGTTTCACTGAGCAGCTTTAGAAGCTTCTCTTTGCCTCTACTTCATGGAAAATCAAAAAATACTGTTTTCCCTTTTCTGCCTGTATTCCTGGGGGCTCTGCCACAAGCTTGGGGCACATGAAGCTGACAGGCTTCTGCAATATGGATTCAAAGTCATGCCTTGTGTTCAGAAATTTATTCCTAAGAAATGCAGAAATTATTCCTAAGATGTTATAAACCAAGTATTTTGAGAAAAAAAAAGAATAAAAAAAAATGCCTAGGTGTTACAAGACTGCTTTTAATATCATGCTTGTACATTGATTATTTCACAGGGTGTCAGTTCACTAAAGGCAAAAATTGGACCCCAAATCTGGCAACAAGAAGTATGGGAGACAAGAGAGGAAACTATCACTGGTAGATCCACAAGCTGTGAATGAGTCAAGGAATATCAGGGATGCGAGTCTCAGTTTCCTGAATAAAACATGTACCAACAAAACTTAATTCTACCATCTGCTTCAGCATCAGCATTACCATGAAAATCTGGAAAAAATTACTTTTCAAGGGAGGTCCAATAGTTTTACCTTCCTCATTGTCCCTGTACTGCTCATTTAAGACATCTAATTATCACTAGAACAGAGCTGTCAGAGCTACCACCAAAGTTAGGAGGATCTGGGCCTTGGAGATAGAATATGCCACAGAATGCTCTAAAAATTCCAAACTAATGCAACTCAAAGTGGGCACCCAATATTTGTATAGCTTAATGTTACTTTGATTCTATTCCCTGTCTGTATAGTGAGAATAATAAAAGTCACCCTCTTGTAGTTGGCGCAGGAAAATAAATGAATTGCCTGTGGAGCACTTTGATACTGGAGTGCTGAACATCACAGAGAAACCCGTGAGGAAATTAATAATTCTGTCTTCAGCACCAGGCTGAACAGCGTGCAGGAACCGAGACCTAGAACTGTGAGAGGAAAACAAAGCGATGAGCAGTTGTTGACAGAAGGGCACCGAGTAGGGCAGGTGTGCATGCATCTACTCGCAAATTGTAATGCAGGTGCCCAGCACGGCCCAGCTAATGCTGTACATGAGATCTTCGTGATGATGTTGCCTCACTTTTTTAGCTCTTGATTTTCCTACATTATAACTCAATTTCCTGTACGTAAGATATACACATATTCCAGTGCTAAGTAGCACACAACTCTCTTATTTCCTGTCCAGATTAAATGTAACGTTTTTATAGGAGATCCTCTTTGAAAGCTATGTTTCAGAAGTCAGTGAAGTGCAATGAATGACCTAGCTGTGGTCCTATATGGCTTGAACTACCTGTGTCCAGATTTTGGAAAGGAAAAGGAAGTAATAAATTTTGCTTGAACTCACCACACGTTTTGATTGCACAGAACTCCCAGGGGGTGTTAGGGTCAAGAGTGTAGCACCAGGGTCTCAGCTTGCCATCAGGATTGCGGCAGTAATTATCATCAAAGCCCTTGTCAGGATATCTGCAAACCACAACGAGAAAAGTGTCAGGGAAGTCTTCCTGGCAACACTGCACAGGCTTGTACAGGACAGTCTTCAGCAGCAGCAGCAAAGGAGAACCAGTTCCTATTAACCTTGGGTCTGATCCTGTGACATGGATACAAATACTCTTTTAACGCTATTAGAAAGTTAATAGCACAAAATCTCTTTCCAAATATGCAGCAGAATCAGACCTCCGCTGAGGGGATTCCCTGCTGTGCTAATGCACAGGATACCGGATGGGGTAACTCTGCTAATTGCTAAACTCTTGCTCTTGTGTCTGTCAACTGATGACCAGACTCTAAAGCCACTAGTTTTTTTGAAACAGCCCAATTAAGTGTGGATTATATAAACACTGCGTGGCATGCCGGACTCATTAAGAAAACAGGTTCTTCAGTGCAACAGCCCTGGGTTCAAACTGGAAGCTATTTTGAATAGCTATGTTACTAATGATAGCTCTGCTTTTGTAATAGAGCTAGTTCTAGGTCATGCCCTCGTTTCAAGCACTGGGGGTAAAAAAGGAGAAAAATAAGGAATTAACTTCCGTTTCGCTTTATCTCATTAAGATTTGAAACTATTGTGCCATTTAATTATTTCCACGTTCCTATGACCATCACTGAACAGTCAGGCAGATATTCAAGATAAGGAGGTCCTTTCTGTATGAATGTGCTATAAGAACATCTATAAACTTAAAGAGAAGGAGATAAATGCATACTTTTTTTTTTTTTTCTCTCCAGTGAATACAAATTGTCTTGGTTTTCCAGTTTTATTGAAACACGTTTGTAAAAGAAACACAAAGTAGATTTGCCCCTGAGGGAAACATGAAAAGTACGTAAGAGAACAATAAAGTTAACTACCTGGGAACCTGAACCCATTTACAACTGCAAGCAGATGTGTTTTGCACAAGCAGAGGAAAATATGATTTACAAGCGTGTGGTTTTTTGTCAAACAATCATCCTAATTTTGACTCATGCATTTGCAACTTGATCTCCCATTCCTTGGGAAAAATCAGGTTCCTTCATCTATACAAGGGACAGGGACAGGACTTAAATAGAATTTTAAAAACAACCAATAAAACAAACAAACAAAAAAAAACAAAAAAAAAACCCAATCAAACAAACAAAAAACCCCACCCCCAAAAAAAACCCACACCACCAAATACACCAACAAGGAGAAATCTCACAAAACTGAGAATTCAAGGGCAGTCAAGAATGTGGTAGTTTCAGATCTAGCAGTAGTACACTGTTTTCTGCTAGGTAGAAGACAAACTGTAAAGGAACAAATTGTGCCCAAGGATTTTACAAGAAAACAGTTAATAGGCTAATAATATAGCAGAAAATGAGATGGCTTTGGCCACCCAGTAGGTGCAGTGATGAGCTTTGATGTTGGTATCACATGTTCCATGTCATGTAGCAATGGAGAGTCCATGGCACCAAAAAGAGCCCAGGTACCTGCAGTCATAGCTCCCAAACGCCTTTCAGAACATCTGGGAATGTAAAGAATCCACTTTCTAGAAGGCAAGTGTCTTCTGTAGCACTGAATGCTCTGTCTTTCCTGATATTGTATATGATACCACAGTATGTCAAAAAAAATAAGTAAAGGTGTAACAGTTCTTCCAGGATCAAGCTTTGAGTGTCTTTGTGGGATGGAGTAGTGTCTGTGAACTGTATCTTTCCACCTACTATATCTATGTGTCCTTTTCTAGAGTGACAACAGCCTTCCCAGTCACTGGTTCTTCCCACAATATTCAGGCATCCTTCTGCCTTCCTTCATATCCAGCAAGCAACAGTTCCTCAGTTCCTATAGAAAAGGCTAACTAATGCCTTTAAGATACAAATATTAGGGATAAGACAAACAATAGGGCTTCAAACTGTTCCACAATCCAATAGGGAGACTGTGGAGGATTTTCTGAGAGTTCATCTGACCTGTTGGATCAGGTCCAGCAGAGGGCCACAAAGATGACTAGAGGGCTGGAGTCTCTCCTATGAGGACAGGCTGACAGAGTCGGGGTTGTTCAGCCTGGAGAAGAGAAGGTTCCGGGGAGACCTTACAGCAGCCTCCCAGTACCTAAAGGGGACCTACAGAAAAGCTGGTGAGGGACTTCTTTTTATGAAGGCATGTAGTGACAGGACAGGGGGGATGGTTTTAAACTGTAAGAGGGTAGATTTAGATTTGATAGTAGGAAGAAATTTTTCACTCTGAGGGTGGTGAGGCACTGGAACAGGTTGCCCAGAAAAGCTGTGGAAGCTCCATTCGTAGATGTGTTCAAGGCCAGGCTGGATGGGGCTTTGAGCAACCTGGTCTAGTGGGAGGTGTCCCTGCCTACAGCAAGGGGGTTGGAACTCGATGATCTTTAAGGTCTCTTCCAACCTAAACCATTCTATGATTCTATGATTCCTTTGGTCTCCACACTCCTCCTTCACCCAATACACTTGGGCACAGACCTCTTGCTTGGACCCAACAATTAGCCTGAAGTTTCCAAAATCTTTCAGAACCCTACATATTTGATTCCCACCCTTCTTCCCCCACCTCCCCCCCGCCCTAGAGCCGCAGTATACTTCGTTGCTGAAACTTAAATGAAGCATTAAGATACACCACATCTGGTGTCAAAATCAAAACTTTTTCTCAATTTCTGAGGGGGAGAAAGAGACAAAGAGATAACATTTATTCTCTTTAAAGAGATAGATGTTGATCATAGAAACATAGAATCACCTAGGTTGGAAGAGAACTTTAAGATCATCAAGCCCAACCATCAGCCTAACTCTGCCAAAACTACCACTAAACCATGTCCCTAAGCACCACATTTACCCATCTTTGAAATACTTCCAGGGATGGCAACTCCACCACTTCCCTGGGCAGCCTGTTCCAAAGCTTGACAACCTTTTCGGTGCAGAAATTTTTCCTAATAGCCAAACTAAGCCTCCCCTGGTGCAACTTGAGGCCATTTCATCTCATTCTATGACTTGTTACTTGGGAGAAGAGGTCAACCCCCTCCTTGCTACAACCTCCTTTCAGGTAGTTGTAGAGGGTGATAAGGTTTCCTCTCAGCCTCCTTTCCTCCAGGCTAAACAACCTCAATTCCCTCAGCCACTCCTCATAAGACTTGTTCTCCAAACCCTTCACCAGCTTTGTTGCTCTTCTCCGGACACGCTCCAGAATCTCAATGTCTTTCTTGTAGTGAGGGTCGCAAAACTGAACAGAGTACTTGAGGTGAAATCTTGAGGTAATCGAGGTGACCTCTAGCTCTGCTGGAACCAAACTGAAACTTAGTGTCTAAAACTCTTCCCTAATATTTCTTTTCCCCTTCTTTTGGTTTTAAAAGACATGCAGGACTGGAAACGTGATTTTGTATGAAGTAAATTTTCATACAAGAGGTATAAACCAGTGTATTTTAATAAAAGGGTACCTGTAGTTATTCAACTCATACTACACTTCAGCCTTACTTTCCTCCATGCAGTAAGTACCTATTTTCGGAGCATATTTGATTTTGAGCAGAAAACATGAGCAGAATAGGAGAGAACTGTTGCTTCAATATGTCCCCCTATGCCTCTCTAAGTCTCAATGGCCTTCCTTCCACACTGAGGTATAATCCTATCCAGGAGTACATGAGAGAACTGGAGCTTCAGAATACAATTCTGCATCCTTTAACAGCTAAAAACAGGACATGCAGGAGTTGTTTGGGGGTATTCCTACCGCTAGCTTCAATGACATCTAGGTAACAAGGTATTATCGATTCTCTTCAGTAAGTGACCTCTGAAGGGAATAAATGTGGAATAAGTCATTGAGGTGACAAAAAGGAAAAGTGAGCTGTATTCACCTTGAGCTGAAAGCATTGTCCAGCAGCAGGTAGACTGGAGCATTTGAAAAGATTACTAGTTTTACCTCTCTTTCTTCATCATTGCAACTGATGAAACCATAAATGAAAACAAGTTTAAATCTGTCCTTTCTGGTTTCCAGGTTACTACCCCTAGATGGTATAGTATTGTAATGGATCATTTGTTCCAGACCTCCCCTCTTATTTTCAACTTAAATAACTATTAAAAAAAAAAATCCCCGTACAAACAAAAGCCCACAACATTTTTAACAGCTAGTATAATCAAAGTGTGATTGTCACTACCTTTAGTGACCATTCCATTAAGTTAATTAACATCAGTGTATTAGAAATGTACTGGACCCCAGCTACTCTTCTGAAAGCACATACAGATCAGAGCAATCTGGATGGGTTGCTTTATAATAAAAAAGCATTTTTATAACAGAAGGCATTTTCTGAAGGGAATGTTTCAAGGAGGAAGATGATCATTCTTGAGACTGCAGTTAGTCTGAAAAGTTATTTTGCAAACAATCCAAAATTAACGGAAAACAGAAATTTCCTCCTGACAGTAAAATTATTATTGTTTCTACCCAGAAGTTCAATAAATGTTTCACCCCCAAGGAGCAAAATTCTTTCTGTGACTTATTCTAGAATGCACAGCAAGTGCGTGGCAAAACTCAGAAACAGATTATCTTCAGTCCCAGTTTGCTAATACAAAATATTTATTGTAGCAGAACTATGGGAGAGCCTTCTATTATTCATGAAGCAGATCGTCTGAGCCAAGAGGAAAAAGAGGTTGTATCACATAAACTCCAAAACAGCAGATCCCTAATGTTTTGCTGAATAACCAGGCTTCCCAAAATCTACTAGTACCTGTATTTCTGAGTATGAAAATGATGCTTCATTTAGTGGAACACTTCAACATATAAAAAGATACTTTCAGTGGAAGGTCTCAATCATTCTGAGGTTGTTGATTCTTGCAGTCTTCCTCTGGCAGTTTAAGTTTATTCAATCCACTATATAAATGGAATTAATCCAAAATCCAGAGTAAAACTAAAATGAAACTTTAGTACAGTTTAAGAGAAACACAGAGGGCCTCCTGTGTGGCCTAAACCCCCCACAGAAATCCTTCTAAAAGGGTGTATTATAGATGACCCTTTGCAGCCGGGTGAATTTTACCCTCTAGGACAAACCCTAATGGGATTTGTCTTGATATTTCTGACTCATCTTTTGGCATTATGTGTCTATGCTTAAATTAAAAAAAAAAAAAAAAAGAGTTTAAAATATAAATCCACATGCATAAAATGCTAAGCAGAATGATCAACCCCTTTCCCAGGCTGAAAAAAGTCATGTAGTGGGCAAACATTTTGGTCAAACAAATTGGATACTTAGACCTGATTACAACAGAAGATCATGTACAGCTTTAAAGCTGTTCAACACTTCAAAAAAGAAGCATGCTCTAACTTGACAATGTTGCAATTTTATACTCACTAATTATGTTAAGAACTCTAACAAAAAATTATGACTTTTAATCATTATTTACTTTGTGATTAGGTAAGGTATTTCAAGCTGACTGAAGCTACGTAACAACACATACAGAAACATTCAGAGGTTAATTTTTTAATGTCATTGAAGCTAGGGAGGAAATTTTCATCAATTAATGCAGCACATGCACCTCACTGCACTACACAGCTGTGGGATGTAGCCACAACTGCACAAAATAACCTGTAGTCCCCATCCTGCATCTCCATCATGACTGAAGCCAGCCTGCACGCACCATGGGCCAGAAGCCCAAGCAACTAAGACTGATGAACTCTACAAAATTCAGTTCAGTTAATGCTGATTTTGCCCAACTGGTTCCAGAACACATGCGATTTTAAATTATAACCACATGGATTTACTTGAGGGGGAGGAGGGATTACCTCTCTGGACGAAATTTGTGCTTGTGTGGTCTCTGAAGATCCCAGCGCTGACACTCCTTGCCTGACTCAGTGTGATCCATTGGCCCTCTGTAACTCTCTCCATTGCAGGTCATGCATTCAACTAGGAAAAAAGAGGGAAAAAAAAAAGTTACTAGTCATTTATTATGATGATAACATGATAACTTGTAACGCAAAAAAAAAAAATAAAAAAAAAAATCATATCCCTGCTGTTACAAATTGAAACCAACCTAGAGAGGTATAAAAAAGTGATATCTTTTGGTTAGGTTGGTAAGGGAAATGTCCTTTGGACCAGAATTGCATCTCTTTCTTTGATCAAATACAGATGCTTAAAATTTGGTATTACTTTATAGGACACTTACAGTTTCAAGGCAGGTAGGTGTGAACTGCTAGAAGCATTCATGTTTCTAGCAGATTTTTAGCCTTACCTATGGTCAGTAGCAGAAGGAGATACACATCTAAGGAAGGAACATTTTTAGAGGTGCTGCTTTCTAATTAAGTAACACAGATTATCCTAAACCACTCTAAGTCATAGTATAATAACAGTACAAGTTTAAATCCATAATAACATCTGAATCACAATGTCATGCAGTACAGTCTGTGTCTTTAAATTCACAGCACTTTCAGCCACATATAAGACTGTTTCTTTTCGATACTAATTCTTTTTGGCAGCTTAAACTATGATACATTTTCAGCCCTGGTTTGAGAAAGTGGGGGGGGGGGGGGCAGAGGGAGAGTGGGCAAAAGCTACCAAAGGGATTTGAAATCAGTGTTGAACAAAATATGCTTCATAATTTAGAATGAGAAGTCTTAAAATATAAAATAAATTCAGCATAATTAACTATAGACCCATTTCTCAAGTGCCTTCTAATTAGAGTAATTGTAAGGAAGGATCACTTAGTAAATACTAATTTATGCAATTACAGATCTCAGTCTTCAGTCAAAACATCCGCTATCGAAGTCTTCATCCTGCAGCAAGCTCCAGGCCTTATCCCATTTGAAGCTCACTCTACACTGATCTTTAAAAGTTAGCTTTTAATAGATTTTCAATTTCCTTGTAAATCATTCTCTCCCTCCGTCCCTCCCTCCCTCCCTCTCCCTTTTCTTCCCCCACCACTCCATAGCTGATGCACGTGACACATTAGCAGGAAAATTAAAGGCATCCTACCTTGAGAATTTAAATGGGTTGATTGACTGGAACTGAATTGGCTGATTAGCAAAGACGTAAGAGCTTAGTTTGGAGGTTAACATAACTTAAAAGCCAACAAATGCAATGGTGCACATGAAGTGTCTTCTGTGACTTGAAAGTCAAATAGGACTGGATTTATAAAAAGTTTTACTTATTTACAGTATGTATTTGAAAAGCAAAATGTATGCTTAGATTGGGCTTTTGTCCTGTAATTCAGTATCTACAGTTTCATCAAAAAGAAGAAAAGTAATATCAGAAGATACTGCCATGGAATGGCACTAGATGATTTTATCACACAGTAATACTGAAATTGTTAATGGATTCACTATGGACTCGACAAGTAAAAAAAGGGGCACATTTGTGCTATCAGCACAACTTCATTGTTCCAGCTCCTCCGTGACCTGAAAAAATAAGCTGCTGAGCCTGAAAGCTTGTTTAAGTCTTCCAGAGTACTGGAACAAAACAAGATCTCCTCTTTCTCTAATAACTGCTTGCCTTGCTGCATGAGTTACTCTTGCTGAGAAGTCGCCTGTTCTTTCGCCGAAGTCCATGAGCAAGTGTGAGTGAAACTCCTGTTTCATTGTACCTGTTGTGTGTACCCGCTGTCAGCGGAGAAAAGGCACCTCTCCGCGCGAGCCGTGCCGGGTTACCTTGTGAGCAGAGGGGGATGTCGCAGACCTCGTGGCGCGTCTCCGGACTGGTGGTGAAACACCACGGCCCTCCCTCTTCCCCTCGGGGGTTACGGCAGTAGTTTTCCCGCAGGTCTTTACCCCGATAGCTCGAAGGCAAAAAGCTAGTTTTAAAATGACAATCATTACAGTATAAGAGCATGCAAACTTTGGTGTTATTCATACTATTTTTTTTACAAACAGTTAGAAACAGTCACATTTCTGCTTCCTTCTCCCCCCACCCTGCCTACACAAATGCACACACCCAAATATCTGTCCATACGCAAATACACATCTTCAGTCAGGATTACTCAATCGATGGCCAAAATCTGGGACAATTCGTCTAGCCCATAGCTTGCTCTAGCAAGTTTTGCTCCCGTCCCCGGGGCGTCCGGAGCCGACTATCTGCTGCAGAGCCAGAGGCAGCAGCACACTCCCTGCCAGCCCTCGCGGCGCTCTCCTTCACGAGCTCGGAACTCCTCACACAACGGTGGAAGGACTCTGGACAAGGGGGAAAAGTGTATTGGGTGCATAGGGGAAAAATCCTTCGGGTCCATTGCCATGCCAGACCTGCCGTTCCCATGCACGTACACAGACAGGGCCCCAGCTGGGCTTAGCGTGAACCTCCTACATAGAGCCCACGAGCAGAGACACCTCTTCTCATCCCTGGTCAGGCTGCAGCTAGAACTGGGCACCAGGAGTGTGTGAGCGTGACCGAGCGGTGTGACACACCGCACCGAGAGGCTTTCATTGCCCAAAACCACAGACTGCTTTGCATTTCAGCATGAGAAATTTCCCCAGGTTCCGCTTTAGCTGTCTTGCTTCGTGTTCTGCCACAAGCCCCACTGTTGTCACCTTAGGGTCTGCTACTTATAGACCCACTCATCGCTATCGTACAAATTAGGACATTTAACAGTGACTTAAACTGTGCTCTCCCTTTCATTATATTTTCTGCTTTTGCTGTAAGGGGCTATTAAATAACAAAACCCCTTAAGATTTTTGCCTTAGATTAGGGGTTCTCAGGCCAATGCTAAGAACTTTGTTTTTTTGTAACGTGAGCGAATACTCTATTTCTTTGCCTCACACAGATTTTCAGTATGAGACCTTGCTGTTTATGCTCAGTCCATCAAAAATAAACTCTCCAGGGTCAAGGTTTTGTATTCTTAGCTGCCTGTAAAATTATGTGCTTGCATCCAGAGAAACCCCCATGTACAACATCGACATATAGAAACATATGTAGGTGCGTGTGTGTATATGTATACTGAAACATAAAAGTAACACATGTTATTTTTCCCCACAACCTAGGGAATCAGTAGCCCCATAGTAAGGAGCCCAACCCCAGAGCTGGTTCTGTTCAAGGCCAATGCTCGTGACCGCGCTCAGGCTGCACATTGCAGAGAAACCCACTGACACTTCACCACCAGTTTCACTGCAGTGATGCTTAAAGAGCAGCTAAATCTCTGTAGTTAAAAAACACACTGAATTAAGAGTTATGCTCAATTCTGTTAAGGTTTTTGTTGTTGTTAAATGAAAAGTTGGGCAAAATACATAGGGGATCACACAAAACTTGCAATTCAACTTAATAAATTGATTTAATTTTTGAGCTTTCTAAGATTTGTTAATTTTTTTTTTCTTCAATATATTTAAATTCTGGTGGAAATATCACAAGTGCAACTTTTATCCTGAAAATACCCAATAGTTTATTTTGAGTGACTGTTTAGGGGTTTTGTTGTTGTTGTTGTTGTTGGGGGGTTTTTTTTGCTTTGTTTTGGTGTGTTTTTTTGTTTTGTTTTGTTTCGGTGTGGGGGTTTTTAATCAACAAGGGAATTCAAAAGTATCTATATTCTAGAGGGGAAAAAGGGAATAAAATTTCACCTAACTTCTTTTAGAAGACTGTAGACACTTGCAGCTTAGGAAACTAAACTAAGCACTTGGGACAGTCTTTATACACAGACAAATATTTAATTTATATAAAAAAGCAGAAGATAAATGTATGTTTCCTGATGTCCTTGGCAAATTCTATTTTACAAATGAATAAATTAATAATTTTTTAAAAAGAGAAAGAAAGAGAAACAAAAAGAAAATTCTGACATGTGACATTTTAATCGTGTTTTATTCCCACTAATGAAATCTTTGAACTAACTGAAGTGGAAAATACCTCTGTTAATTGCATTGTGGTTCTAGTCAAGGCAATGTGGAAGCACTATTTAAAAGTGTTTTTCTTATTTTTAGTGCTTGAAGAGAATAATTTTTATGTCGTTACTGCTGCCTATAAAATTGTTGTTTCTGGTTTTCCTCTGTAGTCTTGTAATATAAATATCTTAATTTTTTTTTAGCTAGAGACACCCCTGGGCAAACTTTTCTAATGGGACATGGGACATTGCAACCTGTGTATGTGTTAATGTGGTATGTCAGTGCATATTAGAAAATTTTATTTAATTTTCCTGCTAGAAACTCTTTCTGCTCAGAAATTATGAACATTAGAAAATATAGGAAAGAAAGGCATTTCAAATGACATCAGGTATGCTGTCAGAACTTTAAAAAAATTAAAATCTAAATTAATAGAATTAAAACTCAAGATAGTTCAGATATACAAATGGCTTCAACAGGTATGAAGCAACATTCTTGAGGGAGGAAAAGATGAGATGCAGTAAAGACCCACCCAGAAATGGAAGACAGAGCCACTCCTAAAACTGTGTGCTGATTTAGTTCAGCTATATTAGGTAAGGAAAAAAAGAAGAAAGCCAAAAACTGAAGCCAGTAAGAATAATGGTAAAAACAGATTCAACCACAGGAATAGTCATGGAAACTAATAAAAAGCCTGTGAAATACTGGTATACTCTTTGACCATGTCTCTTTGAAGTCTTTTTTGCATTGGCTTTATCCATTTAGATAAAAAAAAAAATCTTCAGAGCAAAAAAAGTCTTGTAATCTGTACTAGGATGGAGATGGAAATAATGGAACTCTGATTTTAGCCAGGAGTCTTCAGGTTCTACTGGAATACAAATAAATAAAAATATAATTTGTTAAATCCAAGCACAACTTTAAAGTGTGAAAAATCAGTAAAGTACATTTCTCTCTTGAATATGAAAAAGGGATTTATTTTCCAATGCCACTTGTGATAATCAGACGTTGAGAAAAACTGACCTAAAAATCTAAGACTTTTGTAATAATAAGTTCCAAACACACCACTACTGTCTGCTTCCTCCCATCTCCCTCATGTCTCTGATGATGAAATCATATTTTCTGATGTTGAAAAACAAAATTAGCATGCAGCCACCTCATTTATCCAGTGACCTTTTAAAAATTAAACTTATTGCACAAGGCAGGAGAAAAGTCATTCTCATAAAATACATCATAGAAGAGTGCCTGTCCAAACGTATTAGATAAAGCTGCGTATGCTGTATATTAAAATGTAATTTAGTGATAATATATACTATTCAGACTTTTTTTTTCTTTTATTATATAAAGTCATATGTATATCATAGAATAAATATTCATTATTGCTTAGGCTGCAATTATTGAGAATTTTTTTATTTCTAAAAGATGATTTTATACTTCAAGGTGTTGAGTCTCGAGAGGTCATTGCTGTGGGAGCGGATGGTATTTAGCATGCTAGCATGCATTCACAATTAAGAGCGGGGCTGGTCCCACGCTGAAAATCAGACACACCACCATCTATATTATAAGCAGCCAAGTCCAGCCAAGTCCAAGCCTGAGGCTCAGCTTTGTAACACATCATAATAAGAGAAAACCCAAGTATCCTTTGCCTTCTAATGTTGTTCCAAGATATCATCTTGCACACTGGATAGATTTGGTCAGGACAGGACTGAGCAGTGCACAGCCCAGTTCTTCACTAGCAATCTCCAGCTTGGCTCCTCCTAAACAAAGTGCTGACGCTGGGAGCCCAGAGCAAAAGGCAGCAGTGTGGATAGGAAGCTTATAGGTGAGAGGACACTGGTTTTGGCTTTTAAGGTTTTATTATCTAAATGGATAAAGACAATACAAAATGCTTCAAAGAGAAATGGTCAAAGAGTAGACCAGTGCTTCATAGTCCTTTTGCTAGTTTCCAGTAATGTTTGGTGTGGTTGAATCTGTTTTTACCATTACTCTTACTGGCTGCAGGTTTTGCCTTTCTTCTCTTTTCCTTAGCCAATATAGGTGAACTAATTCTACTCTCAAGGTGTAGATATGGCCTCAGTTCCTCACTATATCAGCTCTTAAACTCAAAAGTTAAATCTTATTCCTGCTGCATCAGTCTTTACCGATTGCTCATGTGATCTGAAGGAAAGGATTTCAATAATCTGTTCAGTCCTTTCCATGTATTTGTTGCCTGGTCTAAATGCTTTATAGAGTTTAACATAATCTACAAATAACAGAGAATTAATAGTAACTATACAAAACAGAGTAACAATAATTATACACTGATAAAATAGGGGGGCTAATATCCCTAATATCCCTCACTTCCTAATAATGTATTTTTTTAAATTACCCATTTCCTAGAAGTTGATTAGAAAACAGTGATAAACTTCCAGACCCCAGGCTGAAGTTACGCAGATGCTTTGTTTCTGCCAGTAGCTAAGAGATCAAAAGGATATAAACAGAAAAAAAAAAAAAAACAAAAACAAAAAAAAAAAAAAACTCTGACACAGGAAAGGAAGGGATCCAGACACACAGACTGGCATTAGGAGAGACCTCTTTGGAGAAAGCCCAAGAAGGTAAGGATTTTCTGGGATCTGGAGAACGACATCTCTTGGGGAAAGGCGAG